>NC_053039.3:28418445-29618445 GCF_002575655.3 Aegilops tauschii subsp. strangulata
TGCTGGATCTCCATCAACCTCTCCTTCCCCCTTGCTGGATCAAGAAGGAGGAGACATCGCTGCTCCGTACGTGTGTTGAACGCTGAGGTGCCGTCCGTTCGGCACTCGGTCATCGGTGATTTGGATCACGGCGAGTACGACTCCATCAACCCCGTTCATTGGAACGCTTCCGCTCGCGATCTACAAGGGTATGTAGATGCACTCCTTTCCCCTCGTTGCTAGTAAACTCCATAGATGGATCTTGGTGATGCGTAGGAATTTTTTTGAATTTCTGCTACGTTCCCCAACAGTGGCATCATGAGCCAGGCCTATGCGTAGTTACTATGCACGAGTAGAACACAAAGCAGTTGTGGGCGTAGATGTTGCCAATTCTTCTTGCCGCTACTAGTCTTATCTTGTTTCGGCGGTATTGTGGGATGAAGCGGCCCGGATCGACCTTACACGTACGCTTACGTGAGACAGGTTTCACCGACTGACATGCACTAGTTGCATAAGGTGGCTAGCGGGTGTCTGTCTCTCCCACTTTAGTCGGAACGGATTCGATGAAAAGGGTCCTTATGAAGGGTAAATAGAAATTGGCATATCACGTTGTGGTTTTACGTAGGTAAGAAACGTTCTTGCTAGAAACCTATACAAGCCACGTAAAAACTTGCAACAACAATTAGAGGACGTCTAACTTGTTTTTGCAGCATGTGCCTTTTGATGTGATATGGCCAGAAGATGTGATGAATGATATATGTGATGTATGAGATTGATCATATTCTTGTAATAGGAATCACGACTTGCATGTCGATGAATATGACAACCGGCAGGAGCCATAGGAGTTGTCTTTATTTTTTGTATGACCTGCGTGTCATTGAAGAACGCCATGTAAATTACTTTACTTTATTGCTAAACGCGTTAGCCATACAAAGTAGAAGTAATCGTTGGCGTGACGACTTCATGAAGACACAATGATGGAGATCATGATGATGGAGATCATGGTGTCATGCCGGTGACAAAGATGATCATGACGCCCCGAAGATGGAGATCGAAGGAGCAGAATGATATTGGCCATATCATGTCACTATTTGATTGCATGTGTTGTTTATCATGTTATGCATCTTATTTGCTTAGAACGACGGTAGTAAGTAAGATGATCCCTTATAATAATTTCAAGAAAGTGTTCCCCCTAACTGTGCACCGTTGCGAAGGTTCATTGTTTCGAAGCACCACGTGATGATCGGGTGTGATAGATTCTAACGTTCGAATACAACGGGTGTTGACGAGCCTAGCATGTACAGACATGGCCTCGGAACACTTGCAAAACACTTAGGTTGACTTGACGAGCGTAGCATGTACAGACATGGCCTCGGAACACAAGAGACCGAAAGGTCGAACATGAGTCGTATAGTAGATACGATCAACATGGAGATGTTCACCGATGATGACTAGTCCGTCTCACGTGATGATCGGACACGGCCTAGTTTGACTCGGATCATGTATCATTTAGATGACTAGAGGGATGTCTATCTGAGTGGGAGTTCATTAATCAGATGAACTCAATTATCATGAACATAGTCAAAAGGTCTTTGCAAATTATGTCATAGCTTGCGCTTTAGTTCTACTGTTTAAGATATGATCCTAGAGAAAATTTAGTTGAAAGTTAATAGTAGCAATTATGCGGACTGGGTCCGTAAACTGAGGATTGTCCTCATTCCTGCACAGAAGGCTTATGTCCTTAATGCACCGCTCAGTGTGCTGAACCTCAGCATCGTCTGTAGATGTTGCGGGACATCTGACATACACATTTTGATGACTACTTGATAGTTCAGTGCGTAATGCTAACGGTTTAGAATTGTGGCGAAAAGACGGTTTTGAAACGTCGCAGAACATATGAGATGTTTCGAAGACTGAAATTGGGATTTCAGACTAGTGCCCACGTCAAGAGGTATGAGACCTCTGACAAGTTTCTTAAGCCTGCAAACTAAGGGAGAAAAGCTCAATCGTTGAGCATGTGCTCAGATTGTCTGAGTACCACAATCGCTTGAATCGAGTGGGAGTTAATCTTCCAGATGAGATAGTGATGGTTCTCCATAGTCACTACCACCAAGCTATTAGAGCTTCGTGATGAACTATAACATATCAGGGATAGACATGATGATCCTTGAGCAACTCGCGATGTTTGACACCGCGAAAGTAGAAATCAAGAAGGAGCATCAATTGTTGATGGTTAGTAAAACCACTAGTTTCAAGAAGGGCAAGGGAAGAAGGGATACTTCATGAAACAGCAAATCATTTGCTGCTCTAGCGAAGAATCCCAAGGTTGAACCCAAACCCGAGACTAAGTGCTTCTGTAATGAGGGGAACGGTCACTGAAGCGGGACTACCCTAGATACTTGGTAGATGAGAAGGCAGGCAAGGTCGACAGAAGTATATTTGATATGAATGTGTACTTTACTAGTACTCCTAGCAGCACCAGGGTATTAGATACCGGTTCGGTTGCTAAGCGTTAGTAACTCGAAATAAAAGCTACGGAATAAATGGAGACTAGCTAAAGGTGAGATGACGATGTGTGTTGGAAGTGCTTCCAAGGTTGATGTGATCAAGCATCGCATGCTCCCTCTACCATCGAGATTTGGTGTTTGCGTTGAGCATGATTGGATTATGTTTATCGCAATACGGTTATTCATTTAAGGAGAATAATGGTTACTCTGTTTATTTGAATAATACCTTCAATGGTCTTGCACCTAAAATGAATCTCGATCGCAGTGATACACATGTTCGTGCCAAAAGATATAAAATAGTAATGATAGTACCACATACTTGTGGCACTGCCATTTGAGTCATATTGGTATAGAACGCATGAAGAAGCTCCATGTAGATGGATCTTTGGACTCACTCGTTTTTGAAAAGATTGAGACATGCGAACCATGTCTATTGGTATATATGCATGAAGAAACTCCATGCAGATGGATCGTTTGGACTCACTTGATTTTGAATCACTTGAGACATGCAAATCATACCACATGGGCAAGATGACTGAAAAGCCTCGTTTTTAGTAAGATGGAACAAGAGAGCAACTTGTTGGAAGTAATAAATTTTGATGTGTGCAGTCCAATGAGTGCTGAGGCATGCAGTGGATATCGTTATGTTCTTACTTCACAGATGATTTGAGTAGATGCTGAGTGTATTTACTTGATGAAACACAAGTCTGAATTATTGAAAGGTTCAAGTAATTTCAGAGTGAAGTTGAAGATCGTCGTGACAAGAGGATAAAATGTCTATGATATGATCATAGAGATATCTGAGTTACGAGTTTGGCACACAATTAAGACATTGTGGAAAGTGTTTCACAATTAATACCGCCTGGAACACCACAGTGTGATGGTGTGTCCGAACATCATTACTGCACCCTATTGGATATGGTGCATACCATGATGTCTCTTATCGAATTACCACTATCGTTTATGGGTTAGGCATTAGAGACAACCGCATTCACTTTAAAAGGGGCACCATGCAATTCCGTTGTGACGACACCGTTTAGAGAAACCTAAGTTGTCGTTTCTTAAAAGTTTGGGGCTACGATGCTTATGTGAAAAAGGTTTCAGGCTGATAAGCTCGAACCCAAAGCGGATAAATGCATCTTCATGAATACCCAAAACAGTTGGTATACCTCCTATTTCAGATCCGGAAGCAAGGTGATTGTTTCTAGAAACAGGTCCTTTCTCGAGGAAAAGTTTCTCTCGAAAGAATTGAGTGGGAGGATGGTGGAGACTTGATGAGGTTATTGAACCATAACTTCAACTAGCGTGTAGCAGGGCACAGGAAGTTGTTCCTGTGGCACCTACACCAATTGAAGTGGAAGCTTATGATAGTGATCATCAAACTTCGGATCAAGTCACTACCAAACCTCGTAGGACGACAGGATGCGTACTACTTCAGAGTAATGCGTGATCCTGTCTTGGAAGTCATGTTGCTAGACAACAATGAACCTACGAGCTATGGAGAAGCGATGGTGGGCCCATATTCCGACAAATGGTTAGAAGCCATGAAATCCGAGATAGGATCCATGTATCAGAACAAAGCATGGACTTTGGTGAACTTGCCCGATGATCGGCAAGCCATTGAGATAAATGGATCTTTAAGAAGAAGACGGATGTGGACGGTAAGGTTACCGTCTATGAAGCTCGACTTGTGGCAAAGAGTGTTTTCACAAGTTCAAGGAGTTGACTACAATGAGAATTTCTCATCCGTAGCGATGCTTAAGTCCAACGGAATCATGTTAGCATTAGCTGCATTTATGAAATCTGGCAGATGGATGTCAAAACAAGCTTCCTTACCAGTTTTCGTAAGGAAAGGTTGTATGTGATACAATCAGAAAGGTTTTGTCGATCCTAAGGATGCTAAAAAGGTATGCTAGCTCCAGCGATCCTTCCATGGACTAGAGCAAGCATCTCAGAGTCAGAATATACGCTTTGATGGATTGATCAAAAAATTTGGGTTTATACAAAGTTTGTTAGAAACTTGTATTTACAATAAAGTGAGTGGGAGCACTACAACATTTCTGATAAGTATATGTGAATGACATATTGTTGATCTGAAATGATGTAAAATTTCTGGAAAGCATAAAGGGTTGTTTGAAAGGAGTTTTTCAAAGGAAGACCTGGATAAAGCTGCTTGCATATTGGGCATCAAGATCTATAGAGATAGATCAAGACGCCTGATGATACTTTCAAAGAACGCACACTTTGACATGATTTTGAAAGGGTTCAAAATAGATCAGCAAAGAAGGAGTTCTTGGCTGTGTTACAAGGTGTGAGTATTGAGTAAGACTCAAGACCAGACCACAGCAGAAGAGAGCGAAAGGACGAAGGTCGTCCCCTATGCTTTAGACGTAGGCTCTACAGTATGCTATGTTGTGGACCGCACATGAAGTGTGCCTTGCCATGAGTTGGTCAAGGGGTACAATAGTGATCCGGGAATGGATCACATGACAGCGGTCGAACTTATCCTTAGTATTTAGTGGACTAAGGAATTTTCTCGATTATGGAGGTGAAAAGGAGTTCGTCGTAAAGGGTTACGTCGATGCGAACTTTGACACTAATCCTGATGACTCTGAGTAGTAAACCGGATTCGTACAGTAGAGCAGTTATTTGAAATGGCTCCAAGTAGCGCGTGGTAACATCCACAAGATGACATAGATATTCGTAAAGCACACACGGATCTGAAAGGTTCAGACCCGTTGACTAATAACCTCTCTCACAAGCATAACATGATCAAACCAGAACTCATTGAGTGGTAATCACATAGTGATGTGAACTAGATTGTTGACTCTAGTAAACTCTTTGGATGTTGGTCACATGGTGATGTGACCTGTGAGTGTTAATCACATGGTGATGTGAACTAGATTATTGACTCCAGTGCAAGTGGGAGACTGTTGGAAATATGCCCTAGAGGCAATAATAAATTGGTTATTATTATATTTCCTTGTTCATGATAATCGTTTATTATCCATGCTAGAATTGTATTGATAGGAAACACAGATACATGTGTGGATACATAGACAACACCATGTCCCTAGTAAGCCTCTAGTTGACTAGCTCGTTGATCAATAGATGGTTACGGTTTCCTGACCATGGACATTGGATGTCGTTGATAACGGGATCACATCATTAGGAGAATGATGTGATGGACAAGACCCAATCCTAAGCATAGCATAAAAGATCGTGTAGTTCGTTTGCTAGAGCTTTTCCAATGTCAAGTATCTTTTCCTCAGACCATGAGATCGTGTAACTCCCGGATGCCGTAGGAGTGCTTTGGGTGTACCCAACGTCACAACGTAACTGGGTGACTATAAAGGTACACTACGGGTATCTCTGAAAGTGTCTGTTGGGTTGACATGGATCGAGACTGGGATTTGTCACTCCGTATGATGGAGAGGTATCTCTGGGCCCACTCGGTAATGCATCATCATAATGAGCTCAATGTGACTAAGGAGTTAGCCACGGGATCATGCATTACGGTACGAGTAAAGTGACTTGCCGGTAACGAGATTGAACAAGGTATTGGGATACGGACGATCGAATCTCGGGCAAGTAACGTACCGATTGATAAAGGGAATTGTATACGGGATTGATTGAATCCTTGACATCGTGGTTCATCCGATGAGATCATCGTGGAACATGTGGGAGCCAACATGGGTATCCAGATCCCGCTGTTGGTTATTGACCGGAGAGGCGTCTCGGTCATGTCTGCATGTCTCCCGAACCCGTAGGGTCTACACACTTAAGGTTCGGTGACGCTAGGGTTGTAGAGATATGAGTATGCGGAAACCCGAAAGTTGTTCGGAGTCCCGGATGAGATCCCGGACGTCACGAGGAGTTCCGGAATGGTCCGGAGGTGAAGAATTATATATAGGAAGTCAAGTTTCGGCCACCGGGAAAGTTTCGGGGGTTATCGGTATTGTACCGGGACCACCGGAAGGGTCCCGGGGGTCCACCGGGTGGGGCCACCTATCCCGGAGGGCCCCATGGGCTGAAGTGGGAAGGGAACCAGCCCTTAGTGGGCTGGGGCGCCGTTCTTGGGCCTCCCCCTGCGCCTAGGGTTGGAAACCCTAGGGGTGGGGGGCGCCCCACTTGGCTTGGGGGGAAGCCACCCCCCTTCCCCCTTGGCCGCCGCCCCCCATGTAGATGGGTTCCAGGGCCAGCGCCCCCCCCCCCTCCAGGGGTCCTATAAATAGTGGGGGGGAGGGAGGGCAGCAGCATGACAGCCCCTGGCGCCTCCCTCTCCCCTTGCAACACCTCTCCCTCTCGCAGAAGCTTGGCGAAGCCCTGCCGAGATCCCGCTACATCCACCACCACGCCGTCGTGCTGCTGGATCTCCATCAACCTCTCCTTCCCCCTTGCTGGATCAAGAAGGAGGAGACGTCGCTGCTCCGTATGTGTGTTGAACGCGGAGGTGCCGTCCGTTCGGCACTCGGTCATCGGTGATTTGGATCACGGCGAGTACGACTCCATCAACCCCGTTCATTGGAACGCTTCCGCTCGCGATCTACAAGGGTATGTAGATGCACTCCTTTCCCCTCGTTGCTAGTAAACTCCATAGATGGATCTTGGTGATGCGTAGGAAATTTTTTGAATTTCTGCTACGTTCCCGAACAGAATATATATTCAAGAGGATGAGTTTGGATGCAGATTTAAGGATCCCGGAGACTCGATCATCCTTCTATGATGGGGAGCCTATGCCTTGGAAGAGAGACGATGAGCCTACATCATCAACAACTCCTTCACCAGCAAAGGAGATATAATCACATGGGTATGGGCACTCCCCTTGGCAACTGCCAAGCTTGGGGGAGGTGCCCCGGTATCGTATCACCATCACACTCCTATCTTTTCCGTTTTTCTTAGTTCGATCCTTTTGTTATTATCTCGATCTAGTAGAATAAAGTTTTAGTATGATTTAGTTCTCAGTTTTGCTTTATGATCCTTCTATGTAATCGAGTCTGTGAGCTATATATAATAAAGATTAGTGTTGAGTCAAGGGCTTGATTATCTTGCTATGATCTTGAGGGAATTAAAGAAAAAAGAAAGAATAAAAAGAAACAAAGAGATCATATTGATCTTATGGAGAGTAATGACTTCACATAGAAGGAGTATGATGAATAAAAATTGTTGAGAGTTGACAAACCCAGTTTTGGTCATCGTTGCAAATAATAGGAAGTAATAAAGAAAGAGAGGTTTTCACATATAAATATACTATCTTGGACATCTTTTATGATTGTGAGCACTCATTAAAATATGACATGCTAAAGAGTTGATGTTGGACAAGGAAGACAACGTAATGGGTTATGTTTTCTTAGATCCGAAATAAAGTATATTGTCATGGATCATCCAACATGTTGAGCTTGCCTCTCTCCCTCATGCTAGCCAATTCTTTGCACCAAGTAGAGATACTACTTGTGCTCCCGAATATCCTTAAACTTGTTTTGCCATGAGAGTCCACCATACCTACCTATGGATTGAGTAAGATCCTTCAAGTAAGTTGTCATTGGTGCATGCAATAAAAATTGCTCTCTAAATATGTATGATTTATTAGTGTGGAGAAAATAAGCTTTATACGATCTTGTGATATGGAAGAAATAAAAGCGACGAACTGCATAATAAAGGTTCATATCACAAGTGGCAATATAAAGTGACGTTCTTTTGCATTAAGATTTCGTGGATCCAACCAGGAAAGCGCATGACAACCTCTGCTTCCCTCTGCGATGGGCCTATCTTTTACTTTTGTCTTATTCCTTATGCAAGAGTCATGGTGATCTTCACCTTTCCTTTTTACATTTTATCCTTTGGCAAGCACATTGTGTTGGAAAGATCCTGATATGTATATCCAATTGGATGTAAGTTAGCATGAATTATTATTGTTGACATTACCCTTGAGGTAAAAGGTTGGGAGGCAAAACTATAAGCCCCTATCTTTCTCTGTGTCCGATTAAAACTCCGTAACCACAAGTATTTCGTGAGTGTTAGCAATTGTGAAAGACTAAATGATAGTTGAGTATGTGGACTTGCTGAAAAGCTCTTATATTGACTCTTTCCAATGTTATGATAAATTGCAATTGCTTCAATGACTGAGATTATAGTTTGTTGGTTCTCAATGAAGTTTCCGATTCATACTTGACATTGTGAATAGACTATTACTTGAGCATAAGAAACCATATGACAATATCCATATATGTTGCTGTTATAAGAATGATCATGATGCCCTCATGTCCGTATTTTATTTTTATCGGCACCTCTACCTCTAAACATGTGGACATATTTAGCGTTATCGGCTTCTGCTTGAGGACAAGCGAGGCCTAAGCTTGGGGGAGTTGATACGTCCATTTTGCATCATGCTTTTATATCGATATTTATTGCATTATGGGCTTTTATTACACGTTATGACACAATACTTATGCCTATTCTCTCTTATTTTACAAGGTTTACATGAAGAGAGAGAATGCCGGCAGCTGGAATTCTGGGCTGGAAAAGGAGAAAATATTAGAGACCTATTCTGCACAGTTCGAAAAGTCCTGAAATTTCACGGAAGTCATTTTTGGAATTAATAAAAAATACTGGCGAAAGGAAGTACCAAAGGGGGCCCACACCCTAGCCACGAGGGTGGGGCGCGCCCTACCCCCCTGGGCGCCCCCCCTACCTCGTGGGCCCCCTGGCAGGCCTCCGGTGCCCATCTTCTGCTATATGAAGTCATTTACCCTGGAAAAAATCATAAGCAAGCTGTCGGGAAGAAACTCCGCCGCCACGAGGCGGAACCTTGGCGGAACCAATCTAGGGCTCTGGCAGGGCTGTTCTGCCGGGGAAACTTCCCTCCGGGAGGGGGAAATCATCGCAATCGTCATCACCAACAATCCTCTCATCGGGAGGGGGTCAATCTCCGTCAACATCTTCACCAGGACCATCTCCTCTCAAACTCTAGTTCATCTCTTGTATCCAATCTTTGTCCCAAAGCCTCAGATTGGTACCTGTGAGTTGCTAGTAGTGTTGATTACTCCTTGTAGTTGATGCTAGTTGGTTTATTTGGTGGAAGATCATATGTTCAGATCCATTATGCATATTAATACCCCTCTGATTATGAACATGAATATGATTTGTGAGTAGTTACGTTTGTTCCTGAGGACATGGGAGAAGTCTTGCTATTAGTAGTCATGTGAATTTGGTATTCGTTCGTTATTTTGATGAGATGTATGTTGTCTTTCCTCTAGTGGTGTTATGTGAACGTCGACTACATGACACTTCACCATTATTTGGGCCTAGAGGAAGGCATTGGGAAGTAATAAGTAGATGATGGGTTGCTAGAGTAACAGAAGCTTAAACCCTAGTTTATGAGTTGCTTCGTAAGGGGCTGATTTGGATCCATATGTTTCATGCTATGGTTAGGTTTACCTTAATACTTCTTTTGTAGTTGCGGATGCTTGCAATAGGGGTTAATCATAAGTGGGATGCTTGTCCAAGAAAGGACAACACCCAAGCACTGGTCCACCCACATACCAAATTATCAAAGTAACGAACGTGAATCATATGAGCGTGATGAAAACTAGCTTGACGATAATTCTTATGTGTCCTCGGGAGCGTTTTCCTTCATATAAGAGTTTGTCCAGGCTTGTCCTTTGCTACAAAAAGGATTGTGCCATCTTGCTGCACTTTATTTACACTTGTTACTTGTTACCCGTTACAAATTACCTTATCACAAAACTATCTGTTACCGATAATTTCAGTGCTTGCAGAGGATACCTTGCTGAAAACCGCTTATCATTTCCTTCTGCTCCTCGTTGGGTTCGACACTCTTACTTATCGAAAGGACTACGATAGATCCCCTATACTTGTGAGAGCAAACAACAAGCACCAACAAGGACAAATATTTGAATTTAAACCAAAGAAAAGGAATGGTTTAGTGATGGAGGTGGACACAGAAGGCGAGCCTATGAAGAGAGCCGGAATGGAGATTGATGGTGAGATCGTAGAAGGTGAAAATATAGAAAACAACAATTCCGATATTGTGAACGCTGGGCTGCAAGGACAGCCCGGCGAATCAAAATGAAAATTATGGTTTGGAACTGCCGGGGTTTGGGGAATGGCCCGGCTGTTCGGGGGCTTCTGGACCTCCAGAAGCAGGAGGACCCCAACATCCTCTTCTTATCTGAAACAAGGATGGATGAGATAAGGATGTTGTGGTTTAAGTACTTGCTAGGGATGACAAGCACAGTGGTGAGGGGTTGTGTAGGAAGAAGTGGGGGGCTTGCTATGCTATGGAAGAATCATGTAAAAGTCAATCTGCACAACTACTCAAGAAATCACATTGATGTGGTGATAGTGGAGCAGGATGGATTTAGATGGAGATTTAATGGCATATATGGCGAGCCGGCAACAAATAAAAAGGAGAAAACATGGAAGCTCTTGAGAATTCTTGATCAACAACTCATGCTCACATGGCTTTGTGCTGGTGATTTCAACGAGGTCCTGTATAGTCATGAAAAGATGGGAGGGCCAACTCGGGCCCCTCGACAGATGGGGATAATTTAGAATGGCACTCTCAGATTATGGTCTAAGAGATATGGGTTATCTTGGAGACAAGTATACCTGGAGAAACCAGATCCATGAAGCGAGCAGATATGTCAAGGAAAGACTTGACAGAGCCGTCGGGTCCCGGAGCTGGTGCATAAGATTTCCATCATACAAAGTGATAACAGGAGATCCTAGACACTCTGACCACCGACCTGTGACTATACATATGGAAGGCGCGGATAGAACTATGAGACCTCAAAGAGGGAACAATGGCTTCAAATTTGAAGCAAAGTGGTTGCAGGAGGAGGGATGTGAAGAAATAGTCAGGAATGCATGGTCGGACGCGTCTCTTAGAGGCGAAAATGATTTACCTCAAAAACTAACAAGAACCATGGGAGATCTAAAAAATTGGGACACTAATGTGTTAGGGGATCTAGAAAAAAGAATTAAAACAATAAAAACTGAGTTGGAACATGTGAGGAGAGCACTGATTGACGGGAACACGGTGTCTCGAGAGCAACTCTTGCGGGAAAAGATGAACACCAACAAGACATATTCTGGAGACAGAGAGCTCATGTTAAGTGGTTGCAGGCTGGGGATAAAAAACACAACTTTTTTCCATGCCTATGCGTCGGAAAGGAAGAAGAAGAATACTATCAAGAGACTAAGGAGAGAGAACGGGACATGGGTGGAGTGTGAGGAACAATTGAAGGAGCATGTTGCTAGCTATTTTTTTAATCTGTTTACTTCCTCAACAGGACCAAATAGGGAAGAAACCTTGCATGCAGTCTTTCCAAAAGTGACTACTCAAATGAATCATAGTCTCTGTGCGGAATATACAAAAGAGGAAGTGAAATAAGTTTTGTTCAATATTGGTGACCTGAAGGCGCCATGACCAGATGGAATGCCTGCAATATTCTACAAGCAGTTCTGGCAACTGGTGGGCAATAAGTTAACGGAGGAAGTGCTGAAGTTCCTTCAAGGTGGAGAAATGCCGGAAGGATGGAACTATGCCACAGTGGTGTTAATTCCAAAAAAATAAAACCCAGAGACCTAAGGCCAATTAGCCTCTGCAATGTCATTTACAAGGTGATCTCTAAAGTAATTGCTAATAGATTGAAACATATTATACCTTATATTATATTTCCGAACCAAAGTGCATTTGTTCCAGGTAGAATAATTTCGGATAATATCTTATTGGCTACGAACTTACCCATTTTTTGCAAAGAAGGAGAAGGGGTAACGTAGGATATGCTGCTGTAAAATTCGACATGAGTAAGGCTTACGACCGAGTAGAATGGACATTCTTGAAGAAAATGATGTTAAAATTGGGGTTTGACAGTGAATGGGTAAATCTGGTGATGAAGTGTGTTGCAACTATGAGCTACCAGATCAAGGTTAATACAGATACAACAGAGGTAATTATTCCCCACAGAGGACTGCGCCAGGGAGACCCCCCCTCTCACCTTACTTATTTTTGTTGTGTGCGGAGGGTTTCTCAGCAATGCTAAATGAAGCTGAAAGAAATGGGAGTCTGAGAGGGATTAAATTATGTAGGGAGGCGCCAAGTGTGAGTCATTTACTCTTTGCAGATGATTCATTGCTGCTCATTGAAGCAAATGTAGAGAATGCTCAGGTTCTCAATGACATATTGCACAAATATGAAGCTTTCTTAGGACAAGTGGTAAACAAAGATAAATCAGCCATCCTATTTAGTAAGAATACAAGTAGAGAGGAGAAAAGAGAAATAATGGAAATCATGAACATATCAACAGAAGGGATAAAAGGGAGATATCTTGGATTTCCACCTTACATTGGAAAGGCAAAATCAAGTGCTTTCCAGTATATAAAGGAAAAAGTGTGGAAGGGAATCCAAGGTTGAAAAGAGAAGTTATTACCGAAAGCGGGAAAAGAGATCTTAATCAAGGCAGTAGCACAAGCAATCCAAGTATATGCAATGGCTTGTTTCGACCTAACCAAGTCCTTATGTGATGACCTTAGTTCCATAATATGCAGATTTTGGTGGCGCCATATGGATAAGGTCAATAAAATCCACTGGACAAGTTGGGAGAAACTATCTAAACCAAAGAGAGTGGGAGGTTTGGGATTCAGAGACATGGACTCTTTTAATATGGCCATGCTTGCAAGACAAGGATAGCAGCTACTGCAAAACCCTTCCGCTCTCTGTGCACGAGCACTTGAAGCGAAATATCATCCCGCCTGCAGCATAATTGAAGCAACGCCAAAGAATGGGATGTCTCATGCATGGCGCAGTATTTTGAAAGGTGTACAACTCTTAAAGAAAGGCATAATTTGGCGAGTCGGAGATGGAAGAAATATTAATATTTGGAAAGACCCCTGGCTTCCAAGAGGCATCACCAGAAGAGTTACCACACTGCAAGGACGAAATTTAGTCACAAGGATGGCGGAACTTATTGATCCAATAACTAATGGTTGGAACAAAGACCTAGTGTGCCAAACTTTGAATGCAGAAGATGCTAAGATAATCCTACATATCCCCATTTATGAGCATACAAAGGACTGTGTGGCTTGGCACTTCGACAAGAATGGGATTTTTTCCGTGAAGTCGGCATACAAAGTAGCAGTAGATTGTGCAGAAAGGGAATCAAGATATGGCCAGCCATCTAGCTCTGCAAGCAGAGGACAAACAACTAATTTTAAATGGAAGAAAATATGGGCCTTACCTCTCCCGAATAAAATTTTGCACTTCCTATGGCGTATGGCAACATACAGCTTATCTTTAAGAATGAAATTGAGGGATAGAGGTATGCAAGTGGATACTAGATGTCAAGTTTGTAACAGATACGATGAGGATGGGGGGCACTGCTTTCTGAAATGCAAGAAAGTGAGGAGGCTTTGGTGGCTAGCCCAAATGGAAGAAATTAGAGAGAAACTTCTAAAAATCAGTGACGCAATAAGTATGTTTGATGAGATATTTCGCCTAACCGAGGAAGATCGCATGAAGGTGTGTATTCTGTTCTGGGTGTGGTGGCATGAGAGAAATAAGGCCAATGCCGGAGATCATATGAAATCTCTAGATGATATAATTGCTTCTATTAACTACCATGTTTTCGAATGCATGAACCTTAAGAAGCGGAGCAGCACCTAGAAACAAGATTCTATCATATGTTGATCTCCTCCCCCAAGTGGGATCCTCAAAATAAATACTGATGTGCTTTTCATGAATCATCTTTGTCTGGTGGATGGGGTTTTACTGTCAGAAATGATAGTGGTGTGCTTATCGCAGCAGGAGCAGGAAATCTGGAACATGTATCCAATGCTCTCCACGCCAAAGCCCTGGCCATGTTATATGCAATCAGCACTACTGCACAAACGAGATGTAATCATGTGATATTTGAAACAGACTCCGTGGTGTTGAAGCAGGCGATCTTAAGCGAGGAGTATAACTTGTCGACTTTAGGTGCCATGTTTCAGGAAATAAAATTTCAGTTGAATGTGGCTTTTGATGATGTAAATGTTAGTGTTTGTCCAAGATCTTGTAATGTAGCAGCTCACAGCCTAGCAGCACATGGTGTAAGATTAGAAGATGGTGAATATGAAACTTGGCTAGGCTATTTCCCTGAGTTTGTTGTAAACTCTGTAGCTGGCGATTCGGCCAGTCTAAATTTGTAATGGAATACAAGGTTGTTCCTTCAAAAAAAGGAATAGTGCAGTCCACCCTTGGCAAATCATATGTAACCCATCACAAAAAATAAATAATAGAAATTGCCTCTTACCTGCTTGTCATGCATTGGTCCAGCTCATCGACCCGCAGCACCCAGCTGCAGAGTCACTGGACAAGCAGAAGCCAAAGCACACCATCATCAGCCGCATCGAGAAGCAAACAGGGAACATTGATTCTGAAAAAACAAAAAAAGTAGTTGTACCTTGAGTGAGACTGGCTTCCTACGAGGAGTAGAGAGGACCAAAGAGGAGAGTGAAGTAAAAGGAAAGAAAAAAAATGTGCGTAAGCACTTGGTTGATGCAAACCTAAAGAGGCTTGTTTTTTACCAGCCATAGAATTTGGAGGATAGGGTAGGGCATCCACAGAAATGCTACTACTACCATTATTCAACTTTGAGCCAATTGTGCCTAGAGCTGCAGCCAACAAAGGAAAAAACTGATACAAAGCAGTAAACCACGAATTGCTTTCACAAAAGTTAATCTCGTCAACCAAAGATACTCTAGGAAGAAGAGAGATTTCCAGCTTACAACAACTAGATCAAGCAACCAACAAACTAGATCAAACCACATACTCACGGTGATCAAGATATTGTGGTCTTTCATTCCCAAAAAGGAAAAAACGGGGTCCAGAATTGTCATTCAAAGGGGAATTTTATGTGTTCTTTTCTAGTGAAACTCTCTCATATCAGATCCATGGTAAAACTGAGAACCTTCATTCATGGAGCATGCTACAGGACTGCACGGATAACTGCAATGGCCATTTCAGAACATAAATATATCTAGTGTGTAGATATAGTACTTGGTGATACTTCCTATGCATTTGCTGCCAAAACATAAATATTTCAAAAGTTTCCAACAAAAATGAGGTCAACTACAGGATTTTGGAATAGAGATAATCAAATGTTTAAATAATTACAAGGAAAGAAATCAAAAGGCAAATATATTTTCTAAGCATAGTCTAAATATTAAAACATCAAACTGCAAGTTTAGTACTGACATATAATGGAACAAAAAGAATATGATGAAATAAAACTGGGAAAAAATGTGGCATGAAAGCAGATCATACAAATATTTTCAGTGGAAAACAACTCAGGGTAGTTATTTTGCTGTGTGGTTTTCTGGGTCCTTGTTTCAAAAGAAAAATTAATCCACCCGCACATCCAGTTTCCATGATCTTAAGCGCAAGTCAAAAACGCAAATATATTCCTGGACTTGTCATCTTCAGAGATTACAGGCAATGCTTTCTTCTACCAAATGAGACATGAACTCATCGGGGTTCAGGAATCATAGCAGATAACAAACTTCTAGTTAGGAAAAGAACACCGAAACAGGTCTATCAGCTGACTAGCTGGAATGAAAACTTTGCTGCCCAATACAAGTTACCAATTCTCATAGCCCGTTCTTGGTTCATGTAAATCTGAAATTGGTCCGCACATCCCCCTTGCAAGCGGAATCGTAGTCTTCTGCGAGATGCGGTGCAACTTCCTTGTGAGGGCATATGAACTTCTTCCTGAATGCCTTCTCGGTCACCTTGACAATTGTATAGTAGTTCAGGTCACGCTTGAGCAATCCATTTTCCTTGAGAAACTTTACAACATAGTACCATGGTCTCAGCCGGCCCTCTAGGCTGTAACAGGAAATTATCGGCTGTTGAGCAATGTATGCCGGTTCCAAACCCACCTCGGATAGGAGGAACTCGGACCTGCGCTGCAGTGATTCCTTAGTCCGCATTAGCAACGTTGGAGCCTTAGAAAAAGCAATGCCCATGAACAATTGTTGATTCCTTAGTTCTCATGCACAATTGTAGAGTTGCACACTGGTTGGCATAGTAGCTCATACACGGGATACGGTAGTTGCACACGCGCGGATGAGTAGTTGCATGCGCGACTGCGGAGTTACACACTCTCATCAGATAGTTTCTCACGCACGGTTGCGGAGTTTCACGCGCACGGCGAGTACCAGACAGTTCGTCGGGGTAGCAGAATAGGGGTAGTTTGGAGTGGAGTCGTCATCAACGAAAACTGCATCTCCATGTATAGGGGAAAATTACACATCAACTGTGAGCTAGTTGCACATCGACTACTAGACAGTTGCACCAAACAGGGACTAAATTGCACATACAAAAGTTCGTCAGAACATACCCATGTGGGATCTAATTTTGAAGAGCACGCCGCGAGGATTCCTATAGTGAAAGCGGATCTTAATTTCGATATTCAAGACAAAAGTTATGACTTTTTTAGAAAAATGAAAATCTGAATTAAATGTGTTCACACCTATTCCCATCAGTTAAAATTTCACGTCCACGAGTAGAGAGAAAGTTGCACATCGACTGTCAGCCTGTTGCACATCGACTACTGGACAGTTGCATCAAATAGGGACTAAATTGCACACACAAAAGTTCATCCAAACATATCCATGCGGGATCTAGTTTCGAAGAGCGTGTCGTGGGGGTTCCAATAGTGGAAGTGGATCTTAATTCAGTTGCGTGGTTTAAAAGTTATGACTTTTTACAAATTCTAAAAACCCAAATTAAATGCATTCACACCTATATAAATGGATGCTTCTGTAATTCTTTCTCACTTTGTCCTGTTTACATGGTATTTTCCTAATATGGATTAGATTTTTCTTATACGCAGAGGAGACAATTTTTTTAGAGATAAATACACTAGAAGTCACATAACTTGCGCGCGGTGGTCAGTTTGGTGCACAAACTTATAAAATATGTGTTTTTGTCTGTGAACTTGCATGAAGGTGTAAATATGGTCATGTTTCACGTACACAGATGTATCCGTTGCCTATGTGGCATGCCAGCTTGGCCAGGACCCGCTGTCAGCCACTGTAACAGTTTGTGCCTCAAATAAAATGTAGATTTGCATAAAAAGCATCAGCTTTTTTTATTCACCATACTGAGCTCCTCAAATAAAATTTAAAAACATTGGCACTGGTGGGTTTCGAACACAAGACCTTAGGCTAAATAGTCACGTGTGGACAGCCACCAGAAAGGTAATTATACAAGATTAGATAGCACTACTATAACTTATATTCTATTAACACAGACCAAATTTTTTAAAAAGAAATCAATCTAACTGTGACCTCGTGGTCATGTGTGATTAAGCTAACCACTATGCTACGGCGGCAAAGGATTTCCCGATAAAGAGATAAACAATATTTATGTTGTTATTTCTATAGTTCTATGTATAAGAAACAACGTATACAATAGTGTTTCTAACATTTAAAAAAAGGTTCATGTGTTAGAAAAAAAGCATGTGACATTTAAAATAATATTTAAACAATGTAAAAAAAATATTTCTGTTAAAAAACATATGTTGCATTTTAAAATGTTTACGCATTTCAAAACCATTTTTCAAGAATTTTTTTAAATATTTATAAAATGTACAGACATGCTCGTGTAGTTTAGAAAATACTTCCTACCATCCAAAAAAGTTTAACATGTATTTGGACTTTTTTAACCTGTATTTGAAAAAATAATCATATGTTTTAAAAATATTAAACGTGTATAAAAATGTTTTTGATATATATCTAAAATGGATAACGTGTATGCACAAAATACATCAAAACATATATTTTTAAAACTGTTAATCATGTATTTGGAAAAATGTGAAAGGTGTATAAAATTGTTTCTGTTGTATACAAAAAATGTAGAATGTGTATGTAAAAGTAGACATCAAAACATATAAAAATTAATTATGTATTTGAAAAATGCTAAACATCTATTGGAATAATGTTTGTCTATATAGTACTGTACTACCTCCGCCCTGGTTTATTGGTCTATTTTGTATTTTGTGCCAAAATTTGGCCATAAATTTAACTGATAAAATGCTAATACATGTCATCATAAATTGTATCGTTGGATTCATATTTGAACATAGTTTACAATGATAGCATTTTTTTGACATGCATTAACATTTTATTAATTAAATTTATGGTCAAATTTTAGCACAAAATACTAAGAGGACCAGTAAATCAGGACGAAGGTAGTAGTACGTACTGGTGGGCTGAGCCCATATATACTTACGTAATTAAGTACATCGGCGTCATTATATACTTAAAAATGTAATTATATAATATTATAATTACGTTGGTTAGTACATTGGCTGACAGTCGCATGTAGGGCGCACTGTAAAGCTGGCACGATGTTGCTAAAAAGGAGGGTTATCATCAGAGAGTAGAATCAACCTGAGCCATTGTTTTCTTATTCTAGGTAATAGCACTGCAGGTCCCTAAACTTGCAGTATATGTGATGATTTAGTCCTTGAAGTTGAAAAAGTGGATTATTTCATCCCTCAACTTGTCATGGATGTGCAAATTTAGTCCAGGGCCAATCAGAACTCGCCAAGTGGAGCCAGCTGGCCTGGGTCGGTCAGCGCCGGGCATTTTGCAGTTTACCCCTGCCTTTATCACGAATCAACCCGCACTACTACACCTGAGTTAACCAGTGGGTATATTCCTTCTCTGGGTCTCGTTGCACAAAACACTACCGACCAGAACGGTTTGCTAGCAGGTTTGCGCACGACCTGATGGCCTGTGGTCAAGCATGGATGCACACGCAGTTCCTTCTGATCTTACCTCAAATTGCCGGGATTAAGAAAGGGAAACTTCAGGCACGGAGAAACTGTACATGTATCAAGTGACAAATACTCGCAACAAAACATATAGCAGCATAAAGAGTCTACAGAACGTGTGTCGGGCAAAGTTGCAAAACAGCATCATTTTCCAGGCCTTTTAGCGTTTCTCTGTACAATGATCACATGTCATCTACTAACAGCTCTCAAACACTACACACTGGTACTCTGACGAGCGAATTCAGAACTAGGTGCAACACCATCCAGCCATTCAAATGAAACATGATATTGAGTGCTGTCTACCCTGGGACGCTGCCGCTTAGTTGCCGGCATTGATTCCAAAAATCCGGATCGGTAGTTTCGCAACAACCAGTACTGTGACTGCAATGGTGTTCAAAAAGAGCATAGGATGTTGATAGTCTGTGGTGTACGAAGCGATCAAGTATCTGCAAAGGACAAGAGACATCCCCACATGCTTCAGGATAGGCTCCCGACTCCTGACTCCTCCGGTGTCGCCCCTGCGCGGCGACCGGGGGAACCCTAGCGCCGCCGCGTCCTCGTCCCTCCCCCGACCTCTCCTCCTCGCCGCCGCCGGGGCCCCGGGCAAATCCCGGTCGGCGTCGGCGGCGGCGGGATCTCTTCTCCCACGACTCGCTGGATATGACGCGGGCGGATCACAGCGATTGTTGGCGGCGCGCTGGAGGCGGGGCGCACCGGCGCGGGCTTGGGGGCGACGGCAGGGCTCACACTCGTGGTTTCTCCTAGTGTGCATGGGAGTCCGCTCGGGGCGCGCGGCGGCGACCCTCGGCAAGCGGTGGCGGGCGCTGGGCTCTCGGCGGCGCTCCGGCGTGTGCAGGCGGTGATGGTCCCTGTGCGCGGTCGGCGGCTCCGTCTCTGACCCGGACGGCGCGGGGGATGTCGGAGGCCCGGCGTGGCCGGCGATCTGGATGCGGTGGTGCCGGCGGCTCGCTGATCTGCCGGTGCTCCAGGGTTCTGCCTGGTGGTGCTGGTGATGACGGCGGCTCGTGCACGAGAGTTGGATTCCTTCGAACTGATCTGGGTGAAAACTTGCCTTCGGCGTCTGCTAAGGCCGGCGGTGGCGGCACTATTTGTGTCGTTCCCTTTTTGAAGGCATCGCCTTGAAGAAGTTTAAGGCCACTCTCTGCTACCTTCGGGGGGAACCCTAGATCGGATGATTGGATGACAGCGGCGCTCTGGTGTCGTTCCTCCCTTGGGGGCGTCATTCTTGAAGGTACACACGTGATCGAGGGACCAGAGGACGGATTCTTTGGTGGAGCGGTGATTCATCCTACACACTGATGGCGATGGATCTTGACGGCGTGGCGCTGTGCAGATTCGGAGTTCGTTGTGGGAGGATGGACTCGCGCAGGAGGACGGCGCTGTCGGGCGTCTTGGTGGCGTCGATGGCAGAGAGACATGACACGGTACATGCAACAGTATAGCTCTAAAGATGGATTAGTGGCAGGTGGCTGCGGCGACCTCATACCCGGCAGGCGTCCTGGTTGAGTGCGCCGGACTGGTAGGTCTTAGATGTTTAGGTTTGGCTGCGATGTCTGTTTGGTATTAGGCCCATACTATCTGCGCCCCTTCATCAATTGGATAGCTGTAGCAACAGTTGTTGCTTAGACGGTGGCTTTAGTCTTGCTGTTGTTTGATTTTGTAAGGTCTTGTGAGAATAATTAATAAAATGGGCGTATGCATCGCCCAGAAGCAGAGACCAGGGATCATCCTCCTTTTCTAAAAAAATCCCCGTAAGTCACGATGCTCACTCAGATCTATAAAGGACAGTCGAAAGAAATGAACAACCCATGAGGAAATCATGAATATACGAGAAAAGGATGTATTTACGTTCAGACAAGGGGCTAAAGAATTCACATTTTCCGTAAGATCAGATGACCTGGTAATTCTTAAAATAGCACAGTTCAACTACATACAATTCACGGTTTAGCATATATTTTTTAATCTGTTGTTTAGCATAATTTTAGCTAGCGAGGAGGTAAACTATTTTTAGAAGAAAGAACTAGTAATACTGTTTCAAATATATGAGTTATCAAAAAACTATTCATACTGTTCCAAATATTAGAAGCCTGCAGAACAACATCAGAGTTTTTCTAATAACGAACTATCAGCTTAACATAAATAAATGCATTAAGATTAATCTTATCTTTGCATTTCATGGATAGAAGCAAAGGTTTCATGTCGTTGAGTCGATTCGTCGAGCCCAAGTTGCTATGTCGACATGGCTGGCGTTGGGCAAAATTAATAAAATTAATATTTATATGACAGGAAGCAAGAAATTATAATCTCATACGGGCAGCAAATTCCAACCCAGCTCCCTTGTACGGCGCGCCTAGCTCAATCTTTCCCTGTACACCCCTACTGCACCGCCCTTACCACCTTCTCTTTCCCAACAACAAACCTCGAACCTTCTTTTTCCCAACAACCAACCAGTTAACTCAGGTGTAGTAGTGCGGGTTGATTCGTGATAAAGGCAGGGGTAAACTGCAAAATGCGCGGCGCTGACCGGCCCAGGCCAGCTGGCTCCACTTGGCGAGTTCTGATTGGCCCTGGACTAAATTTGCACATCCATGACAAGTTGAGGGATGAAATAATCCACCTTTTCAACTTCAAGGACCAAATCATCACATCCACTGCAAGTTTAGGGACCTGCAGTGCTATTACCTCTTCTAATTTTATATATTTGAGGGGCCTAATACATGAATAAAAAAAGCCGAGGGATTTTCCGCAAATCTACCATGCGAGAACTGTTACAGTGGCTGACCGCGGGCCTCGGACACGCTGGCATGCCATACAGGCAACGGATATGTCGGCGTACGCAAAATGTGACTGCATTTGCACCTCTTTACAAGTTTATGGACCAGAAATACGTATTTTATAAATTTATGCACTAAACTGACTGTCACGTGCAAATTTTGTGACTCCCAGTGTATTAACCTTATTTTTTTATATAGATTAGGGGACCAAATATTTTCTTTTTTATCGGCCACTCCAAAACGCTAGGGAGCAGCCAGCCACTCCTTAGATGCGTCCGAAAGAAAAGAGGGTGTAGCGTTGCGGGTAAGGTGTTGGCCGGTACAGGCCATTTTAAGTTTCAGTCCGACCCCAGAAAATTTAGTCCGAAATCCAAAACGCCGAGCGGGCCAAGCCCAAAAATCCTCCGACCACCACGCCCCTTCCTCCTCTCCTCTGTGGATCGAACCCTGCTCCATTCCTCTCCTCCTCTCAAGCGACCGGCGGCGGCAACCGGCTGCGGACGGCGACGGCGGGCTGAGCATCTCCCAGCCTCCCCTTCGCCAGGTCGCTGGCCTTGCCTCAGGTCGCGGACTCTCCTTCCCCAGGTCGCCGTCCTCCAGTTTTCTTTTTGGACCGAAGAAGTGAAAAATAGGTCGAATAGTACTATGGTTGTTGTTTAGTCTTTAGGCCAACTCCACCACACGATCCCAAACAGACGTCTAGCTTTGTCTGTTTTTCATCCGTTTGAGGTAGGAAAACGGACACGCGTGTCCGATTTTGTACGTCCGCGGATTTGTGCATCCAACGGGACGACCAACCTCAAACTGTCCGGCCGCGCCTCCATCATGTCTCACCTGTGATGACCTCGCGCGCCCGCCGCGCCCAACCGTCCACCCGCACTCACGCCGGCAAGGCGCAAACTAGCCAGCGCACGGCGGCGGCTCGCTAGCCAGCTAGCTAGCAAGCACGCACGTACGCGGCTGACTAGCTAGCTAGCTAGCTAGCCCCCTGCTGCGCTCGCATGCGCTCCGCCGCGGCGTGCTCGCCCAAGCCATGCCCGCCCAGCCGTGCAGCACCCGCGCCATGTAGCTCTGATACGTCTCCAACGTATCTATAATTTATGAAGTATTCATGATATTATATTATCCATCTTGGATGTTTAATGGGCTTTACTATACACTTTTATATTATTTTTGGGACTAACCTATTAACCCAGAGCCCAGTGCCAGTTTCTGTTTTTTCCCTTGTTTCAGTGTTTCGCAGAAAAGGAATATCAAACAGAGTCCAAACGGAATGAAACCTTCGGGAGAGTTATTTTTGAAACGGAAGCAATCCAGGAGACTTGGAGTACACGTCAGAGAATCAACAAGGAGAGCACGATGTAGGGGGGCGCGCCCACCCCCCCAGGCGCGCCCTCCACCCTCGTGGGCCCCTCGTGGCTCCCCTTACCGACTTCTTTCGCCTATATATATCCATATACCCTAAAACATCGGAGAACATAATAGATCGGGAGTTCCGCTGCCGCAAGCCTCTGTAGCCACCAAAAACCAATCGGGACCCTGTTCCGGCACCCTGCCGGAGATGGGGATCCATCACCGGTGGCCATCTTCATCATCCCGGTGCTCTCCATGACGAGGAGGGAGTAGTTCACCCTCGGGGCTGAGGGTATGTACCAGTAGCTATGTGTTTGATCTCTCTCTCTCTCTCTCGCGTTCTTGAGATGGTACGATCTTGATGTATCGCGAGCTTTGCTATTATAGTTGGATCTTATGATGTTTCTCCCCCTCTACTCTCTTGTAATGGATTGAGTTTTCACTTTGAAGTTATCTTATCGGATTGAGTCTTTAAGGGTTTGAGAACACTTGACGTATGTCTTGCCGTGCTTATCTGTGGTGACAATGGGATATCACGTGATCCACTTGATGTATGTTTTGGTGATCAACTTGCGAGTTCCGCCCATGAACCTATGCATAGGGGTTGGCACACGTTTTCGTCTTGACTCTCCGGTAGAAACTTTGGGGCACTCTTTGAAGTACTTTGTGTTGGTTTGGATAGATGAATCTGAGATTGTGTGATGCATATCGTATAATCATACCCACGGATACTTGAGGTGACATTGGAGTATCTAGGTGACATTAGGGTTTTGGTTGATTTGTGTCTTAAGGTGTTATTCTAGTACGAACTCTATGATAGATTGAACGGAAAGAGTAGCTTCGTGTTATTTTACTACGGACTCTTGAATAGATCGATCAGAAAGAATAACTTTGAGATGGTTTCGTACCCTACAATAATCTCTTCGTTTGTTCTCCGCTATTAGTGACTTTGGAGTGACTCTTTGTTGCATGTTGAGGGATAGTTATATGATCCAATTATGTTATTATTGTTGAGAGAACTTGCACTAGTGAAAGTATGAACCCTAGGCCTTGTTTCCTAGCATGGCAATACCGTTTACACTCACTTTTATCATTAGTTACCTTGCTGTTTTTATATTTTCAGATTACAAAAACATGTATCTACCATCCATATTGCACTTGTATCACCATCTCTTGGCCGAACTAGTGCACCTATACAATTTACCATTGTATTGGGTGTGTTGGGGACACAAGAGACTCTTTGTTATTTGGTTGCAGGGTTGTTTGAGAGAGACCATCTTCAACCTACGCCTCCCACGGATTGATAAACCTTAGGTCATCCACTTGAGGGAAATTTGCTACTCTGCACTTGGAGGCCCAACAAAGTCTACAAGAAGAAGGTTGTGTAGTAGACATCAAGCTCATTTCTGGCGCCGTTGCCGGGGAGGTGAGTGCTTGAAGGTATATCTTTAGATCTTGCAATCGAATCTTTTAGTTACTTGTCTTATCACTAGTTTATGTTATAAAAGAACACTACACAAAATGGAATTGAGGATACCTCATATGCTTCATCTTTTTAATGTCTTTCGTGGAAATGATAGGAAGGAAAATTGTGCTCATGTACTAGAAGAAGAATTACATAGAATGTTTGGCACTAAATATTTGAATGATGAGCATGATTGCAATGTTATTAGTATGAATTCCTTGAATATCCATGATGCTAATGATATGCAAAGACACAAGCTTGGGGAAACTATGTTTGATGAAGATGATATTTTTTGTCCCCCAAGTTTTGATGAGAAAATTTATTATGATGAAAGCATGCCTCCTATTTATGATGATTATATTGATGAAAGTGGATTTGGAGAGGTCATGACTTTATTTAGTGATGATTCCACTATCTTGGAAGAGGTTTCAATCGATTATGATGAGAACAAAGTTGCCACTTATGATAATTATTGTGATGAAACTTATGCTATAAAAAGTAGTGATGATTATATTTATAAAACTTGTCATGAATATAATTACCCCTTTTCTGAACATTATTCTTTTAATGTGGAAACAATTTATAGTATTTGAGTCCCTTATGATACTCCCACTATTCCGAATGAGAAGAATTTTTCTTATGTGGAGAGTAATAAAATTTGTATGCAAGTAGATCATGAAAAGAATGCTTTATGTGATGGTTATATTGTTGAATTCATTCATGATGCTACTGAAAATTATTATGAGGGAGGAACATATGCTTGTAGGAATTGCAATAATATCAAGTTTCCTCTCTATGTGCTTAAAGTTTTGAAGATATGCTTGGTTTGCCTTCCTATTCTAGTTGGTTATTGTTCCAATAAGTTGTTTGCTCACAAAATCCCTATGCATAGGAAGTGGGTTAGACTTAAATGTGCTAGTCATATTCTTCATGATGCTCTCTTTATGTTTCAGTTCTTATCTTTTATGTGAGCATCATTGAAATCATCATGCCTAGCTAGGGGCGTTAAACGATAGCGCTTGTTGGGAGGCAACCCAACTTTATTTTTTGTTTCTTACTTTTTAGTCCTGTTAAGTAATAAATAATCCATCTAGCTTCTGTTTGATGTGGTTTTATGTTTTAATTAGTGTTTGTGCCAAGTTAAACCTATAGGATCTTCTCGGATGATAGTTATTTGATCTTGCCGAAAATTCCAAAAACTTTCTGTTCACGAAAACAATTGTTTAAAATCACCAGAACGTGATAAAATACTGATTCCAATTGCAGTACATCAATAAACAAATTATCTAGGTCTTCCTATTTTGGTAGATTTTTCTGAGTTCCAGAAGTTTGCGTTAGTTACAGATTACTACAGACTGTTCTGTTTTTGACAGATTCTGTTTTTCGTGTGTTGTTTGCTTATTTTGATGAATCTATGGCTAGTAAAAGAGTTTATAAACCATAGAGAAGTTGGAATACGGTAGATTTAACACCAACACAAATAAATAATGAGTTCAATACAGTACCTTGAAGTGGTGTTTTGTTTTCTTTCGCTAACAGAGATCAGGAGATTTTCTGTTAAGTTTTGTGTTGTGAAGTTTTCAAGTTTTGGGTAAAGATTCGATGGACTATGGAATAAGGAGTGGCAAGAGCCGAAGCTTGGGGATGCCCATGGCACCCCAAGGTAATATTCAAGGACAACCAAAAGCCTATGCTTGGGGATGCCCCGGATGGCATCCCCTCTTTCGTCTTCGCACATCGGTAACTTTACTTGGAGCTATATTTTTATTCACCACATGATATGTGTTTTGCTTGGAGCGTCATTTTATTTTCTTTAGCTTTGCTTGCTGTTTGAATAAAATATCAAGATCTGAAATTCTTAAATGAGAGAGAGTCTTCACATAGCTACATAATTATCTAACTACTCATTGATCTTCACTTATATCTTTTTGGAGTAGTTTGTCATTTACTTGTGTGCTTCACTTATATCCTATGAGTAAATGGTTGAATGATTTGAATGTCATAAATCTGAAATTATATATGTTTCATATGCCTTTCCCATGGGGAGTAATGCCTTTACATATAAGAAGTAGAGGTGGTAAATTTATTGAAGGTTAGCAAACATTGTATTGGTCACTTGAACAATTTATGAATGAATATTGAAGGAAGAGAGATTTCACATATAATACTATCTTGGACATCTTCTATGATGGTGAGCCCCATTAATTATTTTCAAACCTAAGCAAATTAGTTGAAGTTGGACAAGGAAGACAACATAATGAGTTATGCTTGGGTATATTTGTATATAAGTTATATTGTTATGGATCCTCTAACATGTGATGCTTGCTATTTAGAATCCTTTGCTAGCCAAAATATCTGTACTAAGCGGGAATACTGCTTGTGCATCCAAATTCCTTGAACCAAGTTTCTTCCATGAGTGTCCACTATATCTACCTATATGCAGTATTTACCTGCCGTTCCAAGTAAATTTGCATGTGCCAAACTCTAAACCTTGAAATAATAATCTATTTTGTATGCCCGAATCGCTCATGTAGCGACTAGGGGCTGTCAGTATCTTCCATGCTAGGTGGGTTATTTTCACGATGAGTGGACTCCGCTCATCATTCACGAGAAAATGGCTGGTAACTGGGATGCCCAGTCCTATGATCAAAAGATCAAAAACAAAATCACAAATAATTTAAACAAAACTCCCCCAGGAATGTTGATAGTTGGACGGCACCCGTTGTTTTGGACAAGCCGTGGAGTGTGAATGTTGGTGGAGGGGGAGTAAAAACTTTACCTTTCTGCGTGGGAACTGCCTATAATGTATCTAGTATGGAAGATATTGGGAACTCTTGGTCGTTATGTTGACAATGAAAGCATACCTCTCAAAATTATTTTCATCTCTGTTTTTTCTTCGAGCTCTGGCACCTCTGCAAATCCCTGCTTCCCTCTGCGAATGGCCTATCTTTTACTTTTATGCAAGAGTCAGTAGTATTCCTTCCCATTCCAACCTACTCTTTAGTTGGCAAGCATCATGTGATGGAAAGATCTAAGCATATATGGCCATTCAAATATATTTGATCATGAATTATTATTGTTGACAATTATCTATATGATAAATAAGTTGGGAGGCGAAACATTAAGCCCCTATCTTTCTCTGTGTTTGATGGATGCTATTTGTTCTGAAAATATGCTTTGAGTAGTAGCAATCATGGAAGACTATATGATAGTTGAGTATGTGGGATTTGCTAAATCAAAGCTCTTACATAGACCCTTCCTGAAAATAAGATGAATTGCAATTGTTTGATGACTGAGAACTGTTTGTTAGTTTTCAAGAAAGTTTATGATATATAATTTAACATGTGAATAGTTTGTTACTTGATCATGAGAAGCTTTATGATATGAGCTACTGTTATGACATATAATGATGCTAGAAAAGGTGATTGAAATTACCATTGATCAAACTTATGCACCTGCTAGCATTCACACTTCATAAATTATTTCTTTTATCATTTACCTACTCGAGGACGAGCAGGAATTAAGCTTGGGGATGCTGATACGTCTCCAACGTATCTATAATTTATGAAGTATTCATGCTATTATATTATCCATCTTGGATGTTTAATGGGCTTTACTATACACTTTTATATTATTTTTGGGACTAACCTATTAACCCAGAGCCCAGTGCCAGTTTCTGTTTTTCCCTTGTTTCAGTGTTTTGCAGAAAATGAATATCAAACGGAATGAAACCTTCGGGAGAGTTATTTTTGGAATGGAAGCAATTCACGAGACTTCGAGTACACGTCAGGGAATCAACGAGGAGAGCACGAGGCAGGGGGTGCGCCCACCCCCCCCCCTCCCCCGGCGCGCCCTCCACCCTCATGGGCCCCTCGTGGCTTCCCTTACCGACTTCTTTCGCCTATATATATATATCCATATACCCTAAAAACATTGGAGAACAGAATAGATCGGGAGTTCCACCGCCGCAAGCCTCTGTAGCCACCAAAAACCAATCAGAACCCTGTTCCGGACCCTGCCGGAGGGGGGGATCCATCACCGGTGGCCATCTTCATCATCCCGGCGCTCTCCATGATGAGGAGGCAGTACTTCACCCTCGGGGCTGAGGGTATGTACCAGTAGCTATGTGTTTGATCTCTCTCTCTCTCTCTCTCTCTCTCTCTCTCTCGTGTTCTTGAGATGGTACGATCTTGATGTATCGCGAGCTTTGCTATGATAGTTGGATCTTATGATGTTTCTCCCCCTCTACTATCTTGTAATGGATTGAGTTTTCACTTTGAAGTTATCTTATCGGATTGAGTCTTTAAGGGTTTGAGAACACTTGACGTATGTCTTGCCGTGCTTATCTGTGGTGACAATGGGATATCACGTGATCCACTTGATGTATGTTTTGGTGATCAACTTGCGGGTTCCGCCCATGAACCTATGCATAGGGGTTGGCACACGTTTTCGTCTTGACTCTCCGGTAGAAACTTTGGGGCACTCTTTGAAGTACTTTGTGTTGGTTTGGATAGATGAATCTGAGATTGTGTGATGCATATCGTATAATCATACCCACGGATACTTGAGGTGACATTGGAGTATCTAGGTGACATTAGGGTTTTGGTTGATTTGTGTCTTAAGGTGTTATTCTAGTACGAACTCTATGATAGATTGAACGGAAAGAATAGCTTCATGTTATTTTACTACGGACTCTTGAATAGATCGATCAGAAAGAATAACTTTGAGGTGGTTTCGTACCCTACAATAATCTCTTCGTTTGTTCTCCGCTATTAGTGACTTTGGATTGACTCTTTGTTGCATGTTGAGGGATAGTTATATGATCCAATTATGTTAATATTGTTGAGAGAACTTGCACTAGTGAAAGTATGAACCCTAGGCCTTGTTTCCTAGCATTGCAATACCGTTTACGCTCACTTTTATCATTAGTTACCTTGCTGTTTTTATATTTTCAGATTACAAAAACCTATATCTACCATCCATATTGCACTTGTATCACCATCTCTTCGCCGAACTAGTGCACCTATACAATTTACCATTGTATTGGGTGTGTTGGGGACACAAGAGACTCATTGTTATTTGGTTGCAGGGTTGTTTGAGAGAGACCATCTTCGACCTACGCCTCCCACGGATTGATAAACCTTAGGTCATCCACTTGAGGGAAATTTGCTACTGTCCTACAAACCTCTACGCTTGGAGGCCCAACAACGTCTACAAGAAGAAGGTTGTGTAGTAGACATCAAGCTCGCCCGCGCATGCCGGTAGCTGCAGCAGACCCCGCTCGCTCGCCACCCTGCAGCAGCGGGCGCGTCGTCACCTGCTGCTGTGCCCTGCCGCCCGCCCGCGGGTTCGTATTTGTGCCACCGCCCGCACGCTTTGCCTCGCCACTCCCACCCCTTGCGCCGCGCTCGCCGCCCGCGCCCGCGCGCTCGCCCGCCCCTGCTCTCTGCCGAGCTCACCGCACCCGCGCCTGCTCTCCGTCGAGCATGCCGCGCCCCGTCGAGCTCGCCCGCCCGCCCACGCACTCGCCTGCCCGCGCGCTTGACCTCGCTCACTTGCCCTCGCCTGCGTCTGCCTCTCCCTCCCGCCCTCGCCTGCGCGCCGCACACCAAGCCAACGTCACCGAGCTCCGCCCCACGTCCGCGCCCCCCGCCCGCATGTCGTTGCCCACCAGAGCGCGGCCCCGCGCCTGCCACATTCGCCAGTACCGAGCTCGCGCCCGCGCGCTCTCCGGCGTCCGCACCAAGCTCGCCCGCCACCTGCTTCGCGCCCGCACCCTGCTCCGGTCGCCGCCTGCGCCGCGCCGCGTCCCGCTCCAGCCGACTCCGCGCCGCTCCGGTAGAAAAGCCCGTGGCTGCACGCGTTGGTGGGTGAGTGGACACGGTGGGCTAGAGGAGAGAAAAGAGAGAGAGCGTGACATGTAGGGCACGCCCGGACACAGCGGATGAAGAGAACGTCGAGGTGTCCGTTTTCTATCCGTTTTTGCGTTAAATCCAGACCAACTTTGGGCCAGAGATAGGGTGAAACGGACACTAAACGGACGAAAAAGTAAAATGGGGTTTACCGCTGGGTCGTTGCACGTGTCCGCTTTTACCGAAGTCAAGCAGATCGACCGAGGACGAGGAGGCACCGGCTGAGCCCTGCGAGATCACGCGCCTGCCGGAGGATCACTTGTCGGCGGCGCTGTGATAACCCACAAGTATAGGGGATCAATTGTATCCTCTTTCGATAAGTAAGAGTGTCGAACCCAATGAGGAGCTAAAGGTAGAACAAATATTCCCTCAAGTTCTATCGACCACCGATACAACTGTACGCACGCTTAGCGTTTGCTTTACCTAGAACAAGTATGAAACTAGAAGTACTTTGTAGGTGTTGTTGGATAGGTTTGCAAGATAATAAAGAGCACGTAAATAAAAACTAGGGGCTGTTTAGATAAAAACACAATAAAGTAAATATAGCGAGTGTGGAAAGGTGGTGGTAGGAGTTGCGAAATTGTCCCTAAGCAATTGACTACTTTACTAGACCGATAGCAAATTTTATGTGGGAGAGGCCACTGCTAGCATGTCATCCCTGACTTGGAATTCTATGCATTTATGGTTGGAACTATTAGCAAGCATCTGCAACTACTAACGTTCACTAAGGTAAAACCCAACCATAGCATTAAGTTATATTGGTCCCCCTTCAATCCCGTATGCATCAATTTCTATGCTAGGTAGAAGCTTCTGTCACTCTTGCCCTCCAATACATAGTCCTATCAACATACAACTAACCCTATGGTGTGATCCACGCGCGCACTCATATGATGGGCACCAAAGGACAGCAACATAACCACAAGCAAATTAAATCAATCATAACAATTCATCAACCACCGATAAGACAACGAAAATCTACTCAGACATCATAGGATGGCAACACATCATTGGATAATAATATGAAGCATAAAGCACCATGTTCAAGTAGAGGGTACAGCGGGTTGCGGGAGAGTGGACCGCTGTAGATAGAGGGGGGGAAGGTGATGGAGGTGTTGGTGAAGATGGCGGAGGTGTTGGTGAAGATCGCGGGGATGATGATGGTGGCCACGGCAGCGTTCCGGCGCCACCGGAAGAGAAGGGGAGAGGGGGCCCCTTCTTCTTCTTCTTCTTCCTTGACCTCCTCCCTAGATGGGAGAAGGGTTTCTCCTCTGGTCCTTGGCCTCCATGGCATGGGAGGGGCGAGATCCCCTCCGAGATTGGATCTGTCTCTCTGTCTCTCTCTGTTTCTGTGTTCTCGTCTACCCTTTCACCGTTTCGTCTATATATGGAGATTCGTAACTCCGATTGGATTGAAACCTTCGCCCAGATTTTTCTCCGAAAATTAGCTTTCTTGCGGCCAAAGAAGAGCAGCAACCGCCTTACGGGAGCCCCATGAGGGTCAGAGGCACGCCCAGGGGGTGGGGCGCGCCCCCTGCCTCGTGCCCCCCTCGGGCACCGTCTCGCGTTGATTCTTCTTCCCGTATTTTCCAAATATTCCAAAAATATTCTCCGTCCGTTTTTATCCCGTTTGCATTCCGTTTGATATGGGGTTTCTGCGAAACATAAAACATGCAACAAACAGGAACCGGCACTGGGCACTGGATCAATATGTTAGTCCCAAAAATAGTATAAAAAGTTGCCAAAAGTATATGAAAGTTGTATAATATTGGCATGGAACAATCAAAAATTATAGATACGACGGAGACGTATCAGCATCCCCAAGCTTAATTCCTACTCGTCCTCGAGTAGGTAAATGATAAAAAAGATAATTTTTCATGTGGAATGCTACCTAGCATAATCTTTATCACATATCTAATCATGGCATGAATATTAAGACATGAGTGATTCAAAGCAATAGTCTATCATTTGACATTAAGACAATAATACTTCAAGCATACTAATAAAGCAATCATGTCTTTTCAAAATAACATGGCCAAAGAAAGTTATCCCTACAAAATCATATAGTCTGGCTATGCTCCATCTTCACCACACAAAATATTAACATCATGCACAACCCCGATGACAAGGCGAGCAATTGGTTTATACTTTTTAACGCGCTTCAGCTTTTTCAACCCTCACGCAATACATGAGCGCAAGCCATGGATATAGCACTATAGGTGGAATAGAATATGATGATAGAGATTGTGTGGAGAAGACAAAAAGGAGAAAGTCTCACATCGACGCGGCTAATCAACGGGCTATGGAGATGCCCATCAATTGATGTCAATGTGAGGAGTAGGGATTGCCATGCAACAGATGCACTAAGAGCTATAAGTGTATGAAAGCTCAAACTAGAAACTAAGTGGGTGTGCATCCAACTTGCTTGCTCATGAAGACCTCGGGCATTTGAGGAAGCCCATCATCGGAATATACAAGCCAAGTCTATAATGAAAATTCCCACTAGTATATGAAAGTGATAACTCAAGAGACTCTCTATATGAAGAACATGGTGCTACTCTGAAGCACAAGTGTGGTAAAAGGATAGTAACATTGCCCCTTCTCTCTTTTCTCTCTTTTTTTACCTTCTTTTTTTTTGATGGGCTTCTTTGGCCTCTCTTTTTTTATTTGTTTGGCCTCTTTTATTTTTTTGATAAAGTCCGGAGTCTCATCCCGCCTTGTGGGGGAATCATAGTCTCCATCATCCTTTCCTCACTGGGGCAATGCTCTAATAATGATGATCATCACACTTTTATTTACTTACAACTCAATATTACAACTCGATATCTAGAACAAAGATATGACTCTATATGAATGCCTCTGGCGGTGTACCAGGATGTGCAATGATCTAGCGTAGCAATGACATCAAAAAACGGACAAGCCATGAAAACATCATGCTAGCTATCTTACGATCATGCAAAGCAATATGACAATGAATGCTCAAGTCATGTATATGATGATGATGGAAGTTGCATGGCAATATATCTCGGAATGGGAAATGCCATAATAGGTAGGTATGGTGGCTGTTTTGAGGAAGATATAATAAGGCTTATGTGTGACAGAGTGTATCATATCACAGGGTTTGGATGCACCGGCGAAGTTTGCACCAACACTCGAGGTGAGAAAGGGCAATGCACGGTACCGAAGAAGCTAGCAATGATGGAAGGGTGAGAGTGCGTATAATCCATGGACTCAACATTAGTCATAAAGAACTCACATACTTATTGCAAAAGTATATTAGTCATCGAAACAAAGTACTACGTGCATGCTCCTAGGGGGATAGATTGGTAGGAAACACCATCGCTCGTCCCCGACCGCCACTCATAAGGAAGACAATCAATAAATACCTCATGCTCCGACTTCATCACATAACGGTTCACCATACGTGCATGCTACGGGAATCACAAACCTCAACACAAGTATTTCTACTAATCCACAACTACCCATTAGCATGACTCTAATATCACCATCTTTATATCGCAAAACTATTGCAAGGAATCAAACATATCATATTCAGTGATCTACAAGTTTTATGTAGGATTTTATGACTAACCATGTGAATGACCAATTCCTGTCATCTCTCTAAATAGATATAATTGAAGCAAGAGAGTTTAATTCTTTCTACAAAAGATATGCCCACGCTCTAACAAATATAAGTGAAGCAAAAGAGCATTCTACAAATGGCGGTTTTCTATGTGAAGAGAAACAGGCAATCCAAACTTCAAATGAAATAAACGAAGCACATGAAGCATTCTATAAAGCCATACTCAAAAGATATAAGTGAAGTGCAAAGAGCATTCTATAAATCAACCAAGGACTATCTCATACCAGCATGGTGCATAAAAGAAAAATGAAAACTAAATGCAAAAGACGCTCCAAGATCTGCACATATCACATGAATGAAACGAATTCGAAAACATACCAATATTTGTTGAAGAAAGAGGGGATGCCTTCCGAGGCATCCCCAAGCTTAGACGCTTGAGTCTCCTTGAATATTTACTTGGGGTGCCTTGGGCATCCCCAAGCTTGAGCTCTTGCCTCTCTTCCTTCTCCTCACATCGAGACCTTCTCGATCATCGAACACTTCATCCACACAAAACTTCAACAGAAAACTCGGTAAGATCCGTTAGTATAATAAAGCAAATCACTACTCTAAGTACTTTTGCAAACCAATTCATATTTTGTTTTTTAATTTTGTCTACTGTAGTATAACTTTTTCATGGCTTAATCCACTGATATAAATCGATAGTTTCATCAAAACAAGCAAACTATGCATCAAAAATAGAATCTGTCTAAAACAGAACAGTCTGCAATAATCTGAACATTCACCATACTTCTGATACCTGAAAAATTCTGCAAAAATTATAAAAAATAAAAAATTTGTATAGAAAGACAGTGCAAAATGAATCAGAACCATTTGACGTCCCAGTTAAAAATGTAAAATCACGCACTACAGCCAAAGTTTCTGTCCTGCACCGTACAAACCAACAAGCATTGTAAACATCCTAAAGGCAAACCTTGGCACATTATTTTTATAATACAATGGAATTGTACAAGAGGATAATTATTTTAGTTGAAAAGTTTCTGTAATTAAGATTCACAAAGTTTCCATGGGCATGAACAAAGTTCAAGGACGTCCCCCACTTTCACAATGCTCGTCTATCTCACTTTCACTTTTCTTTTTGAAAAAGTTTTGAGTTCCCCTCTTTATTATTTTTTTGTTTTTAAACTATATAAAAGCACTCAACAGAAATAAATGACTCTCTAAAACTTCCGGGTTGTCTCCCTGCAGCGCTTTCTTTAAAGCCATTAAGCTAGGCATATAGTGCTCAAGTAGTGAATCCACCCGGATCCCAAGGTATATCAAAGCCAATTTTAATTAGCAATGATTTGGCATTTAGTAGTGAGTACAAAGCAACATATATCAAGCAAAGACGAAGTCTAACTCTCTTCCTATGCATCGGCATGTTATAAAAGAACAATCATGCACACATAGTAAAGGCCAATGCATAGTATAAACAGTTTCTTGCAATTTTATCATATTGGAAACATAGAGAGGTGGGAGCAGCAAGCACATGCATATTATATTCATCAAAATCATCATGTGCAACGGTAAAAGGCAACCCATCAATATAATCCTTAATAAGTGCAAACTTCTCCGATATAGTATAATCGGGAGAATTCAAAAAGATAATAGGACTATCATGCGTGGGTGCAATAGTAACAATTTCATTTTTAACATAAGGAACTATAGCAAGTTCATCTCCATAAGCATAATTCATGTTGGCATCTTGGCCACAAGCATAGCAAGCATCATCAAGAGGGGGTATTTCAAGAGAATCAACGGGATCATAACAATCACCATAGCAATCATCCTTCGGTAAGCATGAAGGGAAATTAAACAATGTATGAGTTGAAGAGTTACTCTCATTAGAAGGTGGGCACGGGTAGCTAATCCGCTCTTCCTCCTTTTGTTCTTCGCTCTCCTCATCATCTTTTTCATCCAATGAGCTCACACTAGTAGAAAACTGGGCTTTGGTCACAGGGCGGTTTTCACATTAGCCCCGGTTCAGTCACGAACCGGGACTAATGTGAGCATTGGTCCCGGTTCGTGAGCCCAGGGGGCCGGCCGGGGCCTCGTGGGCATTGGTCCTGGTTCGTATGGAACCATTTGTCCCGGTTCGAGCCACGAACCGGGACTAATGGTCCTCGCTCCTGGCCCACAACCATTTGTCCCGGTTCTTGGCATGAACCGAGACAGAAGGCCCGGATTTAGTACCGGTTCATGCCACGAACCGGGACCAATGAGGTGCCTGTATATACCCCTCGCCCGTGAGCAGAGCACTGGAGTGCTCTGTTTTTCTCTGGCCGGCGAGGGGAGGGCTTTGTGGTGCTCTAGCTCACCTCCTATGCACATGAGGTGTTCGATGAAATGCCCGAGCCACACTAGTTAAGCTTTGTCCTCTCGAAGCTCGACCACAAAGCTCCATTTTCCTCGAGATTTGTCTAGGTTTAGCGGCCCGTCACGTCCCATTCCCGTCTTCACCGCCGTCGATCGCCCGCGCCGATCTCGTCGCCGGCAACACCGTGGTGAGCCTCTTGTTCTTATCTTCTTTTTGAAAGAAAAAAATTCTTACTTTAGATAGATACTTGTCTAATTTTCTTACTATTTTATTCCTTCTTATTACATAGTGCGATGGTTTTGGTATCCGCCCCCGTCGGCCCTCGTCCTGTCTATGATTCGGATGTGGTATATATTATCTTTTTATAACTATTTGATTCATTTATTGTTTATGACAAATATACCGACCAGCGTGACATAGATTTTATTTATCTAGGAGGTGGTTGAACCGGAAATTCTAACCGACCCTATTGTCGAGAGGTTAAATTTAGTTGAAGAAGAAAACAATTACTTGAAGGAAAAAATAAAAAAAATTGAGGAGGAGAAGATGATATTGGAGTTGCATGTTGCGGATGTCGTCGATGATCACAAGATCAAGATGGATGCAATGCGCTTGAAGATTAGAAAGATTAGAAAATATGCCATTCATACCGAGGCTTGGTATCATTATGCCGTTGGAGCAATTGTTACCTTGGTTGCGATTATGATCGCATTTGTTTTCGCATTGAAATGTTTTTACATAGTTTCAATGTATGGTTTAATTAATTAGATGCTCTGGAGAGCTATATATATGTTGTTAGATGAGAACTATGTATGTACTTTGGTTCTAATGTGATGATCAACTTCTATTAATTTGGTCACTTAATTATCTATTCATGATGTTCTGTAATGGTTTTTGACACACTTAATTATATATAATGCACGCAGATGAACCGGCAATGGATGTACGGTGACAGACACACCTCCGAGTACATTAAGGGCGTGCATGATTTTCTCGAAGTGGCTGAGGCAAACAAACAGAATGGTTTTATGTGTTGTCCATGCCCTACATGTGAGAATACGAAGTCTTACTCTGACCGGAAAATCCTTCATGCCCACCTGCTTTACAAGGGTTTCATGCCACACTATAATGTTTGGACGAGGCACGGAGAAATGGGGGTTATGATGGAAGACGGCGAAGAAGAAGAGGACGATGACAACTATGTGCCCCCTGAATACGGTGATGCTGCAACGGGGGAAGCTGCTGAAGATCAAGAGGAACCAGATGATGTGCCCAATGATGCTGCAACGGGGGAAGCTGCTGAAGATCAAGAGGAACCAGACGATGTGCCCAATGATGCTGCAAGGGGGGAAGCTGCTAAAGATGAAGAGGAACCAGTGCCCGATGATGATGATCTCCGTCGGGTCATTGTCGATGCAAGGACGCAATGCGAAAGTCAAAAGGAGAAGCTGAAGTTCGATCGCATGTTAGAGGATCACAAAAAAGGGTTGTACCCCAATTGCGAAGATGGCAACACAAAGCTCGGTACCGTACTGGAATTGCTGCAGTGGAAGGCTGAGAATGCTGTGCCTGACAAAGGATTTGAGAAGCTATTGAAAATATTGAAGAAGAAGCTTCCAAAGGATAACGAATTGCCCGACAGTACATACGCAGCAAAGAAGGTCGTATGCCCTCTAGGATTGGAGGTGCAGAAGATACATGCATGCCCTAATGACTGCATCCTCTACCGCGGTGCGTACAAGGATCTGAACGCATGCCCGGTATGCGGTGCATTGCGGTATAAGATCAGACGAGATGACCCTGGTGATGTTGACGGCGAGCCCCCCTGGAAGAGGGTTCCTGCGAAGGTGATGTGGTATGCTCCTATAATACCACGGTTGAAACGTCTGTTCAGAAACGAAGAGCATGCCAAGTTGATGCGATGGCACAGTGAGGACCGTAAGAAAGACCGGAAGTTGAGAGCACCCGCTGACGGGTCGCAGTGGAGAAAAATCGAGAGAAAGTACTGGGCTGAGTTTGCAGCTGACCCAAGGAATGTATGGTTTGGTTTAAGCGCGGATGGCATTAATCCTTTCGGGGAGCAGAGCAGCAATCACAGCACCTGGCCCGTGACTCTATGTATGTATAACCTTCCTCCTTGGATGTGCATGAAGCGGAAGTTCATTATGATGCCAGTTCTCATCCAAGGCCCTAAGCAACCCGGCAACGACATTGATGTGTACCTAAGGCCATTAGTTGAAGAACTTTTACAGCTGTGGAATGGAAACGGTGTACGTACGTGGGATGAGCACAAACAGGAGGAATTTAACCTGCACGCGTTGCTGTTTGTAACCATCAACGATTGGCCCGCTCTCAGTAACCTTTCAGGACAGACAAACAAGGGATACCACGCATGCACGCACTGTTTAGATGACACTGAAATTATATACCTGGACAAAAGCAGGAAGAATGTGTACCTGGGCCATCGTCGATTTCTTCCGACCAACCATCAATGTCGAAAGAAAGGCAAGCATTTCAAAGGCGAGGCAGATCACCGGAAGAAGCCCGCCATGCGTACCGGTGATCACGTACTTGCTATGGTCAATGATTTACACGTAATCTTTGGAAAGGGTCCCGGCGGACTAGCTGTTCTGAATGACGTTGAGGGACACGCACCCATGTGGAAGAAGAAATCTATATTTTGGGACCTACCCTACTGGAAAGAGCTAGAGGTCCGCTCTTCAATCGACGTGATGCACGTGACGAAGAACCTTTGCGTGAACCTGCTAGGCTTCTTGGGCGTGTATGGGAAGACAAAAGATACACCTGAGGCACGGGAGGACCTGCAACGTTTGCACGAAAAAGACGGCATGCCTCCGAAGCAGTATGAAGGTCCTGCTAGCTACGCTCTTACGAAAGAAAAGAAAGAAATCTTCTTTGAATGCCTGCTCAGTATGAAGGTCCCGACTGGCTTCTCGTTGAATATAAAGGGAATAATAAATATGCCAGAGAAAAAGTTCCAGAACCTAAAGTCTCATGACTACCACGTGATTATGACGCAACTGCTTCCGGTTGCATTGAGGGGGCTTCTACCGGAAAACTTCCGATTAGCCATTGTGAAGCTATGTGCATTCCTCAATGCAATCTCTCAGAAGGTGATCGATCCAGAAATCATACCAAGGCTAAGGAGTGATGTGGCGCAATGTCTTGTCAGTTTCGAGCTAGTGTTCCCACCATCCTTCTTCAATATCATGACGCACGTCCTAGTTCATCTAGTCGACGAGATTGTCATTCTGGGGCCCGTATTTCTACACAATATGTTCCCCTTTGAGAGGTTCATCGGAGTCCTAAAGAAATATGTCCGTAACCGCGCTAGGCCAGAAGGAAGCATCTCCATGGGCCATCAAACAGAGGATGTCATTGGGTTTTGTGTTGACTTCATTCCTGGCCTTAAGAAGATAGGTCTCCCTAAATCGCGGTATGAGGGGAGACTGACTGGAAAAGGCACGCTTGGAGGGGGGAACTCAATAATATGCAGGGACGGATATTCTTGGTCTGAAGCACACTACACAGTTCTACAGAACTCTACCTTGGTGACCCCGTATGTCGATGAACACAAGAACAGTCTGCGCTCCAAACACCCGGAGCAGTGTGACGACTGGATTACATGTGAACACATCAGGACTTTCAGCAGTTGGTTGGAAACACGTCTCAGAGGTGACACCACTGTTTGTGATGAGTTGTACTCGTTGTCCAGGGGACCATCTTCGACTGTATTGACTTACAAAGGATACGAGATAAATGGGAATACATTTTACACGATCGCCCAAGATCAAAAGAGCACCAACCAAAACAGCGGTGTCCGCTTTGATGCAGCACCCGAGAGGGGAAAGGACACATATTATGGTTACATAATGGACATATGGGAACTTGACTACAGGCATGATTTTAAGGTACCTTTGTTTAAGTGCAAATGGGTCAATCTGTCAGGAGGCGGGGTACAGGTAGACCCACAGTACGGAATGACAACAGTGGATCTGAACAATCTTGGGTACACTGACGAACCGTTCGTCCTAGCCAATGATGTGGCACAGGTTATCTATGTGAAGGACATGTCTACCAGACCGAGGAAAAGAAAAGATAAGGAAGCGAATAGATCATACGATGAGCCAAAGCGGCACATAGTTCTTTAAGGAAAAAGGGACATTGTGGGAGTGGAGGGCAAGACAGACATGTCTGAAGATTATGAAAAGTTTCATGAAATTCCTCCCTTCAAAGTCAAGGCTGACCCAAGCATCCTGATAAACGATGAAGATTATCCATGGTTACGGCGCAATAAGCAAATGACACAAGCGAAGAAAAAGTGAAGACTTTCTCCCGCAACTATTATGATGATAGCATGCCAACTTTGTAATAGACGAGTATGATACCATTGTCCGTTTTGTACAAGAAGTGCATCTAGTTTTTGCCGTAACCCTCTCAACTTTCTTGCACATGCTATGTGGATGAAATGATGATACCATGCCAACTTTCAACCTTTTCAGAGTTCATTTGAAATGCTTTATAAGCCCTGAGTGCAGAGAGGTTAGGCCCGTAAGCCTGCTAATAAATATAGCAAAAAAGAAAATAAAAAATAAATACAGCAAAAAGAATTTTCATAAAGAACTAATGGCACTAATAGAAAGTTTATATGTTTTCTAAAACTAATGGCACTAACAGACAGTTTATAATTTTGCTGACCTAAAAGCAAAAAGAATTAAAAAATAAAGCAAAAAACAAAAGAAAATAAATAATGCAAAAAATTTAAAAAACTGCCATCTATTGGGCCACCACGGCCTGAATACGACTAGAAACCCAACCTGGGCCAGGATTCAGGCCCGCAGAAGGCCCAATTGGCCAACAGACAGCACAGTGTGACATTAGGCCCGTAAGCCTGCATTTGAGAGGAGCTCGAGAGGGCAGCCGCAGTGGAGCTTATAAACCACTCCGAGCCCCTCTCAACTAGCGAGGTGGGACTAAACTTTTGGCCGCGGGCAGCGCAAGGCCTTTGGTCCCGGTTGGTGGCACGAACCGGGACCAATGCCACCCTTTGGTCCCGGTTCGTAGCACCAACCGGGACCAATGCCTCCCCTTTAGTCCCGGTTGGTGCCACCAACCGCGACCAAAGGCCGCCGCTTCCCGCCCTTTGGGCTGCTGAAAAGAGGCCTTTGGTCCCGGTTGGTGGCACCAACCGGGACTAATGCCCACCTTTAGTCCCGGTTGGTGCCACGAACCGGGACTAAAGGCTTTCCTATATAAGTCCACACTTAGGAAATTTTTGACATACCGCGCTAGTTGCCCCCGACGCCGCCAGGCTGCCCGTGCTCGCCGTCGCCGCCCGCTCCTCATCGCCGTCGCCCCGTGCCCTTGCCTCGACGGGTCGCCGCCCGGTGCTCGTCGCCGTCGCCCTGCCCCCACGCGCCGCCCCGCCTTGTGCTCCCCTGCTCGCGCGCGCCGCCTCGGCGCCCCGAGCCCCCCTGCCCGGCCCGCGTGTGCTCGTCGGCGCCCTCGCCGCCCCCGCTCCGTCCCGGCCCCGTGCGTCGGCGCCCTCGCCGCCCCCGCCCCCGCCGTCGCCATCGTCCTAGCCGCCCCCGCTGTGAGAGCCGCCGCCCCGGCTCTGTTTTTTTATTTTTATTAGTTTAAGTTTTTTGTACATATGTGATGTATATGTGTATGTGGCTAGCTATAATGTATATGTGAACACAAAAAATTTGTATGTATGTAGATGTTCAAAATGTATGAATATATATGTCAAAAATGTTTTTTTGTTCATATATAGAAAGTTTTTATATATGACAATGGATATATATTCGATATATATGAGAAATGATGATCCACATGGAAAAGTTTTATATATGCAAAAGTTACAATTTTAGAAAAGTTTTATATATCTAGCTAGGAAGGGAAGAAGAAGAAAAAGAAGGATAGGAAAGAAGAAAATAAGAAGAGGAAAGAAAGAAGAAGAGGAGAGGAAGAAGAGGAGATATAAATAAGAAGAGGAAAAAAGAAGAAAAAGAAGAGGAGAAGAAGAAAGGAATAGAGGAGAAGAAGAAAAAATAGAAAATATTCTATTTTTTCTTCTTCTCCTCTATTCCTTTCTTCTTCTCCTCTTTTTTTTCTTCTTTTTTTTTCTTCTTTTTTTTCTTCAATCCTCTCCTCTATTCCTTTCTTCTTCTCTCCTCTTTTTATTTCTTCTTCGTTTTCTTATGTTTTATCGGGTTTGTCGTCGTCGATATATACCCCTCCCGATAACTTCAACACGAGGGGGGGGTCAATATACCCCCTCCCCGATAACATTATTTTCCCGTGTATGTATGTTGTCGTTGTCGATATTACCCCCTCCCGATAACTTCAACACGACGGGGGATATAACTTCAACACGAGAGGGGGTCGATATACCCCCTCCTCGATAACATTATTTTCCCGTGTATGTATGTCGTCGTTGTCGATATAAAACCCCCTCCCGATAACTTCAACACGTGGGGGGGTCGATATATACCCCCTCCTCGATAACATTATTTTCCCGTGTATGTATGTCGTCGTTGTCGATATATATAACTCCCTCCCAGATAACTTCGACATGATGGACGGTCGATATGTATACCCCCTCTCGACCGTGATAACTAATACCACGGGAGCACCCCCCGGCCCTCTCGCTTGACCAAAACTCTCGAGGACACCCAAACCCTAGAAAAAAACGATGTCGGTCTCCTACCCCCTCCCGCCGCGCCCTACCCTTGAAGCGTTGCCTAGGCCACCCCAAACCCGGAATAAGCTAGGTCTGCGTTTGCACTAATATATCCACCTGCTGTCATGTTTGTGTAATAATTGCCATGTTGTAATATTTGCAGAAACAATGGAGCACGGACGAGATGAGCAAGCAGAAGAGGTGTTGGGGGACATAATCTTAGCCGGAGGTGATATCTTGTCGTATCTTAACGACAATGATGGTCTGGAAGAACAGGGTGAAGAAGCTGGCTGCGGTGATCGAAGAGTGGAGGAGGAAAGACATGATTATGATGGCTCCGGTGACCCAATGCTGGTGCAAGAAGGAGCCCGTGGTGACGGCTCCGGTGACCGAACAGAGTCCGGCCAGGTAAATATATTAGTTAAGCCTGTGCTGACTAGCTAATTGATGCATTCATTGTTTTGGTATGTACACATATTAATTAACACTCGTCTTTCTTCTTTTTTCTAGCCCTCCGGATCGAGCACAACTGCGGTAAAGAGACGAGGCCCGAAGAGAAAGTTGCGCTCGGATGAAAGGTTTGAGATCACAGCAATCGCGCGCGACGGCCAACCGATTGAACCCCTCCGGACAAAGGATGCTTTTGCTGCTCAGTACGGGGTTCTAGTTAGGGACAAGATCCCGATCAGCATCCACCAATGGTATAAGCCTAAGAAGGAAGACCCTGAGGTGTCTTATGTCAATGATATGTAGAAAGATGATCTTTGGACTGAGCTGAAGGCAAATTTCACCCTACCGCCAGAGGAGGATCCCGAGAAGCCAGTTATAGACCAATTAATCAAGTCTCATGCTCTTAAGAAGATGGCAGACCTATTCAGGAGGTGGAAGAATGAGCTGAAAACGTTTGTCGACAAAGAAGAGACACCTGAATTCATCGGCCGGTATGAGAAGATCAGAGATCACTGGCCCGCATTTGTGGCCCACAAGACATCGAAAAAGAGTAAGAAGATGTTAGCGACAAACAAGATGAATGCTGCGAAGAAGAAGCTTCACCATCGCACGGGGTCAGGTGGCTACCTCAAAGCCCGGCCTAAGTGGGCCAAGTTTGAGAATGATCTGCTTGATAAAGGGATCGAACCACAGACAATGAACTGGCCAGACCGTTGCCGGACTTGGTTCTTCGGGGCTGGCGGAACCTTGGACCCTGTATCAGGGAGGTATCGTTGGACGGACGAGCAACTTGCAATACCCGTCAAGAAGATTCAGCACTATATCGATGCAGCGCAGCAAGGGACGTTCGTTCGAGACAGAGAGAACGACGAGCTCACAATGGCCCTCGGGAATCCTGAGCACCCTAGACGGACACGAGGCACGCCAGGCTCCGTTCCGTGGAAGGCTGGTTTTCCGGACGCGGGCGGTTACAAAACCCAGGAGAGGAGGAAAAAAGTGGAGCAAATCCAAATTCAGCGTCTGCACGAAAGGGTTCAAGTGCTAGAGGAACGAGACGGCAATAGAGATGCCGAAACTGCCCCCAAAGCTACACCGCCATCTCAGCGTAGAAGCAGCGTGGCTTCCACCGAGCTGCCTCAGCTGGAGCATGCGGCTACTCCTAGCTACCCCGTGGATGCTATCACGGAGTCTCAACATTGCCACCTTATGGCGGAATGGCAGAACTTGAAAGTCAAGGCGGCTGTTGGCTCTGTTTTACCTACTGAACCCGGCGCAACCTACCACTGCCGGCCGATTCCAGAAGGATATGCTAGGGTGATGGTGGATGAAATAACGGAGGGATTTCAGGACCTCCAGCTTGACCACCCTACCGGTGAAGGGGAGACTCGGTTGGGTTTAGCTCTGAAGACTCCATGCCTATGGCGGAAGGAGCTCATCAAGCTTCCGAACTGGACGGCTCCGACGAGTAAGGGCACTCCGCCTCCTCCTCCGCCTCCTCCTCTGGCGAGTGATCAGGGCACTCAGCCTCCTTCTCCGGCGCGTGGCGGCACTCCGCCTCCTTCTCCGCCAGCGCCGGCGCGCCAGGGCAGCCAGCAAGGGCGGAAGAGACCCGCCGCCGCTGCGGCTGCTCCGGCGCGTCATAGTCCTTCTCCTCCGCCTCGTAAGCAAGGAAAGAAGACAGCCGCAGCCGCTCCGTCTGCTCTGCCGGCGTCTAGCAGTACAGCTGCCAGAGGCGGGAGGCAATACAGATTCGGTCCTTCTCTGAAGACTCCAGAGAAGTTACCATATGAGAGGACCGAGGAGGAGAACGCGAAGATCGTGCGAGCCGAAGTGAAGAACTTCTTTGAAGGGGACAAAGCAAACAAACATCCACCTCCGGAGGAGAAGGTAGATCCGGTGAAAGCAAAGCGCACTCTGGCTGCCCTGACAAAACCACCAAAGTCTCCGCCAAGAGGCAACTATGAGCGCGTTCTTGGAAAGGCATATGCCGAAGCGGAGCGGTCGGGAAGTACTGTCAGTGATAAAAGGATGAAAGAACGACGAGCTGGGAAAAAAATTGCCCAGCTCGGCGAACAAGCGAACCAATCGTGCCCCCCGCTCAAGGTGTCAAAAGACATCGTCGCTAATGATCCGGGTATGGTGCCCGGTTATAGCAATCTTGGAGATTACCTGCCCGACGATGTACAATATGAAATCATGGAGGTGGACAACCACAAATACCATTACGGGAAGCCTCTCGTCAAAGATGTCAGATCTCTAAGCACGATGATGCGAAGACTACATGATTGGTACATGAAAACCTGCAGAGAGTCTGATGGGATGAGTACTTTGACGCTGAGACTTAAGCCGGAGCATGACCTCGTTGGAATTGAACTGCTGAATGTTCCATTTGAGGATTTCTTCCAGTTTTACAATCTAAAGTCCCTCGATAAAACAACGATCACTTGCTACTGTCTGTAAGTAGTACTACTTCTGTCATTAAGTCTCTCTATATAGGTCAGCTCTTTCATTGCATGTATTTATACTTATCCTCACTATATTATGCAGATTGAAGATCGTCGAATTGAAGAAAAGACAAATCGGTGATATTGGGTTCATTAACACAAATCTCATAGATGCATATACGGTTGAAAAAAATCCCAAAGAAGCCGAGGCCAACTTGGTACAATCGTTGGTATTAAATCAAAACAAAGATATAATACTCTTTCCTTACAACTTCAAGTGAGTGTTACTGTCTTGTGCATATTCGGTTTCCCTTATTAGTCCAGGTTATGGTAATGTAATTGATGACTTATGCATGCATGCGCAGCTTCCACTATATTCTCCTAGAGATTAAGCTTGAGCCGGGAGTAGTAACCGTCTTAGACTCGAAACGAAAAGATCCCCAGGACTATGCGAACATGACTCAAATGCTCCAGAAGTAAGTTAAATCGATCATTATCCACCATATCAGCAACTTTGTTCATTTCCTGATATCAAGTAATTGTTTTCTTTGTCTGGCAGGGTTTGGAGAAAATTCACCTCAAAAGCTCCGGGACTGCCAAAGAAGCTGCAATTTAAACACCCGAAAGTAAGTACTATAGTAGCATGTTCCGCGCATCTCCTAGTGATTCAAGCGCTAGTTTGATCAATACCATTTAGCATGCTTGCTTATCAGTTAGATTGAACTCTATTTCTTGTAAAGTGGTTGTGGCAGGAACCCGGGAATAATTACTGTGGATACTACGTTTGCGAGTCCATCCGCTACACGACCTGTGAGCGGGGCTACACTGAAGAACAATATGAAGTGCGTAAGCAATAATATTCACAAATTTATTTTATTGCCATCATTTGTGTTGATTTTCATTTATTCATATATATATGTATTGACCCCCTTCTTCAAATTAGATTTTTCGGAAGCGGGATCAACTCCTAGCAGAAGATCGTATGCGAGGAATTCAAGAGGAATTAGCAGCATTCTTCCTTGACCACGTGATCGCTGAAAACGGAGAATACTATGTGGACCCTGTGTTCATACAATTTAATTAGGAGATTGTATTGTAAGAGATAATTATTGTATATATGTAGCCGGTAGTGTCGGATAGATATACGAGAACTTGTTGTTCGACCAATCTCTCGGAGAAGGAGAGGTGGTCGATATCACTTCTCTCTGTATGCATATGTTCATGACGATCTTCTGTTTCCTTCATTTGATTACTAGCTAGCGTGTCTACTCCTCTCCATACGTATATAGTACGTAGCGTCGACCAAGCACGGAGATAAGAGAGGACACTCCTCTCTATTAATTAGACACGCTAGCTAACTAACACAATATATGAAACACCTAAATTAACCCCCCAAAACCCCTAAACCACCCCCTTTCAAAAAAAACAAAAACCTCAGCTCCTGCCAGGTGCTGACGCGTGGATGCCTATTGGTCCCGGTTGGTGGCACCAACCGGGACCAAAGGCCCTCCTGCCTGAGCTCCCCCCACCGGCCACGTGGATGGCCTTTAGTCCCGGTTCGTGTAAGAACCGGGACTAAAGGGCTAGGGCATTAGTAAAGGCCCTTTAGTCCCGGTTCCAGAACCGGGACTAAAGGCCCTTATGAACCGGGGTAAAAGCCCCATTTCCTACTAGTGTCACAGTTTCATCAATTTCTTCTTCCATAGACTCCTGCAAAATATTAGTCTCTTCTTGGACAGCGGAGGAGACCTCGATATATGGTTTAACATAGGCATTAGAACCATAATTCTCATAACAATATTCAAGTATGGCAAAATTTTCAAATTTGTAAAGAGTAGCATCATACGTTTCAATCAAAGAAGCAATTTCATAAGCACCCTTAAAAGCAACAAATTCTTCAATTTGTTGAACATCATAGTAATTATAAACACCCTTAGCATACGAAGATACGATTCCATTATCAATAAACTCACATTGGTAGGGAAGGTGTTTCTTAGGGTTTTCAGAACAACAAGTAACATCATATATTTCACATAAATTCCAAGCATAGCATTGCAAATGATGAATTTGATCCAGTAAACGTTTCCCTTTTCAGATATATGGTGTCGCACATAACAAGCATGCTCATCTAAGGATTTTCCCTCAACTAAGCTGGTTGAGGTTTCAGCACGAGCACAAAGGGATCGAAGATGATCCAAGTAAAAAGCTTCAGGAGTGTGATAGATTTTGAGTGGTTCTTCAACCATTGGTTCAGCAGGTACAACTAATGTTTTTGGTATTTTGCGTTTCCTACCCATAACTAAAGATAGAAAACAACTAAGAACAGCAAATAAAAATTACTTAGTGATAAAGCAAACAAGCACACACAAGAATATTAACCCCACGCTATGACTCCCCGGCAACGGTGCCAGAAAAAGGTCTTGATAACCCATAAGTATAGGGGATCAATTGTAGCCTCTTTCGATAAGTAAGAGTTTCGAACTTAACGAGGAGCTAAAGGTAGAACAAATATTCCCTCAAGTTCTATCGACCACCGATACAACTGTACGCACGCTTAGCGTTTGCTTTACCTAGAACAAGTATGAAACTAGAAGTACTTTGTAGGTGTTGTTGGATAGGTTTGCAAGATAATAAACAGCACGTAAATAAAAACTAGGGGCTGTTTAGATAAAAACACAATAAAATAAATATAGCTAGTGTGGAAAGGTGGTGGTAGAAGTTGCGAAATTGTCCCTAAGCAATTGACTACTTTACTAGACCGATAGCAAATTTTATGTGGGAGAGGCCACTGCTAGCATGTCATCCCTGACTTGGAATTCTATGCACTTATGATTGGAACTATTAGCAAGCATCCGCAACTACTAACGTTCATTAAGGTAAAACCCAACCATAGCATTAAGTTATATTGGTCCCCTTCAATTCCGTATGCATCAATTTCTATGCTAGGTAGAAGCTTCTGTCACTCTTGCCCTCCAATACATAGTCCTATCAACATACAACTAACCCTATGGTGTGATCCACGCGCGCGCTCATATGATGGGCACCAAAGGACAGCAACATAACCACAAGCAAATTAAATCAATCATAGCAATTCATCAACCACCGATAGGACAACGAAAATCTACTCAGACATCATAGGATGGCAACACATCATTGGATAATAATATGAAGCATAAAGCACCATGTTCAAGTCGAGGGTACAGTGGGTTGCGGGAGAGTGGACCGCTGTAGATAAAGGGGGGAAGGTGATGGAGGTGTTGGTGAAGATGGCGGAGGTGTTGGTGAAGATCGCGGTGATGATGATGGTGGCCACGGCAGCGTTCCGGCGCCACCGGAAGAGAAGGGGAGAGGGGGGCCCCTTCTTCTTCTTCTTCCTTGACCACCTCCCTAGATGGGAGAAGTGTTTCCCCTCTGGTCCTTGGCCTCCATGGCATGGGAGGGGTGAGAGCCCTCCGAGATTGGATCTGTCTCTCTGTCTCTCTCTGTTTCTGTGTTCTCGTCTACCCTTTCACCGTTTCGTCTATATATGGAGATCCGTAACTCCGATTGGATTGAAACCTTCGCCCAGATTTTTCTCCGAAAATTAGCTTTCTTGCGGCCAAAGAAGAGCAGCAACCACCTTACGGGGGGCCAACGAGGGTCAGAGGCGCGCCCCCTGCCTCGTGCCCCCCTCGGGCACCGTCTCGCGTTGATTCTTCTTCCCATATTTTCCAAATATTCCAAAAATATTCTCCGTCTGTTTTTATGCCGTTTGGATTCCGTTTGATATGAGGTTTCTGCGAAACATAAAACATGCAACAGACAGGAACTAGCACTGGGCACTAGATCAATATGTTAGTCTCAAAAATAGTATAAAAAGTTGTCAAAAGTATATGAAAATTGTATAATATTGGCATGGAACAATCAAAAATTATAGATACGACGAAGACGTATCACGCTGTCCTGCACGGCACCGCGTGACGCCTGTCACGCCACGGCGGTCTCCTGGGCCTTCCATGCCGCGGCCGACTCCAAAGTTGTCTGGGCCTGCTTTCTGCCCCCACCGGTGATCTCCGGCCACTTGCCGACAGAGAGCCGGCGCCGCGCACCACGGCGGTCTCCCGGGCCTTCCTGGCCTGCTTCCTTCCCCGTGGCCGCGACCTCCCACCGCCGCACAGGAAGAAGGACCTGTTCCTTCGCCTATCCAGCAGCCCCGTCCTCCTCCCCGACGGACTCGTGGTACGTACGTGTAATGTAATGTATACAACCTGCGGTGAGAAAGAAATTCGGTTGATCGCTGACTATCGATCCCGTACATGTGGTGTGTGCGCGTGCAGAGCATGTGGCTGGACAGGGAGACCGGCACCAAGTGCTACATGCTGTCGGCGAGGGAGCTGTCCATCGCGTGGGGCGACACGCCGGACTACTGGACCTGGATCCCTCTCGCCGGCGGCACTAGGTTAATTCGCATTCGCTTGCCCTCCTCTCCATTGCATGCGGCTACCTTTGTTGGGCATAAGCCACCGCAGGATGCGTCGGGTGCGAGCCAGGGCGCGCCGGTTCCGTGGCCGTGCGTGTGTGTGAGTGCGTGTGTGTGAGTGCATGTAGTTAGCACGTAGTTAGTGCGTGTGTGTAGTTTGACTAGGTAGTGGCCGGTGTAGGGAGTGTGCGGGCGTGCGTTGGACTGCTGGCGATGGAGCCGGAGGAATGAGCGCGTCCAGGCCGTTGGTGGCCGCGTCGTCCGCGTATGGGAGCGGCGGGAGCGCGAGCCAGGTACGGCGTGAGGACGCGGGGCGTGGGCTAGTGCGTGCGGACGAGCGCGCGTATAAAGCCGCAAAGGTCTCTGTGTATCGAGTGGCCGGGACTGAGTACGTGCTCAGGAAAAAAGGAACGCAGTTCGTGCTGCGGGTGGCGTACTGCGCTGAAAAACCTCTCGTGTCCAGTGCCTCGTTCTTCTTCCTCCTTTCCTCTAGTCCTGAGCGAGAGAGAGTGAGAGCTCCAGTGAGAGGCACGGCAAGGCTACGGCAACAACAATCAAGAGAGAGTGAGAGCTCCAGTGAAAGGCACGGCAAGGCTACGGCAACAACAACCTTGTGTTGTTTGCTGAATGATGCTGCCTTCCTATGTCATCTTGATTGCAATTGCTTTGGTCGATGGTGCTGCTGCGTTTTCTCGTCCATCCAATTCTAGTTGGGTCAAAGCTAAACTAATACATACTACCAGTAGTTGCCGCCAACATAGACATACTAACTAGCTATAATCGAAATCAGTTTCGGTGATATATTCAGACATGCCAAGTTGAAGTAAGTCAGTTTCTCAAAGATGACCCTCCCTAGCTATTTGGACTCCATCCAGGTTCTCCGAGGGCGCTCAACTCAAGGCAGTATGCTGGCTGGACATCCGCGGCAAGATACAAACTAAGATGCTGTCCCCGCGCTCAGCCTACACAGCGTACATGGTGTACAAGTTGGTAGCCGGTTGCTACGGGCTGGACTCGCCAACATATCAACCAACACGGTCTGCCTCCAAGGGCAAGTCCGTGAGCATGAGCAATGCTGCGTCGGAATGGTTCTTCCCGAAAGGGCCGATGGTTGGATGGAGCTAGAGCTGGGCGACTTCTTCTGCGAGGAAGATGAAGATGGTGACGTGACCTTCGGTCTCGCGGAGACGAAACAATTGAACTGGAAGAGTGGTCTCATCGTGCAGGGCATCGAGATCAGGCGCAAGGTACGACGTCCTCGCTGCGACGGCGACTGTTACCACTGTCTTTATTCATCGATGCTCTTTTGGGTTTTGTAGGAGGCTGGAGAATTTCGGTTAGTAGTCTTATATTTCTAGCTGATCTGTGTACAGAGAGAGGGAGGGAGGGAGGGACTAGTCTCTTTGAATAACCAGTGTTGGTTGCATGGAGATATCAATGTGTATTTGTGAAGTGGAACCTTGCAGAATAACTAAATACAGTATTCTGTAGGCCTCAGATTCAGCTTTGTGTCCAAGGCTTGTTTTATCTGCATATCACTGCTTGTTTGGCTGTTTCCATGTGCAAACCTTCAGATAGTGTGATGACTTAATCTAAGGGACTGAGATTTGTCCTGGTGCTTGTTTTAGTACTGAAATTGTCCATGTGCCTGATGATTATTATGATGATGAGCAAGACAAACGTTGGCCAGCCAGATTCTCATCTGCAAGACAACAGATGGATGCAACAGAAGAGGATGATACTCTCTGTATTCTTCCCAGCAGGAATAGAGTTTGCTCCCCATCTGAATTATTTGTTTTGTTTTCTCTTGTCTTTTCTCACAATATAATGATAATTATTAAAAGGGGGGCAACCCGGTGCATGTAGCTCCCGCTTGCTCAGGGTCCAGGGAAGGGTCCGACCACTTTGGGTCTATTGTATGCAACCTTTCCCTACATTTCTGTAAGAGGCTGTTTCCATGACTTGAACCCATGACCTCACAATGATAATTATTAATGGAGGAAAATCAGTAATATTTCAACTCGATTTAAACCAACTGAGCAGTGTGAATCCACTTCGGAATTAATGTTTTTCTTAGAATTAATTTTTTTTATTTGTGTAAAAGTTGTATTAGTAGAATACTTTGGCATCCATTCCAAATTAGGGGATTCTGCTATGCTATTCCACTCAACAAATTAGCCTCCCATTAATGTCACCAATCTGCTCCTCAAATTCCCAGGATGATACCCACCTTAATGCACCCATGTCATGCCTTTCACTCACTTTCAGATGGAACTTAATGCAGCCAACTTTGACATACATGGCTGATAAGAGAGGATATAGCAGTATTGTCAAGGCAAGAGCACATACACTAAAAAGGAAAGAAAGAAAGAAAAGATGCGAGCAAGCGAGCGGTCAACCTGCAGCTAGCGAAAACTGACTTCTGCGATGATGATTCAGAAAGAAACAAGTAATCTCTGAAGACATAGTTGACTAGCACTGCAACTCATATTAGGCATACAAGAGAAGAACAAGTATGCATGCAAGATGAGGTGTCATCAGCAAGCACATGTTCAAGGGGGTAATTAGTACCGTACCCTACCATTTTATCTCCTCGCAAGTTCCTGTTTATTTGTATAATATCAATAACTGTGAAGATCAAACCGACCGAAGAATGCTGCATTCGATTGTCGACATGAGCAGAAACCAGGAGATTTACCATCAACTCAGGCCACTGCATCATAGTGAAGAGAACACTAGTTCATGGAAACAAAAATTTGGGTGTGTGCAGGAACAGGGGTATTTATTAATGTAGGGTAATGTGTTTACAATCAGAATGAGCGCTGCTACAGGGACGACGCTGGCCGGCCGATGTTTGAACGACACTATGGATCGAACCATCCATCGTAGGAGTAAGTGTTGCACAGCCGCATGATCAAGTGTCGTCTGCAAATCGTGCATCGAGTGTTGGCCACAGAGTAGTTCCGATCAGAATTGAGCAACTCGGCAATAAACAAAGGGGCCTGTGGCAGGCAAACATTGGCCTCTACACCCCTCCTAGCAGCTTGAGCAAGTTGGTGAGCTACTCTGTTTCCTTCCCTGTTCACAAAATTGAACTGAATTTCAGGAAATTTAGCCACAATTTATTTTAATATCAGCAAGCAGGTGTCCATGTCGCTGCCCAAAGCATCAATCCGAACTTGGCAGTCTGACATCTGCTGCACGTGTTCCTGGCCGGGCAAGCTGCGATGCAAGCATGCGGTCCAAATTTTCTGCCTCCGAAACTCTGGAACAACTCTGAAGACGACGAATGCACGCAGAAAGGAGTTCTTCGCCGATGCAGTTTCGGATGACACATCCTCCAAACGCCACTCCAGACCGATCTTCGAAGTCTGGAGAAGCCGGTGCCTTGTCTGGCGTATTGGTCTGTTGTCGGATATTCAACAGTGTGTCTGAATAGTAGTTCTTGAGGAAACCAACAGACCGTGCGATTGATTTTGGTTTATGGGTGTAAAGTTTGGTTGATGTGATCACACTTTCAGTTCATATAGAGCTTAACATTTACTTCCTTCATCCCACAATATAAGAAGTTTTTGCGAGCTATGTTAGATTACAAAAACGTCTTATATTATGGAAGGAGGGAATACATACATGACTAGTAAGAGAAGATATACTAATATTGTCAAGGCAAGGGCACACGCGCTAAGAAAGAAAGTGAGTAACCTGCAGCTAGAACTGATGAGAGAACACAAGGAAAGGAAATTACAGACCATGCGTTGCATAGCTTGTGTTCTCTTGGCAACAAGGCGTAGGCTAGGGTTCCCTCCCCTGCCGCCCGTGGGAGCGCCAGAGGAGAGGGTCGCGGTATATGTTGGATAGGAGTAGCGGCATATGTTGTCAAGGTGGTGGATTCAGGCATATTGTTGTAATACTTTGTACGGTCCTCGAGAATAATCAATAAAGTGGCCGTATGCATCTCCCAGATGCAGAGGCCGGGGGTCATCCTCCTTTTCTAAAAAAAAAGACCATGCGTTGCATGTTTCACCAACTGTACAACATGTATTGCATTCGCAGATTGATGATGCAACCGACCAACACTGGTGTTTCATTCGACGAGACGGCTAGTAGTAAGTAGTCCGCATCACAGAAGATGATACACTTTTATCTGTTGTGTTCTTCTTCTCAGAGTCTGGATCTTGTAACAGACCATCTCAGACTGAGGAGAACAGAGTTTGCTGCTTCTCATTGTTTCTCTGGATAAACTCTCAGTAAGTAATTCATAATAGTTGGAAGGAAAACATTACTACTACCACAGTAAGCTTTCCAGGTCCAGCTGAAATCCACTGCCTAATCAATCAGTGGTTTTTATTTATGTTTGTACTAATAGTAGTAGTAGGTAAAGAAAATCTGTTATGAAACAGGGGAGGGAGTCGGTCCTCTTCCCCACTCCTCTTGAACGAGAGAGAAATCGTGGACCATTGGATCTGAGCATCCAACGGCCGCGCCTTCTTTCACCTTCCTCCCTATTTACGAAGTTCAACACGGCGGCGGCGGCGTTCCGGCATCCTGTGTGTCAGGACCTCCACAGACGAAACTGAAGATCTGAACACTTATATTGTAGCGAGATCGTTTTTCGGTTCCATTGGCATCCTCACTCGTCTGATCTGCATCTGGCGGCTTCCGTCGCTTCATACCGATTCGCAACGGCCAGCTACTTCTGGCCACAGATCTCCTATCTAACGGCTGCCAGACGCCAAGCGGTCACTATTCACTTTTCCAACAAGATCACTTTAGCTTTACTGCTTTTATCATTTTGTAGCTACTTTTTTAAGGGACACTTTGTTGCTACTTTCTTTAGCTATTAAAAGCATCTCCGACAGCCGCGCGATATAAGCGTCGCGCTGGAAAATACAGATTTTAGCGCGTGCACAGCCGCTCCGGGCACTCCAGCGGAGGCGAAAAAAAGCGTGCGCGGCATAAGTAGTTCAGCGCGCTGGGCGAAACGGCATCGCGCGCCTCTTATTTCGTGCGCCCGCTTCCGCGCGCTGCACACTCGAGCGCCCGCGCTGCACCCACTCCGCCACACCGCTTTCACCCCGCCCGCGTCGCCGCCAGCGAATTCATCCGATGGACGGGCGCGCCGACATCCCCCTCTCCCCTTCCTACACCCGCGACCCCTCCGCCGCCGCTGCCGGCGCAAACCCTAGCGCGGGGAGCTTTGGTTTCGCCTCCGCCGGTGCTCCTCCAAGCACCGATCTTGCGCGCGGCCTTTTCATGGCGCCACAGACGACCTCGGCGGCGGGTGGCGTCGCGCCGGCACCCGCCGTGAAAGCCACGTGCCCCCCTCTCGAAGCTCCCGAATGCGGCGCAGGCGAAGGCGGGTAAGGTGTCCGGGAAGAAGAACAAGGTTGCGGACGACTCCTCTAGGCGATCGAAGAAGAAGTTGATCGGGTCTGACGCGGCGGGCGCGTTCGAATGCTCCATATTCATCCCATATTTAGGCCGGGCTAGATACGAGAGGTGCCGATCAGCCCGAAGGTTTGAAACCCGTTTGAGACACCCATCATTTTCGTGACCGTGCGGTTCGCCCAGCGTTTTTTTAATGATAATACGTGTCTCATTCATATCACAAAGAACAATGTACAAGTCACGTAAAGACCAATATGACAAAACTAAAAAGGTAGCAGAACATCTCTGAGCTTGATAGCAACGTCCGTCACTTGCCTTCGGCACGACCACAACAGCCACCGAAGAAAAGAACGACGAATCACCTCTTCACCCACCCAGCGTTTGGGGCAGTTTTATCGACTGTATCAGGTTATATAGTGTACATAAGGTAAGCACGATACGAGACGTCACAGGTCACACGATACTATTAGTTTATACTATCGTTCTACCCGGTGTTTCTTCTTAAAAAAGGTTACCCGTGATTTATCTTGCACAGCACGAGACGACGAGACGTGACACGATACTATTAGTTTATACTATATATGAGACGAGACGGTGAGATGCAAACTATAGACATCGGCTTGACGCAGAGGAATGGTGGTGCAGCGACGACTGACATCGCATGTAGCTGCTAGGATCTTGGAAAAGTGGTGGTGACAGCGTTTGAGTGATGTGATGATGGTGCTACTCGAGCACCTGGTCTCGAGCTTCAGGATGAAAGCCTAGGCGACCCGAGTTGGTCATGCCTAGCAATGGCGATGTTTTTCATCGTTACCTTGTTGAAGGCATTGCTTGGATATGTTTGGACTATTTCTTCATGGTGAAAACCTAGATTCCGATCTTGAGTGGTTGAATCCGGTGACGGCGGCTATTGAGCGCCGCTCCCTTCTTGAAGGCGTTGTTGTTGAAGAACTTTGTCGCTCGTGTGGTGTCATGAGATGGTTGGTGCGGATATGGTCATTGATGTAGTTTGCCAATTGTGGATCTGATCTCTTTGATGTCTTTTATTCGTCTACGCATAGATTTGGTCTTATATGACTTTGCTATTTGGCGGCGTGTTTTTGTGTGCGTGTGTTAGTGTTGGCTGTGTGCATTCTAGATATGCAGAGGCCGGGTGTTCTCATTGCGTCTGTATCCTCTTAATGCTTCATTTTAAGTTAATAAAATTTATCCTTTGTCGAAAAAATATATGAGTGATAGTAGGTACGTGCTTGGTCATTTTTGAGTCCTTAAAGTCAAAATAATCGATCAACAAGGCCGGCAATTAAGAAAGGAGCAATTTGAGGCAGTTTGAGCGAGTAGCAAAGCAGTAGGAAGGGAATGGCCGGCTGCGGAGAGGAGCTGAAACTGCTGGGCATGTGGGCGAGCCAGTTCGTGGTGCGGGTGCAGTGATGCAGATCCCGCTCCGCCTCAAGGGCTTAAGTGCATCTCTAGGAGACCCCGTATAATGCCGATTCGTATAAAATGTTTACAGTTCGACGAAGATATGTTTTGCGGAGCTAAATCGTGCGCTGCAGAATAGACCCTGTATATGAAATTGCATAATTTAAAAAAACTTTCGCGGGAGAAATTGCTGTTAGAAGGGAGAGAGAGGATTGGTGGAATTGTTTAATGTATTGCTTGAGCCTCGTGGGCATATATAGGAGTACAATGAACTACTTAAAGTACAAGACAAGACAGAACAAATCCTAGTCTATCTCGTCTTTTCTAATAATCAATATACTCAACATCCCCCGCAGTCACAACGGTAGCGACGCAGACGGTGAGACTAGAGAAGAATCCGAAGGCAAGCCGACAGACACCCCCACAGTCGTAACGGTCGATGCATCACGGAGTCGTGGCTGGAGTGGCAATCGACGAGGTTGCTCAAGCAAGGCGATAGCCCTTTGTGCCGTTTGTCGTGGTAGCCGAGAGTGTAGGTGGTGGAGCCGTGGTCGAGGTAGCCGTGCGAAGAATGCCGTGGTCGATGTCGAATCGGGGTAGCCGGTGTCGAGGAAGTCGCCGTGGAGCCACGAGTGCAAGGGGGCGCCTATTTAGTCACAGTTGCAGTAGTGTCGAAGTAGTGGTGCGTCGGGGAGAAGACGTTTTTGACGACGTGTCGTGCCGGGGTTGCCAAGCCCGGGGACATATCGTACGAAGGCACGCACCGGTGTTGCCAGCACCGGGCATGCGTAGACGGACGAAGACGAAGTTGACGAAGCGCCGCACCAGGCTTGCCAGGCCCGGGGACACGTCGTGGACGAAGGCAGACTTCGGTGTTGCCAGCACCGGGCATGCGTAGACGAGGGACCTGCACGAGCTGTACGCCATGTCGGAGAAGTCGGAGGTTCCAGCAGAGAAGAACTCGACGACGATTGCGGCGTCCATCGGCGCGGGACCGATGTCACCAACGGTGGTCAGAGTAGACGAAGTGGTCGGGATAGATGACGGCGACGCTGGTGACGGGCTGGTGCTTGGACGAAGACGGGACGGGCGGCGGCGGAAGCTATAGAGGTAGCGCGGCGGCGGCGGCGGACTGACGGCAGCGGCGGCGGCTAGGTTAGGAGTGCGGCGGCGGTGCTCGAAATAGGCGAAGAACCCTGACAGCATGACGAAGACCGGCGCGGACGGTGGCGTTCCCGCGCCAAGGGAGACGGCGCGGCGCATACCACGGGAGGTCGACGCACGGTGACGGCGGAGTGGACCGCGGGCTGCGGCGCTACGGCCCGAAGGGGCGACGCAGCGGCGGCAGGCAGGTCGGGGCAACGGCGGGAAGACCTCGGGGCGGCGGCGGGGACCGCGGGCCGCGACACTGCGGCCCGAAGGGGCGACGCAACGGCGGTTCGCGAGTCGGTGCAACCACGGGGACGGCCTCGGGGCGGCGGCCGGGACCGCGTATCGCGGCACTACAGCCCGAAGGGGCGACGCAGCGGTGACGCACGAGTCGATGCAGCCGCGAGGAGAACCACGGGGCGGCAGCGCTGCGGCCTGACGGGGCGACGCAGCGGCAGCCCGATGCTCGATCGACGGAGAGGCGCGGTACTCAGGACGATCTTCACGGGACCTGCGGAGGCACGCGTCACCAACGGGCCAGGTCGGTCGCGCGGCGTAGAGGAGGCGGATCGCGGTGGCGAGGGGGTGATCAAGCCGATCGCGCGCGAGGTCGGGGACGCCATGATACGTCTCCAACGTATCTATAATTTTTGATTGCTCCATGCTATATTATCTACTGTTTTGGACATTATTGGGCTTTATTATTCACTTTTATATTATTTTTGGGACTAACCTATTAACCGGAGGCCCAGCCCAGAATTGCTGTTTTTTGCCTATTTCAGAGTTTCGCAGAAAAGGAATATCAAACGGAGTCCAAACAGAATAAAACCTTCGGGAACATGATTTTTAGGAAGATTATGATCCGGGAGACTTGGACCCTACGTCAGGAAACAAAAGAGGAGGCCACGAGGTAGGGGGCGCGCCCACCCCCCAGGGCGCGCCCTCCACCCTCGTGGGCCCCCTGTTGCTCCACCGACGTACTCCTTCCTCCTATATATACCTACGTACCCCCAAACGATCAGATACGGAGCCAAAAACATAATTCCACCGCCACAACCTTATGTACCCACGAGATCCCATCTTGGGGCCTGTTTCGGAGCTCCGCCGGAGGGAGCATCCCTCACGGAGGGCTTCTACATCAACACCATAGCCTCTCCGATAAAGTGTGAGTAGTTTACTTCAGACCTTCGGGTCCATAGTTAGTAGCTAGATGGCTTCTTCTCTCTTTTTGGGTCTCAATACAATGTTCTCCCCCTCTCTCGTGGAGATCTATTCGATGTAATCTTCTTTTTCGGTGTGTTTGTTGAGACCGATGAATTGTGGGTTTATGATCAAGATTATCTATGAACAATATTTGAATCTTCTCTGAATTCTTTTATGTATGATTGGTTATCTTTGCAAGTCTCTTCGAATTATCAGTTTGGTTTGGCCTACTAGATTGATCTTTCTTGCAATGGAAGAAGTGCTTAGTTTTGGGTTCAATCTTGCGGTGTCCTTTCCTAGTGACAGTAGGGGCAGCAAGGCACGTATTGTATTGTTGCCATCGAGGATAACAAGATGGGGTTTTTATCATATTGCATGAATTTATCCCTCTACATCATGTCATCTTGCTTAAGGCGTTACTCTGTTTTCATGAACTTAATACTCTAGATGCATGCTGGATAGCGGTCGATGAGTGGAGTAATAGTAGTAGATGCAGGCAGGAGTCGGTCTACTTGTCTCGGACGTGATGCCTGTATACATGATCATACCTAGATATTCTCATAACTATGCTCAATTCTGTCAATTGCTCAACAGTAGTTCGTTCACCCACCGTAAAATACTTATGCTCTTGAGAGAAGCCACTAGTGAAACCTATGGCCCCCGGGTCTATTTTCCATCATATTAATCTCCCGACAACAAGCTATTTCTGACGCCGTCTTTATTTTGCTTTCTTTACTTTGCTTCTTTATTACAAAAATACCAAAAATATTATCCTATCATATCTATCAGATCTCACTCTCGTAAGTGACCATGAAGGGATTGACAACCCCTTATCGCGTTGGTTGCGAGGATTTATTTGTTTTGTGTAGGTGCGAGGGACTTGCGCTTAGCCTCCTACTGGATTGATACCTTGGTTCTCAAAAAATGAGGGAAATACTTACGCTACTTTGTTGCATCACCCTTTCCTCTTCAAGGGAAAACCAACGCAGTGCTCAAGATGTAGCAAGAAGGATTTCTGGCGCCGTTGCCGGGGAGGTCTACGCAAAAATCAACATACCAAGTACCCATCACAACCCCTTATCTCCCGCATTACATTATTTGCCATTTGCCTCTCGTTTTCCTCTCCCACACTTCACCCTTGCCGTTTTATTCGCCCTTTTTCTGTTTGTCTTTTCGTTTGACTTGATGTCTTTCTTGGCTCGTTTGCTCGCTTGGTTGAAATAGTTGAGTATTTATTCCTAAACAGAGAAGCTAAGATCTATGGATCCTCATCCGCTTGCTAATCTTTTTAAGAGATCCAAATATGATGAACCAATTGCTAGTGAGTTTTGTGCACTAGATTATCTTTATGAAGCTTTGCTTGAAATTTGTGAATCTAAAATTTGTGATGAAGAAATTTATGAGATTCAAGATAGCTCCTTGAATAAAAAGCATAATTGCAATAATTTTATTATAAATTCTCTTGATGTCAGTTGTGCTAATATTATGCAAAACCCTAAGCTTGGGGATGCTAGTTTTGCTATGTCTACTACTTGTTGCAATGATCATGATTGGGGTGATAGTTCTTCTTATAATTTTGAAAATTTATTTAAGCCCCATGATGAATATGAGATTGATAATAATGTTTGCAATAATATTGAAAGTGGTTTTGGAAGAGTGTCGACTTTAGATCCCACATATTTGGAGAATGTTCAGTCTTATGATATTTTTGATAAAAGTGGGTTTGGAGAGGTCATGACTTTAGTTAATGTTAATCCCACTATTTTGGAAGAGTGTCAACTTTGCATGCATGTGGATCATGTTGAGAATATTGTATGTGATAGTTATATTATTGAATTTGATAATGATCCTACATGTAATTATTATGAGAGAGGAAAATATTGTTATAGAAATTTTCATGTTACTAAATTACCTCTCGTTATGTTGAGATTGCTATTGTTCCTTTCCGCTTCCTTGCATATGCTAGTTTTTGCCTGCTACGATAATTTGTTTGCCTATAATATGCCTATGCATAGGAAGTATGTTAAACTTAGATGTGTTTGTCACGTGTTTTATGATCCTCTCTTTGTGCTTCAATTCTTGTCTTTCATGTGAGCATCATTAAAATTATCAATGCCTAGCTAAAAGGCTTTAAAGGAAAGCGCTTGTTGGGAGACAACCCAATATTTTTCCTTGCTGATTAGTAATAAATCTTTGTTCTAGCCTCTGGTTAGATGTGTTTTTGTGTTTTAATTAGTGTTTGTGCCAAGTTAAACCTATAGGATCTTCTTGGATGATAGTTATTTGATCTTGCAGAAATTTCCAGAAACTTTCTGTTCACGAAAATAATTGTTAAAAATCACCAGAACCTGATAAAATAGTGATTCCAATTGATGCTGATCAATAAACAAATTGTCTAGGTCTTCCTATTTTGGCTGATTTTTTGGAGTTCCAGAAGTTTGCGTTAGTTACAGATTACTACAGACTATTCTGTTTTTGACAGATTCTGTTTTTCGTGTGTTGTTTGCTTATTTTGATGAATCTATGGCTAGTAAAATAGTTTATAAACCATAGAGAAGTTGGAATATAGTAAGTTTAACACCAATATAAATAAAGAATTAGTTCATTACAGTACCTTGAAGTGGTCTTTTGTTTTCTTTCGCTAACGGAGCTCACGAGATTTTCTGTTAAGTTTTGTGTTGTGAAGTTTTCAAGTTTTGGGTGAAAGATTTTGATGGACTATGGAACAAGGAGTGGCAAGAGCCTATGCTTGGGTATGCCCATGGCACCCCCAAGATAATCTAAGGACACCAAAAATCCAAAGCTTGGGGATGCCCCGGAAGGCATCCCCTCTTTCGTCTACTTCCATCGGTAACTTTACTTGGAGCTATATTTTTATTCACCACATGATATGTGTTTTGCTTGGAGTGTCTTGTATGATTTGAGTCTTTGATGTTTAGTTTACCACAATCATACTTGCTGTACACACCTTTTGAGAGAGTCATACATGATTTGGTATTTGTTAGAATACTCTATGTGCTTCGCTTATATCTTTTGAGCTATATAGTTTTGCTCTAGTGCTTCACTTATATCTTTTAGAGCACGGTGGTGGATTCGTTTTATAGAAACTATTGATCGCTCATGCTTCACTTAGATTATTTTGAGAGTCTTAAATAGCATGGTAATTTGCTTAAATAATCCTAATATGCTAAGCATACAAGATTTGTAAGAATTTTTATGAGTGTGTTGAATACTATGAAAAGTTTGATGCTTGATAATTGTTTTGAGACATGAAGATGGTGATATTAGAGTCATGCTAGTTGAGTAGTTGTGAATTTGAGAAATACTTGTGTTAAAGTTTGTGATTCCCGTAGCATGCACGTATGGTGAACCGTTATGTGATGAAGTCGGAGCATGATTTATTTATTGATTGTCTTCCTTATGAGTGGCGGTCGGGGACAAGCGATGGTCTTTTCCTACCAATCTATCCCCCTAGGAGCATGCGCGTAATACTTTGCTTTGATAACTTGTAGATTTTTGCAATAAGTATATGAGTTCTTTATGACTAATGTTGAGTCCATGGACTATATGCACCCTTCTTCCTTCCACCATTGCTAGCCTCTCTAATACCGCGCACTTTTCGCCGGTATCATACACCCACCATAAACCTTCCTCAAACCAGCCACCATACCTACCTATCATGGCATTTCCATAGCCATTCCGAGATATATTGCCATGCAACTTTCCACCGTTCCGTTTATTATGACACGCTCCATCATTGTCATATTGCTTTGCATAATCATGTAGTTGACATTGTATTTGTGGCAAAGCCACCATTCATAATTCTTTCATACATGTCACTCTTGATTCATTGCATATCCCAGTACACCGCCGGAGGCATTCATATAGAGTCATATTTTGTTCTAAGTATCGAGTTGTAATTGTTGAGTTGTAAGAAAATAAAAGTGTGATGATCATCATTTTTAGAGCATTGTCCCAAGTGAGGAAAAGGATGATGGAGACTATGATTCCCCCACAAGTCAACATGAGACTCCGGACGAAAAAAAAGGCCATAAAAAAAGAGAGAAAAGGCCCAAATAAAAAAAATGAGAGAAAAAGAGAGAAGGGACAATGTTACTATCCTTTTACCACACTTGTGCTTCAAAGTAGCACCATGATCTTCATAATAGAGAGTCTCTCATTTTGTCACTTTCATATACTAGTGGGAATTTTTTTATTATAGAACTTGGCTTGTATATTCCAATGATGGGCTTCCTCAAAATGCCCTAGGTCTTCGTGAGCAAGCGAGTTGGATGCACACCCACTTAGTTTCCTTTGTTGAGCTTTCATATACTTATAGCTTTAGTGCATCCGTTGCATGGCAATCCCTACTCACTCACATTGATATCTATTGATGGGCATCTCCATAGCCCGTTGATACGCCTAGTTAATGTGAGACTATCTTCTCCCTTTTTGTCTTCTCCACAACCACCATTCTATTCCACATATAGTGTTATGTCCATGGCTCACGCTCATGTATTGCGTGAAGATTGAAAAAGTTTTGAAAATGTCAAAAGTATGAAACAATTGCTTGGCTTGTCATCGGGGTTGTGCATGATTTAAATACTTTGTGTGGTGAAGATAGAGCATAGCCAGACTATATGATTTTGTAGGGATAACTTTCGTTGGCCATGTTATTTTGAGAAGACATGATTGCTTGGTTATTATGCTTGAAGTATTATTATTTTTATGTCAATATTAAACTTTTGTCTTGAATCTTTCGGATCTGAATATTCATACCACAATTAAGAAGAATTATATTGAAATTATGCCAAGTAGCACTCCGCATCAAAAATTCTGTTTTTATCATTTACCTACTCGAGGACGAGCAGGAATTAAGCTTGGGGATGCTTGATGCGTCTCCAACGTATCTATAATTTTTGATTGCTCCATGCTATATTATCTACTGTTTTGGACATTATTGGGCTTTATTATTCACTTTTATATTATTTTTGGGACTAACCTATTAACCGGAGGCCCAGCCCAGAATTGCTGTTTTTTGCCTATTTCAGAGTTTCGCAGAAAAGGAATATCAAATGGAGTCCAAACAGAATGAAACCTTCGGGAACGTGATTTTTAGGAAGATTATGATCCGGGAGACTTGGACCCTACGTCAAGAAACAAAAGAGGAGGCCACGAGGTAGGGGGGCGCGCCCACCCCCCCAGGGCGCGCCCTCCACCCTCGTGGGCCCCCTGTTGCTCCACCGACGTACTCCTTCCTCCTATATATACCTACGTACCCCCAAACGGTCAGATACAGAGCCAAAAACCTAATTCCACCGCCGCAACCTTCTGTACCCACGAGATACCATCTTGGGGCCTGTTCCGGAGCTCCGACGGAGGGGGCATCCATCACGGAGGGCTTCTACATCAACACCATAGTCTCACCGATGAAGTGTGAGTAGTTTACTTCAGACCTTCGGGTCCATAGTTAGTAGCTAGATGGCTTCTTCTCTCTTTTTGGATCTCAATACAATGTTCTCCCCCTCTCTTGTGGAGATCTATTCGATGTAATCTTCTTTTTGCGGTGTGTTTGTTGAGACCGATGAATTGTGGGTTTATGATCAAGATTATCTATGAACAATATTTGAATCTCCTCTGAATTCTTTTATGTATGATTGGTTATCTTTGCAAGTCTCTTCGAATTATCAGTTTGGTTTGGCCTACTAGATTGATCTTTCTTGCAATGGGAGAAGTGCTTAGCTTTGGGTTCAATCTTGCGGTGTCCTTTCCTAGTGACAGTAGGGGCAGCAAGGCACGTATTGTATTGTTGCCATCGAGGATAACAAGATGGGGTTTTTATCATATTGCATGAATTTATCCCTCTACATCATGTCATCTTGCTTAAGGCGTTACTCTATTTTCATGAACTTAATACTCTAGATGCATGCTGGATAGCGGTCGATGAGTGGAGTAATAGTAGTAGATGCAGGCAGGAGTCGGTCTACTTGTCTCGGACGTGATGCCTATATACATGATCATACCTAGATATTCTCATAACTATGCTCAATTCTGTCAATTGCTCAACAGTAATTCGTTCACCCACCGTAAAATACTTATGCTCTTGAGAGAAGCCACTAGTGAAACCTATGGCCCTCGGGTCTATTTTCCATCATATTAATCTCCCGACAACAAGCTATTTCTGACGCCGTCTTTATTTTGCTTTCTTTACGTTGCTTCTTTATTACAAAAATACCAAAAATATTATCCTATCATATCTATCAGATCTCACTCTCGTAAGTGACCGTGAAGGGATTGACAACCCCTTATCGCGTTGGTTGCGAGGATTTATTTGTTTTGTGTAGGTGCGAGGGACTCACGCGTAGCCTCCTACTGGATTGATACCTTGGTTCTCAAAAACTGAGGGAAATACTTACGCTACTTTGCTGCATCACCCTTTCCTCTTCAAGGGAAAACCAACGCAGTGCTCAAGAGGTAGCACGCCGCTCGGTGGAGGAGTGGTGGCGGCGGACTCCGGGATGAGGCCGGCGACGACGGATGGCGTGAGACGTCGTGCGGACGTGCTTGTCAGCACTGGCACCCGGGCTGCCAAAGCAGTGCCGGCGCCCGGGCAGCGAGGCCCGAGCGACCAACATAGTAGCGGGACCCGAGCTGAGGTAGACGACAAGTCTGACGTAGTCAGCCCTACGCAGTCGAGGACGAGGCCGGTGAGGTAGACCGTCGGGCCGCCGTGCAGACACGACGGAGGGGGGTGACGTGGATCGATGGGCGGGCCGACGCGCGAGCGACGGCTATGATTGGCCGTCGCATGGGCGAGGCCGCCGGGTCGGGGCGATGCAGGTGTCCCGGTCGGAGCAAGGCGGTGACGGCCGGCGCAGGGCGACGGGCGGACCGACACGCGGACGACGGCTGGCCCGGATGGGCCGCCTCGGCGCGCGTGGCCGCCGGGTCGAAGGAGAGGCCGGCTGGTCACGCCGGGGTCGGAGTAGAGGCGCATGGGAGTCGACAGCGGCAGTGGGCGATGCAAACCGATCAAGATTAGATCGGAAAACCAAAAAGAAAAATGCCGATCAAAACGGCCGGCAAGAGAGCGAAAAAACCCGGAGCAAGGGCTCGGGAAAAAGACTCTCTAGGGCAGCCGGCCTACACGGCCGGCGGACGAACCCTAGGTACGGGCGGCACGGCCCCCGGCGGCGGTCATGGAGGCCGGCCGCCACGGGGGCGGCACGCGGGTGCGGAAGCGGCGGCTGCTAGGGTTTGGATCGTGATTAGGCTGATACCATGTTACAAGGGAGAGAGAGGATTGGTGGAATTGTTTGATGTATTGCTTGAGCCTCGTTTTCATATATATAGGAGTACAATGATCTACTTGGAGTAAAAGACAAGCGAGAACAAATCCTAGTCTATCTCGTCTTTCCTAATAATCAATATACTCAACAATTGCAACTACACTGATCATTCATAGTTCATCACATACTACATGATCATACATACTACATTCTACTACTACTACTAGAGGGGGGTGGAAGGTCTCGCGGCGACGAGGCCGAGGTCAATGTACCAAAATGGATGAGCTCACGGTCGAGGACGACGCGGTGGAGGAGCTCAGTCCTCCTCATCGGAGCTGACGAGATCGACGAACTTCTCCTTCTGCTCCTCGCGGATGCGCCGCCACTCCTCGTCCTTGTCCTTCGCGATGAGGTTGGCCACGACCGCCTGCTTGAACAGGAGGTCTTCGAGCTCCTCGTCGTGGCGGCGGCGCTCTGCCTCCTCGCGAAGCTCCGTTCGGCAATGGCGGTCGCGACCGCGTCGACATCGTCACCGATGTAATCTTCGGGCCTGATGACGCCTCGGTGCTCGATCTCCTCCGGCTCCTGCTTGACGGCGACGAGCTCGCGGTCCTCGGGCTCCTCCGCCCACTCCCTCTTCACGGGGAGAACCATCGTGCCGAAAGGGCCCCTCGCGGCGGAGGAAGGGTCCGCGGCCGAGGAGGGCGACTGTCGGTGTCAAAACCGGCGGATCTCGGGTAGGGGGTCCTGAACTGTGCGTCTAAGGCGGATGGTAACAGGAGGCGGGGGACACAATGTTTACCCAGGTTCAGGCCCTCTCGATGGAGGTAATACCCTACTTCCTGCTTGATTGATCTTGATGATATGAGTATTACAAGAGTTGATCTACCACGAGATCGTAGAGGCTAAACCCTAGAAGCTAGCCTATGGTTATGATTGTTGTTGTCCTACGGACTAAACCCTCCGGTTTATATAGGCACCGGAGGGGGCTAGGGTTACACAGAGTCGGTTACAAGGGAGGAGATCTACATATCCGAATTGCCAAGCTTACCTTCCACGCAAAGGAGAGTCCCATCCAGACACGGGACGAAGTCTTCAATCTTGTATCTTCACAGTCCAACAGTCCGGCCAAAGTATATAGTCCGGCTGTCCGAGGACCCCCTCATCCAGCACTCCCTCAGTAGCCCCTGAACCAGGCTTCAATGACGATGAGTCCGGCGCGTAGATTGTCTTCGACATTGCAAGGCGGGTTCCTCCTCCGAATTCTCCATAGAAGATTTTGAACACAAGGATCATGTCCGGCTCTGCAAAACAAATTCCACATACCACCGTAGAGAGTATAATATCCCACAAATCTAATCTGTTGACAAATTTCATAGCATGACATCACGCCACGGCCCGATCTTATTCGAACCGTTTTTCTCAACCAGCTACTGCACATATTGTGAGGCGGTTTTATTGGCACGTCTTGTCGAAGCAGAGATCGTGTTCCCCTTATCACGGGATTCTCATAAATAGAGGCGTGGGTAACCCAACCACGCCATCAATCACGGCGCTTGGGGAATAAGCGAGTTTACCAGGCAAGTGGGGAGGCGCACAGTTTCTACCGCCCTTATAAAGGGACAAGGACTCCTCTTTTTCACCCACGCCTTCTTCTTCCATGCCCAACTATTCTTGAGCACTCGAGCTCCAGCGCCCAAGTTCGCATCTGCTCCGCAAAACCACTCCAAACATGTCCGGAGTGGGAGGCAAGTGGATGGTCTCCTCTGTTACGGAGGAGGACATTACGAAGCTCCGGGAAGCCGGATACCTGGCCGAAGACATCGCTCATCGGCTCCCAGATGTGGGGCAGATCGTCCCTACTCCAGAACCCCACGAGAGGGTTGTATTTCTTACCCACTTCGTCCACGGGCTGGGATTTCCTCTCCATCCGTTTGTCTGTGGGCTCACGTTCTACTACGGGCTGGACTTCCATGATCTGGTCCCTAATTTCATCCTCAACTTCTCGGCGTTTATCGTCGTGTGCAAGGCCTTCCTCCGAATCAAGCCCCACTTCGGCCTGTGGCTGAAGACCTTCAACGTGAAACCGAAGGTAGTGGTCGGCCAGCAAGCGGAGTGCGGAGGCGCCATGGTGAGCAAAATGCCCAACGTCACCTGGCTCGAAGGCTCCTATGTGGAGACCGTGAAGGGGTGGCAATCGGGGTGGTTCTACATCACCGAGCCGTGCGACACCAACTGGGTGGCGGCCCCCAAATTTTGATACGGCATCCCCATGCGGCTCACCTCCTGGAAAGAGAAGGGCCTATCCTGGGGCTCGTCGGCGGAGCTGACCAGACTCCAAAACTGTGTTAAAAACATGGTAAGCAAGAAAATCAAGCTTGTCAACGTGGCCCAAGTCATGCTCTTCCGCCGGATCCTCCCGTGTCAAAGACGGGCATTCAATATGTGGGAGTTCGACCTGGCTAAGCACCAGACGCTGCGAGAGCTTTTCGACACGACGCACCAAGACATCTGGAAGGGGTTGTTGAAGTCCGCCGAGGTACCTCCTCCCCTTACCGAGGATCGCGGACTTAGCGCAAAGCGCCCTGCCAATCTGGTAAGCTCCTTATATCTCATGAGATATTCCTTTTCCCAGTATAATCATGTGAGGGATCTAAATCCCCACGCCATTATAACAGGACTGGGTAGCGACAGCGGAGCTGATCGATTGTCCGGCTCCACTGCCCGAAGATCCAGCAATAGCTCTCTTAACGGAGATGCTGGTTCCGGCGCCCTATGAGGTGCCGGAGAAGAAGGCCAAGAAGAAGGCCGAGGGGACCAGGAAAGGTCTCCGGCGCAAGGTTGTATCGGACTCATCGTCCGAGAACACCGAGGCGCACTCCTCCCACGAAAACGAGGAGGAGGAAGAAGAAAGCCCCCCCCACTAACCGGGGGGACAAGAAAAGGAAGGTCGCCCCATCTGGGGAGGCCGAAGGGTCGAAGAAGGGAAGAACCCTCCCTCCGGACCACTCCACAACGGCCGCTTATAGCGACGAGGAGTGGTTGCCCAGGGACAAGCCCTTGGCGAAGTCGTAAGTATCCGGATACTATAATAGTTCTGGTACGTTATGTTTTATTGCTTCTTATATCATGTCAAACGTGATCGTGCAGTCCGTCCAAACCCCACATCGACGTATCCTCTTCGGATGAGTCTTTGGCCCCGTCGGCGATGAACAGCGATTCGCTCCCGGCAGCCACCTCCCCCCGGCCCACGGACGACACCGAGGTGTTGTCTCAGAGGATACCGGCCCAGGGGGAGATGATTCTGGGGGCACCCCAAGGCGACATCCCAGACGCCGGGCGTGTGGGGGGTAAGACTCCCATGGGTTCTGATGACGGGGGCCGCAGCAAGCCTGGCCCCCGGCCGGATACTGCGCCAGAACCTTCAGTGGTTCCGGATTCTGACAGGCGACCCCTCACGAAGGGGGGCGAGCCGTCTGTGCCGATGGCCTCTGTCCATCCAGAGGCATCGGACAACTTGCTGGAAGCGCTTCGAGGCACTTCCATTGACGAAGAGCACCGCGCCATCATGAGTGCGGTGGTCGAGAAAATTCGGTCCGCCAAAAGCGGATTGACCGAAGCCTGTGCGAGCCTCCTAACGGGCTTTGAGGTAAGTAATCAACTTATGAGAAAATATCACAGTATAGACAGTAACCCCTGATGCTCTGTTTGGTGTTCGGAAAGAAAGGCCGAACAGAGGATCAAATAATAATCACAGGAGTCTAATCAGAATATGTCCATGTGAATAAGCAGGCTTCGGTACTTGCCGCTGCCGCTCATACTGCGGAGGTCTCCGCACTGAAGCAGGACCTTGAGCGGTCCGAGGAAGAGCTCGGCCTTGCCAAGAGGCAGCTCGAAGAGAACAAAGGTAAGTGATACCACGTCTGTATGTTGATAAAAAAAAAGAAGGTGGTTGTTAGATCATAGGATCGTCATGAATTTGCTAGGGGCCCCGACCGAAGTGGCGGCCCTGAAGAAGGCGCTGTCCGAGGCCGAAAACAAAGCGGCCAAGGAGCGCACCGAGCGCGAGAAGCAAGAGGCCCGAGTCGGCGAGGTTCAGCAAGATCTCCAGGATTTTGTCAAGAAATACAAGTCCTTGGAGCGTGACTGAAAGACGCAAGGGTCCGAGCTTGCGAAGGCCCTCGAGAACGCACAAAATGCCAAGGCCGAACCCAAAAGGCCCTCCAGGAGATTCAGGCGGTCAAGAACATAGCAGCGGGTAAGGCATTCATTATGCAAAGCAAGCATGTGAAGGAAACTTTCCTTTTACTTACCCGAATTCGGAGCTCTCCAGGAGCGTTCGCAGATCTGCCCCGCAGCGTATCGGAGGCCGCAGAGTTCTATCGGGCCAAGGAAGGGAGCTCAACGGAGAAATTGTTCTGGTCTCAGTATACTGGGACCGAACATCCGATGCCCTTGAGCGACCAGTTGAAGCAACTGGTCAAGCTTCACAAGGCGGCCGAACAGGCCATGAAGGGTCTCATAGCCCGGATGTGGCCAGGCGAGCCCCTGCTTGGCAGCTACTTTGGTCTGGTAAGGCGGCTTGTGGATGCCTGCCCATGGTTCGAAGTCATAAAGCGGTCCGTCTGCATTGAGGGTGCGCGCAGGGTCTTTGCCCGGGCAAAAGTGCACTGGCGAAGATGGACACCGAAAAGCTGGTGAAGGAGGGGCCGCCGGAGGGCAAGGAGCATCGCCACCCCGAAAAGTGTTATGACAGTGTCCTGAAGGGTGCTCGCCTTGTGGCAGAGGAATGTGCTAAGGATGTAATATTTGAATGAATGTACTCATGTGATCCTATAATATGAAAACGAGTTCATGTGCGCTATATAACGCTTGTTGATTTAAAATATTACCTTCTGTGCGGCCGTTTATAAAATCTGAGAGTTGGCGAGTCGTCGGCTTCTGCCCCCATGTAACTAGTACTGAGGTGTTCGGGATAAACCTGATCACTCTTTATCCCAGTGTTGGGTCCTTCGAAGGAGGTGTTCAGCGCAACGAACCAGGCAATCGGACTATAAAGCTTTATCACTCTCACTTAGCCATAGAAGTCTACAATTTTAAATTTTGGCGAAGCCCCTAGTGTTCGGAAGGCCGAACTTGGGGCGTTATATACGCCTAAATCGGACAAGGCCGACTCCTCGCCCGAAGCGGAAAAAATCTTTAAGGATTTGAGACCTCTCGAACAGCGACCAGCTCTCGCCGCATCATGACAGTCAGTTTTCGGCTTTCTCTACTGAGGTGCTCGTCCGGAAGAACCGGGACACAACCGCAGTAGTTCTCCCAGTGCTACCTTAGCCGATATAGCGGAACGTAAGGTACCAAAACATGGGAGCCGGGCAAACCCAACTATTGACCAAAGACATGATTCGAAGCTGATGCATATAATGCTATAAGTTCGGGGTGCCGCACTGTCGAAAGTGTTCGGACTTTTCTTGCCGTGTTATGGGGTACAATGAAGCCCCTGGCGTACTAGACGTACCATAATGTACGGGTGCAATGTGTCGTAAATAAGCAGACAAAGGAAAAAAGGATGAAGAAATGTAATAACGAGCTAACGTTGTATATTGGTATTAAATGATACGTCAAAGCGTATGTATACAAGTAGTGCAATAAGCAAAAAATAGGACTATTTGACATGTCCTATCCAAGGGCAAGCTGCGTGTGGGTATGTAAAACAGGTATAGCGATCGTTACCAGAGACCACCTGGGGATTCCCTTGTACGTCAAAGCTTCTTGCTTCCTTGGTGCTTCCCTCCCATGATGGGTCCGATAATCAGGCTATCGGAAAGGGCCTCTAGAGAATAGGGTCCTGAAAGGAAGAAAATGATAAAGATATACTGGTCCTGAGGTGGTTGAGCCGCATTGTGGGCCGTGCCATAGCCGTGCCTCCGCCTATGCCCATGGTATCTTGAGTGCGTAATTATGTACGCGCGGCACAAATTTCGCCACTTGACTGGGACTAGGACGGAGGCCGAATTGCTAGGCGAGCTCTGAACGTGCCTGGCGATCCTGTTGCAGGGTACTCCGGACTCGCTTGAAGGTGTCCGGGGGCTTGTTCGCTGAAATGGCGGTTGGCCACGGAAGGCTGCTTTGCACTTTTGCTGCAAGGGCAGCGGTGTGCTCCTCCGTACGAAGCGAGCGTTCTGTGTTTCCATTAACTGTTATAACCCCACGAGGTCCTGGCATTTTGAGCTTGAGGTACGCGTAATGCGGTACCGCGTTGAATCTGGCGAATGCGGTTCGTCCGAGCAGTGCGTGATAGCCACTGCGAAAGGGGACGATATCGAAGATTAACTCCTCGCTTCGGAAGTTGTCCGGAGATCCGAAAACCACTTCCAGTGTGATTGAGCCCGTGCAACAGGCCTCTACACCTAGTATGACACCTTTAAAGGTGGTTTTGGTCGGTTTGATCCTCGAGGGGTCTATACCCATTTTGCGCACTGTATCCTGATAGAGAAGGTTCAGGCTACTGCCACCATCCATAAGGACTCTAGTGAGGTGAAATCCGTCAATTATGGGGTCAAGGACCAATGCGACAGAACCGCCATGATGGATACTGGTGGGGTGGTCCCTGCGATCGAACGTGATCGGACAAGAAGACCATGGGTTGAACTTTGGGGCGACTGGCTCCATCGCATAGACGTCCCTTAGTGCACGCTTCCGTTCCCGCCTGGGGATATGGGTTGCGTATATCATGTTCACCGTTTTCACTTGGGGAGGAAATTTCTTCTGTCCTCCTGTGTTCGGCAGCCGGGGCTCCTCCTCGTCGTTGCTATGCAGCCCCTTTTCCTTGTTTTCGGCGTTCAACTTGCCGGCCTGTTTGAACACCCAGCATTCTCTGTTGGTGTGGTTGGCTGGCTTATCAGGGGTGCCGTGAATTTGACACGAGCGATCGAGTATGCGGTCCAAACTGGACGAGCCCGGATTGCTTCTTTTGAACGGCTTTTTCCACTGACCGGATTTAGAGCCACTGAATCCGGCATTAACTATCGTGTCTTCGGCGTTGTCACTGTTGTTGCGGCGCTTGTGTCTGTTGCGACGTGGCCTGTCGTTGCTATCTTTGGCATCTGAATTGCCAGGGTTTCTTGATGTATTGTTGCTACGAGCCAGCCAGCTGTCCTCGGCCGCACAAAAGCGAGTCATGAGTGTCGTGAGGGCTGCCATGGACTTCGGCTTCACTTGGCCGATGTGTCGGGCGAGCCACTTGTCACGGATGTTATGCTTGAATGCCGCTAAGGCCTCGGCATCCGGACAGTCGACAATTTGGTTCTTTTTAGTTGGGAACCGAGTCCAGAATTTCCTGGCTGATTCACCGGGCTGTTGGGTTATATGACTCAAGTCATCAGCATCCGGTGGTCGCACATAAGTGCCCTGCAAGTTGTCAAGGAATGCGTCTTCCAAATTCTCCCAACTGCCAATGGAGTTTGTCGGCGGGCTATTCCGCCAATGCCGAGTTGTTCCTTTGAGTTTTAGCGGGAGGTACATGATGGCATGTAGATCGTCACCGCGGGCCATGTGGATGTGGAGGAGGAAATCTTCAATCCATACCGCGGGGTCTGTTGTACCATCATATGATTCAATGTTCACGGGTTTAAAACCTTATGGGAATTCGTGATCCATTACTTCGTCAGTGAAGCATAGGGGGTGTGCGGCGCCTCTGTGCCGGGCTATGTCACGACGCAGTTCATACGAGTCTTGTCTGCTGTATTCGGCCCGGCCGGATTTGCTTTTAGTATATCCGGCGTGACGATCGTCGTCACGCATTGGGGCGCGCCCCCGTGAGCCGTAGATCGATCTTGTATGTCCTGCTTTGTTTTCCAATACTTTTCGCAGGTCCTGCGTGTTGCCCCGGGCCTTGGTGTTTTTGGTAGGCTGGCGACGGGGTGCGGGCTGGACTTCGGGCTGATATGCCGCTCTGTCTCGGCCATGAGGTGGCCAGTCCGCCGCATCATGCACTGGAAGCGTAGGCTTTAATGCTTCCTCCTCGAGTTGGGGTAGCAACCTGCTCTTTGGGTAACTTTTAGTTGGGCACTCGAGTTCGTATTCCTTGGCCGCCAGGACCTCGGTCCATCTATCCGCTAGCAGATCTTGGTCAGCTTGAAGCTGTTGTTGCTTTTTCTTCTGGCTTTTTGTTGTGGCTATAAGCCGGCGCTTGAAGCGCTCCTGCTCGACAGGATCCTCAAGCACGATAAATTCTTCATCATCGAGGCTCACCTCGTCTTCGGAGAGAGGCATGTAATTGTCATCCTCTGATTCTCCATCTGCTGCCTGTTCCTTAGGGCTAGTTTGCCCATCCTCCTGCTCAAAGCCTGGCTGGAGGGGATTGTCTTCGTCTTCGGCACTATCTACAGCGTTGTTGTCTCTTGTGCCGGTATCGCTGCCTTTGCCATGGCGGGGCTTAGAGTGGCGCCGATGACGCCGTTGCTTAGATTGCTTCTCGAGGGGATTATCCTCCGTTGCCTTATTGCCATCGCTTTCTTTGGGGGTATCCACCATGTATATATCATATGATGACGTGGCAGTCCAGCGCCCTGTGGGCGGTGGTTCCTGTTCGTCTCTTGCATCGTCGTCAATACCGACGATGTCTTCGGAGCCGAAATCGAGCATGTCGGTAAAGTCGTCGACAGTGGCTATTAAGGGCCAGTTTGGTTCTTGTCCTGGTGCCAACTGACCTGGCCTGGAGTATGCCTGGCTGTAGCATGTTATTCGTTTGGTTAGTGTCCTGGGAGTGCCTGGGATAGCCTGGCCTGAGTGCCGAAAATATTACTTAGCCTGGCAGAAGAATCCAGGCAGATTGTTAGCCTCGTCCAGGCGCAAGGGAACCGGCGCCTAGTGGCCACAAATCGCTGCCTGGGATACTAACCACAGCAGTATTTCTCGATGGACAAGATCATAAATTGATTTTTTAAACTAGAGATAGCTTCCCAGGCCAGGTAAGCATCCAAACATCTGTCCGCCTGGGCTGCCTGACCAGGCAGAATTTCATCGAGATTTGAAGGCCACACCAGGCAGGACTTTTGGCCAGGCATGGTATTGTGGATGCGAACCAAACTTACCCTAAGTGGGTGGTGGGTGGGGAACAAATTTCTTCGTCGTCCGCCTCCCACCCAAGCCGGACATAGTTCGGCCAAGGATCTCCTGACAAGGAGAGAGACCTTAATGAATTTAGCACGTCGCCCAGGGGCGAGTGCTGAAAGATATCCGCGGAGGAGAACTCCATGATCGGTGCCCAATCAGATTCGATAGGCACGGACGCAGGAGGTTCAGAGCCAGTGGCCGGGGATGAATCCAAGTGTCCGGCAACACAGGTCTCATAGGAGGTGAAGTCAGCATTCGGCTCTATCGCCGCAGAGTGTACGGCCTCCGTGGCGGGGTCCATCCACCCGTCCTCGGACGGCGCGATCTGCTCCGGATTGAGGGCCGGAGCGGCCACAGGTGTGATCTTCTGAACACCGTCCGACGGCAGAGCTAGGTCATGCTCATCGTGACTGTGCGGCGCACCTGACATGGGCTCGAATCCGTCGAAGATCCAGTCTCCGCGGATGTCAGCGGTATAGTTCAAGCTTCCAAACCTGACCTGGTGGCCAGGGGCGTAGCTCTCGATCTGCTCCAGATGGCCAAGCGAGTTGGCCCGTAGTACGAAGCCGCCAAATACGGAGATCTGTCCGGGGAGGAAAACCTCACCCTGGATCACATCACTGTCGATGATCGAAGGGGCCATCAAGCCTTTATGGTGACGGCACAGTGGAACTCTCAATGAAAGCACCAATGTCGGTGTCAAAACCGGCGGATCTCGGGTAGGGGGTCCCGAACTGTGCGTCTAAGGCGGATGGTAACAGGAAGCGGGGGACACAATGTTTACCCAGGTTTGGGCCCTCTTGATGGAGGTAATACCCTACTTCCTGCTTGATTGATCTTGATGATATGAGTATTACAAGAGTTGATCTACCACGAGATCGTAGAGGCTAAACCCTAGAAGCTAGCCTATGGTTATGATTGTTGTTGTCCTATGGACTAAACCCTCCGGTTTATATAGTTACCGGAGGGGGCTAGGGTTACACAGAGTCGGTTACAAGGGAGGAGATCTACATATCCGAATTGCCAAGCTTGCCTTCCACGCAAAGGAGAGTCCCATCCGGACACGGGACGAAGTCTTCAATCTTGTATCTTCACAGTCCAACAGTCCAGCCAAAGTATATAGTCCGGTTGTCCAAGGACCCCCTAATCGAGGACTCCCTCAGTGACCGCCCGAGCCGGCGGTCGTACTCCTCCGTCTCGCGAGGAGGAGCCTTGAAGGTGGCTCGAGGCCCTGGTTCGTCCACTTCCACACCGCGTGCTTCCTCACGCCGTCCGCGCGGACACACCACTCGTGGTCGGGGTCGCGGCTGCCACTGGAGTTGCGGCCAGAGCTCCACATATGGCCCCACATGGCGCTTGGAGGCGGAAGAGGGCTCACCGGCGGTGAGGAATGCGAGGGGGAGAGTGGGGAAACACGGCGGCGGGGGATAGGGTTTCAACCCGTATCTGCCGTGCGAACCCGTAGGATCGGACGACTATACGGGCTCTATTCTGGCCAGAAAATTGGGCCGAGCCCGTATACTCGCTGGAATTATACGGCTTCGCGCGTTATACGGGTTCTACTAGAGATGCTCTTAGCCACGAGTACGTGGAGGAGGACCTGCAGAACAAGGGTGAGTTGCTCCTGAGGTCCAACCCTGTCCACGGCGGCAAGGTGTCGATGTTCATCCACAACGGCAAGCCTGTCTGCGAGTCGTCCGTCATCCTGTGGTACATCGACGACGCCTTCTCCGGCGCCGGGTCCTCCCTCCTCCCCGCCGACGACCCCTACGGCCGAACCGTCGCTCTCTTCTGGGCCGCTTTCGTCGACGATATGGTAGGTGCATACATAATGCTTGCTACCTCACCCCAGATGGCCGCGTTCATGTATATACCGTTTTCAGTGCAGCTGTTGAAGGTGCGGAGCCAGACGTTGAGAGGCGAGACAGGCGAGGAGAAGGAGGAGGGGAGGAAGAAGCCGGCCGTGGCCATGGAAACCTTGGAGTGGGTGCTGAGGGATTCCAAGGCGAGGTTCTTCAGCGGCAGGGACGAACCCGGTTACTTGGACATCGTGATCGGTGGCCTCCTTGCCTCGATGCGTGCATCGGAGGAGATGGGTGGGCTCCAGACCACTCCTGACCGCATGGGCGGAGCTCTTCTGCGCGCTGGACGCGGTGGAGCCGGTCATGCGGAGCGTCGAGAGGCTCGTCGGTATGCCGAGGCGATGTAGCTGCCTCGCACCACCGTGTCCAGCACCACCAACTGAGGCCTACTGATAACCGACAAGTATAGGGGATCGCAACAGTTTTCGAGGGTAGAGTACTGTATTCAACCCAAATTTATTGATTCGACACAAGGGGAGCCAAAGAATATTCTCAAGTATTAGCAGTTGAGTTGTCAATTCAACCACACCTGGATAACTTAATATCTGCAGCAAAGTATTTCGTAGCAAAGTAGTATGGAAGTAACGGTAATGGTGGCAAAAGTAACAGTAGCAGTTTTTTAGTAATTGTAACAGTGGCAACGGAAAAGTAACTAAGCAAAGAGCAATATGTGAAAAGATCGTAGGCATTGGATCAGTGATGGAGAATTATGTCGGATGCGATTCCTCATGCAAAAGTTATAACATAGGGTGACACAGATCTAGCTCCAGTTCATCAATGTAATGTAGGCATGTATTCTGAATATAGTCATACGTGCTTATGGAAAAGAACTTGCATGACATCTTTTGTCCTACCCTCCCGTGGTAGTGGGGATATTAAGGCCTCCTTTTAATAGAGTACCGGACCAAAGCATTAACACTTAGTGAATACATGAACTCCTCAAACTACGGTCATCACCGGTAAGTATCCCGATTATTGTCACTTCGGGGTTAACGGATCATAACACATAGTAGGTGACTATAGACTTGCAAGATAGGATCAAGAACTCACATATATTCATGAAAACATAATAGGTTCGGATCTGAAATCATGGCACTCGGGCCCTAGTGACAAGCATTAAGCATAGCAAAGTCATAGCAACATCAATCTCAGAACATAATGGATATTAGGGATCAAACCCTAACAAAACTAACTCGATTACATGATAAATCTCATCCAACCCATCACCGTCCAGCAAGCCTACGATGGAATTACTCACACACGGGGGTGAGCATCATGGAATTGGTGATGGAGGAAGGTTGATGATGACGACGGCGATGGATTCCCCTCTCCGGAGCCCCGAACGGACTCCAGATCGGCCCTCCTGAGAGAGATTAGGGCTTTGCGGCGGCTCCGTATCATAAAACACGATGAATCCTTCTCTCTGATTTTTTTCTCCCCGAACGTGAATATATAGAGTTGGAGTTAAGGTTGGTGGAGCTCCAGGGGGCCCACGAGGCAGGGGGCGCGCCCCCACCCTCGTGGACAGGGTGTTGGGCCCCTGGTCTTGATTCTTTCGCCAGTATTTTTATTGATTCCAAAAATATTCTCTGTGAAGTTTCAGGTCATTCCGAGAACTTTTATTTCTGCACAAAAATAACACCATGGCAATTCTGCTGAAAACAGCATCAGTCCGGGTTAGTTCCATTCAAATCATGCAAGTTAGAGTCCAAAACAAGGGCAAAAGTGTTTGGAAAAGTAGATACGATGGAGACGTATCAACTCCCCCAAGCTTAAACCTTTGCTTGTCCTCAAGCAGTTCAGTTGACAAACTGAAAGTGATAAAGAAAAAAAACTTTTACAAACTCTGTTTGCTCTTGTTGTTGTAAATATGTAAAGCCAGCATTCAAGTTTTCAGCAAAGATTATGAACTAACCATATTCACAATAACATTTAGGTCTCATGTGTACTCATATCAATGGCATAATCAACTAGCGAGTAATAATAATAAATCTCGGATGACTACACTTTCTCAAAACAATCATAATATGATATAACAAGATGGTATCTCGCTAGCCCTTTCTGAGACCGCAAAACATAAATGCAGAGCACCTCTGAAGATCAAGGACTGACTAACATTGTAATTCATGATAAAAGAGATCCAGTCATAGTCATACCCAATATAAACTAATAGTAATGCATGTAAATGACAGCGGTGCTCTCCAACTGGTGCTTTTTAATAAGAGGGTGATGACTCAACATAAAAGTAAATAGATAGGCCCTTCGCAAAGGGAAGCAAGGATTTGTAGAGGTGCCATTGCTCGATTTTGAAATAGAGATAAATAATATTTTGAGCGGCATACTTTCATTGTCAACATAACAACCGAGAGATCTCGATATCTTCCATGCTACACATATTATAGGCGGTTCCCAAGCAGAATGGTAAAGTTTATACTCCCCCACCACCAACAAGCATCAATCCATGGCTTGCCCGAAACAACGGGTGCCTCCAACTAACAACAGTCCTGGGGGAGTTTTGTTTGCAATTATTTTGATTTGGTTTTAGCATGGGACTGGGCATCCCGGTGACCAGCCATTTTCTCGTGAGTGAGGAGCGGAGTCCACTCCTCTTGAGAATAACCCGCCTAGCATGGAAGATACAGACAGGCGTAGTTGATACATGAGCTATTCGAGCATACAAAACAGAATTTCATTTGAAGGTTTAGAGTTTGGCACATACAAATTTACTTGGAACGGCAGGTAGATACCGCATATAGGAAGGTATGGTGGACTCATATGGAATAACTTTGGGGTTTATGTAAGTGGATGCACAAGCAGTATTTCCGCTTAGTACAAGTGAAGGCTAGAAAGAGACTGGGAAGCGACCAACTAGAGAGCGACAACAGTCATGAACATGCATTAAAATTAATCAACATTGAGTGCAAGCATGAGTAGGATATAATCCACCATGAACATAAATATCATGGAGGCTATGTTGATTTTGTTTCAACTACATGTGTGAACATGTGTCAAGTCAAGCCACTTGAATCATTCAAAGGAGGATACCACCCTATCATACCACATCACAACCATTTTAATCGCATGTTGGCACGCAAGGTAAACCATTATAAACTCCTAGCTAATTAAGCATGGCATAAGCAACTATAATCTCTAATTGTCATTGCAAACATGTTTCATTCATAATAGGCTGAATCAGGATCGATGAACTAATCATATTTACAAAAACAAGAGAGGTCGAGTTCATACCAGCTTCTCCCATCTCAATTAGTCCATCATATATCGTCATTATTGCCTTTCAGTTGCACGACCGAACGGTGTGGATAATAATAATAGTGCACGTGCATTAGACTAAGCTGGAATCTGCAAGCATTTAGTACAAAGGAGAAGACAAGGTAACATGGGCTCTTTGTTAAATCAACAATAATGCATATAAGATCCACTCAACATTTTAATTATGGTCTTCTCCTCTCGACCCCCAAAGAAAAGAAAAGAAATAAAACTATTTACACGGGAAAGTTCCCAACAAGCAAAAGAAGAACAAGAAATCTTTTTGGGTTTTCTTTTAATTACTACTACTAAAGGCATGGAAAGTAAACTAACTAAAAGCTACACTAATTTTTTTGTTTTTCTTAAGGTTTTTCAAACACACAAGAAGAAAGCGAGAAAAAGGAAAATAAACTAGCATGGATATTACAATGAAAAAGTATGATCACCGACAACTAGAATGAGTATGTGAACATGAATGTAATGTCGGTGAGAAATACGTACTCCCCCAACCTTAGGCTTTTGGCCCAAGTTGGTCTATGCCCAAGGATCAAAGCTACTCTCTCCGGTGTACTGCTACCTCTTGAGCACTGCGTTGGTTTTCCCTTGAAGAGGAAAGGGTGATGCAGCAAAGTAGCGTAAGTATTTCCCTCAGTTTTTGAGAACCAAGGTATCAATCCAGTAGGAGGCCATGCTCAAGTCCCTTGTACCTACACAAACAAATAAGAACCTACGATAAAGGGGTTGTCGCTCCCTTCACGGCCACTTGCAAAAGTGAGATCTGATAGAGATGATAAGATAATATTTTTGGTATTTTTAGGATAAAGATTAAAAGTAAAGATTGCAAAATAAACGGCGCCAGAAATAGCTTGTTGACGGGAAATTAATATGATGGAAAATAGACCCGGGGGCCATAGGTTTCACTAGTGGCTTCTCACGAGATAGCATAAGTATTACGGTGGGTAAACAAATTACTGTCGAGCAATTGATAGAATTGACATAGTTATGAGAATATCTAGGTATGATCATGTATATAGGCATCACGTCCGTGACAAGTAGACCGACTCCTGCCTGCATCTACTACTATTACTCCACACATCGACTGCTATCCAGCACATGCATCTAGAGTATTAAGTTCATAAGAACAGAGTAACGCTTTAAGCAAGATGACATGATGTAGAGGGATAAACTCATGCAATATGATATAAACCCCATGTTTTTATCCTCGATGGCAACAATACAATACGTGTCGTTTCCCCTACTGTCACTGGGATCGAGCACCGCAAGATTGAACCCAAAGCTAAGCACTTCTCTCATTGCAAGAAAGATCAATCTAGTAGGCCAAACCAAACTGATAATTCAAAGGGACTTGCAAAGATAACCAATCATACATAAAAGAATTCAGAGAAGATTCAAATATTGTTCATAGATAATCTTGATCATAAACCCACAATTCATCGGATCTCGACAAACACACAGCAAAAGAAGATTACATCGAATAGATCTCCAAGAGAATCGAGGAGAACTTTGTATTGAGATCCAAAGAGAGAGAAGAAGCCATCTAGCTAATAACTATGGACCCAAAGGTCTGAGGTAAACTAATCACACATCATCGGAGAGGCTATGGTGTTGATGTAGAAGCCCTCCGTGATCAATGCCCCCTCCGGCGGATCGCCGGAAAAGGTCCCAAGATGGGATCTCACGGGTACAGAAGGTTGCGTCGGTGGAAATAGGGCTTTGTCTCCTCTGCTGATGGTTTGGGGGTACGTAGGTATATATAGGAGGAAGAAGTAGGTCGGTGGAGCCACGAGGGGCCCATGAGGGTGGAGGGTGCGCCCCCCTGCCTCGTGGCTTCCTCGTTGGTTGCTTGACATCCACTCCAAGTCCTCTGGATCATGTTTGTTTCGAAAATCACGTTCCCGAAGGTTTCATTCCGTTTGGACTCCGTTTGATATTCTTTTCCTTCGAAACACTGAAATAGGCAAAAAACAGCAATTTGGGTTGGGCCTCCGATTAATAGGTTAGTCCGAAAAATAATATAAAAGTGTATAATAAAGCCCATTAAACATCCAAAACAGAATATATAATAGCATGGAACAATCAAAAATTATAGATACGTTGGAGACGTATCAAACATCCCCAAGCTTAATTCCTGCTCGTCCTCGAGTAGGTAAATGATAAAAACAGAATTTTTGATGTGGAATGCTACTTAGCATAATTCTCAATGTAATTCTTTTTATTGTGGCATGAATATTTAGATCCGAAAGATTCTAGATAAAAGTTTAATGTTGACATAAAAACAATAATACTTCAAACATGCTAACCAAGCAATTATTTCTTATCAAAATAACATAGCCAAAGAAAGCTCATCCCTACAAAATCATATAGTTAGGCCATGTTTCAATTTCGTCACACGAAATGTTCTCATCATGCATAACCCTGATGACAAGCCGAGCAATTGGTTCATACTTTTTAACGCGCTTCAGCCTTTTCAACCCTTACGCAATACATGAGCGTAAGCCATGGATATAGCACTATGGGTGGAATAAAGTATAATGATGCGGTTATGTGAGAAGACAAAAAGGTAGAAAGTCTCACATGGACGCGGCTAATCAATAGGCTATGGAGATGCCCATCAATTGATGCCAATGAGAGGAGTAGGGATTGCCATGCAACGGATGCACTAGAGCTATAAATATGTGAAAGCTCAACAAAAGAAACTAAGTGGGTGTGCATCCAACTTGCTTGCTCACGAAGACCTAGGGCATTTTGTGGAAGCCACCATCATTGGAATATACAAGCCAAGTTCTATAATGAAAAATTCCCACTAGTATATGAAAGTGATAACATAGGAGACTCTCTATCATGAAGATCACGGTGCTACTTTGAAGCACAAGTGTGGAAAAAGGATAGTAACATTGTGCCTTCTCTCTTTTTCTCTCATATTTTTTCTCTTTTTTTTTCTTGGGCCTTCTCTTTTTTTTTTGGCCTCTTTTTTTAGTCCGGAATCTCATCCCGACTTGTGGGGGAATCATAGTCTCCATCATCCTTTCCTCACATGGGACAATGCTCTAATAATGATGATCATCACACTTTTATTAGTTACAACTCAAGAATTACAACTCAACACTTAGAACAAAATATGACACTATGTGAATGCCTCCGGCGGTGTACCGGGATATGCAATGCACCAAGAGTGACATGTATGAAAAATTATGAAAGGTGGCTTTGCCACAAATACGATGTCAACTACATGATCATGCAAAGCAATATGACAATGATGGAGCGTGTCATAATAAACGGAACGGTGGAAAGTTGCATGGCAATGTATCTCGGAATGGCTATGGAAATGCCATGATAGGTAGGTATGGTGGCTGTTTTGAGGAAGATATCAGGAAGTTTATGTGTGATAGAGTGTATCATATCACGGGGTTTGGATGCACTGGCGAAGTTTGCACCAACTCTCAAGGCGAGAAAGGGCAATGCACGGTACTGTAGAGGCTAGAAAATTGTGGAAGGTTGAGAGTGCGTATAATCCATGGACTCACATTAGTCATAAAGAACTCATATACTTATTGCAAAAGTTTATTAGCCCTCGAAGCAAAGTGCTACTACGCATGCCCCTAGAGGGATAGATTGGTAGGAAAAGACCATCGCTCGTCCCCGACCGCTACTCATAAGGAAAGCAATAAAAGAACACCTTGTGTGTCAAAATTGTCACACAACTTTTACCATACGTGCATGCTACGGGACTTGCCAACCTTAACACAAGTATTTCTCAATTTTACAATTACTCAACTAGCGCACTCTAATATTACCACCTTTATATCTCAAAACACTTATCAAGTATCAAACTTCTCATGATATTCAATGAACTCCATATGGAAGTTTTATTATGCCAATCTTGGATGCCTATCATATTTGGATTAATTGCACAATTAAAGCAAATTACCATGCTGTTTAAGAATCTCAAAATAATATAAGTGAAGAATGATAGATCAATAATTTCTATAAAATAAAACCACCACCGTGCTCTAAAAGATATAAGTGAAGCACTAGAGCAAAAACTATATAGCTCAAAAGATATAAGTGAAGCACATAGAGTATTCTAACAAATTCCGAATCATGTGTGTTTCTCTAAAAAGGTGTGTACAGCAAGGATGATTGTGGTAAACTAAAAATCAAAGACTCAAATCATACAAGACGCTCCAAGCAAAACACATATCACGTGGTGAATAAAAATATAGCCGCAAGTAAAGTTACCGATAGACGAAGACGAAAGAGGGGATGCCTTCCGGGGCATCCCCAAGCTTAGGCTTTTGGTTGTCCTTGAATTTTACCTTGGGGTGCCTTGGGCATCCCCAAGCCTAGGCTCTTGCCAATCCTTGTTCCATAATCCATCAAATCTTTACCCAAAACTTGAAAACTTCACAACACAAAACTTAACAGAAAATCTCGTGAGCTCCGTTAGCGAAAGAAAACAAAACACCACTTCAAGTTACTGTAATGAACTCATTCTTTATTTATATTGGTGTTAAACCTACTGTATTACAACTTCTCTATGGTTTATAAACTCTTTTACTAGCCATAGATTCATCAAAATAAGCAAACAACACACGAAAAACAGAATCTGTCAAAAACAGAACAGTCTGAAGTAATCTGTAACTAACGCAAACTTATGGAACTCCAAAAATTCTACCAAAATAGGAAGACCTAGATAATTTGTTTATTGATCTACTGCAATTGGAATCAGTATTTTATCACATTCTGGTGATATTTAACAATTGTTTTCGTGAACAGAAAGTTTCTGGAATTTTCAGCAAGATCAAATAACTATCATCCAAGAAGATCCTATAGGTTTAACTTGGCACAAACACTAATTAAAACATAAAAAAACATCTAACCAGAGGATAGATGGATTATTTATTACTAAACAGAACCAAAAAGCAAGAAAATAAAATAAAATTGGGTTGCCTCCCAACAAGCGCTATCGTTTAACGCCCCTAGCTAGGCATTGATAATTTTAATGATGCTCACATCAAAGACAAGAATTAAAGCACAAAGAGAGCATCTTAAAACACGTCACAAACACATCTAAGTCTAACATACTTCCTATGCATAGGCATCTTATAGGAAAACAAATTATCATAGCAAGCAAAAACTAGCATATGCAAGGAAGTGGAAAGAAACAATAGCAATCTCAACATAACGAGAGGTAATGTTGTAACATGAAAATTCCTACAACCATATTTTCCTATCTCATAATAATTACATGTAGGATCATAAGCAAATTCAACAATATAGCTATCACAAAAAATATTCTTAACACGATCCACATGTATGCAAAGTTGACACTCTTCCAAAATAGTGGGATTAACATTAACTAAAGTCATGACCTCTCCAAACCCACTTTTATCAAAAACTTCATAAGATTGAACGTTATCCAAATATGTGGGATCTAAAGTTGACACTCTTCCAAACCCACTTTCAATATTATTGCAAACATTATTATCAATCTCATATTCATCATGGGGCTTAAATAAATTTTCAAGATCATAAGAAGAATCACCCCAATCATGATCATTGCAACAAGTAGTGGACATAGCAACACTAGCATCCCCAAGCTTAGGGTTTTGCATATTATTAGCACAATTGACATCAAGAGAATTTATTATAACATCATTGCGATCATGCTTTTCATCGAAGGAACTATCAAGTATGGGTGCGATAGCAACGATCTCATGATTAACATATGGGACTATAGCAAATTCATCTTTATAAATATTGGCATCATGGCCACAAGAATAGCAAGCATCATGTTCATCAAGGGATATTTCAATCAAATCATCGGAATCATAATTATCTATAGATTCATGCATATCATTATTTTCTTCCTCCATAGACTCCTGCAAAATATCAGCCTCTTCTTGGACAGCGGAGGAGTCCTCAATATATGGTTTAACATAGGCATTGGAAGCATAATTATCATAACAATATTTAAGTATGGCAAAATTTTCAGATTTGTAAAGAGTAGCATCATACGTTTCAATCAAAGAAGCAATTTCATAAGCACCCTTAAAAGCAACAAATTCTTCAATTTGTTGAGCATCATAGTAATTATAAACACCCTTAGCATACGAAGATACGATTCCATTATCACTAAACTCACATTGGTAGGGAAGGTGTTTCTTAATGTTTTCAGAGCAACAAGTAAAATCATAAATTTCACAAAGATTCCAAGCATAACACATCAATCTGTTTATTTGATCCCATAAGAGTCTCCCCTTTTCAGACAAACGATGACGCACAAAATGAGCATGCTCATCTAAAGATTTCCCATCAACTAAGCTAGTTGGGGTTTCAGCACGAGCGCATAAGGATCGAAGATGATCCAAGTACAACACTTTAAGAGGATCCATATCAATAGATTTTTAGCAAGAAAAGATGCAAGCAAATAGAAGGCACATGGTAACACAAACAAACAATAGATCTGGCGAGAAAAAGGAAAACGAAAAAGAAGGCGAATAAAATGGCAAAGGTGAAGTGGGGGAGAGGAAAACGAGAGGCAAATGGCAAATAATGTAATGCGAGGGATAAGAGTTTGTGATGGGTACTTGGTATGTCTTGACTTGTGCGTAGACTCCCCGGCAACGGCGCCAGAAATCCTTCTTGCTGCCTCTTGAGCACTGCATTGGTTTTCCCTTGAAGAGGAAAGGATGATGCAGCAAAGTAGCGTAAGTATTTCCTCAGTTTTTGAGAACCAAGGTAACCAGCAGGAGGCCACGCTCAAGTCCCTTGTACCTACACAAACAAATAAGAACCTTGCAACCAACGCGATAAAGGGGTTGTCAATCCCTTCACGGCCACTTGCAAAGTGAGATCTGATAGAGATGATAAGATAATATTCTTGGTATTTTTAGGATAAAGATTAAAAGTAAAGATTGCACAATAAACGGCGCCAGAAATAGCTTGTTGACGGGAAATTAATATGATGGAAAATAGACCCGGGGGGCCATAGGTTTCACTAGTGCCTTCTCTCAAGATAGCATAAGTATTACGGTGGGTAAACAAATTACTGTCGAGCAATTGATAGAATTGAGCATAGTTATGAGAATATCTAGGTATGATCATGTATATAGGCATCACGTCCGTGACAAGTAGACCGACTCCTGCCTGCATCTACTACTATTACTCCACACATCGAGCGCTATCCAGCATGCATCTAGAGTATTAAGTTCATAAGAACAGAGTAACGCTCTAAGCAAGATGACATGATGTAGAGGGATAAACTCATGCAATATGATATAAACCCCATCTTTTTATCCTCGATGGCAACAATACAATACGTGTCGTTTCCCCTACTGTCACTGGGATCGAGCACCGCAAGATTGAACCCAAAGCTAAGCACTTCTCCCATTGCAAGAAAGATCAATCTAGTAGGCCAAACCAAACTGATAATTCAAAGAGACTTGCAAAGATAACCAATCATACATAAAAGTATTCAAAGAAGATTCAAATATTGTTCATAGATAATCTTAATCATAAACCCACAATTCATCGGATCTCGACAAACACACCGCAAAAGAAGATTACATCAAATAGATCTCCAAGAGAATCGAGGAGAACTTTGTATTGAGATCCAAAGAGAGAGAAGAAGCCATCTAGCTAATAACTATGGAACCGAAGGTCTGAGGTAAACTACTCACACATCATCGGAGAGGCTATGGTGTTGATGTAGAAGCCCTCCGTGATCAATGCCCCCTCCGGCGGAGCGCCGGAAAAGGCCCCAAGATGGGATCTCACGGGTACAAAAGGTTGCGGCGGTGGAAATAGGGTTTTGGCTCCTCTGCTAATGGTTTGGGGGTACGTAGGTATATATAGGAGGAAGAAGTAGGTCGGTGGATCCATGAGGGTGGAGGGCGCGCCCAGGGGGGTAGGCGCGCACCCCTGCCTCGTGGCTTCCTCGTTGGTTCCTTGACGTCCACTCCAAGTCCTCTGGATCACATTTGTTCCGAAAATCACGTTCCCGAAGGTTTCATTCCGTTTGGACTCCGTTTGATATTCTTTTCCTTGGAAACACTGAAATAGGCAAAAAAAACAGCAATTTGGGCTGGGCCTCCGGTTAATAGGTTAGTCCCAAAAATAATATAAAAGTGTATAATAAAGCCCATTAAACATCCAAAACAGAATATATAATAGCATGGAACAATCAAAAATTATAGATACGTTGGAGACACATCATGTACTGAGGAGGATCCTCAGGGTGCCACTGGTTAGCGATCTCCTCCGGATTCCACTGATAAACAGACTGATTGTGAGGATCAAGTGGTGGCTCCGGCTCGGGCTCTGGAGCTGATGTTAGGCTCCAGTAGGCATGAATGGCCTCTGGCAGAACAAGGTACATGCCTGAAGATAAGTTGAACAAAGAAGGAGCAGGCAAGGTAATAGTCTCAAAGTAATTTTTATCAAATATCAGTCTATAGTTTAGCATCTTTTTCTTATTCTTAACAATAAAATCATGTGCTACCATACTCTTATAGTCTAGAAAAATAAGAGGTAGCAACTTTTCCTCTTTCTCATAGTGTCTAATAGGTATCTCAAAATATTTAGCAAGACGCGAAGCAAAGATACCTCCAAAGATTGGACCCTCCATACGGTTCAGATTTAACTGCTTAGCAACAATAGCGCCTAAACTAAAAGTGGAATAAGCATGGCGCAGAATAAGAATATCAGGGGCACTAAGATTTCCACAGTTCCCGCGACCAATTAAGCATCTACTAGCAAATATTGCAAAGTAACGTAGAACAGGAAAGTGTATGCTAGTAATTCTTGCATCGGAAACCTTCCTCGTCTCCCCTACAGCGATCATATCAATAAACCCTTCCACATTGTTACGATGTGGTTCCTCTATGCTGCCCTCAAAGGGCAACTTGCAAACCCCACAAAAGTCATAAAGTGACATCTCCTTATACTCATCATATAAATAAAAATCCACTGAAGGTGGTGATCTCCTAGCATGGAAATGAAAATTTTGCACAAAAATATTAGTGAGTAGGAGATACTGATCGAGCTGGTCGTGGAGGAAGTCGGTGAGGCCTGCATTCTTAGCTGAATAATAAAAATCATCATGAATCCCGGCTGCTCTCAAGAACTCATCACAAGGCCATTCACACGGCCGAACCTCCGTGGTGCGAGGGAGATTATATTTGGGCTTCTTATCCTCTTCACTTTGCTTATCCTTCGAGCTTCGGCTCGAAGAGCCCCTCAAAAATCTCTTCATCATTTTCTGAAATTTTCTGAAATTTTTAGTAACTCAAAATAAAAGTGAACAAAACTCAACAAAATTGATAGCAACTACTCCCAGAAGTGCCTAGAGACTATATCATGCATTAGAACTACTTGGGACCATATAAATTTGACATGCAAGCTCAAGAACAGGGTCACCTAAGCATCAAAATTTTGCAATGAATAAAGCACTAGAACAAAAACTAATTGGACCATTGAAGGAGTCACATACCGAAGAACAATCCCCCAAAGCAGTTTTGTGAGTGGATCTTTGAGCAAGGAGATCGAAAATGGCAGCAAGATGAGCTAGAACTCGTGCTTTGAGCTGGTGGGTGATTTTTTTCTAGAGGAAGGAGTGTGTGGGTGCTGGAATAAGTGGAGGGGGCACGTGGGGCCCATGAGGCAGGGGCGCGCCCTGGACCCTCCTAGCCAGGTGCTGGCTCCCCCTGATGTGTTCTCAGTGCCAGATATTCTCAAATATTCTAGAAAAAATCATATTTCATTTTCAGGGCATTTGGAGAACTTTTATTTTTGGAGTATTTTTTATTGCAAGGATAATTCAGAAACAGACAGAAAATACTATTTTTGCTTTATTTAATCTAAATAACAGAAAGTAAAAGGAGGGTACAGAAAGTTATGCTTTCTAACTTCATCCATCTCATGCTCATCAAAAGGAATCTACTAACAAGGTTGATCAAGTCTTGTTAACAAACTCATTCCGAATCGCATGAAACCGGAGAATTTTCGAATAGCACTAGGTTACCTCAACGGGGATATGCACATCCCCAATAATAAGAATATCATATTTTTTCTTGACAGTAGGAAGAGGAAATTCAAAACCTCCAATAGTAATCGTTGGAATTTTTCCAATAGAATTGATACTGTGGACTTGAGGTTGTTTACTCGGAAAGTGTACCATATGCTCATTGCCATTAACATGAAAAGTGACATTGCCTTTGTCGCAATCAATAACAGCCCCTGCAGTATTCAAAAAGGGTCTAGCAAGGATAATTGACATACTATCATCCTCGGGAATATAAAGAACAACAAAGTCCATTAAAATAGTAACGTTTGCAACCACAACAGGCACATCCTCACAAATACCGACAGGTATAGCAGTTGATTTATCGGCCATTTGCAAAGATATTTCAGTAGGTGTCAACTTATTCAAATCAAGTCTACGATATAAAGAGAGAGGCATAACACTAACACCGGCTCCAAGATCACATAAAGCAGTTTTAACATAGTTTCTTTTAGTGGAGCATGGTATAGTTGGTACCCCTGGATCTCCAAGTTTCTTTGGTATTCCACCCTTAAAAGTATAATTAGAAAGCATGGTGGAAATTTCAGCTTCCGGTATCTTTCTTTTATTTGTAACAATTTCTTTCATGTACTTAGCATAAGGATTCATCTTAAGCATATCAGTCAAACGCATACACAAAAATATAGGTCTAATCATTTCAGCAAAGCGCTCAAAATCCTCATCATCCTTTTTCTTGGATGGTTTAGGAGGAAAAGGCATGGGTTTCTGAACCCATGGTTCTCTTTCTTTACCATGCTTCCTAGCAATGAAGTCTCTCTTATCATAACGTTGATTCTTTGATTGTGGGTTATCAAGATCAACAGCAGGTTCAATTTCTACATCATTGTTATTGCTAGGTTGAGCATCAACATGAACATCATCATTAACATTATCACTAGGTTCATGTTCATTACCAGATTGTGTTTCCGCATCAAAGATAGAAATATCATTGGGATTCTCAGGTGTGTCAACAACAGGTTCACTAGAAGCATGCAACTTTTTATTGTTTTTAGAAGGACTAGGTGCATCAACATTAGTTCTCTGAGAATCTTGCTCAATTCTCTTAGGGTGGCCCTCGGGATACAAAGGTTCCTGAGTCATTTTACCCCCTCTAGTCATAACTCTAATAGCATTATCATTTTTCTTATTGTTTAATTCATTGAGCAAATCATTTTGAGCTTTAAGCACTTGTTCTACTTGAGTGGTAACCATAGAAGCATGTTTACTAATGAGTTTAAGTTCACCCTTAACTCTAGACATATAACCACTCAAGTGTTCAATCATATAAGCATTACGTTTCAATTGTCTACCAACATAAGCATTGAAGTTTTCTTGTTTAACAATAAAATTATCAAACTCATCTAAGCATTGGCTAGCAGACTTATAACGAGGAATATCACCTTCATCAAATCTATAGAGAGAATTTACCTTTACTACCTGTGTCAGGTTATCAAGACCATGTATTTCTTCAATAGGTGGTAAATTCTTAACATCTTCAGCTTTAATACCTTTTTCTTTCATAGATTTCTTTGCCTCTTGCATATCTTCAGGACTGAGAAATAGAATACCCCTTTTCTTCGGAGTTGGCTTAGGAGTTGGTTCAGGAAGTGTCCAATTATTTTCATTAGTCAACATATTATTCAATAGCAATTCAGCTTGATCAACTATTCTTTCCCTGAAAACACAACCATCACAACTATCCAGGTGGTCTCTGGAAGCATCGGTTAGTCCATTATAAAAGATATCAAGTATTTCATTTTTCTTGAGAGGATGATCAGGAAAAGCATTAAGTAATTGGAGAAGGCTCCCCCAAGCTTGTGGGAGACTCTCTTCTTCAATTTGCAGAAAATTATATATTTCCCATAAAGCAGCTTGTTTCTTATGAGCGGGGAAATATTTAGCAGAGAAGTAATAAATCATATCCTGGGGACTACGCACACAACCAGGATCAAGAGAATTAAACCATGTTTTAGCATCACCCTTCAATGAGAACGGAAATAGCTTAAGGATATAGTAGTAACGAGTTTTCTCATCATTAGTGAATAGGGTGGCTATAACATTTAATTTAGTAAGATGTGCCACAACAATTTCAGATTCATAACCATAAAAAGGATCAGATTCAACCAAAGTAATTATCTCAGTATCAACAGAGAAATCATAATCCTTATCAGTAACACAGATAGGTGAAGTAGCAAAAGCAGGGTCATATTTCATTCTAGCATTCAAAGATTTTTCTTTCAGCTTAGCTAATAATTTCTTAAGATCATATCTATCATTGCAAGCAAGAAAATCTCTAGCAGTTTCTTCATCCATAACATAAACCTCAGGCACAACAGGCAATTCATATCTAGGGGGAGAATCTTCATCATCACTTTCATCAATATTATCAGTTTCAATAATTTCATTCTCTCTAGCCCTAGCAAGTTGTTCATCAAGAAATTCACCTAGTGGCACAGTAGTATCAAGCATAGAAGTAGTTTCATCATAAGTATCATGCATAGCAGAAGTGGCATCATCAATAACAAGCGACATATTAGAATTAATAGCAGAAGCAGGTTTAGGTGTCGCAAGCTTACTCAAAACAGAAGGTGAATCAAGTGCGGAGCTAGATGGCAGTTCCTTACCTCCCCTCGTAGTTGAGGGATAAATTTTGGTTTTCTCGTCTTTCAAGTTCCTCATAGTGATCAGCAGATATAAATCCCAAATGACTCAAAGAATAGAGCTATGCTCCCCGGCAACGGCGCCAGAAAATAGTCTTGATAACCCATAAGTATAGGGGATCGCAACAGTTTTCGAGGGTAGAGTATTCAACCCAAATTTATTGATTCGACACAAGGGGAGCCAAAGAATATTCTCAATTATTAGCAGTTGAGTTGTCAATTCAATCACACCTGGATAACTTAATATCTGTAGCAAAATATTTAGTAGCAAAGTAGTATGGAAGTATCGGTAACGGTGGTAAAAGTAACAGTAGCAGTTTTGTAGTAATTGTAAAAGTGGCAACGGAAAAGTAACTAAGCAAAGAGCAATATGTGAAAAGCTCGTAGGCACTGGATTAGTGATGGAGAATTATGTCGGGTGTGATTCCTCATGCAAAAGTTATAACATAGGGTGACACAGATCTAGCTCCAGTTCATCAATGTAATGTAGGCATGTATTCCGAATATAGTCATACGTGCTTATGGAAAAGAACTTGCATGACATCTTTTGTCCAACCCTCCCGTGGCAGCGGGGTCCTATTTGAAACTAAGGGATATTAAGGCCTCCTTTTAATAGAGTACCGGACCAAAGCATTAACACTTAGTGAATACATGAACTCCTCAAACTACGGTCATCACCGGCAAGTATCCCGATTATTGTCACTTCGGGGTTAACGGATCATAACACATAATAGGTGACTATAGACTTGCAAGATAGGATCAAGAACTCACATATATTCATGAAAACATAATAGGTTCAGATCTGAAATCATGGCACTCGGGCCCTAGTGACAAGCATTAAGCATAGCAAAGTCATAGCAACATCAATCTCAGAACATAATGGATAGTAGGGATCAAATCCTAACAAAACTAACTCGATTACATGATAAAATCTCATCCAACCCATCACCATCCAGCAAGCCTACGATGGAATTACTCACACACGGCGGTGAGCATCATGAAATTGGTGATGGAGGAAGGTTGATGATGACGACGGCGACGGATTCCCCTCTCCGGAGCCTCGAACAGACTCCAGATCAGCCCTCCCGAGAGAGATTAGGGCTTGGCGGCGGCTCCGTATCGTAAAACGCGATGAATCCTTCTCTCTAATTTTTTTCTCCCCGAACGTGAATATATAGAGTTGGAGTTGAGGTCGGTGGAGCTCCAGGGGGCCCACGAGGCAGGGGGGCACGCCCAGGGCGGGTAGGCGCGCCCCCCACCCTCGTGGACAGGGTGTGGCCCCCCTGGTCTTGATTCTTTCGCCAGTATTTTTTATTAATTCCAAAAATATTCTCCGTGAAGTTTCAGGTCATTCCGAGAACTTTTATTTCTGCACAAAATAACACCATGGCAATTCTGCTGAAAACAGCGTCAGTCCGGGTTAGTTCTATTCAAATCATGCAACTTAGAGTCCAAAACAAGGGCAAAAGTGTTTGGAAAAGTAGATACGATGGAGACGTATCACCTATCAAGCTCGCCTTGGGTCCTGATGCGAGTGTTTCTTTTTATTTCTTCTTCAATTAGCGATCAAATAATAATGCCCTCGAATTTTGTATGATCAAGACCAAATGTTTCTTATGCGCTAAGTGTTAGTAGCAGATACCAGAGTGATCCAGGAGTGGCCCACTAAACAACAGTTAAAAATATTTTCAAATACCTCGGAGGAACAAAGGACATGCTCCTAGTTTATAGAGACCTGGGTTCGATCCCAGGTTCCTCATTTTTCTCTTCTTTTCTCTCAAGCGCTCCTCCCCCCCCCCCCCCCCCCCCCACACACACACATATGGGCAAGGCGTGACACCCTTGATTTTCTTTTCTTTTCATTTTTTGCCTTTTCTTTTCTCATTTCTGTTTTTGTATTCCTTCTTTAAATTAATTTCGGACTTTCAAAAATTCCGAATTTCGAAAAGTTGTCTGCTTTTTATATTTGAGAAATCAAAAAATGTTCGTGAATTCTAAAAATGGTCAGGAAATCACAAAATGTTCGTGACTTAAAAAAATGTTTGCATATTATAAAAAAAATCATGATATCAAAAAATCGTGAAATAAAGAATGTTCATAATTTTTAAAAAACCACCGTGTATTCAAAACATATTAGGGAATTTGAAAACAATGTCCATGAAATTTTAGAAAATATTCAAACATATCCATTGAAATAGACCCGTAAATAACAAACAAAACGAACCGTCGCTTACATAGAGTTTTTTTAGGAATTCTGTAAATGTGTTTTATGATTTTGTTTAGTCCATTGTGCGTTGGGTAAAAAAAGGTTTTTGTGTTCCATAAAGTGATGAGCCCCAAAAGTATTAATACAACTTCCTATGTGTTAGTTTTTGTAAGATATATGAAAATGACTAAATGTATAATTTGCCTCCTTACATAGCTATGTTTATTCCGAAAATGCCAAATGGAGACCGAGCTCCATGAAGGCCTTTATTTGAAAACTTGAAAATTTAATCTTTTCGGTTTCAAAATATTCTGAAAATAAATACACATATACCTAGATACCTAATGTACATGTGTGCAAATTTTCAGGTCGAAATACATTAAAATCTGAGCTAAAACAAGACAAATCTAGGGCCTTTTAGCATATGTACTGTTCATATATAAAGTCCATGAATTTGGTTTTTTTGTACAGCTCGTAATTCAAGGTATTTCATCCTGAAATTTTTCACACATACACTTTACATCCTTGCATACATGTGTACTGTTTTCAAATTTTTTTAACTGAAATTTATGAATTTTGAATTATTCAAAATAAAGGGCTCCATGGAGCTCGGACTCCAAAATGCCCTACTATGTTTATTCTGGTATTATAGTTTTACTAGTCATGGAAAATACTCCCATGCTAGGTCAAGGTAAGACACATCATTCATCAATCTAGCTTAGCCAGGGTCCTTAATGCAATTTGCTCAACCAAAATATTTTTTGGTGTGGCGCCTTAGGAAATCAAGTCGTGATGAGACCATCACATTTTTAGTTTTTGAAATGATTTTTTAAAAGTCCCTTATCTCATCATGACATGATTCAGACATAGTTTATAAAATGACATTTCAAAAGTCTTTATCTCATCCTAGCATAATGTGCATAAGTTGGTTGTTTTTCTCCCGTTGCAACGCATGGACATATTTACTGGTATAATTAACAAAAATTGCATGCATATTGCATGTCGAGGTGGTTCTTTGGTTTATTGCATAATGAGGTGACATAGTCGTGTGTTGAAATAAATATTTTAGTAGAGATCAACTACTTATTTTTCTAGAAAAAAGATTAACTACTTATTTATATAGGATTTTGCTTGTCGTCGTAGCGTCGTCGCACACGCTTTTTCAACTATTAATAATACAGAAAAAAGAAGAAGCTAGATATAGCCCTGGACGACCCCAAACCCAAACAAGAAGTCAAGGAACTTTGCTGGCGCGACGGTTTGGAAATTCGATGCCCAGATCACTCTACTTATCGTTATGTTAACCCAGATCGTAGTGAGCACCTCGTTCTGTTAACCCAGATCACTCTGCTTATCGTTTTTTGGTCAATTGGAACGTAAATTGGATGACACCATTGCAGCATGCACTTTATTTTCTTGCTACTACCGAACATATGTTACCCAAGAAATTCCATTCCCCAACTCCGAGATTAAAAAAGTTCATAAAAAAACTCCTGGATAAAAAACATGTCCTACAGGCTACAGAGACACCAGGACCGTGCATTCGAAGGCACCAGTGTTTCTTGGGGATCAAGCTGCGGTTCGCTTTCGCTTGGGTAAATGGTGCTCCTGGCCGCGCACCTTGATCACTCGCCGAGGAAAAAGTCTTTGACAAGGGGAGGAAAAAGTCTCTAGATTCTGGAATCCACGCCGTCTACTCCAACCGACTACTGTGGCACGCCTCTCCGGCTCGTCGTCATCGCCGCGAGCCCCAGGGCTTAGGCATGTACAATGATTAATAAAATAGTTTTATCTTAAGTCTTGCATGTAATTTAGAGATGATACTAAAGCATGTCTACAATACGCCATCTTTTAGCCTTATCTTAAATAACTAGCTATTCCTAAAAATATGGTGAGACATATTGTGCTAAAAGATTATTTTTTGTCTTCTCAGAGAAGGCAAGTTTTTTCTTATAATTCCTTTTTTCTCCACCTCATCATTTATCCTACGTGACATTTCTAAAATAAAACCATTGTACATGCCTTTAGAGCATCTCAGGCGCTAGGATAGGAATCCTGGCCGATTAGCGGTTTAACCATCATATCACCCATGACATCAGCGCAATATTAGGTGCCAGGCGCTTGACCCTTTTTTTTCTCACGGGAAGGTAAACGACGCAGTGAATTGCTGCCGGTTTCTTTGTTTATTAACGCCTTAATTAGCGGCCAGCGTTGCGTAAGACGAACGCTTAAATATTTTATAATTTGATAATTTTTTTTGCTATAAGCGCCTAAGCAAGCGACTTGCATTGAATATGCCCTTAGGTCACGTACAATGTAGGGAGCTAGAGTGTGTGTGTCTATATATATATATATATATATATATATATATATATATATATATATATATATATATATATATATATATATATATATATATATATATATATATATATATATATATATATATATATATATATATATCACGTTCAAGATTAATAGACCGACTTCCGCCTGCATCTACTACTATTACTTCACACAGACCATTATCTAGCATGCATGTAGTGTATTAAATTTATGGACAAACGGAGTAATGCAATAAGAATGATGACATGATGTAGACAAGATCTATTTACATAGGAATAGACCCCATCTTTTTGTCCTTAATAGCAACGATACATGCGTGCCTCGCTACCCTTTCTATCACTGGGTGAGAACACTGCAAGATCGAACCCATCACAAAGCACCTCTTCCCATTGCAAGAAAAATCAATCTAGTTAGCCAAATCAAACCAAAGTTTCGGAGAAGAAATATGAGACTATAATAATCATTCATATAAGAGATCAAAGAAGACTCAAATAATATTCATGAATATAAATCTGATTATAAACTCACAATTCATCGGATCCCAACAAACACACCGCAAAAAGTCATTACATCAAATAGATCTCCAAGAACATCGAGAAGAATATTGTATTGAGAATCAAAAAGAGAGAAGAAGCCATCTAGTTACTGCCTATGGACCTGTAGGTCTGTGGTAAACTACTCACGCATCCTCAGAGGAGCACCAATGAGGATGATGAACCCCTCCGTGATTGTGTTCCCCTCCGGCAGGGTGCCGGAATAGGGCTCTAGATTGGATCTCGTGGTGTTGGAACTTACGGCGGCTTGAATTGTGTTTCGTCGACTCTTCTAGGGTTTCTGGAATATTTGAGTATTTATAGAGCTGAGAGGCGGCTGAAAGGACCTACGTGGGCCCCACCACCCATCAGGGCGTGCCCAGGTGGGTGATGGGCCCCACGGGCCTCCCCTCGTGCACTTCCTTGGCTCCCAAGTTGTCTTCTGGGCAGAAAATATCTCCAAAAAGTTTCATGACATTTGGACTTCGTTTGATACTGATATTCTGCGAAGTAAAAAACAATCAAAAAACAACAACTGACACTGGGCACTATGTTAATAGGTTAGTCCCAAAAAATGATATATATACTCTCTCTGTTCCTAAATATTTTTCTTTTTAGAGATTTCAAATGGACTACCACATACAGATGTATATAGACATATTTTAGAGTGTAGATTCACTCATTTTGCTCCGTATGTAGTCACTTGTTGAAATCTCTAGAAAGACAAATATTTAGAAATGGAGGGAGTAATTGCTATAAAATGAATGTAAAACATCCAAGAATGATAATATAACTGCATGGAACAATAAAAAATTATAAATACGTTGGAGACGTATCAATCGTGTCCCCGACAGGCGGGCCAGGGGAGGACAGGGGCGTGTGTCCCGCCCGTCCACGCGTTGTTCGTTCGGCCTCAAACACGGCCCAAAGTTGGGCCAGGAATGGGTCGAAAGCGGACTGAAAATGGACAACGGTATGTTTGCTCCCGCGCGTTGGGCGGCCAGTTCTGTCCGTTTACCCCCAAGTGGACGCGGGCGGGCCATTTGGGGTCGTGCGTTGGAGTTGGCCTCATGGACATCCTACAACTTCCCATGGTGCTCAACATTGTGTTGCCGCTCATGCAGCAGATGGCGTGGCCATGCCTGCGCCTCATCATCGTGTCTGGGTTTGAAGTCACACTCGATGTTGGCGCCGTGGCGATGTATGTTGGGACGATGGTGATCCTTAAGGCGGGGTCGATGTCCCACTCCGGACACAGATCATCTGACGTAGCTAACCATGCCTTTCCTTGCCTTTCAGTCGCTGACAGGTGGGCCCCGCGCCTAGTGGGACCCATGTGTCAGTGTCTCAACGGCAGGATGGGCTACGCCAGGGGATCCTCGTCCGTCCCACTCCTCCACCCCATAGGTACTAGTACAACGAGATCATCCCAAGGACGCTTTCAACGTCTAGGTGTAATGGACCGACCATTGACCCCATTCAATAAGTGAAACATATTAGTCGTCCGCTCTCTCGAATTGAGAAGTAAGCTAGGGTCAGATATGTGTCAAGTTTGTATATTGTGTTGTTGTATTGTGATCAGTATATTGTGTTGTGGTATGTCTGAAGTACTAGTATATTATACTGTTGTATTGTGATCAGTATATTTGTGTTGTGGTATGTCTGAAGTACTAGTATATTATACTGGTGTACGTGTGTCAAAGTGCTCCCTACTCCTAAACTAGAGTTTGGATAATTTTTTTCTCAAAAGTACAACTCTGGCCCTTCTCACTCTACATATAAGATTTGTTTGAAGTCACACTTAATAAAATTTAACCATATTTATATGAAAAAATGTCAAGATCTATAGTATTGTAATTATATAATATGAAAATTCAATTCATCACACACCTAATGGTATTAAATTTGTATTGTAAATGTTGATATATTTTCTATAAGGTTGATCGACGTTTACAAACTTTGACTTCAGAAAAATTTTATATACGAAGTAAAAAAGGACTGGATGAAGTATATGCTGTGAAGTCGACCAAATTTAGAGAGAAGTATGTCATGAACACATTTTAAACTAGAAAGTTTGTTTCTTTGTATTGCGAACAACGGCCACGCCAGCATCAGCATGCCGCACCCTCATGCTCTGTCAGTGGAAATTGCGCAAACCACGAGCTATTGGTGCCGATTTTGCACAGAACACCACATATTGGTCCAACATTTTGGTACGCTAGCATGCTTTCCGATAAGTGGGCCCCGCTAGTGATTGCACATGTGAAAAAAAAACGGACACATAGGTCGACCACCTAAATCTGTCAATATCTTCAAAACATTTGGTCCGATTGAGTTGGAATTTTTCAAGGTCAGTATTGATTACATGTATGATCTAATTATAATTTTTTGGCATTTTTTCTAAAAATCTCAAATTTTAAAAAACTAATGAGCTAACTAAAATTTCCACGTTGATCTTTGCCACACGTACACTTACAAGCAGGACCCATCTGTTAGAAATTATATCACCGCACCTAAACACTGGATTATACCTTGCCGCAACAGATTACATAAACATGTGATGCTCTATTCAACAAACCCGTAAAGTTGGTTTACTGTACAAAATTAACACCAATAGTTGATATTTTCTCTGCTTTGTCATAGGGCAGTGCAGTACGCGCCCCTGAGCTGCCTATGCCGAGACAGACAAGCCCCGCCGTCCCCTCCTGGTCCTCTCAAGAAAGCCCTAGGGGAGCCATGCCCATGGATCAACGTCTTCTCCGCCTCCATGCCTGGACCAAATTAAAACTGAAACTTTGAATAAACATGAACAGTGAGCGATTGTTTGCGTACCAAAATGGTTCAGTTCTCTTAGAACCTGGTATGGGAAAGTAAACTAACAATTCATGAAAAAGTAAAAAGAAAAAAGAAAAAAGACCGAAACCTTTTCAACAAACTTGACTTGTTTGCGTACTCATATAATAATTTTGACAAAAAAAACTGACATCAGAAATCTGAGCGCAAATATCCGAGGACAATATAGAGTGAATAGTAACTCTAATATAGTGCTGATTTTGTATTTTCGCCAACAATATCATGAAAGTCTTCTTCGTAAAAAAAATTTTGCACGAGTGTAGCGCTTGAGGAAGCTCATTGTCAAAAGTCTTCATTTTTTTCAATAATTTTTGCAATTACTTTTTCTTAGGGAAAAAAAACGGGTGCATCTCCCCAGGTTTGAAACGTTCGCCTCCATGGCCATGCTCTTAAACAAGTGGCAAGTGGGTGACGAGAAGTTTATATAGTACTCGGAGGCGGACGCCCAGCACTCATATTCCCCTGAACCCAACCATAGCCGCCGACCATGAACTCCATGAACTACCTGTCCAACCCAAACTCTGTCTGCTCCATCATCCCACTAACCAGACGCGTCCCCCGCTCCACCTTCCGCATCGGCGCCGGCGCCGCGAGCACCATGGCTTACCGGCGTTACCGCCCCGTTCCCGTCGCCGCGAGCCCCATGGCTCACCGCCCCGTCCCAGGCTCCACTGTCCTGTGCTTTGCGAGTGCTCGGCAGCCGGAGCCCGTTCCGGAAAGCACCAGGAGGAAGCTCGTCGCCGCGCGCCTGCTCGCCGACCTCCGCGCCGACGCCATCGTTGCGCGCTGCTTGGACTCCCTGCCGGATGACCTGGACGCCGTGCGGGCCATCGCCATGGAGGTGGGGAACACGCCCATCGGAGAGGACGGCCACGTGCCGGTCATCTGCGCCGTGTCGGGGTGCAACAAGGGGGACATCGGCGCCGCCTGGGAGGCCCTGCGCCACGCGCAGAAGCGGCGCATCCGTCTCGTCGACGTCGACGTTGGTGCCATGCAGATGCAGCACAAGACGGCCGAGCAGGTGGTGGCCGACGCCAGGGACATGGTGGCTTACGCGCGCACTGTTGGATTCCTCCACATCGAGTTTACCCCCGAGGATCCCGCCAGGTACAAATTTTTGTTCCACAGATTTGTTTTTTTTTTCGCCAGGTACAAATTTTTGTTCGACAGATTTGTTGGCCAAATAATCTGATTGCAGTAGCACATGTTTTTTCTTTTTTTGGATCGAGATTGCACCGCAATTGTTTTTTAGATTTTTTTAGACGAACTTATTTTTTAGATTAGAGAGATATTTTGCTTGCACACCGTGACACGCCGTTTGGGTGGCCCGGCCCAAACAATGGTACTGTACTACCCGTCCGTGAGTCTGGGCCGAGCCCGACGACCACAGATCGCGTCCATCAATCGATCGGTTCGCGTCCATCATTGATCAATAAAGCGAGTGTGTTTAGACTAAAAAAAAATCAATCGAGATCGATTAACCTGTCAAAAAAAATCGAGATCGATCCTCCCCACATCAAAAAAATAAAAATAAAATCGAGATCGATCCCCTCCGCTCCGATCTTGGTCGAGCGGCGGCGCTGGTGGCGATGGAGAGCCAAGCCAGCATCTCTCCCTGGGTCAACTCCACTTTACGGGCAAGCCAGCAGCGGCAACACGCGAGGAGCAGCCGCCGCCGATCCCCTTCTCTGCTCGCGGTACTGCTTCTTCTTCTTCGGATGCCCATGCCGTTGTTCTCCTCTCATCTCCCTTGCCTACTGCTTCCGATCATGTATTGTATTCAGATTAAGTTGACACCCTTGCCGAAAATCCAGTCAGAAGTCAGTGGCCTTGTTGTCCTGTTCAACTTAAGTTTGCACGATGCGTATTTGATTTCTTGGCTGATTGTTGTGAGCATGAGTTATATATACAGGTTTACACTCATGCTGGTTTATCTCCTTTCTTTTTACAATAATAACTATTACAAACGAAGCATGAGGCTGCGAATAATAAGTCTCTCTTTGTCATCCAGGTCAGACAGGGTGTTCCTCTATCATATTCTAGGAGAAGTGATAAAAGCCGGAGCAACAAGCCTCAGCATCCCAGTTGGCCAGCACACCCCTCTTCATGAATTCCAGGAATTAATTGCTGACATAAAAGAAAACACTCCTGGGATCGAAAATGCAATCATATCTACTCCTTGCCATGACGTTCTTGGTCTTGCAAGTGCCAACACACTAGTGGTATAAATTTACTTCCTGTCATTTATTCTCTTTGGTCTAATGATGATGATCATGTTACTAATTTTGGCTTGGCTTTAGGGTGTTTTTGCACGAGCAAAGCAGTTAGAGGTGACTGTCACTGTTAGTGGTGAAAGAGTCGGAAATTCTTCCATGGAGGAGGTGAGCTCCTAACACTATATTTCTACTTACAAGTTTGTCTTACGGGGTGGGGAAAATATGAGTGTGGCCTGATAATAAATTGTAACCCCTCTTCAGGTTGTCATGGAAATTAAATTTTCTCGAGAACTTTCAGGTGACCTATATACTGGAGTTAATACCCAAGGAAGTACCATGAAAAGCAAAATGGTACATATTGGTCTTTTGTCTTTGTCCTTGTAACAGTTCTCAGGCAACTTGGGTTTCTTGTGCAAAATTCTGTAATTATTGTAGATGCAAGAGCAGAGTGGACTTCACGCGCAGCTGCATAATGCTACTCTTGGCGCTATTGCTCATGAAAGGGAAATTAATCTGGTACCTGAATTTGCAGCCTCTTCCATCAGTATTACCATCGAGCTTTCAATTCGGCTTTTATTAGTGATAGTTAGTCTGATTTCATGGCATGGCACCATTTGGCTTTGTTGATGGTGTTCTCACTGGTATATGTTCACTGTTTACGGATTAATCATTCTACGATAGAGTTGCAAAACTCAGTTTTGTTTTGTTTTGATTTGTTTTCTCAGGAATGCACTGAGATGCTTAAATTCGAAAGAACTTGTGAAATAGCATCATATGTTGATATCGGTCTCAGGTACCATTCAAAATGTATCTTTACCCCTTAGTTGACGTTCTTACAGACTTTTAATGTGATGTATTGCTAGTATATTTTTCCTCTCTCGTGGACTATCTTCTAACTTGATATGGTGTATGTGCATCCATAAAGTCTTGACTAGCGCCTGATATTGTGTCATTGCAGAGGCCGGGTGTACTTGATATCATCTTGACACTAATATATCGCCCTTCATTGAAAAATGGCTGTATGTTCCAGCTAAGGAACCCCAAATGCTTAGATTTTGAAAGTGTGCATAATATGGGGACTGTCAAATTCTTGGAGACATGTAGAGGTAGCGTCATAGGGCAATGAGTCATCAAGAAAGGGTGTTATGTACACCATTGCACTCTTTTGTCATCTGTACTCTTCTGAAGTCATCTGTACCCTTCTAAATTAGCTTATCTTGGTATAGAAATCCTGCTCGAATACATTTAGATCAAAGTTTTAAATAGCCCGCTATAGCTCCCCTGTAGCATCGCTATAGCTTTTGAAGGGCCCTCCCGCAAAGCCATGCACTTTTACTGCTAAATTACAGATGACGGTAATAGCTCGCTATTTTCCGCTATACCGCTAAATTTGAAGTCATTTAGCGCCGGTAAGCTACTGTTGGGCCAAAAATTTCTGCGCTTCCAAAATCACATCGCAGCAGTCCAGATTTCTGCCTTACTATTACTTCTTGTTCTCTATACACGTGATGCATTGATGCAAAGCTTGGTTATTAAATTAGGATGCTTGATTAGTACCTTGTTTTTTAATGCCCGAATATCTCTATGTCAAGTATATGTGATATATCATACATGATGCCTGATTGACTGTTTATTTTTCTATCTTTTTCATGATTTAAGCAAAAACGCTAAATGGGGATTAGTTCGCTATAGCTTTTCATAGCTCCTGGGCGAGTCGTCGCTAAGTGGCATAGTCCCCTACTTAAAACCCTGATTTAGATAGGCATACAGTTGTAATTTAGGTAAGTTCAGATTCCTAACCATAATCGGTGGCCTTTTTTGTTCCAGCAGAAGGCATGTCGTCAGAACTAAAGTAGTGGAGGTATTACTTGATAATTTGATCTTGTTTCTAGTTAGTGCAATTGGTTTTCTCTTTCAGCTGCTATTGCTACCAAATGACGTCCTTCATGCACAAACTTGTAGCATGGATATGGAATCACAGAGAAAGAATTTGCGGATTTATGTAAAAGCAGCTACAAAGTGGTTGCAGAGGAACAAAAGGTGATACTTTTATGGAGTATATGCTTGCTCTGTAGCTACGATGATATTCTTGAGCATTTATTGTTCTTTTCAAATGTCATACTTGTGCTTGGCTAAACAACCTGCAGTCTGACTGGACTCTGAATACTGTCATCTCTGTGTTGTACAGCCCGTCGCGCCGCTGGACTCGCGCATGGACATAACCACCCTGCTCTACAACACCGGGCAGGTGGTTGTCGTAGGCAGGTCCGTCATGGACATTGCGCAGCATCCTGTGGTGCTCAACACTGTGCTACCGCTCATGCGGCAGATGGCGTGGCCATGCCTGCGTGTCATCGTCGTGTCTGGGTTTGGCGCCACGCTCGTTGCTGGCGTCATGGCCATGTATGTTGGGGCGATGGTGATCCTTGATGCAGGGTCCACGTACCGCTCCTCCACCCTGTAGGAACTACGAGATCACCACAAGGACACTTTCGGCATCCAGGTGTGATGGATCCACCATAGACCCTGTTCAATAAGTGGAACACGCCAGCTGTTTGCTCTCCGGTTAGCTAGGAAGTAATAAGGGTCAGGGTGTTGTAATAAGGAACACACTAGCTGTTTGCTCTCAGGCTGTTGTATGCACAATCACTATATGTGCTCTTGTATTTGTGAAAACACTAGTATATTGTACTGTCGTAATAAATGTCCTGTAAAAGAAACTGTCAAGAAACAAGCACCTTTAACTGAAGATGGACCCCGATATGTACCGACCGTTCGGTCTGGGGACCTCCCTGACCGAACGAAAGGTTCGGTACGAGCGCTCTCTCTGGCCGAACGATTCCGTTCGATATAAAACAGCCACAACCCGAACCCCCCAAAACGGAACCCCCCCCCCCCCCCCCCCCCAGCCCCAGCCTGTGTGCCTTTCCTGAACGGGCCTCCCATCTCACCAACGCCATTGTTTATGACAGAAAAAAAAATCAAAGTTTCTTACTGACTACTATCAAGAATTGAAAAAGGGAACTATGAACATGATTTTGAATAGCAAAAAAAAAGAAAGAAAATTGCCATAGTGTGTGTTCTAAACTACCTTCATTATAAAAAATCAGGATGCAAAAATTTAAAAATTATGCTTTTAGACATGTCGATACGAGTAGACCATAATAATTATGAAACTAAGAAAAATGCCAGAACTTAAAAACACACAGGACAAAAAATAAGGAAATTAAGTTTGACCTGAAAAGTTGCCATTGCTTCATGTAAAACAGAATATGGTAGAAAAGCATAATTGAAAAGAAAAAAAAAAGCAAAATTTGCCAGGGTCATATTTTTTGGTTTTTGCAAATGGACCAAAAGAAAAAATCATGACAAATTCGCATTGTGTGCATGGTGGCAAAATATGTGGATTAACAATTGCCAACATGTACAAACACAAAAAAAAAGTGTACCATGTGCGTTCAAATAAAAAATTTGCCACCATGGCAATAAAGGTAAAATTTTGCCATGCCAAAATAAGGTGAAATTTGGCATGGTAAAAAATAAAGTAAAATTTGCCATGGCAATGAAAGGTAAAAAGTTGCCATGGCAAGATGGCAATGAAAAAGTAAAATTTTATCATGGCAAAGTGGAGTAAAAATTGCCACGTGTGTTCTAGTAAATTTGCCATGTACCTCCATTCCAAAATAGATGACCCAACTTTGTACTACATCTGTTGTCTCGTGCTTGTAATACATCTCCATCAGAGTGATTGCGCCTTTGTGCCTCCGTAGTTTTCTCCAGCAAGGGTTTCCACGTAAAAATTTGTGTCTCTCGTGTTTCGTTTATTTTTGTTTTGTCTAACACTCTTTCCCCATAAAAAAACGTGATTTTGTACCAGCCGCATGGATTTGTACGATGATTTTGTACAAGCCCTATTCGGCCGTAGCGGCACATCGGGCGTCCACCGCAAGGCAACAGTTATACGAAGCACCATTTCCCATAGGTGGCAAATACCGCAGGATTGTATCGCGACAGCCGTCACACGTACGCATCAAGCCACGATGCTAATCAGGGGCAGCATGCCGTCCTCTCATTAGATCTAATGTATCCAGGAAAAGGCCAAATTTTGTCGAGAAACCAAGACTTGTCAAATCTCCCTGCTCATGCGCGACGTGGCATGCTCATATCACCTGGGGTCGTGAAGATTTTCCTTTCCATCTGGAAAATATATACTGACAGACACACGTATGTGGGGCGGATGGAAGTGAAAATGTGTCAAAAAATGCATCAGCTCTATGTATCCTTTTTTTCTTAATTTAAAGTATTTGGTGAACACAATAGTTTGACAAGCCGCGCTCATTGCAGAACAAACACGCGACTGCGCGCAGAGCTCATCTGCTCTTAGTTGGTGGTGCTGGACACGGCGGTCCGAGGCTGCGTCGCCTCGGCATACTCGACGAGCCTCTCCACGCGCGGCATGACCGGCTCCACCGCGTCCAGCGCGCAGAAGAGCTCCGCCCATGCGGCCAGGAGCGGCGTGGTGGTCGGGTCGAAGGTCTGGAGCCCACATATCTCCTCCGTCGCGCGCATCGAGCCGAGGAGGCTGCCGAGCATGATATCCAGGTAGCCGGGTCCATCCCTGCCGCTGAAGAACCTCGCCTTGGACTCCCTCAACACCCCCTCCAAGGTTTCCATGGCCGCGGCCGCCTTCTTCCTCCCCTGCTCCTTCTCCTCGCCCGTCTCGCCTCTCAACGCCTGGCTCCGCGCCTTCAACAGCTGCACTGAAAAAGGTATACATGAACGCACGCCGCCATGTGAGGGTGAGGTAGTACTCAAGCAACATGTATGCACCTACCGTGTCGTCGATGAAAGCGGCCCAGAAGAGAACCATGGCTCGGCCGTAGGGGTCGTCGGCGGGGAGGAGGGACGGCTCGGCGCCGGAGAAGGCCTCGTCGATGTACCGCAGGATGACCGACGACTCGCAGACGGGCTTGCCGTTGTGGATGAGCACCGGCACCTTGCCGGCGTGGACAGGGTTGGACCTGAGGAGCAGCTCGCTCTTGTTCTGCAGGTCCTCCTCCACGTACTCGTAGCTGAAGCCCTTGAGGCGAAGCGCGATCTGCACCCGCACCACGAACGGGCTCGCCCACATGCCCAGCAACTTCAGTTCCTCTCCGCAGCCGGCCATTCCCTTCCTACTGCTTTGCTTTGCCTTGCTACTCTCTCAACATCGGTCTCCTTTGCTCCTTTCCTTTCTTAATTGCCGGCCTTGTTGATTGATTTTCTGACTTCAAAGGACTCGATGACCAAGCGCGGTACTGCTACCACTTATACACTATATAATAACATCGTGTGACGTCTCGTGCCTACCTTGTGTACACTATATAATCTGATACAGTATCGTTGTGACGTCTCGTGCAACCCACAACAGAATCGAGCAGAGGAGTTGGCATGAATGCGCGTGTATCTGAATCTAACCTGTTCTTCTCTGTCTCTCATCTTCTTTCTCTTTTCAAGTCCAGTCTCTTTGGGTATTTAACCTGAACTGAACAGAAAAGTTGGCATGAATGAGTATGTATCTGAATCAAACCTATTGGCATGAACAGATCAAATTATTGAGTAATACTTCCACTAGAATAGCTCTGACGGCATGCCTTCCATTCAGTTAGGCCTATAGCTGTCTCTGGTGTGCAGAGGAACGAAGCGCTATGCTCGCACGTGTTGTGGGATGATGAAAAGTAAAGAGACAAACAAATGATACTCCCTCCGTCCCTAATATAAGAACGTTTTCTACACTACCTGTAGTGTCAACAGCGTTCTTATATTATGGGACGGAGGGAGTAAGTTACTGTATAAATGATGATAAAAAAGAAAGAGACAAACAAGCGAGGAGATTTACAACTGTAGTTCTTATTGTAGCGTGGGCGCCCCACTTATATATATATTCTTATACATGTTTTGCCTTCGGGGTCATGCCTCAGTTATATACATATACACAATGTGGGGTGGTGCTCCGTCATCTCCGTCAACTCATCATCACATGTTTATTTCTTTCTTTTTTCTAAACAATATATACTACTCCGTCCGATCAATATTAATTGATGCACATATTGCACGCACAATGATAAGAGATATAACAGCAGTAAATAAAGGCAAAATAGACGTACACTAACTAGGCCGAGCGGGACGGGGACCCCCCTGTAGGCTCATCTTGATGCCGGCATACATGAGCAAGACGCCTAGTGCGAGCGCGGCGCCGAGGCCAGACACGAGGACGACGCGCACCATGGTGAGCGGCAAGGCCTCCCAGCATGTGACCACCAGCCCAAGCACACTTGGGTGGTGCGCTTTCACATACAAGCCAAGCCCCGCCGTCATGAGGTTGATGATCCCGGTGGTGGTGACCACGCGGGCGTTCAGCCACGCCAGCGGCTGCACAGCATAAAAAACATACGACGAATTAGTACTCAGAGACCAATTGGATTCGCAGGGTCCAGCCATGTATGCTGCGCATACCCGTCTTGTTTTTTCCAAAAAGAACAATAAACGGTAAAAAAAATGTATCATGGAAGCAGAAATGATCACCTTTTCCCCCTCCCCGCACGGTCTACAGCTATCCTCACATTCCTTGCCATCGTCTCCAGCTTCTACAGGTTTGGCCTACAAGTTTGCGCGGCCACGATGTCGTTTAGTAGCAATAAATTAACAACCGGAAAAGAAAAGAAAACCAGTTGCAGTAACAAGAAACAAATATCAAATTTATCCGAGTAATACCTCGACCGGTTCATCTCCGACGTCATCACTTCCGCTGGAACAAAAAGACGACCAATGGTTAGGGATCTCAAATTACCTTAAATTAAAAATTGTATATATCTATCTGAATGTACTCGAGCAGGGTTTCTATGTCAAGTTAAGCTAATTTATTAGAAGGGTTACTTTCTGCAAAATAAAATAAAAACACAAGGGTTACACATGACAAAAAAATCGGTCTCGAACTGTTTCCACACGAGTACAGATGATGAATAGAACACAGACGTTCAATTAGTTTTTTTTTTTTTTGCCTACTGAGATTAGACAGGAGAATGTACAAAGTCACATTTTCTATGTATGAGTATTCCTCTCCCACCAAAGGTTCTAGAAAAAGTAATCATGAAACAATAACCCGGTACAGGAACAATGTATTTACTGAAACTGTTGTTTGACTTTGAGTACCTGTGTAGAACAAGGGCTTCTTTTCCATGAGAATCATATATGTGTTTGAATTCGGTAATATTCATCCGGCTAACCTGCACAACAAGAAGTCACAAGAAAAGAAATAGAATATCTACTATCATGTGTTGGTTGAAAAATCATGATGCATACCAGTTCTGCAAACTCTTTGAAGCTTCCCTGCTCCTTCGGCGAAAATGTAGGTAATACCGCTTCTGGTTTTCGACCAACATCAGGAAGCTCGGTTACTAATCTAAGTGTATCAAAGTTCATATTTGCACCGCTACTTATTGCAACCACAGTTTCCCCTTTCAAACCGTAGTATTTGCAGTAAGCTTCAGCCCCAGCCAAGGCAAGGGCCCCAGAAGGCTCAAGGATATTCCTGTTCTCCTCAAACATATCCTGTGCCCATGAAAAACAACATTTTCAGTATGAATAATATTGTTAGTGCAGAACATCCACAACAATCTAGCATAAACAGTCCACAAGCATGATGACGGTAAGATTGGCATAGAACAAACTGCAGAGCTAGAATTTCCACCATCCTATTTTTGAGCAATGTTATCACAATGCTTATGCGTAGTAAATTTTAAAGAAGACACAAAAAATACCAATATCCACAGCAAGAACTGAAAACTAGAAAACAAGGCCACATTATCACATAATACACACCATTATAACACTTCTATTCAAATGAAACTGAAAACTTCTATTCAAGGCGGATCAGACATATAATAAGTTGATCACTCTCACCTTTATTGAAGCACAGATAGCATCTTGGCTGACCAGGACAATGCCATCTACAAAATCTTGACACAAGGGAAATGTCTCCTTGCCTACAACTTTGACAGCTACACCATCAGCAAACCCTCCAATATGTTCTAACATGACCCTCTGGCCATGAAACAAGGACAATGCCATGGCATTTGCATCTGAGGGCTCCACTCCAATTATTTTGACCTGCACCAGAATTGTTGTAAACATACAAGAAAGGACAGCCTGAATACGAATATTTTACCCCGACTGTGACCAAATGATGTATTGTGTTCAATCTAGAGAAGGGTTACAGTTAGGTGATTGGATGAAAAACAATTGATTCCCAAATGCACTTGAAATAGGGCCATTTACTTTAATGGCATTTATAAAGAACTTCGGTGTCTTGTAATGTTTTACATAGAAAAAGAAAACACTCCTGTGTTTGAAAGCTTACCTCAGGGCAGACCCGTTTCACATAGGCAGCAATTCCAGCAATTAATCCACCACCTCCCACAGGTACAAATATTGCATGTAATGGACCTTGCAATTGGCGAACAATTTCCATGCCAACAGTTCCTTGTCCAGCAATAATGTCGGGATGGTCAAAAGGAGGTATGAATGTGAGGCCTTCCTCCTCACAGAGTAGTTTTGCATATGATTGAGCTTCGTCATATGAATCTCCTTTGAGAACGACTGTCGCACCCAGTTTCTCCACTGATCGCCACTGGATTAAGTTGTATGTTAATAGCTGCTGATAATAACTTAGATATACCATACAAACGGCATATTTAAGGTAAAGTCATCGAGATATCGATAACCTTGTTTTCTGGTGTTGTCACAGGCATGACAATAACGGCATGACAGCCCAATCTTTGGGCAGAAAGAGCAACTCCTTGAGCATGGTTTCCAGCAGAGGAGCAGATAACGCCGTTGTTTAACTGCTCTTGGGAGAGCTTTGCCATCATATTATATGCACCCCTCAACTTGAATGAAAATGCCTATGCATATAAGAAACAAATTTTACCTAGGTATGTAAATAGCAAATGAGACAGCCAGTAACAGCTCCATGTGCATTAAAAAAACAAAAAGTAGTGGATAGTTGAGCTAGTCATTCAACCTAAAATTAAAAATTTGTTGGACAATAAAAGCTGAGGGCAAGAGGACCCTGTTAGCAAATCCTACAGAGATGCACATAATTAAACAGGCTCACAATGCATGCACTTGGTTATTCTCTGACGAAACTGAAGAAAATTAACACTAGACTAACTGAAAAAGTGCAGCAGGATTAATGCGGCTAACAGTTACTGCGATAGTACTATGATGTGAACGCCAAGGTGAGAGAGGAATCTAAACATCAGTACTAATCAAGATAGAACCTCCACAAAACCCACACAGACACTGACCGAAGCTTGAAGCGTCAGGAAACGAAGGGCTGAACCCGCATGTCATGGATACAAGGACAAAATTGCAAAATAGGCTACGGGGTTGGTTTGGTGATTGATTACCGGCTCAGGCTGCAGATCCTCGCGCTTGATGTGGAGGTCGACCCCGAGGCGTTCGGAGAGCTTGCCGGCGCGCTCCAGCGGCGTCTGGACGGCCACGTCGTAGACCTTGGAGGCCAGCACGGCCGTCAGGTACTCCATGGCGCCGGGCCCGTCCAGGTCCCCAGTCCCGCGGCTCGGCACGCCCACGAGGGACCCGCTCGCGGCCTGCAGCGACTCGGGCGCCACCCGCATCAGCGGCACGGCCCTGAGGGGCGTCGCGGCCACCCGCGAGCGAGCCAAGCAGGCGACGCGGGGCGCGGGGCGGAAGGGGGTCATGGATGGGGAGGAGGCGGCGGCGGCGGCGGCCTCCATCCTCGGTCACTCCTCGGTGCAGCGCTTGGGTGGAGTGTGGAAGGTGGTTTCCTTCCAAGGAGCGCTTGACGGGGTCGTGCGGGGCGGGATATGGTCGGCACTTCTTTCTTGGCGCGCGGTCGACCTTTTCCCTTTCAGAGCTGCTATAGGTACGACATTTTCAGGTCGGAAACACATACCATGTGCGGTTGCATGTCCTTTCGTCCAATCAACCAGCTTCATCGGGAAAAGAAAACCAATGCAGCATGTTGTCTAGTGAAAACACATCAGATCGTATGTATAAAAATCGTGTGTAAAGCAATTTCGTTTTCCTTTCTGCCGTCCTTTTCGCGATCGGCGAAGGACCACACTCCAACATGTTTAGTTCCAGCTTCAACTAATACGAGAGTCGAGTTTGGATTCTTTTCGGACACGCAGGTGCTAGTTTTGTCTTGTTTCTTTTTTTGCGGGTTATTTTTTCAATAAATCTCTACAAAAAATTCAAAAGAAAGCAAATATGTCCAATTATAACTAAGGAAACAAGACAATTCCCGCAAAAAACAAAGGGTTCTCCCCCTATTGATGTTGATTTTGTACACAACACCAATTTTACGGGTTTGTTGGTCAGAGCACCACATATTTTGTAATTCTTTGCAGCTAATCTAGTGTTTGGCGGATGGGTCCTACTTGTAAGTGCACGTGCGACAAAGAAGACCCGTCACATCAACATGGACATTTTAATTACTTGGCTCATTATTTGTTTAATTTGACATTTTTATAAAAATGCCAAAAAGAATAGACCATACATGTAACCAATAGTAACCTTAGAAATTTCCAGCTCAATCGGACCAAATGTTTCCAAGGTATTGACAGATTTAGTTGGCCGACTTATGTGTCCGTTTTTTTGCCATGCATGCATTCACTAGCAGGCCCACTTATCAAAAATCATGTCAATGTACCTAAATGTTGGACTCGACCTAGCTGCAACGGGTTACACTGATATGTGGTGTTCTATGCAACAAATTCTTACCGTGGGTGTTCTGTGCAAAATCGGCACCAATAGTTCGTGGTTTGTACAATTTTCTTTGACAGAGCATGGGTGTGCGGTGTGCTGATGCTCGTGTGGTCATTGTATGCCATACAAAGAGAAAAAAAACTGTCTAATTTAAAATGTGTTCATGACATACTTCTCTCTAAATTTGGTCAACTTCATAGCATATACTCCCTCCGGTCCGTTTTACTTCGCATATAAAATTTGTCTGAAGTCAAAGTTCGTAAACTTTGACCAACTTTATAGAAAAATTATCAACATTTACAATACGAAATTAATACCATTAAGTGCGTCATGAATTGAATTTTCATATTATATAACTTCAATATTGTAGAGTCGATGTTGATATTTTTCATATAAATATGGTTAAATTTTATTAATTGTGACTTCAGACAAGTCTTATATGTAGAGTGAAAAGAGCCGGAGTTGCACTTTTGAGAAATAAATCTATACAAACTCTAGTTTAAAAGTAGGGAGCACTTTGACAAATGTACAACAGTATAATATACTAGTACTTCAGACATACAACAACACAATATACTGATCACAATACAACAACACAGTATACAAACTTGACACATATCTGACCCTAGCTTACTTCTCAATTCGGGAGAGGGGACGACTAATAAGTTTCACTTATTGAACGGGGTCTATGGTCGGTCCATGACTAATATTCGGGAGAGGGGACGACTAATATTCGGGAGAGGGGATGTCGAAAACGTCCTTGCGATGACTGAAGGAAATATGCCCTAGAGGCAATAATAAAGTGGTTATTTATATTTCCTTATATCATATAAATGTTTATTATTCATGCTAGAATTGTATTAACCGGGAAACATAATACATGTGTGAATACATAGACAATCATAGTGTCACTAGTATGCCTCTACTTGACTAGCTCGTTTATCAAAGATGGTTGAGTTTCCTAAACCATAGACATGAGTTGTCATTTGATTAACGAGATCACACCATTAGGAGAATGATATGATTGACTTGACCCATTCTGTTAGCATAGCACTTGATCGTTTAGTTTACTGCTATTACTTTCTTCATGACTTATACATGTTCCTATGACTATGAGATTATGCAACTCCCGATTACCGGAGGAACACTTTGTGTGCTACCAAACGTCACAACGTAACTGGGTGATTATAAAGGTGCTCTACAAGTGTCTCCGATGGTACTTGTTAAGTTGGCATAGATCAAGATTAGGATTTGTCACTCCGATTGTCGGAGATGTATCTCTGGGCCCTCTCGGTAATGCACATCACGATAAGCCTTGCAAGCAGTATGACTAATGAGTTAGTTGCGGGATGATGCATTACGTAACGAGTAAAGAGACTTGCCGGTAACGAGATTGAGCTAGGTATTGAGATACCGACGATCGAATCTCGGGCAAGTAACATACCGATGACAAAGGGAACAACGTATGTTGTTATGCGGTTTGACCGATAAAGTTCTTCGTAGAATATGTGGGAGCCAATATGAGCATCCAGGTTCCGCTATTGGTTATTGACCGGAGACGTGTCTCGGTCATGTCTACATAGTTCTCGAACCCGTAGGGTCCGCACGCCTAAAGTTCGATGACGATCGGTATTATGAGTTTTTGTGTTTTGATGTACCGAAGGTAGTTCGGAGTCCCGGATATGATCACGGACATGACGAGGAGTCTCGAAATGGTCGAGACGTAAAGATCAATATATTGGACGACTATATTCGGACACAGGAAGTGTTCCAGGTAGTTTCGGAGAAAACCGGAGTGCCGGAGGGTTACCGGAACCCCCCGGGAGAAATAGTGGGCCTTATGGGCCTTAGTGGAGAGAGAGAGGGCTGGCCTAGGGCAGGCCGCGCGCCCCTCCCCCTCTGGTCCGAATTGGACTAGGAGAGGGGGGCGGCGCCCCCCTTTCCTCCTCCTCTCCCCCTTCCTTTCCCCCTCCTAGTAGGAGTAGGAAAGAGGGGAGTCCTGCTCCTACTAGGAGGAGGACTCCTCCTCCTGGCGCGCCTACAGGGGCCGGCCGGCCTCCCCCTTGCTCCTTTATATACGGGGGCAGGGGTGCACCTGTAGGCACACAAGTTGATATGTTGATCTCTCCCAGCCGTGTGCGGTGGCCCCCTCCACTATAATCCACCTCGATCATATCATAGCGGTGCTTAGGCGAAGCCTTGCGTCGGTAGCATCATCATCACCGTAATCACGCCGTCGTGCTAACGAAACTCTCTGGCAAAGCTTTGCTGGATCGGAGCTCGCGGGACGTCATCGAGTTGAACGTGTGCTGAACTCAGAGGTGTTGTGCGTTCGGTACTTGGATCGGTCGGATCGTGAAGACGTACGACTACATCAACCGCGTTGTGCTAACGCTTCCACTTTCGGTCTACGAGGGTACATGGACACACTCTTCCCTCTCGTTGCTATGCATCGCCATGATCCTGTGTGTGCGTAGGAATTTTTTTGAAATTAATACGTTCCCCAACAGTGATATCAGAGCCAGGTTTATGCGTAGATGTTATATACACGAGTAGAACACAAGTGAGTTGTGGGCGATACAAGTCATACTGCTTACCAGCATGTCATACTTTGGTTCGACAGTATTGTTGGATGAAGCGGCCCGGACCGACATTACGCGTACGCTTATGCGAAACTGGTTCTACCGACGTGCTTTGCACACAGGTGGCTGGCGGGTGTCAGTTTCTCCAACTTTAGTTGAACCGAGTGTGGCTACGCCCGGTCCTTGGGAAGGTTAAAACAACACTAACTTGACGAACTATCGTTGTGGTTTTGATGCGTAGGTAAGAACGGTTCTTGCTCAGCCCGTAGCAGCCACGTAAAACTTGCAACAACAAAGTAGAGGGCATCTAACTTGTTTTTGCAGGGCATGTTGTGATGTGATATGGTCAAGACGTGATGAGATATAAGTTGTTGTATGAGATGATCATGTTTTGTTGAAGTTATCGGCAACTGGCAGAAGCCTTATGGTTGTCTCTTTATTGAATAAGATGCAAGCGCCAAATAATTGCTTTACTTTATCGCTATGCGATAGCAATAGTTGCAAGAGCAATAGTTGGCGAGACGACCATGTGATGACACATTGATATAGATCAAAATGATGGAGATCATGGTGTCATGCCGGTGACGATGGAGATCATGACGATGCTTTGGAGATGGAGATCAAAGGCACAAGATGATGATGGCCATATCATGTCACATATTTTGATTGCATGTGATGTTTATCTTTTATACATCTTATTTTGCTTAGTTCGGCGGTAGCTTTATAAGATGATCCCTTACTAAAATTTCAAGGTACAAGTGTTCTCCCTGAGTATGCACCGTTGCCAAAGTTCATCGTGCCGAGACACCACGTGATGATCGGGTGTGATAAGCTCTACGTTCATATACAACGGGTGCAAGCCAGTTTTGCACATGCAGAAATACTCGGGTTAAACTTGACGAGCCTAGCATATGCAGATATGGCCTCGGAACACTGAGACCGAAAGGTCGAGCGTGAATCATATAGTAGATATGATCAACATAGTGATGTTCACCATTGAAAACTACTCCATCTCACGTGATGATCATACATGGTTTAGTTGATATGGATCACGTGAGCACTTAGATGATTAGAGGGATGTCTATCTAAGTGGGAGTTCTTAAGTAATTTGATTAATTGAACTTTAATTTATCATGAACTTAGTCCTGATAGTATTTTCATAACTATGTTGTAGATCAATAGCTCGCGATGTTGCTTCCTGTTTTATTTTTGATATGTTCCTAGAGAAAACTAAGTTGAAAGATGTTAGTAGCAATGATGAGGATTGGATCCGTGATCTGAGGTTTATCCTCATTGCTGCATAGAAGAATTATGTCCTTGATGCACCGCTAGGTGACAGACCTATTACAGGAGCAGATGCAGACGTTATGAACGTTTGGCTAGCTCAATATGATGACTACTTGATAGTTTAGTGCACCATGCTTTTTGGCTTAGAATCGGTGCTTCAAAGACGTTTTGAACGTCATGGAGCATATGAGATGTTCCAAGAGTTGAAGTTAATATTTCAGACTCATGCCCGTGTCGAGAGGTATGAGACCTCTAACAAGTACTTTGCCTACAAGATGGAGGAGAATAGCTCAACTGGTGAGCATGTGTTCAGAATGTCTGAGTACTACAATCGCTTGAATCAAGTGGGAGTTAATCTTCCAGATGAGATAGTGATTGACAAAGTTCTCTAGTCACTATCACCAAGTTACTAGAACTTCGTGGTGAACTATAATATGCAAGGGATAACGGAAACGATTCCCAAGCTCTTTGTGATGCTGAAATCGACGGAGGTAGAAATCAAGAAAGAGCATCAAGTGTTGATGGTTAACAAGACCACTAGTTTCAAGAAAAGGGCAAAGGGATAGAAGGGGAACTTCAAGAAGAACGGCAAGCAAGTTGCTGCTCAAGTGAAGAAGCCCAAGTCTGGACCTAAGCCTGAAACTGAGTGCTTCTACTGCAAATGGACTGGTCACTGAAAGCGGAACTGCCCCAAGTATTTGGCGGATAAGAAGGATGGCAAAGTGAACAAAAGTATATTTGACATACATGTTATTGATGTGTACTTCATTAGTGTTTATAGCAACCCCTCGGTATTTGATACTGGTTCAGTTGGTAAGAGTAGTAACTCGATACGGGAGTTGCAAAAAACAGAGACTAGTTAAGGGTGAAGTGACAATGTGTGTTGGAAGTGGTTCCAAGATTGATGTGATCATCATCGTACACTCCCTATACTTTCAAGATTAGTGTTGAACCTAAATAAGTGTTATTTGGTGTTTGCGTTGAGCATGAATTTGATTTGATCATTTTTATTGCAATACGGTTATTCATTTGAAGCCAGAGAATAATTGTTGTTCTGTTTACATGAATAAAACCTTCGATGGTCATACACCCAGTGAAAATAGTTTGTTGGATCTCGATCGTAGTGACACACATATTCATAATATTCAAGCCAAAAGATGCAAAGTTAATAATGATAGTGCAACTTATTTGTGGCACTACCGTTTAGGTCATATTGGTGTAAAGCGCATGAAGAAACTCCATGCTGATGGGCTTTTGGAATCACTTGATTATGAATCACTTGATGCTTGCGAACCATGCCTCATGGGCAAGATGACTAAAACTCCGTTCTCCGGAACAATGGAGCGAGCAACAGATTTGTTGGAAATCATACATACTGATGTATGTGGTCCAATGAATGTTGAGGCTCACGGCGGGTATCGTTATTTTCTCACCTTCACAGATGATTTGAGCAGATATGGGTATATCTACTTGATGAAACATAAGTCTGAAACATTTGAAAAGTTCAAAGAATTTCAGAGTGAAGTGGAAAATCATCGTAACAAGAAAATAAAGTTTTCTGCGATTTGATCGCGGAGACGAATATTTGAGTTATGAGTTTGGCCTTCAATTAAAACAATGTGGAATAGTTTCACAAACTCATGCCACCCGGAACACCACAGTGTAATGGTGTGTCCGAACATCATAACCGTACTTTATTAGATATGGTGCGATCTATGATGTCTCTTACCGATTTACCACTATCGTTTTGGGGTTATGCATTAGAGACAGTTGCATTCACGTTAAAAAGGGCACCACTAAATCCGTTGAGACGACACCGTATGAACTGTGGTTTAGCAAGAAACCTAAGCTGTCGTTTCTTAAAGTTTGGGGTTGCGATACTTATGTGAAAAAGTTTCATCCTGATAAGCTCAAACCCAAATCGGAGAAGTGCGTCTTCATAGGATACCCAAAAAGAAAATGTTGGGTACACCTTCTATCACAGATCCGAAGGCAAGATATTTGTGGCTAAGAATGGATCCTTTCTAGAGGAGTTTCTCTCGAAAGAAGTGAGTGGGAGGAAAGTCGAACTTGATGAGGTAACTGTACCTGCTCCCTTATTGGAAAGTAGTTCACCACAGAAATATGTTCCTGTGACTCCTACACCAATTTAGTGAGGAAGCTAATGATGATGATCATGTAACTTCAGATCAAGTTACTACCGAACCTCGTAGGTCAACCAGAGTGAGATCCACACCAGAGTGGTACGGTAATCCTGTTCTGGAGGTCATGTTACTTGACCATGATGAACCTACAAACTATGAGGAAGCAATGATGAGCCCAGATTCCATGAAATGGCTTGAGGCCATGAAATCTGAGATGGGATCCATGTATGAGAACAAAGTGTGGACTTTGGTTGACTTGCCTGATGATCGGCAAGCCATAGAAAATAAATGGATCTTCAAGAGGAAGACGGACGCTGATAGTAGTGTTACTATCTACAAAGCTAGACTTGTCGAAAAAGGTTTTTGACAAAGTTCAAGGTGTTGACTACAATGAGTTTTCTCACTCGTAGCGATGCTTAAGTCTGTCCGAATCATGTTAGCAAATTGCCACATTTTATGAAATCTGGCAAATGGATGTCAAAACTACATTCCTTAATGGATTTCGTAAAGAAGAATTGTATATGATGCAACCAGAAGTTTTTTCAATCCTGAAGGTGCTAACAAAATGTGCAAGCTCCAGCGATCCATCTATGGACTGGTGTAAGCATCTCGGAGTTGGAATATACGCTTTGATGAGTTGACCAAAGCATATAGTTTTATACACACTTGCAATGAAGCCTGTATTTACAAGAAAGTGAGTGGGAGCACTACATCATTTCTGATAAGTATATATGAATGACATATTGTTGATCGAAAATAATGTAGAATTTTCTGGAAAGCATGTGACGCCCGGGTAATTAAGCTATAGTAATCCCATGCTAATGGTGCCACGTTACCTTCGTTACTGTTGCTAATCTATCGTTAGATCAAAACCGGTCCAAAATTCAAATTCAAAATTTGGTAAATAATAAAAGTTTTCAATAATTAAAATAAAAATGTTCGGTTTGTACTAAATATTACATAGATAATTATGGTGCAGAAGACACAGTTTTATAACATGCATAAATATTTTAAATTGAATTAAAACAGAAGAGAAAATAAATAAAAGAAAGAAAATACAAAAGAGAAAAGCAAAAAACCCAAAAAATTTTATAAGAGAAAGCCCCCTGGGCCTTAGTCATCTGGGCGGCCCAACCCAGCAGCCCACCTCCCCCGGTCGCCTCCCTCCTCTCTGTTCACCCGACCCAGCGACCGCGCTCGCCGGTCGCCACCGAACCCTGTCGCCGTCCCCGTCGGGGAAGGGATAAGGGCGACGTCCCCTCGACCCCTCGGGCTCCCCGCACCCACTCACTCCCCCTGGACGCCCCTCTCCCCTCTCTCCCTCTGGCCTCGCCCCCTTCTCCAGATCCACCTCGCCCCGACTCGCTGTCGCCGCCGTGTTGCTGCGCCACCGTGGCCACCGTGCCCTCCTCGCCGCCCCGATGTGTCCATGAGCACCACGACCATCTTCTGCTTTGTCTGCACCAACGACCTCAAGGCGGGAGCCACCCCAGCGCCAGATCCCCTTCGTCTTCCTCCTCGATGGCCACCACACGACCTCACGGCCGATCTGCTGCACTGGACCTCCCCGAGCCCTCTGCCTAGACCCCACGCTCCCGTGGTGAGCTCCTGCGCCGAACGCGCCGTCCCCTGCCCTCTCTAGCCGCCCGTAGCCACTACCCCGACGAAGCCCGAACCACCACCGACTCATTTGGTCGCCGGCGCGTCTCCGGTGACATTTTGGTCACGGGCTAGTGCCCAACGTGCTCGCCGCGCTGCTTAGAGAACGCCTAGCCCTTCCGTTCAAGCTGCTACACGCCGTAGCGCCGTCTCCGTCGAGCACCCGTACGTGCCGCCGCCTCTGCTCGTCGCCAGCGCCGATTCCGGCCAAGTCCGGCTGCGCTACCGCCACCACTTGACGCGCGGCATCGTCAGCGTTCGAACGCAAGCAAAACCGCGCAAAACGGTGCCCCGTAGCGAATTTCCGAGCGTCTCCGGCGAACTCGCCGACGCGGAGAGCTCGCCGGCGCAACTCCAGTGCCGGCCGCCGACGTGGCCAACCTGGGGCCACCACCAGTGTCACTGGCAGCTGGGTCCCCCGGGCCCAGTTGGCTGGTTGACCGGGTCAATTGTGCTGACTGTGCACGGTTGACCTGACATGTGGGCCCCCTACTGTTAATTAGTCCAATAACGTTTTACAAACAAAAGTAATTAGTTTAACCTAAAACACTCACTGACACCCGGGGCCCACACCCCTAATTGACCCTGCTAGATTATTAATCCACTGTTAAGCCAACAGAGGCTGACATGTGGGTCCCAGTGGCCCCACTGGGAAGTTTGACCTGGTCAGCCGTCCTGTTGACTGCTGATGTCACAGTGATGTCATGCTGACGTAGTAATTCCTTTCTGTTAATTTAATTAATTCTAGAATTTGTTTAAACTTTTAAAATTAATATAAAATAAACCGTAGCTCAGATGAAAAAACTTTGTACATAAAAGTTGCTCAGAACGACGAGACGAATCCGGTTACGCAGCCCGTTCGTCCGCCACACCTCCCTAGCATAGCAAACACGCAACTTTCCCCTCCGGTTCATCTGTCTGAAAAAGCGAAAACTGGGAATACTTTCCCCGGATGTTTCTCCCCTTTGCCGGTATCACCTAGTACCGCGTTAGGTCACTTCTAGCACCGCGTATTGCCATGTTACGCTTTGTGATGCTTTGATTGCTTTGTTATTTATTGTGTTTCCCCTCCGTTACTTCTTTCCGGTAGACCTTGAGGCTGCCGACGACCCCCAGTGCGACTACGGTGTTGACGACCCGTCCTTCTTGCCAGAGCAACCAGGCAAGCCCCCCCTTGATCACCAGATATCGCCTGTTCTTCTCTATACTGCTTGCATTAGAGTAGTGTAGCATGTTACTGCTTTTCGTTAATCCTATCCTGATGCATAGCCTGTCATTGTTGCTACAGTTGTTACCCTTACCTGCTATCCTACTGCTTAGTATGGGATGCTAGTGTTCCATCAGTGGCCCTACACTCTTGTCCGTCTGCCATGCTATACTACTGGGCCGTGATCACTTCGGGAGGTGATCACGGGTATATACAATATACTTTATATACATGACACATGTGGTGACTAAAGTCGGGTCAGCTCGTTGAGTACCCGCAAGTGATTCTGATGAGGGGGCTGAAAGGACAGGTGGCTCCATCCCGGTAGAGGTGGGCCTGGGTTCCCGACGGCCCCCGACTGTTACTTTGTGGCGGAGCGATAGGGCAGGTTGAGACCACCTAGGAGAGAGGTGGGCCTGGCACTGGTCGGCGTCCGCGGTTACTTCAAAATAACATGCTTATGGGCATTTGTTCTATACACACTAACCAACTACGTGGGAACAGTTATGGGCACTCGACGTCGTGGTATCAGCCGAAGCCTTCGTGACGTCAGCGACTGAGCGGCGCGCACCGCATTGGACCGTAAGCTCGCACTTGTATTAAGGGGGCTAGGTCTGCTTCCGGCCGCGTACGCAACGTGCAGGTGTGCAATGGGCAATGGGCCCAGACCCCTGCGCGCATAGGGTTTAGACCGGCGTGCTGACCTCTCTGTTGTGCCTAGGTAGGGCTGCGACGTGTTGATCTTCCGCGGCCGGGCATGACCCAGAAAAGTGTGTCTGGCCAAGTGGGATCGAGCGTGTTGGGTTATGTGGTGCACCCCTGCAGGGAAGTTTATCTATTCGAATAGCCGTGTCCCTCGGTAAAAGGATGACCCGGAGTTGTACCTTGACCTTATGACAACTAGAACCGGATACTTAATAGAACACACCCTTCCAAGTGCCAGATACAACCGGGTGATCGCTCTCTAATAGGGCGACGAGGAGGGGATCGCCGGGTAGGATTATGCTATGTGATGCTACTTGGTGAACTTACCATCTACTCTCTTCTACATGCTGCAAGATGGAGGTGGCCAGAAGCTTAGTCTTCGACAGGATTAGCTATCCCCCCTCTTATTCTGGCATTCTGCAGTTCAGTCCACTGATATGGCCCTTTACACATATACCCATGCATATGTGTAGTGTAGCTCCTTGCTTGCGAGTACTTTGGATGAGTACTCACGGTTGATTTTCTCCCTCTTTTCCCCCTTTCCTTTCTATCTGGTTGTCGCAACCAGATGCTGGAGTCCAGGAGCGAGAGATCCCGAGGATGATTCTACGTGGAGTTTGGCTTCGAGGAGTAGTTAGGGGGTCCCAGGCAGGAGGCCTTGCCTTTTCGATCGTTGCTACTTTTGTGCTAGCCTTCTTAAGGCAATCTTGTTTAACTTATGTCTGTACTCAGATATTATTGCTTCCGCTAACTCTTGTGTTTTTGAGCTTATGGATTCGAGCCTTCCAGGCCCCTGGCTTGTAATATAAAGCTTGTTTATTTTAATTTGTGTCTAGAGTTGTGTTGTGATATCTTCCCGTGAGTCCTCGATCTTGATCGTACACATTTGCGTGTATGATTATTGTACGATTGAATCGGGGGCGTTACAAGTTGGTATCAGAGCCAACTGCCTGTAGGAATCCCCTTTCCACTCCTTGGCCGAAGTCGAGTCTAGACATTGCAAAACTTTTACTAACATGGTTGTGTGTCTTACGGGCCCACGTCGCCATTGGGTGGTACTAGGATCTTTTACTCCTCGACCTTTACTCTGGGACTCTGAACTCTCTCCTATTCGGGTTAAATGAATTTTGCTAAATCTAACATTAGGATCTCGTTATCACTTTCACCCGGAGAGCCCCTTATTACCGATGATCGTCTGCTGCACGTGAAGACCCTGAAGACACTCTCCGCTGTTAACCCGAGAACTTGTGTTCATCGCTTTTGCAATTCCCTTCCATCGATAAACTCCTATGGATAACCACGTATACTCGCCATTCATACAATGTTTCCCAGTTGATATTGTTATTACGAGATACCCCAAAATTCTCTCTGTTGTTACGAGAGTCCTTTGAGCTGACTGGCTTGCTGTTCTTTGTCACCTTAATACCCCTACGGATAATTCTCGCACTTACCGAGTATCCGCTCATCCCCAGGTGATTCAAGTATTTCAAAAAAGTGTTCAAAATACCATTCGATCTTCCGAAAATCCTCAGGAGCCTTTTTGCTCTTGAAATTCTTGCTTACTTGCATTATGATTAATCTTAAGTCTCGTAATCTTATTGGCATCTCTTGTCATTATCATTTTGAGTCCGTTGATTAAATTTGTTGCGAATGCTCGCAATCCTCAATCAGATCCTAGAATTCATCCTTCCGGCTCAGACATCATTTGAAACGTGAGCTAGTTCTCGCCAATCAAATTGTCGTCGATTGTGCCCCTATGTCTATTGAACTTATCCATCCTTGATCAGAGCGTCTGTTTCTGATCCTTCGCTTTGTAAATCATAATTCCTTTGCAATTGAGCTCTAAGTTACTTAGTTGTTTCTATAATCCAAGGTCTTTGCATTGATTCTTCCTCTGGTTGTGTGCCGATACTCACATCAGATCCTTTATGGACCATCAGAACCTTGTTGGATTTTATCCGACAACGTCCTTCATATTTAATCACTTCGGAAGTTCTTTCCCTGATACATAATGCCTTTGGTAAATCCTATTCCTTGATTTGGCCAACCATGCTCTGCTTTCGAGCTGGTGATATTTACTATTGAAGCTTGTGGTATATGTTTCCACGATGCCCAGATGGGTTGAACCTATGCCTTCCATAATATGTGTGAACTCGAAAGTTTTCATGAGTCACACTCTTCTGGTATTTTGCCAGATAAAATTTTCAACACTGCAACTTCATCAAACGCGAGAAGTGAACGAAAGGTTATGCATTGAAGAAGTGGGAGTCGACCTTGAACTTTGCGTTCATGCCCATGGACACGATGTAGATCTTATCATGGAAGCTTCTCGCAAAATAGTTACCCCCCTTGTTATAAGTGCTTGTATCTGTGGTTTGATCATTTACAAATGTGGTTCTGACCATATTGTTCCCCTTTGAAGCAATTTCTCAGACAAGTTAAAACCACTTTTCCTCTACAGATCAATGCACCAGTCCAACCTTTACTTTGATCTTTTGTCGAGTATTACACCCTGGTATCTTGAGATTATCACGGAACTGCATAACTTCTTATGAGTTCTCCATCAAGTACTATATTCTCACTGATTCCAATTTTTTTCACGGGCTCTGAGTCATTAAACACTCAAGAAACACCGATAACTGAATCGAGTCCGCATCGCGATTAAACAACTGTTAGTAGTGTTCTTTGCTTACGAGTTTAATACTCCATCATGTCATTCCTAGCCTGGTCGCTACATCATTATCGTGCTAAATTTAACTATGCTACCTGGTTCTTCTTCTCGGAGCACAAAATTCGATGATGAGCTAATCTTACGACGATCTTACTCGTCATATCATTTCTCCTTGAACAGCAAACTTGATTTCAAGTTTGTGTCGTACCCATGGTTCCAATAACCCTTTGCTTCATCATTCCTTTGACTTGATGTCATCGCCGACCGATTACATCTTCATGAAACCTCTTGACAAATGTGTCGTGATCATAATCAACATTCTGAGCGTTTCCAGGATATCAATCGAATTCATCATGGGAGATATCATCCTTGCCCCCACGATGATTGTGTTAACATCGACAACATTCTTGCATTTCCGCAGCACAAAACTGGTTCACGGTTTGTGTTGTACCTTGAGTTCCTTGCTATCCAGCATTTGTTCTTTACCTTGGAGTATTACCATCTTTTATGTCAAGAATGTTGTGAGAATTTCACCACCTCTTAAGAATTCTTGATAAAGTCATGCTTCTCGACATCACCATTCTTCTTGGTCCCCGTGTTGTTTCTAACCGGAAAACCGACAATTGAACTATGAAGTGCGACTTCAAAACTTCTAGCAACCCTATTGCTTTGAAGTTAATGGTCGATATTTCATTCTTAGACCATTGTTTATCGAATCACCATTCTAACATTGATCATTCTACCTAAGCCCAGATTTCGGGTGCACCTTTCAACCAATGTTTAATTGTGTATGTTTTCCTCGAGCATACCTCATTATATCATTTGATCTGACAAATGTTATCTCCTTGTTCACATAAGTGTGGAAATCCCTCTTTTTGGAAATCTCGAGGAATTGTCGCTGAGTCCATCAGCCATCCCCTCATCCTCTCCTTGGTTTAAGGATGAACTCTTGTTTCGGAACTCGCTTCGATCGTTCATTTCCCGAGAATCTTACAATGTCTTCTCGACAATTTGTGTTGCACCTCTCTTCTCAGGCATCCCGAGCCTGCGGTATCCCGACGCCAATCAGATCTGGATCTCGGTCAGATATGATGGTTGGGACATATTTCCAAGAGTTATAACATTGGTCTTCACATGACCCGGTAAGGTGATGTCATGCCCGGTACACCTGGGCGGAGGACCTATCGTTATAGTTTCCTTTTCTGCAAGGTAATCCATTCTTTCATGAGGAAATTGTAAGACTTATTCTAAAATGGATCCTTTGTTATCCAAGTCCGACCTTTGCTTGAAGACCATATCAATGCTATCTCGAAGCATGTCTATGGTACTCCGATCTTCAATAAAAACATTTGAAGCACAATGCTAAATTTTCGTTATCAATTATTCAAACACCGTTGTTTGGGTGATGTCATGAACTTCCTCTTCCCTAACCTAAATGGTTCTCTTCTAACCATTGTCCTTGGGAAGGATATACCCCTGAAATATGTGTTCAAACACATTTTCCTTTCCATTGTTCGGTTTAATCTGATAATCATATTTTCCTTTCCATTGGTTGGTTTAACATTTCTGGTGATCATTATGATCTAAGCAGTATTAATTCCCTGCTTGTGTAAACACCTCGGTGTACAATTCTGTCAGCAAGAACCTGTTACTTTTGTTGATGACATTTCGGTAACCGCCGATGGACGAGAACTTTGCCTACTGGTCCGCCTCGTTTCAACGAGCAAGAAAATGTTTCTCTTCGTCCCTCGCCCTTGGTACTGACGTTGTTGCCGACATAATCGACAGGCTACCCTCTCACATGTCTTGCTATCATGACCGTGCAAGATGTCACCGTTCCTCCTACTTTTAATCCACATGGTGGGCCCATAACCCACAGTTCCACAGGATCGAAACCTGACTCTCATGTACACCCCCTGTTCCCAAGGTTGTTCCTCGCGCGTGGCCTCGTATATAATTCACGAGCCACCTCCTGAGGGATCATCAATTCTGGTATCAGACACAAAACTTATTCACATTGCTCTGGACCCCTTTTACACTTTGTTTCAGGCATCGAACGATTGCCTACCCGCTTGAGACTTCTCATGGTACCTTCTTACTTTGCTCTCGATATTTTCTTAAGTTTCAGTTCGAGAGTTACTTTCCGCCACCTTCCCCAATGTTAGCTACCAGATAGTCAACCTTGCAGAGGTCCGTTCTCCCGGAATACCCCCTTTATACATTCGTAAGTACGATTGAGTTCCAGAAGAAAGGATGCCGACTTCAGCATGATGACCTGAAGCAGAGAAATGTAGACATCAACATAATGGATCGACCTCTCTGAGAATAGCAACCAAGACCGAGAAGACTCGTTAGAATTTCGCGACCAAATCCCTTCCCCCTTACTTCCCCTCGTAAATCTCGGGACGAGATTTCTTGTAGTGGAGGAGAATTGTGACGCCCGCGTAATTAAGCTACAGTAATCCCACGCTAATGGTGCCATGTTACCTCCGTTACTGTTGCTAATCTATCATTAGATCAAAACCAGTCCAAAATTCAAATTCAAAATTTGGTAAATAATAAAAGTTTTCAAACATTAAAAAAATGTTTGGTTTGTACTAAATATTACATAGATAATTATGGTGTAGAAGACACAGTTTTATAAAATGCATAAATATTTTAAATTGAATTACAACAGAAGAGAAAATAAATAAAAGAAAGAAAATACAAAAGAGAAAAACAAAAAACCCAAAAAAATTATAAGAGAAACCCCCCTGGGCCTTAGTCATCTGGGCGGCCCAACCCAGCAGCCCACCTCCCCCGGTCGCCTCCCTCCTCTCTGTTCACCCGACCCAGCGACCGCGCTCGCCGGTCGCCACCGAACCCTGTCGTCGTCCCCGTCGGGGAAGGGATAAGGGCGACGTCCCCTCGACCCCTCGGGCTCCCCGCACCCACTCACTCCCCCTGGACGCCCCCTCTCCCCTCTCTCCCTCTGGCCTCGCCCCCTTCTCCAGATCCACCTCGCCCCGACTCGCTGTCGCCGCCGCGTTGCTGCGCCACCGCGGCCACCGTGCCCTCCTCGCCGCCCCGATGCGTCCACGAGCCCCACAACCGTCTTCTGCTTCGTCTGCACCAACGACCTCAAGGCGGGAGCCACCCCAGCACCGGATCCCCTTCGTCTTCCTCCTCGACGGCCACCACACGACCTCGCGACCGATCTGATGCACCGGACCTCCCCGAGCCCCCTGCCTAGACCCCACGCTCCCGCGGTGAGCTCCTGCGCCGAACGCACCGTCCCCTGCCCTCTCTAGCCGCCCGTAGCCACTACCCCGACGAAGCCCGAACCACCGCCGACTCGTTTGGTCGCCGGCACGTCTCCGGTGACCTTTTGGTCATGGGCTAGTGCCCAACGTGCTCGCCGCGCTGCTTAGAGAACGCCTAGCCCTTCCGTTCAAGCTGCTACACGCTGTAGCGCCGTCTCCGTCGAGCACCCGTACGCGCCGCCGCCTCTGCTCGTCGCCGGTGCCGATTCCGGCCAAGTCCAGCTGCGCTACCGCCACCACTCGACGCGCGGCACCGTCAGCGTTCGAACGCAAGCAAAACCGCGCAAAAAGGTGCCTCGTAGCGAATTTCCGAGCGTCTCCAGCGAACTCGCCGCCGCGGAGAGCTCGCCGGCGCAACTCCGGCGCCGGCCGCCGACGTGGACAACCTGGGGCCACCACCAGGGTCACTGGCAGCTGGGTCCCGCGGGCCCAGTTGGCTGGTTGACTGGGTCAATTGTGCTGACTGTGCACGGTTGACCTGACATGTGGGCCCCCTACTGTTAATTAGTCTAATAACGTTTTACAAATAAAAGTAATTAGTTTAACCTAAAACACTCACTGACACCCGGGGCCCACACCCCTAATTGACCCTGCTAGATTAGTTAATCCATTGTTAAGCCAACAGAGGTTGACATGTGGGTCCCAGTGGCCCCACTGGGCAGTTTGACCTGGTCAGCCGTCCTGTTGACTGCTGATGTCACAATGATGTCATGCTGACGTAGTAATTCCTTTCTGTTAATTTAATTAATTCTAGAATTTGTTTAAACTTTTAAAATTAATATAAAATAAACCGTAGCTTAGATCAAAAAACTTTGTACATGAAAGTTGCTCAGAACGACGAGAAGAATCCGGTTACACAGCCCATTCGTCCACCACACTTCCCTAGCATAGCAAACACGCAACTTTCCCCTCTGGTTCATCTGTCCGAAAACGCGAAACACCGGTAATACTTTCCCCGGATGTTTCTCCCCTTTGCCGGTATCACCTAGTACCGCGTTAGGTCACCTCTAGCACCACATATTGCCATTTTACACTTTGTGATGCTTTGATTGCTTTGTTATTTATTGTGTTTCCCCTCCGTTACTTCTTTCCGGTAGACCCCGAGGCTGCCGATGACCCCCAGTTCGACTACGGTGTTGACGACCCGTCCTTCTTGCCAGAGCAACCAGGCAAGCCCCCCCTTGATCACCAGATATCGCCTATTCTTCTCTATACTGCTTGCATTAGAGTAGTGTAGCATGTTACTGCTTTCCGTTAATCCTATCCTAATGCATAGCCTGTCATTGTTGCTATAGTTGTTACCCTTACCTGCTATCCTACTGCTTAGTATAGGATGCTAGTGTTCCATCAGTGGCCCTACACTCTTGTCCGTCTGCCATGCTATACTACTGGGCCGTGATCACTTCGGGAGGTGATCACGGGTATATACTATATACTTTATATACATGACACATGTGGTGACTAAAGTCGGGTCAGCTCATTGAGTACCCGCAAGTGATTCTGATGAGGGGGCTGAAAGGACAGGTGGCTCCATCCCGGTAGAGGTGGGCCTGGGTTCCCGAAGGCCCCCGACTGTTACTTTGTGGCGGAGCGACAGGGCAGGTTGAGACCGCCTAGGAGAGAGGTGGGCCTGGCCCTGGTCGGCGTCCGCGGTTACTTCAAAATAACACGCTTATCGAGTTCTTGGTATTTGATCTGAGTCTGGCCATTTGGTCTATACGCACTAACCAACTACGCGGGAACAGTTATGGGCACTCGACGTCGTGGTATCAGCCGTAGCCTTCGTGACGTCAGCGACTGAGCGGCGCACGCCGCATTGGACCGTAAGCTCGCACTTGTATTAAAGGGGCTAGGTCTGCTTCCGGCCGCGTACACAACATGCAGGTGTGCAATGGGCGATGGGCCCAGACCCCTGCGCACATAGGGTTTAGACCGGCGTGCTGACCTCTCTGTTGTGCCTAGGTAGGGCTGCGACGTGTTGATCTTCCACGGTCGGGCATGACCCAGAAAAGTGTGTCTGACCAAATGGGATCGAGCGTGTTGGGTTATGTGGTGCACCCCTGCAGGGAAGTTTATCTATTCGAATAGCCGTGTCCCTCGGTAAAAGGACGAACCAGAGTTGTACCTTGACCTTATGACAACTAGAACCGGATATTTAATAAAACACACCCTTCCAAGTGCCAGATACAACCCGGTGATCGCTCTCTAACAGGGCGACGAGGAAAGGATCGCCGGGTAGGATTATGCTATGCGATGCTACTTGGCGAACTTACCATCTACTCTCTTATACATGCTGCAAGATGGAGGTGGCCAGAAGCTTAGTCTTCGACAGGATTAGCTATCCCCCCTCTTATTCTGGCATTCTGCAGTTTAGTCCACCGATATGGCCCTTTACACATATACCCATGCATATGTAGTGTAGCTCCTTGCTTGCGAGTACTTTGGATGAGTACTCATGGTTGCTTTTCTCCCTCTTTTCCTCCTTTCCTTTCTACTTGGTTGTCGCAAGCAGATGCTGGAGTCCAGGAGCGAGAGATCCCGAGGATGATTCTACTTGGAGTTCGGCTTCGAGGAGTAGTTAGGAGGTCCCAGGCAGGAGGCCTTGCCTTTTCGATCGTTGCTACTTTTGTGCTAGCCTTCTTAAGGCAATCTTGTTTAACTTATGTCTGTACTCAGATATTATTGCTTCCGCTGACTCTTGTGTTTTCGAGCTTACGTATGTGAGCCTTCGAGGCCCCTGGCTTGTAATATAAAGCTTGTTTATTTTAATTTGTGTCTAGAGTTGTGTTGTGATATCTTCCCGTGAGTCCTCGATCTTGATCGTACACATTTGCGTGTATGATTAGTGTACGATTGAATCGGGGGCGTTACAAAGCATAAAGGAGTATTTGAATGGAGTTTTTCAAATAAAGTCCTCGGTGAAGCTGCTTACATATTGAGCATCAAGATCTATAGAGATAGATCAAGACGCTTGATAAGTTTTTTCAATGAGTACATACCTTGACAAGATTTTGAATTAGTTTAAAATGGAACATTCAAAGAAGGAGTTCTTGCCTGTGTTACAAGGTGTGAAGTTGAGTGAAGACTCAAAACCCGACCACGGCAGAAAATAGAAAGAGAATGAAAAGTCACTCCCAATGCCTCAGTCATAGGTTCTATAAAGTATGCTATGCTGTGTACCAGACCTATTGTGTACCTCACCATGAGTTTGGCAAGAGGGTACAATAGTGATCTAGGAGTAGATCACTGGACAGCGGTCAAAATTATCCTTAGTGGAATAAGGATATATTTCTCGGTTATGGAGGTGATTAAGAGTTCGTCGTAAAGAGTTACGTTGATGCAAACTTTTACACCGATCCAGATGACTCTGCGTCTCAATCTGGATACATATTAAAAGTGGGAGCAATTAGCTAGAGTAGCTCCGTACAGAGCATTGTAGACATAGAAATTTGCGAAATACTTACGGATCTGAGTATGGCAGACCCGTAGACTAAAACTTCTCTCACAAGCAAAACTTGATCACACCTTATTACTCTTGGGTGTTAAATCACATGGCGATGTGAACTAGATTATAGAATCTGGTAAACCCTTTGAGTGTTGGTCACATGGCGATGTGAACTATTGGTGTTAAATCCCATGACGATGTGAGCTAGATTATTGACTCTAGTGCAAGTGGGAGACTGAAGGAAATAGGCCCTAGAGGCAATAATAAAATGGTTATTTATATTTCCTTATATCATGATAAATGTTTATTATTCATGCTAGAATTGTATTAACCGGGAAACATAATACTGTTGGGAATCGTAGCATAATTTTAAAATTTTCCTACGCTCACCAAGATGCATCTATGGAGTATACTAGCAACGAGGGGAAAGGAGTGCATCTACATACCCTTGTAGATCGCGAGCAGAAGCGTTCCAATGAACGTGGATGACGGAGTCGTACTCGCCGTGATCCAAATCACCGATGACCGAGTGCCGAACGGACGGCACCTCCGCGTTCAACACACGTACGATGCGGCGACGTCTCCTCCTTCTTGATCCAACAAGGGGAAAGGAGAGGTTGATGGAGATCCAGCAGCACGACGGCGTGGTGGTGGATGCAGCGGGTCTCCTGCAGGGCTTCGTCGAGCTTCTGCGAGAGAGAGAGAGGTGTTGCAGGGGAGGAGGGAGGCGCCCAAGGCTGTTGTGTGCTGCCCTCCCTCCCCCCTTTATATAGCCCCCCTAGGGGGGCGCCGGCCCTGGAGATGAGATCCAAGGGGGGGGGGGGGGCGGCGGCCACAAGGGGGGAAGGGGTTGCCTTGTCCCCCAAGGCAAAGGGAAACTCCCCCTAGGGTTCCCAACTCTAGGCGCATGGGGGGAGGCCCAAGGGGGGCGCCCCAGCCCACTATGGGCTGGTTCCCTTCCACTTTCAGCCCATGGGGCCCTCCGGGATAGGTGGCCCCACCCGGTGGACCCCCGGGACCCTTCCGGTGGTCCCGGTACAATACCGGTAACCCCCGAAACTTTCCCGGTGGCCAAAACTGGACTTCCTATGTATAATTCTTCACCTCCGGACCATTCCAGAACCTCTCGTGACGTCCGGGATCTCATCCGGGACTCCGAACAACTTTCGGGTTTCCGCATACATATATCTCTACAACCCTAGCGTCACCGAACCTTAAGTGTGTAGACCCTACGGGTTCGGGAGACATGCAGACATGACCGAGACGCCTCTCCGGTCAATAACCAACAGCAGGATCTGGATACCCATGTTGGCTCCCACATGTTCCACGATGATCTCATCGGATGAACCACGGTGTCGAGGATTCAATCAATCCGTATGCAATTCCCTTTGTCAATCGGTATGTTACTTGCCCGAGATTCGATCATCGGTATCCCAATACCTTGTTCAATCTCGTTACCGGCAAGTCTCTTTACTCGTACCGCAATGCATGATCCCGTGACTAACGCCTTAGTCACATTGAGCTCATTATGATGATGCATTACCGAGTGGGCCCAGAGATACCTCCCCGTCACACGGAGTGACAAATCCCAGTCTCGATCCGTGCCAACCCAACACACACTTTCGGAGATACCCGTAGTGCACCTTTATAGTCACCCAGCCACGTTGTGACGTTTGGCACACCCAAAGCACTCCTACGGTATCCGGGAGTTGCACGATCTCATGGTCTAAGGAAAAGATACTTGACATTGGAATAGCTCTAGCAAACGAAACTACACGATCTTTTATGCTATGCTTAGGATTGGGTCTTGTCCATCACATCATTCTCCTAATGATGTGATCCCGTTATCAATGACATCCAATGTCCATAGTCAGGAAACCATGACTATCTGTTGATCAACGAGCTAGTCAACTAGAGGCTTACTAGGGACACGTTGTGGTCTATGTATTCACACATGTATTACGATTTCCGGACAATACAATTATAGCATGAACAATAGACTATTATCATGAACAAAGAAATATAATAATAACCATTTATTATTGCCTCTAGGGCATATTTCCAACAGTCTCCCACTTGCACTAGAGTCAATAATCTAGTTACATTGTGATGAATCGAACACCCATTGCGTCCTGGTGTTGATCATGTTTTGCCCTAGGGAGAGGTTTAGTCAACGGATCTGCTACATTCAGGTCCGTATGTACTTTACAAATATCTATGTCTCCATTTTGAACACTTTCACGAATGGAGTTGAAGCGACGCTTGATATGCCTGGTCTTCCTGTGAAACCCGGGCTCCTTCGCAAGGGCAATAGCTCCAGTGTTGTCACAGAAGAGAGTCATCGGGCCCGACGCATTGGGAATCACCCCTAGGTCGGTAATGAACTCCTTCATCCAGAGTGCTTCCTGTGCTGCCTCCGAGGCTGCCATGTACTCCGCTTCACATGTAGATCCTGCCACGACGCTTTACTTGCAACTGCACCAGCTTACTGCTCCTCCATTCAATATATACACGTATCCGGTCTGTGACTTCGAGTCATCCAGATCTGTGTTGAAGCTAGCGTCGACGTAACCCTTTACGACGAGCTCTTCGTCACCTCCATAAACGAGAAACATATCCTTAGTCCTCTTCAGGTACTTCAGGATATTCTTGACCGCTGTCTAGTGTTCCTTGCCGGGATTACTTTGGTACCTTCCTACCAAACTTACGGCAAGGTTTACATCAGGTCTGGTACACAGCATGGCATACATAATAGACCCTATGGCTGAGGCATAGGGGATGACACTCATCTCTTCTATATCTTCTGCCGTGGTCGGGCATTGAGCCGTGCTCAATTGCACACCTTGCAATACAGGCAAGAACCCCTTCTTGGACTGATCCATACTGAACTTCTTCAATATCTTGTCAAGGTATGTACTTTGTGAAAGACCAATGAGGCGTCTTGATCTATCTCTATAGATCTTGATGCCTAATATATAAGCAGCTTCTCCAAGGTCCTTCATTGAAAAACATTATTCAAATAGGCCTTTATACTTTCCAAGAATTCTATATCATTTCCCATCAATAGTATGTCATCCACATATAATATGAGAAATGCTACAGAGCTCCCACTCACTTTCTTGTAAACACAGGCTTCTCCATAAGTCTGTGTAAACCCAAACGCTTTGATCATCTCATCAAAGCGAATGTTCCAACTCCGAGATGCTTGCACCAGCCCATAGATTGAGCGCTGGAACTTGCACACTTTGTTAGCATTCTTAGGATCGACAAAACCTTCTGGCTGCATCATATACAACTCTTCCTTAAGGAAGTCGTTAAGGAATGCTGTTTTGACGTCCATCTGCCATATCTCATAATCATAGTATGCGGCAATTGCTAACATGATTCGGACGGACTTCAGCTTCGCTACAGGTGAGAAAGTCTCATCGTAGTCAACCCTTGAACTTGTCGATAACCCTTAGCGACAAGTCGAGCTTTGTAGATGGTCACATTACCATCCGCGTTCGTCTTCTTCTTAAAGATCCATTTGTTTTCTATGGCTCGCCGCTCATCGGGCAAGTCAGTCAAAGTCCATACTTTGTTTTCATACATGGATTCTATCTCGGATTTCATGGCTTCTAGCCATTTGTCGGAATCCGGGCCTGCCATCGCTTCTTCATAGTTCGAAGGTTCACCGTTGTCTAACAACATGATTTCCAGGACAGGGTTGCCGTACCACTCTGGTGCGGAACGTGTCCTTGTGGACCTACGAAGTTCAGTAACTTGATCTGAAGCTTCATGATCATCATCATTAACTTCCTCCCCAGTCGGTGTAGGCACCACAGGAACATTTTCCCGCGCTGCGCTACTTTCCGGTTCGGAAGGGGTGACTATCACCTCATCAAGTTCCACTTTCCTCCCACTCAATTCTTTCGAGAGAAACTCCTTCTCCAGAAAGGACCCGTTCTTGGCAACGAAGATCTTGCCTTCGGATCTGAGGTAGAAGGTATACCCAATGGTTTCCTTAGGGTATCCTATGAAGACGCATTTTTCCGATTTGGGTTCGAGCTTTTCAGGTTGAAGTTTCTTGACATAAGCATCGCATCCCCAAACTTTTAGAAACGACAGCTTAGGTTTCTTCCCAAACCATAATTCATATGGTGTCGTCTCAACGGATTTCGACGGAGCCCTATTTAAAGTGAATCCGGCAGTCTCTAAAGCATAGCCCCAAAATGAGAGCGATAAATCGGAAAGAGACATCATAGATCGCACCATATCCAATAGAGTGCGATTACGACGTTCGGACACACCATTTCTCTGAGGTGTTCCAGGCGGCGTGAGTTGTGAAACTATTCCACATTTCCTTAAGTGTGTACCAAATTCGTGACTTAAATATTCTCCACCACGATCTGATCGTAAGAATTTTATTTTTCTGTCACGTTGATTCTCAACTTCACTCTGAAATTCCTTGAACTTTTCAAAGGTTTCAGACTTGTGTTTCATTAGGTAGACATACCCATATCTACTTAAATCATCAGTGAGAGTGAGAACATAACGATATCCTCCGCGAGCCTCAACACTCATGGGACCACACACATCGGTATGTATGATTTCCAATAAGTTGGTTGCTCGCTCCATTGCTCCGGAGAACGGAGTCTTGGTCATCTTACCCATGAGGCATGGTTCGCACGTGTCAAATGATTCGTAATCAAGAGACTCCAAAAGTCCATCTGCATGGAGCTTCTTCATGCGCTTGACACCAATGTGACCAAGGCGGCAGTGCCACAAGTATGTGGGACTATCGTTATCAACTTTACATCTTTTGGTATTCACACTATGAACATGTGTAACATCACGTTCGAGATTCATCAAAAATAAACCATTGACCAGCGGGGCATGACCATAAAACATATCTCTCAAATAAATAGAACAACCATTATTCTCGGATTTAAATGAGTAGCCATCTCGAATTAAACGAGATCCAGATACAATGTTCATGCTCAAAGTTGGCACTAAATAACAATTATTGAGGTTTAAAACTAATCCCGTAGGGAGATGCAGAGGTAGCGTGCCGACGGCGATCACATCGACCTTGGAACCATTCCCGACGCGCATCGTCACCTCGTCCTTTGCCAGTCTCCGTTTATTCCGTAGTTCCTGTTTTGAGTTACAAATATGAGCAACCGCACCGGTATCAAATACCCAGGAGCTACTACGAGTACTGGTAAGGTACACATCAATTACTTGTATATCACATATACCTTGGGTGTTGCCGGCCTTCTTCTTGTCCGCTAAATATTTGGGGCAGTTCCGCTTCCAGTGACCACTTCCCTTGCAATAAAAGCACTCAGTCTCGGGCTTGGGTTCATTCTTTGACTTCTTCCCGGTAACTGGTTTACCGGGCGCGGCAACTCCCTTGCCGTCCTTCTTGAAGTTCTTCTTACCCTTGCCCTTCTTGAACTTAGTGGTTTTATTCACCATCAACACTTGATGTTCTTTTTTGATCTCTACCTCAGCTGATTTCAGCATTGAATATACCTCAGGAATGGTCTTTTCCATCCCCTGCATATTGAAGTTCATCACAAAGCTCTTGTAGCTTGGTGGAAGCGACTGGAGGATTCTGTCAATGACCGCGTCATCCGGGAGATTGACTCCCAGCTGAGACAAGAGGTTATGCAACCCAGACATTCTGAGTATGTGCTCACTAACATAACTGTTCTCCTCCATTTTACAGCTGAAGAACTTGTCGGAGACATCATATCTCTCGACCCGGGCATGAGCTTGAAAAACCAGTTTCAGCTCCTCGAACATCGTATGCTCCATGTTTCTCAAAACGCTTTTGGAGACCCGGTTCTAAGCTGTAAAGCATGCCGCACTGAACGAGGGAGTAATCATCAGCACGCTGCTGCCAAGCGTTCATAACGTCTTGGTTCTCTGGGATTGGTGCTTCACCTAGCGGTGCTTCTAAGACATAATCTTTCTTGGCTGCTATGAGGATGATCCTCAGGTTCCGGACCCAGTGCGTATAGTTGCTGCCATCATCTTTCAGCTTGGTTTTCTCTAGGAACGCGTTGAAATTGAGGACAACGTGGGCCATTTGATCTACAAGACATAGTGTAAAGATTTTAGACTAAGTTCATGATAATTGAGTTCATCTAATCAAATTATTTAATGAACTCCCACTCAGATAGAAATCCCTCTAGTCATCTAAGTGAAACATGATCCGAATTCAACTAGGCCATGTCCGATCATCACGTGAGACGGACTAGTCAAGATCGGTGAACATCTCCATGTTGATCGTATCTTCTATACGACTCATGCTCGACCTTTCGGTCCTCCGTGTTCCGAGGCCATGTCTGTACATGCTAGGCTCGTCAAGTCAACCTAAGTGTATTGCGTGTGTTCCGAGGCCATGTCTGTACATGCTAGGCTCGTCAACACCCGTTGTATTCGAACGTTAGAATCTATCACACCCGATCATCACGTGGTGCTTCGAAACAACGAACCTTCGCAACGGTGCACAGTTAGGGTGAACACTTTCTTGAAATTATTATAAGGGATCATCTTACTTACTACCATCGTTCTAAGCAAATAAGATGCAAAAACATGATAAACATCACATGCAATCAAATAGTGACATGATATGGCCAATATCATTATGCTCCTTTGATCTCCATCTTCGGGGCACCATGATCATCTTCGTCACCGGCATGACACCATGAGTCATTGTGTCTTCATGAAGTCGTCACGCCAACGATTACTTCTACTTCTATGGCTAACGCGTTTAGCAACAAAGTAAAGTAATTTACATGGCGTTATTCAATGACACGCAGGTCATACAAAATAATAAAGACAACTCCTATGGCTCCTGCCGGTTGTCATACTCATCGACATGCAAGTCGTGATTCCTATTACAAGAATATGATCAATCTCATACATCACATATGTCATTCATCACATCTTCTGGCCGTATCACATCACATAGCACTTGCTGCAAAAACAAGTTAGACGTCCTCTAATTGTTGTTGCAAGTTTTTTTTACGTGGTTTGTAGGTTTCTAGCAAGAACGTTTCTTACCTACGTATGACCACAACGTGATTTGCCAATTTCTATTTACCCTTCATAAGGACCCTTTTCATCGAATCCGTTCCGACTAAAGTAGGAGAGACAGACACCCGCTAGCCACCTTATGCAACTAGTGCATGTCAGTCGGTGGAACCTGTCTCACGTAAGCGTACGTGTAAGGTCGGTCCGGGCCGCTTCATCCTACAATGCCGCCGAAACAAGAAACGACTAGTAGCGGCAAGAAGAATTGGCAAACTCAACGCCCACAACTTCTTTGTGTTCTACTCGTGCATAGTAACTATGCATAGACCTGGCTCATGATGCCACTGTTGGGAATCGTAGCATAATTTTAAAATTTTCCTACGCTCACCAAGATGCATCTATGGAGTATACTAGCAACGAGGGGAAAGGAGTGCATCTACATACCCTTGTAGATCGCGAGCGGAAGCGTTCCAATGAACGTGGATGACGGAGTCGTACTCGCCGTGATCCAAATCACCGATGACCGAGTGCCGAACGGACGGCACCTCCGCGTTCAACACACGTACGGTGCAGCGACGTCTCCTCCTTCTTGATCCAGCAAGGGGAAAGGAGAGGTTGATGGAGATCCAGCAGCACGACGGCGTGGATGTGGATGTAGCGGGTCTCCTGCAGGGCTTCGCCGAGCTTCTGCGAGAGAGAGAGAGAGAGAGGTGTTGCAGGGGAGGAGGGAGGCGCCCAAGGTTGTTGTGTGCTGCCCTCCCTCCCCCCTTTATATAGGCCCCCTGGGGGGGGGGGGGGCGCCGGCCCTAGAGATGAGATCCAAGGGGGGGGCGGCCACAAGGGGGGAAGGGGTTGCCTTGGGCGCATGGGGAAAGTCCCCCCACCCTAGGGTTCCCAACCCTAGGCGCATGGGGGAGGCCCATGGGGGGGCGCCCAGCCCACTAGGGGCTGGTTCCCTTCCACTTTCAGCCCATGGGCCCCTTCGGGATAGGTGGCCCCACCCGGTGGACCCCCGGGACCCTTCCGGTGGTCCCGGTACAATACCGGTAACCCCCGAAACTTTCCCGGTGGCCGAAACTGGACTTCCTATATATAATTCTTCACCTCCGGACCATTCCGGAACCTCTCGTGACGTCCGGGATCTCATCCGGGACTCCGAACAACTTTAGGGTTTCCGCATACATATATCTCTACAACCCTAGCGTCACCGAACCTTAAGTGTGTAGACCCTACGGGTTCGGGAGACATGCATACATGACCGAGACGCCTCTCCGGTCAATAACCAACAGCGGGATCTGGATACCCATGTTGGCTCCCACATGTTCCACGATGATCTCATCGGATGAACCACAATGTCGAGGATTCAATCAATCCCGTATACAATTCCCTTTGTCAATCGGTATGTTACTTGCCCGAGATTCGATCGTCGGTATCCCAATACCTTGTTCAATCTCGTTACCGGCAAGTCTCTTTACTCGTACCGCAATGCATGATCCCGTGACTAACGCCTTAGTCACATTGAGCTCATTATGATGATGCATTACCGAGTGGGCCCAGAGATACCTCTCCGTCACACGGAGTGACAAATCCCAGTATCGATCCGTGCCAACCCAACACACACTTTCGGAGATACCCGTAGTGCACCTTTATAGTCACCCAGTTACGTTGTGATGTTTGGCACACCCAAAGCACTCCTACGGTATCCGGGAGTTGCACGATCTCATGGTCTAAGGAAAAGATACTTGACATTGGAAAAGCTCTAGCAAACGAAACTACACGATATTTTATGCTATGCTTAGGATTGGGTCTTGTCCATCACATCATTCTCATAATGATGTGATCCCGTTATCAATGACATCCAATGTCCATAGTCAGGAAACCATGACTATCTGTTGATCAACGAGCTAGTCAACTAGAGGCTTACTAGGGACACGTTGTGGTCTATGTATTCACACATGTATTACGATTTCCGGACAATACAATTATAGCATGAACAATAGACTATTATCATGAACAAAGAAATATAATAATAATCATTTATTATTGCCTCTAGGGCATATTTCCAACAAATACATGTGTGAATACATAGACAAACATAGTGTCACTAGTATGCCTCTACTTGACTAGCTCGTTAATCAAAGATGGTCGAGTTTCCTTAACCATAGACATGAGTTGTCATTTGATTACGGGATCACATCATTAGGAGAATGATGTGATTGACTTGACCCATTCTGTTAGCTTAGCACTTGATCATTTAGTTTACTGCTGTTGCTTTCTTCATGACTTATACATGTTCCTATGACTATGAGATTATACAACTCCCGATTATCGGAGAAACACTTTGTGTGCTACCAAACGTCACAACGTAATTGGGTGATTATAAAGGTGCTCTACAGGTGTCTCCGATGGTACTTGTTGAGTTGGCATAGATCAAGATTAGGATTTGTCACTCCGATTATCGGGGAGGTATCTCTGGGCCCTCTTAGTAATGCACATCACAATAAGCCTTGCAAGCAGTGTGACTAATGAGTTAGTTGCTGGATGATGCATTACGTAACGAGTAAAGAGACCTGCCGGTAACGAGTTTGAGCTAGGTATTGAGATATCGACGATCGAATCTTGGGCAAGTAACATACCGATGACAAAGGGAACAACGTATGTTGTTATGCGGTTTAACCGATAAAGATCTTCGTAGAATATGTGTGAGCCAATATGAGCATCCAGGTTCCGCTATTGGTTATTGACCGGAGACGTGTCTCGGTCATGTCTACATAGTTCTCGAACCCGTAGGGTCGGCACGCTTAAAGTTCGGTGACAATCGGTATTATGAGTTTTTTTTGTTTTGATGTACCGAAGGTAGTTCGGAGTCCCGAATATGATCACGTATATGACGAGGAGTCTCGAAATGGTCGAGACGTAAAGATCGATATATTGGACGACTATATTCAGACACCGAAAGTGTTCCAGGTAGTTTCAGAAAAAATCGGAGTGCCGGAGGGTTACCGGAACCCCCCCGAGAGAAATAGTGGGCCTTATGGGCCTTAGTGGAGAGAGAGAGGGCTGGCCTAGGGCAGGCCGCGCGCCCCTCCCCCTATGGTCCGAATTGGACTAGGAGAGGGGGGGCGGCGCCCCCCTTTCCTTCTCCTCTCCCCCTTCCTTTCCCCCTCCTAGTAGGAGTAGGAAAGAGGGGAGTCCTGCTCCTACTAGGAGGAGGACTCCTCCTCCTGGCGCGCCTACAGGGGCCGGCCGGCCTCCCCCCTTGCTCCTTTATATACGGGGGCAGGGGGCACTTCTAGACACACAAGTTGATCTGTTGATCTCTCCCAGCTGTGTGCGGTGCCCCCTCCATCATAATCCACGTCGATCATATCGTAGCGGTGCTTAGGTGAAGCCCTGCGTCGGTAGCATCATCATCACCGTCATCACCCCGTCGTGCTGACGAAACTCTCCGGCGAAGCTTTGCTGGATCGGAACTCGCGGGACGTCATCGAGTTGAACGTGTGCTGAACTCGGAGGTGCCGTGCGTTCGGTACTTGGATCGATCGGATCGTGAAGACGTACGACTACATCAACCGCGTTGTGCTAACGCTTCCGCTTTCGGTCTACGAGGGTACGTGGACACACTCTTCCCTCTCGTTGCTATGCATCGCCATGATCCTGTGTGTGCGTAGGAAATTTTTTGAAACTACTACGTTCCCCAACAATGACCTCATAGTACTATTACCTATGGGGTGGAGGAGTGGGATGTGGACCCCGCTTTAAGGATTACCATCGTCCCAGCATACATTGCCACGACGCCGACACCGAGTGTGACTTGAAATCCAGACACGCCGATGGTGTGCAGGCATGGCCACACCATCTGTCGCATGAGCAGGAACACAGTGTTGAGCACCATGGGAAGCTCCAGGATGTCCATTACAGACCTGCCTATGACAAGTGCTTGCTCGGTGTTGAAGAGCAGGGTTGTTATATATGTCCATGCGCGAGTCCAGTGGCGCGACGGGCTGCACAACACGAGGCGACATTACTCAGAGCCAAGTCGGACTGCAGGTTGTTTAAACCATTCGCCCTGGATTGTGAGCTATCTCAAAAACAAGGGCTGCAGGTCATTTAGCTATGTACTTTTACATAAATCCACAAATTCTTGTACATATGGCGGTGATGCCCCCCCCCCCGAGATTGCTCCCCCTTGTGGATTTGCGTGGTCTCCGGAACATACTCCGACCATGAGAAGGGGGCCGTAAGAACATCTACAACCGGACTCCCTAAATTAACGAGGCATACGTAGGACCACTGATCGGACATGACAGAAGAAAAAAAAAATTAACCCAATGAGACCCCTCAAAGCCTCCTTAAATATCCAGGTTGTACGATAATCCTCATATTGTTCTCATATATGAGATGAGTATGAGGAGTGCCCAGGAGTGTCCGGTCGGTGGTCCTGCGTCCGTCACATAGGATTTGGCCCATCACAGAGCATTTTTTCTTTGTTTATTACTAGCAAAAGAGACCATGCGTTGTAACAGATGAAAAAAATACTACACTTCCCTAACCCAATAATCATGACTCCGAACTCCAATAGGTCCAACACTTGGCATCCCATCTGTGTTGCCATGTATCCTCCTTCTCAGTGTTCACACAATCACAACACATTTGAATGTTGTCAATTATAAGGTGTCTCTCTTTCGGCATAAGATGAGATCTACCTTTTTCCTGTGAGGTTTTGGCGAGGCGTGCATGCATGGTTATAGTTGTTTCTTTCGTTTCCTATTCATTTTCAATCCTGGTCGGCACGGTATGAAAGAAAGATGAATCATGCACTATCGATTAATATTGCATCCTAAATTACTTTTTTGAATGGTTAGCACGTAAAATAATAGCATATTTAGATTCTACATATTTTCTAATCAAATTCATATATAAAATGTTAAATTTAAACTTAGGGTTTAAAAGATATGAATATTTTTAAAAATTGTTAGATATGTACTGCGGGTTGATTAATCCAAATATCAGGGTTTTCTGCAAAAGCAAAAATCTGCTTAAAGCTGGCATGCGGATTGATTACCAGAAACATTAGTGGGTTTCCTGAAAAAAGCGAAAACCTAACTGCGGATTGACTACCAAAAACATAAAGGAGCTTTCTACAAAATAGTATGACGGACCAAGAATACTTATTTCCTTTATTAGTAAAAAATAAAGAAAATAAAACTATAAAAATAAATTAATAGGTCTAAATAGTTTTTTCTCTTTTCTCCATTGATCATATGCATGTGACCGGATGCATAGGAAGAATAAAAAAGAAACATGGCTGCGTGGACGGATGGATAAGGAGCCATGATATGTTTGGGCACTAATCGAATGCGTCCGCGGATGTTTGAATGGCCAATTTTGCCTACTCCAGTCAGTTATAGATGCCCTAAGGCCTGTAGTTGTCGAGGATCTGATAACGTTGCCATAAGCCCGGGGCTCGCGGCGACGACGACGAGCCGGAGAGGGGCGCCGAAGCGGGGGACACGCCTCAGTATTGGGTTGGAGTAGACGGAGTTTAGGGTGGAGCTGTAGTGTACTCGAGCGCACAAGGACGTCATGTTCGGCGGGTTTTGTTCAGGGGAAGTGTGGATGCGATGCGACGGCGTGGGTTCCAGAATCTAGAGACCTTTTGCTTGGCGTGTGATGAAGGTGCGCGGCTAGGAGCACGATTTACCCAAGCGAAAGCGAAGCGCAGCTTGATCCACACTTTTTTACGGCTTGACCCCCACTTGCCAACGCTAACGAACAACTTTGTTAACGCCACGCCACCACTAGTGCCTTCTTTTTTTCAGGAAAAACTTCCAATCTATTCATTTTCAATCATGGTTAAAGTCCTGGTACTGCTCCTGGTTAAAGTCCTGGTACTCCTCGTAGACGGTGTACTCGGAGTGCCAGCGATAACCCAGATAGGTCATCATCTCAGCTAGCACAGCAGGTGATCCCGAGGCACCAATGGCCGTCGTGTGGCGCACGACCTGCCTCGTGGGTTCCATCTGAAAGCAAATACGTTTCAAAGGAGTCAAATGACAGTGTGTGAATTGTTCAAAATACTATTCTAAGAAACAACTATGGCTTATCCAACTTTGGGGTGAATGCGGTCACGGGATCCTAGTGTTAGAGTTAGTAAATTCGTTTAACCCGAGTAGAAGAGAGTTCAGAGTCCAGAGTAAAGGTCGAGGAGTAAAAGATCCTAGTACCACCCAATGGCGACGTGGGCCTGTAAGACACACAACCATGTTAGTAAAAGTTTTGTAATGTCTAGACTCGACTTCGGCCAAGGAGTGTGGAAAGGGGGAGTCCTACAGGCAGTCGGCTCTGATACCAACTTGTGACGCCCCCGATTTGACCGTACACTAATCATGCACGCAAATGTGTACGATCAAGATCAGGGACTCACGGGAAGATATCACAACACAACTCTACAACATAAATAAGTCATACAAGCATCATAATACAAGCCAGGGGCCTCGAGGGCTCGAATACAAGTGCTCGATCATAGACGAGTCAGCGGAAGCAACAATATCTGAGTACAGACATAAGTTAAACAAGTTTGCCTTAAGAAGGCTAGCACAAACTGGGATACAGATCGAACGAGGCACAGGCCTCCTGCCTGGGATCCTCCTAACTACTCCTGGTCGTCATTAGCGGACTGCACGTAGTAGTAGGCACCTCCAGTGTCATAGGAGTCGTCGTCGACGGTGGCGTCTGGCTCCTGGACTCCAGCATCTGGTGGCGACAACCAGGTAGAAAGGAAAGGGGGAAAAGAGGGAGAGAAGCAACCGTGAGTACTCATCCAAAGTACTCGCAAGCAAGGAGCTACACTACATATGCATGGGTATATGTGTAAAGGGCCATATCAGTGGACTGAACTGCAGAATGCCAGAATAAGAGGGGGATAGCTAGTCCTGTCGAAGACTACGCTTCTGGCCATCTCCATCTTGCAGCATGTAGAAGAGAGTAGATTGAAGTCCTCCAAGTAGCATCGCATAGCATAATCCTACCCGGCGATCCCCTCCTCGTCGCCCTGTTAGAGAGCGATCACCGGGTTGTATCTGGCACTTGGAAGGGTGTGTTTTATTAAGTATCCAGTTCTAGTTGTCATAAGGTCAAGGTACAACTCCGGGTCGTCCTTTTACCGAGGGACGCGGCCATTCGAATAGATAAACTTCCCTGCAGGGGTGCACCACATAACCCAACACGCTCGATCCCATTTGGCCGGACACACTTTTCTGGGTCATGCCCGGCCGCGGAAGATCAACACGTCGCAGCCCCACCTAGGCTCAACAGAGAGGTCAACACGCCGGTCTAAATCCTATGCGCGCAGGGGTCTGGGCCCATCGCCCATTGCACACCTGCACGTTGCGTACGCGGCCGGAAGCAGACCTAGCCTAACAGGCGTTCCAGTCCAATCCGGCGCGCGCCGCTCCGTCGCTGACGTCAAGAAGAGCTTCGGCTGATACCACGACGTCGAGTGCCCATAACTGTTCCCGCGTAGTTGGTTAGTGCGTATAGACCAAATGGCCAGACTCAGATCAAATACCAAGATCTCATTAAGCGTGTTAAGTATCCGCGAACGCCGACCAGGGCCAGGCCCACCTCTCTCCTAGGTGGTCTCAACCTGCCCTGTCGCTCCGCCATAAAGTAACAGTCGGGGGCCGTCAGGAACCCAGGCCCACCTCTACTGGGATGGAGCCACCTGTCCTTTCAGCCCCCTCATCAGAATCACTTGTGGGTACTCAACGAGCCGACCCGACTTAAGTCACCACATGTGTCATGTATATAAAGTATATAGTATATACCCGTGATCACCTCCCGAAGTGATCACGGCCCCGTAGTATAGCATGGCAGACGGACAAGAGTGTAGGGCCACTAATGGAACACTAGCATCCTATACTAAGCAGTAGGATAGCAGGTAAGGGTAACAACTGTAGCAACAATGAGAGGCTATGCAACAGAATAGGATTAACGGAAAGCAGTAACATGCTACACTACTCTAATGCAAGCAGTATAGAGAAGAATAGGCGATATCTGGTGATCAAGGGGGGGCTTGCCTGGTTGCTCTGGCAAGTAGGAGGGGTCGTCAACTCCGTAGTCGAACTGGGCAGCAGCAGCGTCGGTCTCTTAGTCTACCGGAGAGAAGGGGGGGGGGAACAGTAAATACAATGCAAACATAAGCATGACGATGCATGACATGACAAAGCGTGATGCTAGGTGTGCCCTAATGCGGCAGTAGGTGGTACCGGCGAAGGGGGGAACATCCGGGAAAGTATTCCCGATGTTTCACATTTTTGGACAAATGAAACGGAGGGGGAAAGTTGCGAGTTCGATATGTTAGGGATGTGTGGCGGACGAACGGGCTGCGTATCCGGATTCGTCTCGTCGTTCTGAGCAACTTTCATGTACAAAGTTTTTTCATCCGAGCTACGGTTTATTTTATATTAATTTTAAAGATTTAAATCATTTTTAGAATTTAATAAATTAATATAATTCGAAATTTAATTAATGCATCAGTATGACGTCAGCAGTCAACGTTGACCGTTGACCTGGTCAACCTGACAGGTGGGTCCCACCTGTCAGGGACTGTTAGCTAATTAACAGTAGTTAATTAGGTTAATTAATCTTAATTAGTTAATATTAACAGGATTAATTAAGTTAATTAATTATCTTTATTATTTATTTATTTATTTTTATTAATTTAATTTTTTTAAATCTTTTTTATTAAAACGTTCTCTGGGCGGGGCCCATGTGTCATAGGCCCAGCAGGGCATAACGGGCGCATGGGCGTTGGGGCGTTGCGGGCAGAGCCCCGTGAGTGTGCGGGCGTGCGGGCGCTGGCCCGGGCGTGGCCAACGGGGCGGCTGGGCGACGGCGGCAAGGCGGCGGAGGCAGGACGACGGGCAGTGCGAAGGGGAACGGGCGCCGGGCGAACGGCTGCGGCCGTGCGTGCGCGTGTGGGCGGGAGAGACAGGGCGCGGGGGCGCGGCCATGGGCGTGTTCAGGGGCGCCGGGGCGCGGCCGCCGACGTGGTGAGCGCGGGGGCGGGGCTGCGGGTGAGGACGGCGTCGTGGCGTTCTGGACAGGGAGAGGAAGAGGGGGGGCGCGTGCTCGCAGGGCCGGTAGGGATAGGGCAGCGGGGGTTGAGGAGGTCGACGGGGACGACCAGGCGACGGTGGTGAAGCAGGCCGGCGGGGAGCGCTCCGGCGACGGCGTCCAGGCGCGTGGCGCGGCTCGATCCGTCGGCTTCGGGGTCGGTGACGAGGTGAGGCGCCGGCGTCAAGGAGTGGGGCGGCGCGGTCGCCGGGGAAAGGTGGCGGGGTCGGGACGAGGCCGACGGGGGGCGCGGGGCGTCGGGGGCGAGCGGGGCGACGGGGTCGTCGGGGTGGCGTCGCCCCGATTGGATCGAGGGAGTGGGGGGAAGAGAGAGCGAGAGGGGGTGGGGGAGTGGGGGGTGGGTCGGGCTAGGGTTTGCTGGGGGGTGGATAAGGGGAGAGTGGGGGTGGGCCGGCCGGCTGGGCCCTTGCCCAGTTGGGCTGGCCAGCTGGGCCACAGTTGGCCCAATGGGGGGCTTCTCTTTTCTTTTCTTCTGTTTTCTGTTTTGCATTTCTTTTTTATTTCGCTTTTCTGTTTTATTTTATTTTAAATTATCTAGGCATTTTATAAAAATGTGTTTATTACACCATATTTACTTATCCAAAATATGGCACCTCCCGAACATTTTGTTTTAAATTTTGAAAAACTTTTATTGTTGACATTAATTGAATTTAAATTATGAAACGGTTTTGAATCATCGCACGGTTAACAACAGTAACCAAAGTGACGTGGCATGATTAGCGTGGGATTACTGTAGCATGATTATCGGGGCGTTACAAATCTCCTCCACTACAAGAAATCTCGTCCCGAGATTTAGGAGGTAGAAGGAAACAACGCGGGGTATTCATCACGCAGGCGATCCTCGCGTTCCCAAGTGGCTTCATCTTCAGAATGGTGCGACCACTGGACTTTGAGGAACTTGATAGCCTTCTGACGGGTGCGGCGCTCAGCTTGGTCGAGAATGCAGACCGGATGCTCTTTATAGGAGAGGTCCTGCTGCAATTCGAGCACTTCATGATCCACTGCTTGGATTGGGTCCTTGAAGCAACGGCGGAGCTGTGAGACGTGGAACACATCGTGAACCTGAGAAAGGTTCGGCGGAAGCTCCAGTCGATATGCCACTTTTCCACGCCTTTCGAGAATAGTGAATGGGCCAATATAGCGAGGAGCTAGCTTGCCCTTGATCCCGAAGCGGTGAGCACCCTTCATTGGTGTAACTCGAAGATAGGCCTTTTCGCCAGGTTGATAGACCATGTCTTTATGATGACGGTCATACTGACTCTTCTGATGTGACTGAGCAGTCTTGAGATTCTCACGAATAATGCGGACTTGTTCTTCGGCATGTTGGATAATATCCGGACCGAAGAGTGGACGTTCCCCAGTTTCTGACCAGTTCAGAGGGGTTCGGCACTTTCGTCCATATAACACTTCGAAGGGGGCCATCTTCAGACTAGCTTGACAGCTATTATTATAAGAGAACTCAGCATACGAGAGAGATTCCTCCCATTTCTTGCCGAAGGAAATAACACAAGCTCGAAGCATGTCTTCGAGAACTTGGTTGACGCATTCAACTTGCCCTTGCGACTGAGGATGAAACGCAGTACTGAATGACAGATGAGTTCCCATAGCTTCTTGGAAACTTGCCCAGAATCTTGAAGTGAATAAGCTGCCACGGTCTGAGCTGATAACCAATGGAATACCGTGGAGTGAAACAATCCCGGACATATAGAGCGTTGCCAGCTGACTAGCAGTGATCGTTTCTTTGACCGCCAGGAAATGTGCAACTTTGGAAAGCCGGTCAATGACGACAAGAATAGCATCATTACCTTTCTGTGATTTGGGAAATCCAGTGACGAAGTCCATCTCAACATGGTCCCATTTCCATTCAGGAATAGAGATAGGTTGCAGAGTTCCAGCAGGCCTTTGATGTTCTGCTTTGATACGACGGCAAACGTCACACTCAGCAACATAACGAGCAATGTCTTGCTTCATATTAGACCACCAGAATCTCTGACGGATGTCTTGGTACATCTTTGTACTACCAGGATGGATACATAGAGGCGTATCATGAGCTTCTTTCATAACTTCCTGTGTCATATCCAGTTTTTTCTCTGCACATGGCACCATTAGGCGGCCCTTGAAGTACAAAGTGCCATCTTCAGCAATAGTGAAGAATGAGGGCTTTCCTTCTGCGAGGTAGCGCTTAATCTTGTGGGCTTCAGAGTCATATCCCTGTATTCTCTTGATGGAGTCCAAGAGATCTGGTTCGACGGCCAGGGTATTTGAGGGAACCCTGGGGAACAACACGGAGGTTCATCTTGCGAAACTCCTTAGGAGGGGGGAGCGAGTGCACCCGGAGGAACAATATGGAGGTTCAGCTTCCTGAATTCTTCAACAAGTGAGGGCTGAACTTTATGAACCTGGAGGTGGTTGTAGTAAGACTTGCGGCTCAAGGCATCAGCCATTACATTAGCCTTGCCTGGCGTATAGGAAATACCCAAGTCAAAGTCTGCAACAAGCTCCATCCATCTCTGCTGACGGAGGTTCTGGTCTGGCTGAGTAAACAGATACTTCAGACTTTGGTGGTCAGTGAAGATCTCGCGACGATTACCAAGAAGGTAATGTCGCCACTGCTTCAGCGCATGAATGACACCAGCAAGTTCGAGGTCATGAACTGGGTAGTTCTCTTCGTGAGGGCGCAATTGCCGAGAGGCATAAGCAATCACTTTGCGGTCTTGCATTAGGACACAGCCTAATCCTTGACGGGAAGCGTCGCAGTAAATGACGAAGTCCTTCTTAGTATCTGGTGGAGCTAGAACTGGGGCAGAAGTCAAGTTGTCTTTGAGTGCCTGGAAACTTTCCTGACATTTGTCTGTCCATTGGAACTTGACGCCCTTATGCAACAAGTTAGTCAGAGGCCTGGCGATCTTGGAGAAGTTCTCGACGAATCGACGGCAATAGCTGGCGAGACCGAGAAAACTTCTGACTTGCTTAACGTTCTTGGGAGGAGTCCAATCAAGGACAGCCTGGACTCGTTCAGGGTTGAAGGAAATACCATCCTTAGAGATGACATGCCCAAGATAGGTTACTTCGGGTAGCCAGAATTCACATTTAGAGAACTTGGCATATAGTTGATGCTCTCGTAGCTTTTCCAGCACAAGACGAAGATGTTCAGCATGTTCCTCTTTGTTTTTGGAAAATACCAGGATATCATCCAGATAAACCACGACGAACTTGTCGAGGTAATCCATGAATATATATAGTTCAATAGACGAGAGAAGGTGGCTGGAGCATTGGTTAAACCGAAAGACATGACGGTGTACTCGTATGAACCATATCGAGTCACGAAGGCAGTCTTTGGGATATCCTCTTCGCGAACACGGATCTGGTGGTAACCCAACCTCAAGTCAAGCTTAGAGAACACTGATGAACCCGCCAGTTGATCATATAGATCATTGATCCGAGGAAGAGGGTATTTATTCTGAATGGTAGCTTGGTTTATAGGACGGTAGTCTTGAACTAATCGGTTTGTCCCATCCTTCTTCTTGACAAAGAGAGAAGGTGCTCCCCAAGGAGAGCAACTTGGGCGAATGAATCCTTTGCGAAGAGATTTGTCGATTTCCTCCTTAAGCTCAAGGAGTTCATGCGGCGGCATTTTGTAGGGTCGCTTGGCTATAGGAGTGGTGCCTGGTTTCAAGTCGATGATGAATTCGACAGCTCTAGCAGGGGGAATCCCTGGAAGTTCTTCAGGGAAGACGTCGAGGAATTCACGCACGACGGGAATGTTTTCAATGCCCTCGAGTGGTGCGGCGTTCAATGCATTCAATGCATAGAGCCTGGCCTCGGCATTTTGCACCAGATGAGCTTGGTAAGCAACTATTTCATCTGAAGGGTGAAGTAGATGAACGGTCTTAGTGGCGCAAACTATAGAAGCAGTATGCGCTTTCAACCAATCCATCCCCAAAATGAGGTCGATGTTAGACGACTTCAGGATAATGGGAGAGGCATAGAATTCCAGCCCTTCGATTTCCATGGGGACATCGATGCCAACCAGGGAGGTTTGACACTGTCCCACGGGTGTTTTGACCAATACCGAGGTGTTCATCTCCTCACATTTAACGTCGTGCTTGTATGTAAAATCTTCTGACATGAATGAATGCGATGCACCTGTATCAAATAAAACGGATGCTGGTACTGAATTTACGAGGAGTGTACCCATCACAGTAGCAGGCTGGTCTTGAGCTTCGTTGAGATCGACGTGGTTGGTGTTGGAAATATGCCCTAGAGGCAATAATAAATGGTTATTATTGTATTTCTTTGTTCATGGTAATTGTCTATTGTTCATGCTATAATTGTATTGTCCGGAAATCGTAATACATGTGTGAATACATAGACCACAAAGTGTCCCTAGTAAGCCTCTAGTTGACTAGCTCGTTGATCAACAGATAGTCATGGTTTCCTGACTATGGACATTGGATGTCATTGATAACGGGATCACATCATTAGGAGAATGATGTGATGGACAAGACCCAATCCTAAGCATAGCATAAAAGATCGTGTAGTTTCGTTTGCTAGAGCTTTTCCAATGTCAAGTATCTTTTCCTTAGACCATGAGATCGTGCAACTCCCGGATACCGTAGGAGTGCTTTGGGTGTGCCAAACGTCACAACGTAACTGGGTGACTATAAAGGTGCACTACGGGTATCTCCGAAAGTGTCTGTTGGGTTGGCACGGATCGAGACTGGGATTTGTCACTCCGTGTGACGGAGAGGTATCTCTGGGCCCACTCGGTAATGCATCATCATAATGAGCTCAATGTGACTAAGGCGTTAGTCACGGGATCATGCATTGCGGTACGAGTAAAGAGACTTGCCGGTAACGAGATTGAACAAGGTATTGGGATACCGACGATCGAATCTCGGGCAAGTAACATACCGATTGACAAAGGGAATTGTATACGGGATTGATTGAATCCTCGACATCGTGGTTCATCCGATGAGATCATCGTGGAACATGTGGGAGCCAACATGGGTATCCAGATCCCGCTGTTGGTTATTGACCGGAGAGGCGTCTCGGTCATGTATGCATGTCTCCCGAACCCGTAGGGTCTACACACTTAAGGTTCGGTGACGCTAGGGTTGTAGAGATATATGTATGCAGAAACCCGAAAGTTGTTCGGAGTCCCGGATGAGATCCCGGACGTCACGAGAGGTTCCGGAATGGTCCGGAGGTGAAGAATTATATATAGGAAGTCCAGTTTCGGCCACCGGGAAAGTTTCGGGGGTTACCGGTATTGTACCGGGACCACCGGAAGGGTCCCGGGGGTCCACCGGGTGGGGCCACCTATCCCGGAGGGGCCCATGGGCTGAAAGTGGAAGGTAACCAGCCCCTAGTGGGCTGGGCGCCCCCCCATGGGCCTCCCCCCATGCGCCTAGGGTTGGGAACCCTAGGGTGGGGGGACTTCCCCCTTGCCTTGGGGGGCAAGGCAACCCCTTTCCCCCCTCTGGCCGCCGCCCCCCATCCAGATGGGATCCCTGGCCGGTGCCCCCCTCCCAGGGGGCCTATATAAAGGGGGGAGGGAGGGCAGCAGCACCACAGCCTTGGGCGCCTCCCTCCTCCCCTGCAACACCTCTCTCTCTCTCTCTCTCTCTCTCTCTCTCTCTCTCTCTCTCTCGCAGAAGCTCGGCGAAGCCCTGCCGGAGACCCGCTACATCCACCACCACGCCGTCGTGCTGCTGGATCTCCATCAACCTCTCCTTCCCCCTTGCTGGATCAAGAAGGAGGAGACGTCGTTGCACCGTACGTGTGTTGAACGCGGAGGTGTCGTCCGTTCGGCACTCGGTCATCGGTGATTTGGATCACAGCGAGTACGACTCCGTCATCCACGTTCATTGGAACGCTTCCGCTCGCGATCTACAAGGGTATGTAGATGCACTCTTTCCCCTCGTTGCTAGTAGACTCCATAGATGCATCTTGGTGAGCGTAGGAAAATTTTAAATTATGCTACGATTCCCAACAGTGGTATCATGAGCCAGGCCTATGCGTAGTTACTATGCACGAGTAGAACACAAAGCAGTTGTGGGCGTTGAGTTTGCCAATTCTTCTTGCCGCTACTAGTCTTTTCTTTTTTCGGTGGTATTGTAGGATGAAGCGGCCCGGACCGACCTTACACGTACGCTTACGTGAGACAGGTTCCACCGACTGACATGCACTAGTTGCATAAGGTGGCTAGCGGGTGTCTGTCTCTCCTACTTTAGTCGGAACGGATTCGATGAAAAGAGTCCTTATGAAGGGTAAATAGAAATTGGCAAATCATGTTGTGGTCATACGTAGGTAAGAAACATTCTTGCTAGAAACCTACAAACCACGTAAAAACTTGCAACAACAATTAGAGGACGTCTAACTTGTTTTTGCAGCAAGTGCTATGTGATGTGATATGGCCAGAAGATGTGATAAATGATATATGTGATGTATGAGATTGATCATATTCTTGTAATAGGAATCACGACTTGCATGTCGATGAGTATGACAACCGGCAGGAGCCATAGGAGTTGTCTTTATTATTTTGCATGACCTGCGTGTCATTGAATAACGCCATGTAAATTACTTTACTTTGTTGCTAAACGCGTTAGCCATAGAAGTAGAAGTAATCGTTGGCGTGACGACTTCATGAAGACACAATGATGGAGATCATGATGATGGAGATCATGGTGTCATGCCGGTGACGAAGATGATCATGGTGCCCCGAAGATGGAGATCAAAGGAGCATAATGATATTGGCCATATCATGTCACTATTTGATTGCATGTGATGTTTATCATGTTTTTGCATCTTATTTGCTTAGAACGACGGTAGTAAGTAAGATGATCCCTTATAATAATTTCAAGAAAGTGTTCACCCTAACTGTGCACTGTTGCGAAGGTTCGTTGTTTCGAAGCACCACGTGATGATCGGGTGTGATAGATTCTAACGTTCGAATACAACGGGTGTTGATGAGCCTAGCATGTACAGACATGGCCTCGGAACACACGCAATACACTTAGGTTGACTTGACGAGCCTAGCATGTACAGACATGGCCTCGGAACACGGAGGACCGAAAGGTCGAGCATGAGTCGTATAGAAGATACGATCAACATGGAGATGTTCACCGATCTTGACTAGTCCGTCTCACGTGATGATCGGACACGGCCTAGTTAACTCGGATCATGTTTCACTTAGATGACTAGAGGGATGTCTATCTGAGTGGGAGTTCATTAAATAATTTGATTAGATGAACTCAATTATGATGAACTTAGTCTAAAATCTTTACACTATGTCTTGTAGATCAAATGGCCAATGTTGTCCTCAATTTCAACGCGTTCCTAGAGAAAACCAAGCTGAAAGATGATGGCAGCAACTATACGGACTGGGTCCGGAACCTGAGGCTCATCCTCATAGTAGCCAAGAAAGATTATGTCTTAGAAGCACCGCTAGGTGATGCACCAATCCCACAGAACCAAGACGTTATGAACGCTTGGCAATCACGTGCTGATGATTATTCCCTCGTTCAGTGCGGCATGCTTTACAACTTAGAACCGGGTCTCCAAAAGCGTTTTGAGAAACATGGAGCATATGAGATGTTTGAGGAGCTGAAACTGGTTTTTCAAGCTCATGCCCGGGTCGAGAGATATGATGTCTCCGACAAGTTCTTCAGCTAAAATGGAGGAGAACAGTTCTGTTAGTGAGCACATACTCAGAATGTCTGGGTTGCATAACCGCTTGTCTCAGCTGGGAGTTAATCTTCCGGATGACGCGGTCATTGACAGAATCCTCCAGTCGCTTCCACCAAGCTACAAGAGCTTTGTGATGAACTACAATATGCAGGGGATGGAAAAGACCATTCCCGAGGTGTATTCAATGCTGAAATCAGCGGAAGGGGAGATCAGAAAAGAACATCAAGTGTTGATGGTGAATAAAACCACTAAGTTCAAGAAGGGCAAGGGTAAGAAGAACTTCAAGAAGGACGGCAAGGGAGTTGCCGCGCCCGGTAAACCAGTTACTGGGAAGAAGTCAAAGTATGGACCCAAGCCCGAGACTGAGTGTTTTTATTGCAAGGGAAGTGGTCACTGGAAGCGGAACTGCCCCAAATACTTAGCGGACAAGAAGAAGGCCGGCAACACCAAAGGTATATGTGATATACATGTAATTGATGTGTACCTTACCAGTACTCGTAGTAGCTCCTGGGTATTTGATACCGGTGCGGTTGCTCATATTTGTAACTCAAAGCAGGAACTACGGAATAAACGGAGACTGGCGAAGGACGAGGTGACGATGCGCGTCGGGAATGGTTCCAAGGTCGAATCGCCGTCGGCACGCTACCTCTGCATCTACCCACGGGATTAGTTTTAAACCTCAATAATTGTTATTTAGTGCCAGCTTTGAGCATGAACATTGTATCTGGATCTCGTTTAATTCGAGATGGCTACTCATTTAAATCCGAGAATAATGGTTGTTCTATTTATTTGAGAGATATGTTTTATGGTCATGCCCCGCTGGTCAATGGTTTATTTTTGATGAATCTCGAATGTGATGTTACACATGTTCATAGTGTGAATACCAAAAGATGCAAAGTTGATAACGATAGTCCCACATACTTGTGGCACTGCCGCCTTGGTCACATTGGTGTCAAGCGCATGAAGAAGCTCCATGCAGATGGACTTTTGGAGTCTCTTGATTACGAATCATTTGACACGTGCGAACCATGCCTCATGGGTAAGATGACCAAGACTCCGTTCTCCGGAACAATGGAGCGAGCAACCAACTTATTGGAAATCATACATACCGATGTGTGCGGTCCAATGAGTGTTGAGGCTCGCGGAGGATATCGTTATGTTCTCACTCTCACTGATGACTTAAGTAGATATGGGTATGTCTACCTAATGAAACACAAGTCTGAAACCTTTGAAAAGTTCAAGGAATTTCAGAGTGAGGTTGAGAATCAACGTGACAGAAAAATAAAATTCTTACGATCAGATCGTGGTGGAGAATATTTAAGTCATGAGTTTGGTGCACACTTAAGGAAATGTGGAATAGTTTCACAACTCACGCCGCCTGGAACACCTCAGAGAAATGGTGTGTCCGAACGTCGTAATCGCACTCTATTGGATATGGTGCGATCTATGATGTCTCTTAACGATTTACCGCTCTCATTTTGGGGTTATGCTTTAGAGACTGCCGCATTCACTTTAAATAGGGCTCCGTCGAAATCCGTTGAGACGACACCGTATGAATTATGGTTTGGGAAGAAACCTAAGCTGTCGTTTCTAAAAGTTTGGGGATGCGATGCTTATGTCAAGAAACTTCAACCTGAAAAGCTCGAACCCAAATCGGAAAAATGCGTCTTCATAGGATACCCTAAGGAAACCATTGGGTATACCTTCTACCTCAGATCTGAAGGCAAGATCTTCGTTGCCAAGAACGGGTCCTTTCTGGAGAAGGAGTTTCTCTCGAAAGAATTGAGTGGGAGGAAAGTGGAACTTGATGAGGTGATAGTCACCCCCTCCGAACCGGAAAGTAGCGCAGCGCGGGAAAATGTTCCTGTGGTGCCTACACCGACTGGGGAGGAAGTTGATGATGATGATCATGAAGCTTCAGATCAAGTTACTGAACTTCGTAGGTCCACAAGGACACGTTCCGCACCAGAGTGGTACGGCAACCCTGTCCTGGAAATCATGTTGTTAGACAATGGTGAACCTTCAAACTATGAAGAAGCGATGGCGGGCCCGGATTCCGACAAATGGCTAGAAGCCATGAAATCCGAGATAGGATCCATGTATGAGAACGAAGTATGGACTTTGACTGACTTGCCCGATGATCGGCGAGCCATAGAAAACAAATGGATCTTTAAGAAGAAGACGTACGCAGATGGTAATGTGACCATCTACAAAGCTCGACTTGTCGCTAAGGGTTATCGACAAGTTCAAGGGGTTGACTACGATGAGACTTTCTCACCCGTAGCGAAGCTGAAGTCCGTCCGAATCATGTTAGCAATTGCCGCATACTATGATTATGAGATATGGCAGATGGACGTCAAAACGGCATTCCTTAATGGCTTCCTTAAGGAAGAGTTGTATATGATGCAGCCGGAAGGTTTTGTCGATCCTAAGAATGCTAACAAAGTATGCAAGCTCCAGCGCTCAATCTACTGGCTGGTGCAAGCATCTCGGAGTTGGAACATTCGCTTTGATGAGATGATCAAAGCGTTTGGGTTTACACAGACTTATGGAGAAGCCTGTGTTTACAAGAAAGTGAGTGGGAGCTCTGTGGCATTTCTCATATTATATGTGGATGACATACTATTGATGGGAAATGATATAGAATTCTTGGAAAGTATAAAGGCCTATTTGAATAAGTGTTTTTCAATGAAGGACCTTGGAGAAGCTGCTTATATATTAGGCATCAAGATCTATAGAGATAGATCAAGACGCCTCATTGGTCTTTCACAGAGTACATACCTTGACAAGATATTGAAGAAGTTCGGTATGGATCAGTCCAAGAAGGGGTTCTTGCCTGTATTGCAAGGTGTGCAATTGAGCACGGCTCAATGCCCGACCACGGCAGAAGATATAGAAAAGATGAGTGTCATCCCCTATGCCTCGGCCATAGGGTCTATTATGTATGCCATGTTGTGTACCAGACCTGATGTAAACCTTGCCGTAAGTTTGGTAGGAAGATACCAAAGTAATCCCGGCATGGAACACTGGACAGCGGTCAAGAATATCCTAAGTACCTGAAGAGGACTAAGGATATGTTTCTCGTTTATGGAGGTGACGAAGAGCTCGTCGTAAAGGGTTACGTCGACGCTAGCTTCGACACAGATCTGGATGACTCGAAGTCACAGACCGGATACGTGTATATTTTGAATGGAGGAGCAGTAAGCTGGTGCAGTTGCAAGCAAAGCGTCGTGGCGGGATCTACATGTGAAGCGGAGTACATGGCAGCCTCGAAGGCAACACAGGAAGCAGTCTGGATGAAGGAGTTCATTACCGACCTAGGGGTGATTCCCAATGCGTCGGGCCCGATGACTCTCTTCTGTGACAACACTGGAGCTATTGCCCTTGCGAAGGAGCCCAGGTTTCACAGGAAGACCAGGCATATCAAGCGTCGCTTCAACTCCATTCGTGAAAGTGTTCAAAATGGAGACATAGATATTTGTAAAGTACACACGGACCTGAATGTAGCAGATCCGTTGACTAAACCTCTCCCTAGGGCAAAACATGATCAACACCAGGACGCAATGGGTGTTCGATTCATCACAATGTAACTAGATTATTGACTCTAGTGCAAGTGGAAGACTGTTGGAAATATGCCCTAGAGGCAATAATAAATGGTTATTATTATATTTCTTTGTTCATGGTAATTGTCTATTGTTCATGCTATAATTGTATTGTCCGGAAATCGTAATACATGTGTGAATACATAGACCACAAAGTGTCCCTAGTAAGCCTCTAGTTGACTAGCTCGTTGATCAACAGATAGTCATGGTTTCCTGACTATGGACATTGGATGTCATTGATAACGGGATCACATCATTAGGAGAATGATGTGATGGACAAGACCCAATCCTAAGCATAGCATAAAAGATCGTGTAGTTTCGTTTGCTAGAGCTTTTCCAATGTCAAGTATCTTTTCCTTAGACCATGAGATCGTGCAACTCCCAGATACCGTAGGAGTGCTTTGGGTGTGCCAAACGTGACAACGTAACTGGGTGACTATAAAGGTGCACTACGGGTATCTCCGAAAGTGTCTGTTGGGTTGGCACGGATCGAGACTGGGATTTGTCACTCCGTGTGACTGAGAGGTATCTCTGGGCCCACTCGGTAATGCATCATCATAATGAGCTCAATGTGACTAAGGCGTTAGTCACGGGATCATGCATTGCGGTACGAGTAAAGAGACTTGCCGGTAACGAGATTGAACAAGGTATTGGGATACCGACGATCGAATCTCGGGCAAGTAACATACCGATTGACAAAGGGAATTGTATACGGGATTGATTGAATCCTTGACATCGTGGTTCATCCGATGAGATCATCGTGGAACATGTGGGAGCCAACATGGGTATCCAGATCGCGCTGTTGGTTATTGACCGGAGAGGCGTCTCGGTCATGTCTGCATGTCTCCCGAACCCGTAGGGTCTACACACTTAAGGTTCGGTGACGCTAGGGTTGTAGAGATATATGTATGCGGAAACCCGAAAGTTGTTCGGAGTCCCGGATGAGATCCCGGACGTCACGAGAGGTTCCGGAATGGTCCGGAGGTGAAGAATTATATATAGAAAGTCCAGTTTCGGCCACCGGGAAAGTTTCGGGGGTTACCGGTATTGTACCGGGACCACCGGAAGGGTCCCGGGGGTCCACCGGGTGGGGCCACCTATCCCGGAGAGGCCCATGGGCTGAAAGTGGAAGGGAACCAGCCCCTAGTGGGCTGGGCGCCCCCCCATGGGCCTCCCCCCATGCGCCTAGGGTTGGGAACCCTAGGGTGGGGGGACTTCCCCCTTGCCTTGGGGGGCAAGGCAACCCCTTTCCCCCCTCTGGCCGCCTCCCCCCATCCAGATGGGATCCTTGGCCGGCGCCCCCCTCCCAGGGGGCCTATATAAAGGGGGGAGGCAGGGCAGCAGCACCACAGCCTTGGGCGCCTCCCTCCTCCCCTGCAACACCTCTCTCTCTCTGTCTCGCAGAAGCTCGGCGAAGCCCTGCCGGAGACCCGCTACATCCACCACCACGCCGTCGTGCTGCTGGATCTCCATCAACCTCTCCTTTCCCCTTGCTGGATCAAGAAGGAGGAGACGTCGCTGCACCGTACGTGTGTTGAACGCGGAGGTGCCGTCCGTTCGGCACTCGGTCATCGGTGATTTGGATCACGGCGAGTACGACTCCGTCATCCACGTTCATTGGAACGCTTCCGCTCGCGATCTACAAGGGTATGTAGATGCACTCCTTTCCCCTCGTTGCTAGTAGACTCCATAGATGCATCTTGGTGAGCGTAGGAAAATTTTAAATTATGCTACAATTCCCAACAGTTGGCATGAACACAACCATAAGACTTGGCCTTGTTGCTGCGGGTCGGGTTGCTTCCATGGCCAGTTGCTGGAAGGGCCAGTTGTTTCTGGTTCTGGTTGCATTCTCTAGCACGGTGTCCTGGTTGACCACACCTGAAGCACAAACCATTATTGGGAGTGGGAACAGGAGCTTGGGATGGTGGAGCTGGAAGTCTTGACTGCCTAGATGGTGGTGGAGGCAGACGAGGTGCAGCATAGGTCTGCCTTGGGGCAGATGCATTTGGACGGTACATGCTATTCGGGATCCATATCTTACACTTCTGTGAGGGCGGGCCCGAAGATGAGCCTGTGTCTCGGTTGCGCCTGTGAGAGCTCTGGTATTCCTGCAGACCAGTTTCGACATTGATGGCCTTGTTCACCAAGGTGGCGAAATCAGCAAAATCATGCACTGGCAGTGCGAGCTTGATGTCAGCTTGAAGGCCATCACGGAACTTCTCCTGTCTGCGTGCATCAGTTGCAATGTCCTCTTCAGCATAGCGAGACAAGTCCAGAAACTCCCGCTGATAAGCTTCAACAGTTTTGTTGCCTTGGGTGAGGTTGCGGAACTCACGCTTCTTCCGGTCCATGACTCCCTGAGGAATGAAGCGGGCACGGAAAGCAGCTTGGAAGTCTGGCCAGGTGATGATTGTTCCAGCTGGCAGAGTACGCCTGTGGCTGTCCCACCATTGAGCTGCGAGTCCCTTCAGAAAGAAGGAAGCAAAGGTGACATAGTTGGCAGGGGCTACATCGGCAGACTCCATTTCATAGGTGATGTCACGGAGCCAGTCATCAGCATCCAGAGGCTGAGTTGAGCTGCGGTACACAGTTGGATTGAGGCGCATGAAATCCTGCAGAGTTACTGGGGTTGGTTGCTGGTCCATATTGGGGCGAGGAAACTGAGCCATCATATTTTCCATGAATTGGCGGTTCAGTTCGAACTGTTGGATCATACCAGCCATGTACTCAGGTGGTGGTGGGGCATTGCCACCACTACCATGACCACCTGGTCTAACCATCCTGCTAATATATAACAAGGGTTCAACATTGAGAAATTTGCAAAGACAAGAATCATTCATGATGAAACATGCATAATGAAAGGAGCACGATAGCTACTACATAGTAGTCGGCATAACTTACAAAAGGGGTCATGCATAGAGTTCAGTACACAGAGTTCAGTACATAGACTAAAACAACATAGGCACACAGGCTCGCGGCGAATGCATCTAACACTAACAAGCAAGCCTACATCAGTCCCAAGAGGTACTGTGGAGGTAGGTGTAGCCTGAAAGCTGGTAGTGTCGCATCGGGAACTCCACGTCAGCAACCTGGGGTCCGCGAATACTCTGGTGCAGAACCTGACGCTCAGGTGGCAGAAGAGGTCCAAGTGCGGGAGAGTGGCCTCCCACATCTGGCCAGCCGACACCCTGGGGCATCACAGTCCTGGCTGGGTAGATCGCAGAACGGGGTAGCTCCCTAGATCGGACAAAGGGGTGCAACAGCGTCAGAGCACGGTAAAGGTGCTGACGGGTGGTGTACAACTCGTGGCGAAGAGCTCGGTTAGCTCGATCCAGCCCATCAGCATGCAGAACCAGGTTCTGATGGTAGAAGGGCTCTCGGGTGACAGTGGAGTAGGCAGCAGTATAGTATCCCTCCGCACCAACATCAGATGCGATAGCAATGTGCCTGAAAGGGGAGGTGTCCAACTCCCGATACTCTCCACGAAGACGTGTCAGAGCAGCATAAGCAGCATCGTGGACAGCCATATCGATGGTCACTCCAACACCATGAGCGGTGTGCAGCACAGTAGTGGAGTCATACTCCCGCGAGTAGAGGTGGACGATGGCATGGTACTGCTCCTGGTTAAAGTCCTGGTACTCCTCGTAGACGGTGTACTCGGGGTGCCAGCGATAACCCAGATAGGTCATCATCTCAGCTAGCACAGCAGGTGATCCCGAGGCACCAATGGCCGTCGTGTGGCGCACAACCTGCCTCGTGGGTTCCATCTGAAAGCAAATACGTTTCAAAGGAGTCAAATGACAGTGTGTGAATTGTTCAAAATACTATTCTAAGAAACAACTATGGCTTATCCAACTTTGGGGTGAATGCGGTCACGGGATCCTAGTGTTAGAGTTAGTAAATTCGTTTAACCCGGGTAGAAGAGAGTTCAGAGTCTAGAGTAAAGGTCGAGGAGTAAAAGATCCTAGTACCACCCAATGGTGACGTGGGCCTGTAAGACACACAGCCATGTTAGTAAAAGTTTTGTAATGTCTAGACTCGACTTCGGCCAAGGAGTGTGGAAAGGGGGAATCCTACAGGCAGTCGACTCTGATACCAACTTGTGACGCCCCCGATATGACCGTACACTAATCATGCACGCAAATGTGTACGATCAAGATCAGGGACTCACGGGAAGATATCACAACACAACTCTACAACATAAATAAGTCATACAAGCATCATAATACAAGCCAGGGGCCTCGAGGGCTCGAATACAAGTGCTCGATCATAGACGAGTCAGCGGAAGCAACAATATCTGAGTACAGACATAAGTTAAACAAGTTTGCCTTAAGAAGGCTAGCACACACTGGGATACAGATCGAATGAGGCGCAGGCCTCCTGCCTGGGATCCTCCTAACTACTCCTGGTCGTCGTCAGCGGACTGCACGTAGTAGTAGGCACCTCCAGTGTCGTAGGAGTCGTCGTCGACGGTGGCGTCTGGCTCCTGGACTCCAGGATCTGGTTGCGACAACCAGGTAGAAAGGAAAGGGGGAAAAGAGGGAGAGAAGCAACCGTGAGTACTCATCCAAAGTACTCGCAAGCAAGGAGCTACACTACCTATGCATGGGTATATGTGTAAAGGGCCATATCAGTGGACTGAACTGCAGAATGCCAGAATAAGAGGGGGATAGCTAGTCCTGTCGAAGACTACGCTTCTGGCCATCTCCATCTTGCAGCATGTAGAAGAGAGTAGATTGAAGTCCTCCAAGTAGCATCGCATAGCATAATCCTACCCGGCGATCCCCTCCTCGTCACCCTGTTAGAGAGCGATCACCGGGTTGTATCTGGCACTTGGAAGGGTGTGTTTTATTAAGTATCCAGTTCTAGTTGTCATAAGGTCAAGGTACAACTCCGGGTCGTCCTTTTACCGAGGGACACGGCTATTCGAATAGATAAACTTCCCTGCAGGGGTGCACCACATAACCCAACACGCTCGATCCCATTTGGCCGGACACACTTTTCTGGGTCATGCCCGGCCGCGGAAGATCAACACGTCGCAGCCCCACCTAGGCTCAACAGAGAGCTCAACACGCCGGTCTAAATCCTATGCGCGCAGGGGTCTGGGCCCATCGCCCATTGCACACCTGCACGTTGCGTACGCGGCCGGAAGCATACCTAGCCTAACAGGCGTTCCAGTGCAATCCGGCGCGCGCCGCTCCGTCGCTGACGTCAAGAAGAGCTTCGGCTGATACCACGACGTCGAGTGCCCATAACTGTTCCCGCGTAGTTGGTTAGTGCGTATAGACCAAATGGCCAGACTCAGATCAAATACCAAGATCTCGTTAAGCGTGTTAAGTATCCGCGAACGCCGACCAGGGCCAGGCCCACCTCTCTCCTAGGTGGTCTCAACCTGCCCTGTCGCTCCGCCATAAAGTAACAGTCGGGGGCCGTCAGGAACCCAGGCCCACCTCTACCGGGATGGAGCCACCTGTCCTTTCAGCCCCCTCATCAGAATCACTTGCGGGTACTCAACGAGCCGACCCGACTTTAGTCACCACATGTGTCATGTATATAAAGTATATAGTATATACCCGTGATCACCTCCCGAAGTGATCACGGCCCCGTAGTATAGCATGGCAGACGGACAAGAGTGTAGGGCCACTGATGGAACACTAGCATCCTATACTAAGCAGTAGGATAGCAGGTAAGGGTAACAACTGTAGCAACAATGAGAGGCTATGCAACAGAATGGGATTAACGGAAAGCAGTAACATGCTACACTACTCTAATGCAAGCAGTATAGAGAAGAATAGGCGATATCTAGTGATCAAGGGGGGGGGCTTGCCTGGTTGCTCTGGCAAGTAGGAGGGGTCGTCAACTCCGTAGTCGAACTGGGCAGCAGCAGCGTCGGTCTCGTAGTCTACCGGAGAGAAGAGGGGGGGGAGAAACAGTAAATAAAATGCAAACATAAGCATGACGATGCATGACATGACAAAGCGTGTTGCTAGGTGTGCCCTAACGCGGCAGTAGGTGGTACCGGCGAAGGGGGGGGACATCCGGGAAAGTATTCCCGATGTTTCGCATTTTCGGACAGATAAACGGAGGGGGAAAGTTGCGAGTTCGATACGTTAGGGATGTGTGGCGGACGAACGGGCTGCGTATCCGGATTCGTCTCGTCGTTCTGAGCAACTTTCATGTACAAAGTTTTTCCATTCGAGCTATGGTTTATTTTATATTAAATTTTAAAGATTTAAATCATTTTTAGAATTTAATAAATTAATTTAATTCAAAATTTAATTAATGCATCAGCATGACGTCAGCAGTCAACGTTGACCGTTGACCTGGTCAACCTGACAGGTGGGTCCCACCTGTCAGGGACTGTTAGCTAATTAACAGTAGTTAATTAGGTTCATTAGTTATTAGGTTAATTAATCTTAATTAGTTAATATTAACAGGATTAATTAAGTTAATTAATTATCTTATTTATCTTATTTATTTATTTTTATTAATTTTTTTTAATTTTTTTTATTAAAACGTTCTCTGGGCGAAACGTTCTCTGGGCGGGGCCCATGTGTCATAGGCCCAGCAGGGCATAACGGGCGCACGGGCGTTAGGGCGTTGCGGGCAGAGCCCCGTGAGTGTGCGAGCGTGCGGGCGCTGGCCCGGGCGTGGCCAACGGGGCGGCTGGGCGACGGCGGCAAGGCGGTGGAGGCAGGACGACGGGCAGCACGAAGGGGAACGGGCGCAGGGCGCCGGGCGAACGGCCGCGGCCGTGCGGGCGCGTGTGGGCGGGAGAGACGGGGTCGTCGGGGCAGCGTCGCCCCGATTGGATCGGGGGAGTGGGGGGGAGAGAGCGAGAGGGGGTGGGGGAGTGGGGGGGGGTGGATCGGGCTAGGGTTTGCTGGGGGGTGGATAAGGGGAGAGTGGGGGTGGGCCGGCCGGCTGGGCCCTTGCCCAGTTGGGCTGGCCAGCTGGGCCACAGTTGGCCCAGTTGGGGGGGCTTCTCCTTTCTTTTCTTTTGTTTTCTGTTTTGCATTTCTTTTATTTATTTCTCTTTTCTGTTTTATTTTATTTTAAATTATCTAGGAATTTTATAAAAATGTGTTTATTACACCATATTTACTTATCCAAAATATGGCACCTCCCGAACATTTTGTTTTAAATTTTGAAAAACTTTTATTGTTGATATTAATTGAATTTAAATTATGAAACGGTTTTGAATCATCGCACGGTTAACAACAGTAACCAAAGTGACGTGGCTTGATTAGCGTGGGATTACTGTAGCATGATTATCCGGGCGTTACATCCTGCAACAAAACCCTTGTTGCAAAATGTCTTCTTCTCTGATTTTCCGCAACAAGACCCATGTTGCAAAACCATTTCTCTAATTTCTCGCAACAAAATCTTTGTTGCAAAAATTCCAACAACATCTCCCGCCGCTGTGTCTAATTTTTTGCAACAAGACCCTTGTTGCAAAAATTGTAACAGCTTCTCCGGCCGCGTCGTACACTTGCACAGTCGTCGTTCACTGCCACCGTTCTGCAACAACGTCGTTGTTGCAGAAAACATGTACGGGAGGTGTTGTTGCAAACAGCGACACAGGGCCGAGCGTGTAGTGGACTTGGACGTATGTGCGTGGTGATGTGGTTGCTACTTGCCTCGGTGGTGATAGGAGGGCGGCGAAGTTCATGGTGCTCCATGACCGACATGGCAGATCTCGCTGACATGGCTGACATGGCGGATCTCGTCGGTGGGGAGGTGTTTGGAGGCGGAAATCCAACATGGATACGTTGGCAGCGATGACGTACAGGCGGCGGTGCTCGGTTTAGCCGCCGTCGCCCTCCCTTGTCCGTGCGCTGCAGGATCTAGCCATGTTCGGTTTGCAACAAAAGGCTAATTGCAAACCCTATTCCTGAAACAAATCACTAGTTGCAGAAACGTCAAGACAAAAGGGGTCGCTCTCCATCGTCTGATTAACAGTGCTGATTAACAGTGCATGGGACGGACAGGGAGGCGGCGGACACTCACAAAAGATTGGTCGGCTGAAGGTAAACGTTTCCTTTTTGTTTTGAACCTTTTTTAGTCTGGGAGTTGGGGCATGGAATTTCTTGACAACATATGTTCGGTGGCAGTAAGAAAATAAAAGTACATTCAGCAATGGTGTCATCCAATTTACGTTCCATTTGACCCAAAAATCGAAAAGCAGAGTGGTCTGGGTTAACAGAACGAGGTGCTCAGCGTCACTATGATATGAGCGTGCATCGAATTTCAAGTCCCACGGGCCAAACCGTCGCGCAGTTGACTTCTTGTCTGGGTTTGGGGTTGCCCAGGGAGTGCGAATTTAGGGGCAGTTTGGTTCGTGACCTGGGTTGCATGTCTGGCAAAAAATTGTGCCTGAAAATAGCCTGGAGAGCAGTTATTTTTCTGCCTGATCAGACATGCCTGACTGTGAAGCGTTTGATTGATGGCCTCGGGCCGATAAGATGTACTCCCTTCGTCCCAAAATTCTTGTTTTAGATTTGTCTAGATACGGATGTATCTAATATTAAAATGTGACTTGATACATCCGTATTTAGACAAATCTAAGATAAGAATTTTGGGACGGAGGTACTAATCGGACTAAAAAACGCCAATCACATGCTAATTAGTAGTCCCAGGCTGCTGCTGCTTTCGGCGGGCAGGAAAAAAGAACACCTGGTCCAGGCTTTTTTCTTTGAAGTTACGCCTGGCCCAGGCTAATGAACTTGCCGGGCATCAAGCCAGGCTAACCAAGTTAGATTGTACGTCCAGGCTGCTTCACACTTATTCAGGACACCAAGCAAACAACTACCAGGCACATCTCAGGGAGGCTCCAGGCAGGCGGGTATCCTGGGTGTCGTTTTGGGCCTTAGGATGTGCATCCCGTTAGTGGGAAATACGAGATGTCCAGTAATGGGCCGGCCCAGCATCGCTGGCGTCCAGCAAAAATGCTCCAAAAGAAACGTGAATACCGCGCTACTATTTTGCAAAATGTGGGAATCGAACCAGCATGCACGCTAAAAACACAAGCTACTAACCACCCGAAATCACTAATTAAGGAGTATTCATTGCAAAGAACACTTCACTTTCCCAGGTCGCGACAAGTGACGCACATGCAGCACGCCACTTGTCACAACCTGGGAGTTTTTTCTTTTTTCATAGGTCCATTTATTTAAAACGTTTTATCTCTTAAACCGTGCGTCCAAATCTCGAACGGTTTTCACTATTGGATTCCTCGCGTCGAGATCTTCAAAACTAGATCCAATGTTGATAGGTTTTGACAAACATTTTTTTCATAAAAAACCGAACGAAAAAAACCAGGCAAAAAACGAACTGGAAGCACGGTTTTTTTCCCTTTCCGAAAGAGGCACGCCCGTGCCTCTCGCGAAATTACAATTGTGCCTCTCGTGGAAGGAAAAAAATAATAGAAAACCCTTTTTTTTCCGTTTCCGAGATGCACGGCCGTGACTCTTGCGAAAGCACAACCGTGCCTCTCGCGAAAGCAAACCGTGACTCTCGCGAAAGAAAAAAAAATAGAAAACGAGTATTTTTTCCCTTTCCAAGAGGCAAGGCCGTGACTCTCGCGAAAGCACAACCGTGCCTCTCGCGGAAGCAAAACCGTGACTCTCGCGAAAGAAAAAAAAACAGAAAACGTGTTTTGTTTTTCCCTTTTCGAGAGGCATGGCCGTGACTCTCGCGAAAGCACAACCGTGCCTCTCGCGGAAGCAAAACCTTGACTCTCGCGAAAGAAAAAAAACAGAAAACAAGTTTTTTTTCGTTTCCGAAAATCACGGCCGTGACTTTCGTGAAAGAAAAAAAAGAAAACGCGTTTCTTTCGCGAAAAAAATAATTTCAAAAACTTTTTTTTGATCGAAAAGCTAAGGAAGACCGGGGGAAAAACAAAACGTCAAAAAAAACCAAAAAAACCGTTTCAAAAGCAGAAAACGCGTGCGGAAAAAAAAATAAAAAAAAATCCAGAGGGAGCGTCCAGAGCGCGACACGTGGCGAATGGCTGAGAGCGCGCCAAGTGGCGCTGATCGTTGCGAGACTCCCGAAGGAGCGCTCGTTAACTAGTTGCTCTCCTAACCACCACACCCCCATCGCTTTGATGTCATTAATTGAAAACACGCTATTTGACCATTTTTCCGATCCCAGTATATTTGGGGAAAAATCGTAAATATTAAAAAGATTTCACGAATTCTTAAAAGGTTCATCTATTTCAAAAACAGTTCATGGCTTTTCACAAAACAAATTCATAAAATCGAAAAAAGTTCATCGATTTTGTAAAAATAAGTTCAAAAATCTGAAAGGAGTTTTCTGAATTTTGAAAAAAGCTCACGGATTTGAGAAAAGTTCATGGATATAAAAAAGGTTCGTCAATTATGATAAAAAAGTTCACAAATTTGAAAATTGTTCACCAAATTTTGAAAAAAAGGTTCACGGATTTGAGAAAAAGTTCATGGATTTAAAAAAAGTTCACCGATTTAGATAAATTTTTTTTTCACAAATTTGAAAAGAGTTCACCGAATTTTGAAAAAAGGTTCTCAGGTTTATAAAAGTTCAGCAATTTCGGTAAAAAAGTTCACTAATGTCAAAAAGGTTCACTAGTTTTCAAAAAAGGTTCACAAATTCGAAAAAGTTCATCAATTTTGAATAAATAGTTCACGAACTGGGAAAAAGCTCACTGGTTTTTTTAAATCATGTATTTAAGAAAAAGAAAGAAAGAAGGAACAAGAAAAAAAGGAAAAGAAAAAATAAAGGAAAAAAGAAAAAGAAAAAAGATGTCATAAACGGAGAAAGGATGTGTCAAATCAAATGAGGGTAGTTGTGTAGTTGGTAACCATAGCTAACGTGAAAGGAGGAGGCACAGTTTTTTGCAATTTCGAACAGACAAAAGGGCGCCCTGTACTAAATTTTTTTTTGAGACAACGCCCTATACCAAATGGCCTGTATTCGGCGGACTCGCTGAAGGGCGAGTGAGCTGAGCCGTCCCACTAGTGCGGGAGGCCACAGCCTCTTTTTCCTATTTATTTTTACGTCTTCTGTTTTCTTTTCGTGCTTTTAATTTTGTACTTTTGTTTATACTTTGAAATATCATATATATATATATATATATTACAATAAACATTTGAAAAATGTTGAAGAAGTATTTAAAAAATGTAGAATAAGCATTTAAAAATATTGAACAAGTATTTAAAAAAATATTGATCATGTATAGAAAAATATTAAACAAGTATTTTAAAAAATGTTGAACACGTATTTGAAAATTGTAAGTATCTGAAAAAGGTTGACCAAGTATTTAAAACATGTTGAACATATATATTAAAATGTTTAACAAGTATTTTAAAAATGTTGAATAGGTATTTTAAAAATGTTGAACAAGTATTGGAAAAAACTGTTGATCATGTACTCCCTCCGTTCCTAAATATTTGTCTTTCTAGAGATTTCAACAAGTGACTACATACGAAGCAAAATGAGTGAATCTACACTCTAAAATATGTCTATATACATTCGTATGTGGTAGTCCATTTGAAATCTCTAAAAAGACAAATATTTAGGAACGGAGGGAGTATATAAGAATGTAGAATGAAAAACAAAATGTAGTGGATTCTTATCATAGGTTTGTCTCTTTACTTTTCTTTCCACAACACGCATGACTGCCTCAGCATTGCCCTTGTTCTTCTGCACACCAGAGAGAGCTATAGGCCTAACTGAATGGAAGGCATGCTGTCAGAACTATTCCAATGGAGGTATTACTTGATCATTTGATCTTTGTTTCTGGCTAGTTCATTAGTGCAATTGGTTTTCTTTTCCAGCTGCCATTGCTACCAGATGACCAGCTTGTTGCACAAACTTTTACTGTGGATACCTCAGCTTTAGCTGCAAGCTCAACCATGTGCTCCGGAGTGTGACGACCTGACTGCCACAGGGATCGAGATCACACCAGGGGAGAGAGAAGGTAGATGAAAGGGGACGAGACTTGGAGAGGAAGAAGATGAGAGACAAAGAACAACAGGTGAGATTCAGATACATGCTCGTTCATGCCAACTCCTCTCTTCGGTTCAGCTTAAATACCAACACGCTGCCAGCCTGGCCATAGGCCACACACATTCACACGTGTTAAAATTATGTGCTTAACATATGTGTACAAGTTGTGCTATTTTTTTTAGAAAAGGAGGATGACCCCCGGCCTCTGCATCTGGGCGATGCATACGGCCACTTTATTTACAAGTTGTGCTATAGTTTAAATTGTAATTAGCGGACAGCTAGGTGATTGAGTCAGTACATGTGTAATCTGAAATTATTATATGTATGGTCCCATGGGTAGCCAAATAGACTAGAAATAAGCTGTAAGCTAATTAAGTTACAGATCACGAGAGGGAAGGTCCGAGCCGTGCGCGTCGCAGTGGTGGAAGCGTTGTTTGATGGTTTAGAGCATCTACAGCCGGACTTGACAAATCCGACCCCTCAAACATCCGGGCACGTCCGTCGACAGTGACCGGTCACACCACAAATAATTGATTCCGCATACGGATACCTCAAGTACATACTATTACATGCAACGTAAACCTAATATTAAGCAGAGCCCGTCCAGGTCTGCCGTGTCCATGTCCGGCAGCCGGCTCCGCCCCTCAGAGTGTGGGTCCGCTCGCCGGCGAGGTAGAGTAGGACATTGGACACGACCCGACACATGGGACTCAAGGCGCCACCGTCTCCCATTGCCCTATTCCTCCTCGTCGGAGGCCGTGATGGATCCGTCCTGGGAGGAGCTGCCAACATCCACCATGACACGGGTGCGGCGCGCGGGGTTGCAGGCCATCCGTCGGGGCGCCGGAGAATGCGACTTCACCTCTCCAACGTCCACTGCTGCGAGGGCCGGCACCGCCTCCCGCGCCCACTGCGTCGCCGAGCATGCCGCGCCATGTTTTTGTCGGATGACGCCTATGGTGCGTCTGTGGCCTCGACTCGTCAACAGAGGGGTTGCACGTCATCCACCGCATTCGGACACCAGACGGACCGCAGCGCCTCCGGTGAGGCAGTGACGGCATACCTAGCGCCGGATCCATGCCATTTGGGCGGATACAATGGATTCCCGACGGAAGGAGTCCGAGCGTTGCCTCGCAGGGGCTTCCTCCCGGGAGTGGCCGAGCGCAAGCCGGACAACCATCTCCTCCTCGGGGCCGCGTGGGATGAGCTCAGGGTCGACAGTTCTGGAGGTGAAGGACTCGAATCCGTTGCCCGCCATGTCAGAGAAGGCTAGAGATCGCCGGAGGGGAGCTTGGGTTGCGGAGTGGAGTGGAGTTAAATCGCTAGGCTTTGCTCTGACACGACGAACACGTCCGAGTATTTTATATCCGCCTTATATTTGGGTTAGATACGAGGGATGCCAGTCAGCCCGGCCGTTTAAGGGCTGTAACTTATTGACTGTATCACGTTATATATAGTCTACAGAAGGTAAAGCACGAGACGTTGCACGAGACAAATGTGCAACTCCCTTGAAGTAGTACTGTCATATGCTACCCGGTGTTTCTTCTTAAAAAAAGGTTACCCGTGAATTATCTTGCACAGCACCAGACGTGACACGATACTATTAGTTTATACTACTATATGAGTGGTAGTACGTACGTGCTTGGTCGTTGAGTCCTTAAAAGTAAAAAAAATTCAATCAACAAGGCCGGCAATTAAGAAAGGAGCAAAGGAGACTGATGTTAAGAGAGTAGCAAAGCAGTACGTAGGAAGGGAATGGCCGGCCGCGGAGAGGAGCTGAAGCTGCTGGGCATGTGGGCGAGCCCGTTCGTGGTGCGGGTGCAGATCGCGCTCCGCCTCAAGGGCCTCAGCTACGAGTACGTGGAGGAGGACCTGCAGAGCAAGAGCGAGCTGCTCCTGAGGTCCAACCCTGCCCACGCCGGCAAGGTGCCGGTGCTCATCCACAACGGCAAGCCCGTCTGCGAGTCGTCGGTCATCCTGCGGTACATCGACGAGGCCTTCTCCGGCTCCGGGCCCTCCCTCCTCCCCGCCGACCCCTACGGCCGAGCCGTCGCTCTCTTCTGGGCCGTTTTCGTCGACGACACGGTAGGTGCATACATAATGCTTGCTACCTCACCCTCACATGGCCGCGTTCATGTATATACCGTTTTCAGTGCAGCTGTTGAAGGCGCGGAGCCAGGCGTTGAGAGGCGAGACGGTCGAAGAGAAGGAGGAGGGGAGGAAGAAGGCGGCCGTGGCCATGGAAACCTTGGAGGGGGTGTTGATGGAGTCCAAGGCGAGGTTCTTCAGCGGCAGGGATGTACCCGGCTACCTAGACATCATGCTCGGCGGCCTCCTCGGCTCGATGCGCGCGACGGAGGAGATGTGTGGGCTCCAGACCTTCGACCCGACCACCACGCCGCTCCTGGCCGCATGGGCGGAGCTCTTCTGCGCGCTGGACGCGGTGGAGCTAGTCATGCCGCGCGTCGAGAGGCTCGTCGAGTATGCCGAGGCGATGCAGCAGCCTCGCACCGCCGTGTCCAGCACCACCAACTGAGGCCTAACAAGCTCGCCTCCGGTCTTCACGCGCGTGTTATTTACTTCTTGTGCAATCAGCGTAGCTTGTTCAGAAACTAATAGTGCTCTCAAATTCTTGTATGGATTATATTTTTTAGTATTTTTTAAAGTTTACTGTTCATCAGGTGCGGATGAGCCGGGCACCGAATTGAATATCTGACGCTCGTTTTGGCTCTTGGATGCATGCATCCAAGATGAACAGTAAATTCATTTAAAATAGTAAAACGAAATATGAATTACTTTGTGATACTAGATACTCAGGTGCATGAAGTCGGTGCCAGTTTCGTGGAGTGTGGACATTTCAATAGCTCTCGGAAAAAAAAGCAAATTTAGGGCTGTAAGTTTACTGTACATGTATTATTTTGACCAATTTTGTCTTTTTTTTGCTGTGAACTCCTCCGATGTCTGAACCGCACCGCCGTGTCCAGCACCAACCGAGAGCAGATGAGCTCTGCGCGTAGTCTGTTTGTTCTGCAAATGAGCGTGGCTTGTCAAGAAAATAATGCTCTCATTTTGTATGGATAAATATATATTAAAGAAACAGTAAAATGGGGCTAGCTACGCCTCGGCTCAGCATTTTGACGCTATCATCCGTCCGATCATAGTCACAAGCGGCTCAGATCTCCTAGTCCTCCCGCAACATCAATATGCGCCTGGGTTACCGAGCCACTTTGCACGACTCAGGCAGACCAAACAACTTGAAAGGGCTGCTGCTCCACAGACCGATCTGGGTGTGCTCACGTTAACCGGGCTTTCACGTAACTAGATGACCTGTCGCGCCATTTGGCGCGCGAGACAAATTTGAAGCAAGAACTAAAAGACTACTTTGTTTTTTTTCTAGCAGACAATGTTGATGTATACTCTTTTGTGAAGTGTCGTGGATCTGCATAAAAATATTTTTTTCTCATTTGTAATGTCGTGCTCAAATTTTTTATTCAAATGGCAAGCAAATAAATTTCTTTACTTAGGCTGGAGGCTTGCATGGAATATTTCTTTCTTGAATGCGGATCAAATCATCAATATGCCACAGACAGAAGGGAAACCAAATAGCAACGACGAACAATTCAGTTTGCGATTAAGGAAAAGAATTGCTGAATTTCAAACCCAAAAGAAGGAAGCACTAAGTTAGTTTTTGCAAAATAGGAAAATTTGTATTGTTCTAACACTAATAGATTACAGAACAAAATCTGTCCAATAGAAAATTAGGCTTGATGCACTCAATACGCTTTAACGGCCAATAGTGTGGATGGCCTTAGGACTACACAATCTCTAGGAAGCTATCTATTTATGAACAGTGGTGGTATGAAACAGAGACATGGTCCATGATTTAATCTGTTGATACTAATTACAGCAACATGCACCTGGAGCAAGAGGGGGCACAATCTCGTGTTGTTGCTCTCTGAAATAGAGAAACTTTTATATCGCTCAACATGGTGACTGAAGTAGTATGTTCGACTGGTGGTGAGAAGGATGACCCCGGCTCCCAGCTCACTACACACCGAAAATTGGTAACTTATATCTAGGATTAAACCATTTGGAAGCTCTGTATTATACAATAAAAAAACCAAAAACAAGTTTCACAATGGCAACCTAATTAAGAACATGCTCTCCTCAGTCACATAATCATTTAATGAAAAAAGAGAAAGGATCTAGAGCACATCACACAAGTCTACTGTGATCAGGAGCAGACAAGAACAAGGGACATTCATATTTCATCATCAATACCTCCTACACTATACACAGCCTGTAAAAAAATATAAAACTTAAAATGTTGTGAAACCAAAAGAAAACACACTGTAAAGAGATGTAAAAGGGACATGCTCGTTAAACTTTACAATCTCTTCCAAGGATTTTTTTTTATGAAAAGAAAATGTAATGAGTCTCATTGTCAAGAAACTCGTGATTCTCAATAACAGACCATGATATTAATTTCTGAAGTAACATAATACAAGCTGTACCTTCAAATGTTGCTTGTAGTCACTTTCTTTTAGAATTTCCTTCATTGACAAGCTTATCCCTGAAAAGTTGGCAAGAAAATAAATTTCATAAGTGAATCTTGTGCAAACCAGGAAGAAACAGAATCAAGACACCAAAAGAGAAAACTGGGACAATCAACCCCCACCTTGTACATGACCTTGCACTTCGCCGGTCCTACAGAATAACAGCGTGCAATGAATGAATAGGAAGATTGATCTTAGCTGCACACACAAAAATATTTGTTGGAAGAACTTTTTGCAGGGTAGCGGATTTTCTTGCTTAAAATTTAATGAGAGTGAACAAAATCTAGAAACAAAAAGTACATCACTAAGTTGCGTGTTTCCATGGAGCAGCCGCTGCTTCCCTTTGAGCCACCATAGCCACTGTTTACACATATGCAGGTTGCCTCTGTCAACAACTCTTATTATCCGCACCTTCCTAGTTCTGAAATTAAAGGAATGGAGCACATAGTTTAAAGATTTAAGAGAATAGTAAACAACTGCAGGTTTCAAAGGTGTGGTAAATTTAACTTGCAAATTTGCATATGTAGACACCCTATAATATAAAGGATGGCAGTGCCAAAATAACTAAGATACATGCTCTTATCTTATACGCTTTAAAACTTGAGAACATGATTGCCGCGGCTTGCCGCGGCATGTGTATTTTTGTGGGAAAACATGGTAATATGTGCAGAAGTAAAGAACAAATCGCGTGGATGCTTGTTGGCATGTATAAAATCATAAGAGCATGACGGGAGAACCATGATCATGAAATCAAAATAGATGGATTGCTAGTGCAAGAAGAGAGTTCAGTTATCACCTCAGCTCACCTGGGAAGAAACAACAACTTCCATTTCCAAAAGAAAGATATACCTGCATCAACAATTCTTGATCTGTCAAGAATCCCAACAAGGGGAAGTAAGAAAATACCACAAAGATGGAAATGAACAAAAGAATACATACACGTGTGAAGCTGCTGATAATGGAAGTTGACTATCAATAATGTTGTCAGGTTGCTCTTGCTTTCATTCTACTGATGTCCTCTATAGTACCTCGACCACCGAGCAAGTTTGGAAATGGCCAATATTTGTTTTTCTTGTGAAACATTCTTTGAGATCCCCACATTCTAATTTCCACGAATCATTCAGGTAATCTCGGACTGATAAAATTGCATATTAAAATCATGCTTTAGATAAACTGATTGAAACATTGAGAGAAATCAAATAATAGGTGCAGCAGTAGCAACCTATTATGCTTCTCCCTATCTGTCAGCAGATCCAACCACCACAAGGTCCAATCAGAAGCCCCAACTCACTTGCAATTTACAATCCATTTCCTACATCAAATTAGAGAAATAAACTGGAATCACCGGACCACCAACTATAACAATCAGTGTTATAGATTTTCTTCACTTATGTGAAATAGGAATTTCATGTTGTTCCTCTTGCAAATTGAGAGAAATCAAATAATAGGTGCAGCAGTAGCATCATATCATGCTTCTCCCTATCTGTCAGCAGATCCAACCACCACAAGGTCCAATCAGAAGCCCCAACTCACTTGCAATTTACAATCCATTTCCTACATCAAATTAGAGAAATAAACTGGAATCACCGGACCACCAACTATAACAATCAGTGTTATAGATTTCCTTCACTTATGTGAAATAGGAATTTCATATTGTTCCTCTTGCAAATCAGGATAAAGCACTGCATGCATTTAATAAACTTTCATGTACGGAAAATTAGAGAATGCGCAGGGTCGCTAAGAGTCATCTATTACTATTAGCACAACCACAAAAGTGCAATTATTCATAGAATATTAGCATAATTATGTGGCAAATGTTCTCTTAACTAAATACGTCAGATTTCACAAATTTAAAGCTGCAAGGAGAGGAATGGATGGATGAATTCGCAAGAGGAAATGAAAGTATGAGTCCTTCAGATGCATGGAAGAAAGGCAAACTGGAAGACCACAAACACAATACGTGTCGCTCCATTAGAACTAACCTGTGAATCAAATCTTTTAGAATCGGTATATCTGTAAATCTTATGACTTAAAGAAGGGCCATGACTGTGAAAGCTTCTCCAATGACAATGCCTGACACAAAATTCCTCTCCATGGGATGTAGCTGATAGGTGTGATATACACAAATTTCCTCTCCTTGCAGCGGAAGACACTGTTAAGATGGGGAGAGACCGCAACACCAACAAATTCTGCAAATAAAGAAAGATTAGTCGTGAATAGAGCATCCATGTGAATCAAAACTCAACAATAATCCCCTAAGCCTTTTCATTCTTGCAACCTATGTACACCCAGAGAACAAAAGAGTGCTCATATCATACTGAAAATGCATGTAAGATTATATCTACATGCACACATATATCTTCAACCGAAGCAAAGCAACTCATACATTGCACATGATATCCCTGTAAGGATGTGCCAAGAATATCGAGAATTAATATCAAGCAAGGAAAAAAGCATGAGTTCCAGATTTAGTGAGGTGAGACAGGGTTGACCTGTAACTCACCAATCATTGAAAGAAAACTTACATGTAAATTAGTTTGTGCCTGCTGCATCATACAAATGAAAATTGTAACCAACTTCCTCCCTGAAGTAACATCCACATCCAAACTCTGGAATCAAATCAGAAATTAAGATGGGAGAGGAACGAAAAATAAATAGATGTGAATGATCTTCATAGAAAACGAAAGAAATCACACTTGCAGGATGGAGGAATAGTGTGGAGGAAGATCTCACCTGGTACTCACGCCCTCTGCTCGCCATTCACGCGGGTAGGAGGAGGCACCAGGACGGGGGTAGGAAAAGATGCAGCCTAGCACCAGCCTAAAGAGCGTGCGCTGCCGGTGGAGCCCAGGCCTCACCCTTTCCTGCTCCTCCCACAGCGGCGACCTCCGCCCGATCTGGCATCGGTCGATCCACCGCCGGGACGCCCGGATCTCCTCTTCCTCCTCCAGACCCCGCATCTCTCCTCTTCCTCCAAATCCGGGGCTGGCTTGCATGGGGGGAGAGAGGGGTTAGAGAGAGAGAGAGAGAGAGAGAGAGAGGAGGGCGACGAGGAGGGGGAGGCGAGTGGGACGGGAGGCGCCCGCATCTCTCCTCTTCCTCTAGATCCGGGGCTGGCTTGCACGGGGGGAGAGAGGGGTCAGCGAGAGAGAGAGAGGAGGGCGACGAGGAGGGGGAGGCGAGTGGGACGGGAGGCGGCGGCGAGGGTTTCTCCAGGGGAGCGGCTGCGATTTATACCCCTGCACGTAAAAAGACTAAAATGCCCTCGGCGGGGTTTAAAATTTACAGGCGGTGGCACCAATTTAGGGGCGATGTGGAGGGCTTCGTTTTAGGGACGACGTGGAGGGGTTCGTTCTGACTACCAGTATAGGAGGGTTTATATGTTCAATGGGCTGTGAATGTATGCGAAATTGTCCTAGCGTCGTTGCTTCTCCCTTTTCCTTCGCCCTGAGGCCTCGGCTATGCTCACCCGGCCGCCTCCTTTTCCTCTCCCATGACTCCATGACCGTGCGTGCGCCCTCGCCGCGGCCCGCTCCTCCTTTGTTCGCCGACAACCAATTCCTTTCGAGCATCCTCGTTCCGTGCCGTCTCTTCGCCCTCCAAGGCACGCTTAGTCTGGCATCAGTGCTTCACATGCTCTAGCATCCTCCAAGGCATGCTCACCTTGCCCAGCCCACAGTCAACAAAGGATTTCTGTTTGAAAGCAATGCAACGTCGTCTGGTCAAACTCAATAGCATGAAATTGCCAACAACACTTAATAAATAAAGGCTGGCTCAAGATTGCATCCTTACACAAGCAAAGAAGATATTTAGAACATCAACGGGTCTAGAAAGAAGATATTTAGTAATATCACGAGCAAATTAATAATGGGGTAGAAGAATGGTTTGTAGGCAGGGGCAAGCATAATACATGATAATCATGCCCCTACGTAGGCAGAGAGAGAGAGAGAGAGAGAGAGAGAGAGAGAGAGAGAGAGGGAGAGAGAGATTAATCAGCGGCCAGGTTACAACCTCTCCACACCACAATGGCAACCAAGCATATCTTAATAAAGAATCAACACTAGAAACAAAAACACAAATGAGAAGATAATGCCAAACAACTACAAATCAATGGATCATTTTAGTTTTAGTTATTTATATCAAGAAATGGATCGATTTAGTTTTTTTATCAATGTTTGGCAGACGCCAGCATGCACAAGCAAACAACAACAACGACAACAAAGGCATTATCAAAGTAGTTGGCAAGTGACTAGCAATCGAGCACATGCAATGCACGTATCAACCAATATGTAGCATGTTGGCTCACTAAACGACATACCAAAAAGCAAAGCCACGTATGAACTCAGAATAATCAAAAGGAACATGTTGGAAGCACACAAAATCCATACATGTTTACAGTTACATAATCACTAAGAATACAAACTGATAAACCATGAATTTACATGTGTTCTACCCAAAAAATTTTAACTATTGATCTAACTTTTGCATAGCCATGATGACCCTTTTCGGTCTCTTGAGAGGAAGACTAAGTAACTGAATAAAGGACATTTCAAATAAAAAATTCCAGTGAAAATGATCCATCAATGGCATCAGATACATCATGAAGAACTAAGGTTGCTCGATGCGTGACACATCTTTACATAAATATTTTGATAAAGCTATCTGAACCCAACTCAAAGAAAACAATAACTCCAAAGAACCCAGCTCGCAACAAGGGGACTGCGCTAGCAATCCTAAAGATATTTATTCAGATAACAAACAAGATGATATGTTTTTGAAGTTTTCCAGTTTGAATTAATAGTTCATCACTCTTTCTCTGTTTACCTTTTGCAATTGTTGGCAGATATAACTAATGATGTGATGATTTAGCGAAAACCTTTCAGGACAAAATGAAGTGTTTATTGTGTTCCAAATGCATGATGAAGATCAAAATACACATTGCTCTTAATTCTCATCGAAAGATAGTCTATTTAACAAAAAAATACAAGAGAGAAACAGAAGAATGAGGTAAGTTGTTTTGGTATCCTCTTACTATAGCTTGAATTGCGTAGATCCTTCAGTACAAATTGTGAGTGGAATCAAGCATATTTTCCTTGGCATGCTTCCGGCTTATGTCTTGGTCAACATACTTGAAACAAGTAGACTAATTTGTTTTAATGACATTAAGATATACTATTTCAACAATATCGGTCATACACTTAGCATGACTCCTCAACAGTTCGCCATTAAGAATTTATATTTCTCAAATTTGATCAAATTTCTTTTCCTTTCTTCTGATTTAGCAATGAATATTAGAATATATAAAACTAACTCATACAATATATAATAACCCATCTGCGTACTGGTAGAATATCTTAAGGTATCTTCTTAATAGCTTTGTTTGGCTCAATAGTTCATGGACATCAAGTGCTCATTTTTTGAAGTTTGTATTATGATGTAGCTTTGTTATTGGGATATAATTGGGGTTATTTCATTGCAAGCACTTTAAATACAACTAGGACCTCTACTCTTTTTGTTGGTTGTAGATTAGCATTTCGTTCCTTTGGTCGCATTGGTTTAGTGTTCAAGGCATGACAGCCAGGCAATGCTCAAGGCCTGCCATGGCAACGAGCATTTTCAACTTCAAATTAAACCTAGCTATGAGAACCAACTATATATTTTTGTCCAAAAATAGAAGCAACGGTCAATTTTTCCTTGAAAACATAAGCAAATTTAGACTCCATTGACTTTTAGATCAATATATATGTGTACCCAACTAGGTTGAACTAATTACCAAGACTCTTATTGTTCGCCCTTTGTATGATGTGTCCTCTTGAAGTATAAATTAATTAGCTAACATTGTGTCCCTCTACAAAATTGATGATGAACGAGCTAAGCTTCTTCACTTGCAAAGAATGTAACTTTGGTAACACCATTTTGTGCTGTTGGTTAATTTTTATTTGCCACACATCATTGTATGACGTCTTCATGAATACAACATCTATCTATTCGGTTTATTACAGCTCATCTTCTTCAAATAATTTAATGTTGTCTAATTCGAAGTTTCTATGTTGAACCAATAATTTTTTTTACAAAAATTTGTAACTGGAAGTCCCGCCGCAACACGCGGGGAATCATCTAGTTTTTCCATAATTTTTGGAGTAGCAGAAGTATGGTAGTTATCCAGATCATTACAGACTGTTCTGTTTTTGACAGATTCTGCTTTCAGTGCATAGTTTGCTTGTTTTCTAGTTTCTATGGCTTATATTGCTCAATATAAATTGTGGAAATGATATGCTATAGTAGGCATTGTGTGAGAACAATTATGAATCTTGTCTTTGACAGTACCAAAAGTGAAATGATTTGCTCTTTATCATAGTAACCTATCTCACAAAGTTCCGTTAAGTTTTGTGTGATTGAAGTTTTCAAGTTTTGGGTGAGATGACGATATGAGGAGAATAAGAAGTGACAAGACCCTAATATTGTGGATTCCCAAGGCACCCCAAGTTAATATCCAAGGAAGATCCAAGCAACTAAGCTTGGGGATGCCCTGGAAGGCATCCCCTCTTTCGTCTCCAACATTATCGGTAATCTCACTTGGAGCTATGTTTTTGTTCGTCACATGATATGAGTTTTGCTTGGAGCGTCATTTTATTTTAATTGTATTTGCTTTATTTTATCTAGAATAATTTTTTGCATATTTTATTTCAATAAAAGTGGCATTGATAGCCTTTACTATGCTTATTTTACAAGTCTACATGTTGCTGTTTGAAAACAGAAAGTTTACCGCTGTTGCAAAAATTCCCTAGAAAAGTCAGGATGTGATAAAATGTTGAAACTTTTTGCAAATTAATCTCTGATAAATTTTCTACAGTGTGGTAGATTTTCATAATTTTGGAGTTAGATAAGTATTGATACTCTTGCATTCTTCACAGACTGTACTGTTTTGGCAGATTGCTGTTATGTTTGGATTGTTTGCATATGTTTTCTTGTTTAATGATTCTATTTGCGGATAGGAGTATTAAATATGCAGAGGCATTTAGTATGCAATGTTGAATAAGAATTTTAGTGGTTTGCTACAGTAGAGAATGATAAAGTTTTTGCATTGGTTTATACTAACTTATCTCACGAGTTCTTGTTGAGTTTTGTGTGGATGAAGATTTTTGAGATTTAGGAAAACCGTGATATGAGAGGAATTAAGGAGACACAAAAGCTCAAGCTTGGGGATTCCCAAGGCACCCCAAGATAATATTTCAAGAAGTCTCAAGCATCTAAGCTTGGGGATGCCCCGGTAGGCATCCCACCTTTCTTCTTCAACAATTATCGGTTAGGATCGGTTGAGCCTAAGTTTTTGCTTCTTCACATGTTGTGTGCTATTCTTAGAATGTCATTTTGTTTTGTTTTTGCTTGCTGTTTTAATAAAATACTTAGATGTGAAAGTTTTTAAATAAAATAGAGTCCTCAAATAGTTGCCAGGGAGGCTAAGTAAGCGGCATTCACATCCCGTCAACGAAGCTCTTTTCTATGGAATTGCTCTAGTGCTTCACTTATATCGTTTTGAGCATGGTGTGCTTTAGTATTTTTGAAGAAATTCTCTCTGAAGGAAATATGCCCTAGAGGCAATAATAAAGTTATTATTTATTTCCTTATTTCATGATAAATGTTTATTATTCATGCTACAATTGTATTAGCCGGAAACTTAGTACATGTGTGGATACATAGACAAACAAAGTGTCACTAGTATGCCTCTACTTGACTAGCTCGTTGAATCAAAGATGGTTAAGTTTCCTAGCCATAGACATGAGTTGTCATTTGATTAACGAGATCACATCATTAGAGAATGATGTGATTGACTTGACCCATTCCGTTAGGTTAGCACTTGATCGTTTAGTATATTGCTATTGCTTTATTCATGACTTATACATGTTCCTATGACTATGAGATTATGCAACTCCCGGATACCGGAGGAACACTTTGTGTGCTACCAAACGTCACAACGTAACTGGGTGATTATAAAGGTGCTCTACAGGTGTCTCCGATGGTACTTGTTGAGTTGGCATAGATCGAGATTAGGATTTGTCACTCCGATTGTCGGAGAGGTATCTCTGGGCCCTCTCGGTAATGCACATCACTATAAGCCTTGCAAGCAATGTGACTAATGAGTTAGTCACGGGATGATGCATGATACGTCTCCGTCGTATCCACTTTTCCAAACACTTTTGCCCTTGTTTTGGACTCTAACTTGCATGATTTGAATGGAACTAACCCAGACTGACGCTGTTTTCAGCAGACTTTCCATGGTGTTATTTATGTGCAGAAACAAAAGTTCTCGGAATGACCTGAAACTCCACGGAACGTCTGTTTGGAAATAATAAAAAATCCTTGCAAAAGATGAAGACATGGGGGCCCACACCCTAACCACGAGGGTGGGGGGCGCGCCCCCCTACCTCGTGGGCCCCCTGGAGCTCCTCCGACCTCAACTCCAACTCTATGTATTTGCTTTCAGGGAGAAAAAAACCAGAGAGAAAGATTCATCGCGTTTTACGATATGGAGCCGCCGCCAAGCCCTAAAACCTCTCGGGAGGGCTGATCTGGAGTCCGTTCGGGGCTCCGGAGAGGGGGATTCGTCGCCGTCGTCATCATGAACCATCCTCCATCACCAATTTCATGATGCTCACCGCCGTGCGTGAGTAATTCCATCGTAGGCTTGCTGGATGGCGATGGGTTGGATGAGATTTATCATGTAATCGAGTTAGTTTTGTTAGGGTTTGATCCCTAGTATCCACTATGTTCTGAGATTGACGTTGCTATGACTTTGCTATGCTTAATGCTTGTCACTAGGGCCCGAGTGCCATGATTTCAGATCTGAACCTATTATGTTTTCATGAATATATGTGAGTTCTTGATCCTATCTTGCAAGTCTATAGTCACCTACTATGTGTTATGATCCGGCAACCCCGAAGTGATAATAATCGGGACCACTCCCGGTGATGACCGTAGTTTGAGGAGTTCATGTATTCACCATGTGTTAATGCTTTGGTCCGGTACTCTATTAAAAGGAGGCCTTAATATCCCTTAGTTTCCATTAGGACCCCGCTGCCACGGGAGGGTAGGACAAAAGATGTCATGCAGGTTCTTTACCATAAGCACGTATGACTATATTCGGAATACATGCCTACATTACATTGATGAATTGGAGCTAGTTCTGTGTCACCCTATGTTATGATTGTTACATGATGAATCGCATCCGGCATAATTCTCCATCACCGATCCAATGCCTACGAGCTTTTCACATATTTTTCTTCGCTTATTTACTTTTCCGTTGCTACTGTTACAATCACTACAAAACCCAAAAATATTACTTTTGCTAGCGTTACTTCCATATTACTTTGCTACTAAATACTTTGCTGCAGATACTAAGTTATCCATGTGTGGTTGAATTGACAACTCAGCTGCTAATACTTGAGAATATTCTTTGGCTCCCCTTGTGTCGAATCAATAAATTTGGGTTGAATACTCTACCCTCGAAAACTATTGCGATCCCCTATACTTGTGGGTTATCAAGACTATTTTCTGGCGCCGTTGCCGGGGAGCATAGATCTATTATTTGAGTCACTTGGGATTTACATCTGCTGGTCACTATGAAGAACTTGGAAGATGCTAAGACAACAATTTATCCCTCAACTATGAGGGGAGGTAAGGAACTGCCATCTAGCTCTGCACTTGATTCACCTTCTGTTTTGAGTAAGCTTGCAACACCTAAACCTACTTCTGCTATTCGTTTTGATATGTCGCATGTTATTGATGATGCCACTTCTGCTATGCATGATACATATGATGAGACTACTTCTATGCTTGATACTACTGTGCCACTTGGTGAATTTCTTGATGAACAAATTGCTAGGGCTAGAGAGAAAGAAAATATTGAAACTGATTATATTGATGAAAGTGATGATGAAGACTTGCCTGTTATTGCTGAGGGTTATGTTTTTGATAAAGAAGCTACTTTAGCTATTTTAGCTTGCAAAGATAGATATGAACTCAAGAGGTTATTAGCTAAATGGAAGCAACAATCTCTTAATGATAGAATGAAATCTGACCCTGCTTTTGCTACTTCACCTATCTGTGTTACTGATAAGGATTATGAATTCTCTGTTGATCCTGATATAATTACTTTGGTTGAATCTGATCCTTTTCATGGCTATCAATCTGAAATTGTTGTGGCACATCTTACTAAATTGAATGATATAGCCACCCTGTTCACTAATGATGAGAAATCTCGCTACCTATATATCCTTATAATATTTCCGTTCTCATTAAAGGGTGATGCTAAGATGTGGTTTAATTCTCTTGATCCTGGTTGTGTGCGTAGTCCCCAGGATATGATTTATTACTTCTCTGCTAAATATTTCCCTGCCCATAAGAAACAATCTGCTTTGAGGGAAATATACAATTTTGTGCAAATTGAAGAAGAGAGTCTCCCACAAGCTTGGGGGAGGCTTCTCAAGTTACTTAATGCTTTGCCTGATCATCCTCTTAAGAAAAATGAAATACTTGATATCTTTTATAATGGACTAACCGATGCTTCCAGAGATTACCTGGATAGTTGTGCTGGTTCTGTTTTCAGGGAAAGAACACCGGATGAAGCTGAAATTCTATTGAATAATATGTTGACAAATGAAAATAATTGGACACTTCCTGAGCCAGCTCCTGAGCCAATTCCTGAGCCAATTCCTAAACCAACTCTGAAGAAGAGAGGTGTTCTATTTCTCAGTCCTAAAGATATGCAAGAGGCAAAGAAATCTATGAAAGAAAAAGGTATTAAAGCTGAAGATGTTAAGAATTTACCTCCTATTGAAGAAATACATGGTCTTAATTTACCGCCTGTTGAAGAAATATGTGATCCTAATCCATTACCTATTGAAGAAACTCATGGTCTTGATAACCCGACACAGGTAGTAAAGGTAAATTCTCTCTATAGATATGATAAAGCTGAAATCTCTCCTACTAAAATTGCCAGCCAATGCTTGGATGAGTTTGATAACTTTATGGTTAAGCAAGAAGATTTCAATGCTTATTTTGGTAGACAATTAAAACAAAATGCTTATATGATTGAACACTTGGGTGATTATATGGCTAATGTTAAAGGTGAACTTAAACTAATTACTAAACATGCTTCTATGGTTACCACTCAAGTAGAACAAGTACTTAAGGCTCAAAATGATTTGCTCAATGAAATGAATAGTAAGAAAAATGATTATGCTGTTAGAGTGGCTACTAGAACTGGTAGAATGACTCAGGAACCTTTGTATCCTGAAGGCCACCCTAAGAGAATTGAGCAAGATTCTCAGAGAAATAATATTGATGCGCCTAGTCCTTCTAAAAAGAAGAAAAAGAAAAATGATAGGACTTTGCATGCTTCTAGTGAACCTATTGCTGAACCACCTGAGAATCCAAATGATATTTCTATTTCTGATGCTGAAACACAATCTGGTAATGAACATGAACCTAATGAAAATGCTAATGATGATGTTCATGATGATGCTCAACCTAGTAATGACAATGATGTAGAAATTGAACCTGCTGTTGATCTTGATAACCCACAATCAAAGAATCAACGTTATGATAAGAGACACTTTGTTGCTAGGAAACATGTTAAAGAAAGGGAACCATGGGTTCAAAAACCTATGCCTTTCCCTCCCAAAGCATCCAAGAAAAAGGATGATGAGGATTTTGAGCGCTTTGCTGAAATGATTAGACCTATCTTTTTGCGTATGCGATTAACTAATATGCTCAAAATGAATCCTTATGCTAAGTATATGAAAGATATTGTTACAAATAAGAGAAAGATACCTGAAGCTGAGATTTCCACCATGCTTGCTAATTATACTTTTAAGGGTGGAATACCTAAGAAACCAGGAGATCCAGGAGTACCCACTATACCATGCTCCATTAAAAGAAACTATGTTAAAACTGCTTTATGTGATCTTGGAGCCGGTGTTAGTGTTATGACTCTCTCTTTATATCGTAGACTTGATTTGAATAAGTTGACACCTACTGAAATATCTTTGCAAATGGCTGATAAATCAACTGCTATACCTGTCGGTATTTGTGAGGATGTGCCTGTTGTGGTTGCAAACGTTACTATTTTAACGGACTTTGTTATTCTTGATATTCTCGAGGACGATAGTATGTCTATTATTCTTGGAAGACCCTTTTTGAATACTGCAGGGGCTGTTATTGATTGCAACAAAGGCAATGTCACTTTTCATGTTAATGGTAACGAGCATACGGTACACTTTCTGAGGAAACAACCTCAAGTTCGTAGTATCAATTCTATTGGAAAAATTCCATCGATTATATTTGGAGGTTTTGAATTTCCTCTTCCTACTATCAAGAAGAAATATGATATTCTTATTATTGGGGATGTGCATATCCCTATTGAGGTAACATAGTGTTATTCGAAATTTCTCCGGTTCCATGTTATTCGGAATGAGTTTGTTAACAAGACTTGATCAACCTTGTTAGTGGATTCCTTTTGATGAGCTTGAGATGGATGAAACTAGATGCACAACCTTCTGTACCCTCCTTTTACTTTCTGTTATTTAGTTGAAATAAAGTAAAATAGTATTTTTCTGTCTATTTTCTGATTTATCTGTGCAATATAAAAATACCCCAAAAATAAAAGTTCTCCAAATGCCCTGAAAATGGAATATGATTTTTTCTGGAATATTTGAGAATATCTGGCACTGAGAACACAGAAGGAGGGGCAAGCACCTGGCCACGAGGGTGGAGGGAGCACCCCCCTGCCTCGTGGGCCCACGGTGGCCCTCCTCCACTTATTCCTGCACCCACACACTCCTTCTTCCTCCCACAAACACCAATATCCAGCTCAAGCACGAGTTCTAGCTCATTTTGCTGCGATTTTCGATCTCTGCTTGGGGAGATTGTTCCTTGGTATGTGACTCCTCCATTGGTCCAATTAGTTTTTGTTCCAGTGCTTTATTCATTGCAAATTTGTGCTGCCTAGGTGACCATGTTCTTGAGCTTGCATGTCAAATTTATATGGTTCCAAGTAGTTCTAATGCTTGATATAGGCTCTAGGCACTTTTAGGAGTAGTTGCTATCAATTTTGTTGAGTTTGGTTCACTTTTATTTGAAGTTACTAAAAATTTCAGAAATTTTTCAGAGGAAGAAATATGCTTAGGAAAATGTTCCATGGTGGTTCTTCGAGGAAGCAAGGACCCAGGCTTGCAATGCGTGATGCTGACGATGAGCCACCAAGGGACGCTACAGTGCGGCCTTGTGAATGGCCTTCAGAAAACTTTATGGATCGAGCGGGAATCAAGGAAGAATTTAATGCATATTTGCGTAACGCTGATCTTGTGAGCTTCGAGGCAGAGAAGTGCTGCCAATACCACTAACTCACTAGTTCATTTGTGAGGAGGTTTGAATTTTCATCTTCACGTAATTCTCCAACTGTCCTGTTTGATCTCTATGAAAAATCTTATACTATGGACTTCGAGGATTTTGCCGCTGCTTGCAAACTTCCACAATGGGGTAGTGCTAGTGAACCTCGCAAATCTGAATTTATAAATTTTCTTGCTAGTATAATTGTGGGGGAATCTAGAGATATAGCACAAGCTACCATAGGGAGCATTCATTTTCCCGCTATACATTATTTCTCTCTCTTCATAGGTAGGTGCATAAATGGTAAAGATGAAGCATGTCACATGTGTGTCCCTGATCTCAGTATTCTTAGGAGTGCTGTGTTAGGAGACAAAACTTATAACTGGGGAGCCATTGTTGCACGTAGGTTGCACCATAATAGATTTAATGGAGATTTCTTTGGAGGAATTTATGCAACCTGCTTAGCTGATTTTCTTGGTGTGGACATTCGTGAGGATGATATTGAGTTGCCTCCTACTTATTTAGACTCTAATGCTATGGTCCACCACCAGTTTATCGAGAGGAATGAATCACCTCTCCGGTATCGCTTAATCTTTGACAAACGTCGTGCTGTCCATATTACTCTCCCTGCTCCTGCCTTCTTTGATTATCAGGCAAAAGGAAGATATGTTATTACCAGAGAGGAGGCAGATGAGTACGAGAGGAGGGCGGAGGCAGCTCGCCGCCACGCTGCAGCTCAGGAGGCAATAACTACCGCAGCTCAGTACGACCCTGGCTACAACTATGGATATCCGCAAGGCCATCCGTGGCAATAAACCAACTTAGGACAAAAGCCTAAGCTTGGGGGTGTACGTATTTCCCACCGACATTACATTTATGTTCACACACACTCATTGCTAGATGTCGGTGCTCATACTTTTCCACTGTAATATCCATGCTAGTTATTTTTTCTTTTTTCTACTTTCTTCTTGTGTGTTTGTTAAACTTTAAGAAAAACAAAAAAAATTTAGTGTAACTTTTAGTTAGTTTACTTTTCTTGCTATAGTAGTAATAATTAAAAAGAAAACCCAAAAAGACTTCCCATTCTTCTTTTGCTTGTTGGGAGCTTTCCCATGTAAATACTTTTATTTCTATTCTTTTCTTTGGGGGTCGTTAGGAGAAGACCATAATTAAAATTGTTGAAGTGGCTCTTATATGCATTATTGCTGATTTAACCAAGAGCCCATATTGCCTTGTCTTCTTCTGTTTATTGAATGCTCGCAGATTCCAGCTTAGTCCAATGCACGTGCACTCTTATTATTATTCACTTCGTTCGGTCGTGCAAGTGAAAGGCAATTATGACGATATATAATGGACTGACTGAGATGAGAAAAGCTGGTATGAACTCGACCTCTCTTGTTTTTGTAAATATGATGAGTTCACCATTCCTGATTCAGCCTATTATGAATAAACATGTTTGCAATGACAATTAGAGATTATAGTTGCTTATGCCATGCTTGATTAGCTATGAGTTATAATGGTTTACCTTGCGTGCCAACATGCTATTAAAATGGTTGTGATGTGGTATAGTAGGGTGGTATCCTCCTTTGAATGATTTAAGTGACTCAACTTGGCACATGTTCACACATGTAGTTGAAACAAATCAACATAGCCTTCACGATATTTATGTTCATGGTGGATTATATCCTACTCATGCTCGTACTCAATGTCTATTAATTTTAATGCATGTTCATGACTGTTGTCGCTCTCTAGTTGGTCGCTTCCCAGTCTTTTGCTAGCCTTCACCTGTACTAAGCGGGAATACTGCTTGTGCATCCAATCCCTTAAACCCCAAAGTTATTCCATATGAGTCCACTATACCTTCCTATATGCGGTATCCACTTGCCGTTCGAAGTAAATTTGTATGTGCCAAACTCTAAACCTTCAAATAAACATTCTGTTTTGTATGCTCGAATAGCTCATGTATCAACTAGGGCTGCCCTTATCTTCCATGCTAGGCGGGTTATTCTCAAGAGGAGTGGACTGCGCTCCTCACTCACGAGAAAATGGCTGGTCACTGGGATGCCCAGTCCCATGCTTTATGCAAACTAAATCAAAATAATTGCAAACAAAACTCCCCCGGGACTGTTTCTAGTTGGAGACACTCGTTGTTTCGAGCAAGTCATGCATTGATGCTTGTTGGTGGAAGGGGAGTATAAACTTTACCATTCTGTTTGGGAACCGCCTATAATGTGTGTAGCATGGAAGATATCGCCATCTCTTGGTTGTTATGTTGACAATGAAAGTATGCCACTCAAAATATTATTTATCTCTATTTCAAAACCGAGCTCTGGCACCTCTGCAAATCCCTGCTTCCCTCTGCGAAGGGCCTATCTATTTACTTTTATGTTGAGTCATCACCCTCTTATTAAAAAGCACTAGCTGGAGAGCGCAACTGTCATTTGCATTCGTTACTATTAATTCATATTGGGTATGACTATGATTGGATCTCTTTTACCATGAATTACAATGTCTAGTCAGGCCTTGATCTTTAAAGGTGCTCTGCATTTATGTTTTGCGGTCTCAGAAAGGGCTAGCGAGATACCATCTTGTTATATCATATTATGATTGTTTTGAGAAAGTGTTGTCATCCGAGATTTATTATTATGGCTGGCTAGTTGATTATGCTATTGATATGAGTAAACATGAGACCTAAAAGTTATTGTGAATGTGGTTAGTCATAATCTTTGCTGAAAACTTGAATGCTGGCTTTACATATTTACAACAACAAGAGCAAACAGAGTTTGTAAAAGTTTTTCTTTATCACTTTCAGTTTATCAACTGAATTGCTTGAGGACAAGCAAAGGTTTAAGCTTGGGGGAGTTGATACGTCTCCGTCGTTTCTACTTTTCCAAACACTTTTGCCCTTTTTTTGGACTCTAACTTGCATGATTTGAATGGAACTAACCCGGACTGACACTGTTTTCAGCAGACTTTCCATGGTGTTATTTATGTGCAGAAACAAAAGTTCTCGGAATGACCTAAAACTCCACGGAACGTCTATTTGGAAATAACAAAAAATCATTGCAAAAGATGAAGACCAGGGGGCCCACACCCTAGCCATGAGGGTGGGGGGCGCGCCTGCCCCCCTAGGGGGCCCACGAGGTAGGGGGCGCGCCCTAGGGTCCCGGCGCGCCCCCCAACTCCGAAGAACAATATTTGAAACCTCTTCGGGGAGAAAAAAACCAGACAAAAAGATTCATCACGTTTTACGATACGGAGCACCGCCAAGCCCTAAAACCTCTCGGGAGAGCTGATCTGGAGTCCATTCGGGGCTCCGGAGAGGGGGATTCGTTGCCGTCGTCATCATCAACCATCCTCCATCACCAATTTCATGATGCTCACCGCCGTGCATGAGTAATTCCATCGTAGGCTTGCTGGACGGTGATGGGTTGGATGAGATTTATCATGTAATCGAGCTAGTTTTGTTAGGGTTTGATCCCTAGTATCCACTATGTTCTGAGATTGATGTTGCTATGACTTTGCTATGCTTAATGCTTGTCACTAGGGCCCGAGTGCCATGATTTCAGATCTGAACCTATTATGTTTTCATGAATATATGTGAGTTCTTGATCCTATCTTGCAAGTCTATAGTCACCTACTATGTGCTATGATCCGGCAACCCCGAAGTGACAATAATCGAGACCACTCCCGGTGATGACCGTAGTTTGAGGAGTTCATGTATTCACCATGTGTTAATGCTTTGGTCTGGTACTCTATTAAAAGGAGGCCTTAATATCCCTTAGTTTCCATTAGGACCCCGCTGCCACGGGAGGGTAGGGCAAAAGATGTCATGCAAGTTCTTTACCATAAGCACGTATGACTATATTCGGAATACATGCCTACATGACATTGATGAATTGGAGCTAGTTCTATGTCACCCTATGTTATGATTGTTACATGATGAACCGCACCCGGCATAATTCTCCATCACCGATCCAATGCCTATGTGCTTTTTCAGATATTGTTCTTCGCTTATTTACTTTTCCGTTGCTACTGTTACAATCACTACAAAACCCAAAAATATTAGTTTTGCTACCGTTACTTCCATATTACTTTGCTACTAAATACTTTGCTGCAGATACTAAGTTATCCAGGTGTGGTTGAATTGACAACTCAGCTGCTAATACTTGAGAATATTCTTTGGCTCCCCTTATGTCGAATCAATAAATTTGGGTTGAATACTCTACCCTCGAAAACTGTTGCGATCCCCTATACTTGTGGGTTATCAATGCATTACGGAACGAGTAAAGAGAATTGCCTGTAACGAGATTGAACTAGGTATTGAGATACCGACGATCGAATCTCGGGCAACTAACATACCGTTGACAAAGGGAACAACATATATTGTTATGCGGTTTGACCGATAAAGATCTTCGTAGAATATGTAGGAACCAATATGAGCATCCAGGTTCCGCTATTGGTTATTGACCGGAGACGTTTCTCGGTCATGTCTACATAGTTCTCGAACCCGTAGGGTCCGCACGCTTAACGTTCGGTGACGATCGGTATTATGAGTTTATGTGTTTTGATGTACTGAAGATAGTTCGGAGTCTCGGATGTGATCACGGACATGACGAGGAGTCTCGAAATGGTCGAGACATAAAGATTGATATATTGGACGACTATATTCGGACACCGGATGATATCCGGGGGTCACCGGATATTTATCGGAGTGCCGGGGGGTTATCGGAACCCCCGGGGGATCTAATGGGCCAACATGGGCCTTGTGGGAGAGAGAGGAGGGGGCCTAGGGCTGGCCGCGCCCCCCCCCCCCCTTGGGAGTCCGAATTGGACAAGGAGGGGGGGGGGGCGGCGCCCCCTCTTTCCTCCCTCTCTCCCTCTCCTTCCTTCCCCTTCCTCCTTCCTAGTTAGACTAGGAAAGGGGAGTCCTACTCCCACTAGGAGGAGGACTCCCCCCTCTCCTTGGCGCGCCCCAAGGCCGGCCAGCCTCCCCCCTTGCTCCTTTATATATGGGGGCAGGGGGCACCCTAGAACACACAAGTTGATTGTTCCAAGCCGTGTGCGGTGCCCCCTCCATCATATTCCACCTCGGTCATATCGTTGCAGTGCTTAGGCGAAGCCCTGCACCGGTAGCTTCATCATCACCGTCATCATGCCGTCGTGCTGACGAAGCTCTCCCTCGAAGCTCTACTCGATCATGAGTTCGTGGGACGTCACCGAGCCGAACGTGTGCAGATCGTGGAGGTGCCGTACGTTCGGTACTAGGATCGGTCGATCATGAAGACGTACGACTACATCAACTGCGTTGTCATAACGCTTCCGCTTACGGTCTACGAGGGTACGTGGACAACACTCTGCCCTCTCGTTGCTGTGCATCACCATGATCTTGCGTGTGTGTAGGAATTTTTTTTGAAATTACTACGTTCCCCAACAGTGGCATCCGAGCCAGGTTTATGCGTAAATGTTATATGCACGAGTAGAACACAAGTGAGTTGTGGGCGATAATAGTCGCTGCTTACCAGCATGTCATACTTTGATTCGGCGGTATTGTTGGATGAAGCGGCCCGGACCGACATTACGCGTACGCTTACGCAAGACTGGTTCTACCGACGTGCTTCGCACACAGGTGGCTGGCGGGTGTCAGTTTCTCCAACTTTAGTTGAATCGAGTGTGGCTACGCCTAGTCCTTGTTGAAGGTTAAAACAACACATACTTGACGAAAAATCATTGTGGTTTTGATGCGTAGGTAAGAACGATTCTTGCTCAGCCCGTAGCAGCCACGTAAAACTTGCAACAACAAAGTAGAGGATGTCTAACTTGATTTTGCAGGGCATGTTGTGATGTGATATGGTCAAGACATGATGCTAAATTTTATTTATGAGATGATCATGTTTTGTAACAGAGTTATCGGCAACTGGCAGGAGCCATATGGTTGTCGCTTTATTGTATGAAATGCAATCGCCATGTAATTGCTTTACTTTATCGCTAAGTGGTAGCGATAGTCGTAGAAGCAATAGTTGGCGAGACGACAACGATGCTACGATGGAGATCAAGGTGTCGCGCCGGTGACGATGGTGATCATGACGGTGATTTGGAGATGGAGATCAAAGGCACAAGATGATGATGGCCATATCATATCACTTATATTGATTGCATGTGATGTTTATCCTTTATGCATCTTATTTTGCTTAGTTCGACGGTAGCATTATAAGATGATCTCTCACTAAATTTCAAGGTACAAGTGTTCTCCCTGAGTATGCACCGTTGCGAAAGTTCTTCGTGCTGAGACACCACGTGATGATCGGGTGTGATAAGCTCTACGTTCACATACAACGGGTGCAAGCCAGTTTTGCACACGCAGAATACTCGGGTTAAACTCGACGAGCCTAGCATATGCAGATATGGCCTCGGAACACTGAGACCGAAAAGTCGAGCATGAATCATATAGTAGATATGATCAACATAGTGATGTTCACCATTGAAAACTACTCCATCTCACGTGATGATCGGACATGGTTTAGTTGATATGGATCACGTGATCACTTAGATGATTAGAGGGATGTCTATCTAAGTGGGAGTTCTTAAGGAATATGATTAATTGAACTTTAAATTTATCATGAACTTAGTCCTGGTAGTATTAGCATATCTGTCGTGGAATTGTCACGACAGATGTCCTAGCGAAAGGACTTAGTCGTGGAGCCATCGCAATGGGTTAGCTTAAAGGGGTTAAACCGGACAAGGGACACGAGAGTTTTATACTAGTTCGGCCCCTTACGATGAAGGTAAAAGCCTACGCCTAGTTGTGATGGAATTGCTGGGGTTTCGATGACCAGGGAGCGAATACGCTTTGCCTGGGTCTCGAGTTTTGTTTGTTGTTTTTTGAACCGCCGCCGGGTCGTGCCTTTATATACACAGGTCGACGCCCGCCAGCTGACAGAGTCCCGATGCCGGTTTATACACATACTGGCTCGGTCTCTACTTTGTCATATCTTACAATACAAGCTATGTACTATATGGCGGTTTGTAACTACATGCCTTAATCTACCTTTGGGCCTCGGGCCTTCGAGTCTCTGCAGTAAGCCGCTTTATTCCTTGTCTTCATGGGCTTTTAAGTATAAACAATCCATTATGGGGATAACCCGGCTTCCCTGGCCGGTTTACACCTAGTAGTAATATCCCCAACATTAGGCCCCAGATTGATTTGAACTGGTTCATGTCAATCTCTGAAACCTTGAGGAAATTTCTTCCATATCTTCGCATAAATCTTGTAAACCGCCATGACGTCATCATCCAGAATCATCATAAAACCGCCATGATGTCATTTGTCGTTTTAAATGGTATATTACTCACCTTCATTAATGAGCCTCCGACAATCGAGGCAACAAATCTGTCACATATCCATTTGTTAGGCTCCTCGATTCTTTCGCTTGACCCTTATCCTTTCGTTTTTATAAATACGGCCGAGGGTCCTTTACATTTTCCCCCTTTCTCTTCGTCTGCTTCTTCTTCCTTGCGACGTCTCAGGACCCGAGCTCTGCCGCCGCCGTCGACCTTCGTAATTGCATCAACCAAGGCCGCCGCATCAACCTGATCGAACCAGAGCAACGCGTCGCTCCTCCGCTGTTCCGCAGCACCGGTGAGTTCCTTTCCTTTTCAACCTCAGATCTATATTAGGGTTCCGCCGTTCATCGGTGTTCTTCCCTATTTTGTCTTCTTTCTATTCTTAGGTCTCATAGCTTGATTTGCAACTGATAGCAGAAGCAGGCGATGATAGTCTAGTGTCCTTTACCAATCTCAGAAAACACCTTTTACCGCCTGAGATCCAATCAAACAAACGTGTTCTTCCACTGCCACCATTGTAGGTTAAATTTACTTCCTCTTTTTAGAACTGTGGCAGATCCAAATTTATACCACCGATCTGTGAAATCTGTTTGCGCCATACTTAGAAATTTTTGTGAATCTGTAGCCTCTATACCATTGTGGGCGGTTTATCCTTTAAACTTTGATAACTCATCATATACCATTAGCCCTCTGTTAAACCGCCAACCTGCTTTAAATGCTGAAATCCGGTTTAGTACACCCAAAATGCTTGAAATATCATCGTCTTCCATCATTGCGCCGGTTTGTAAGTTGTAACCATGAACTTTAACCCGGATATCGTACTTTTTTCCAGCTTGCACTAGAAATGGCCAAACAATTCTGCTCCTGTAATTGGGTTCCTTCCCGGGTTACGGAAGCGCAGCTGGCTGGTTGTGTTGCAACGGGCGCTTTAGCAAATAAGGACGCTATCCACTGGCGAGTCCCCGGTCCAGAATTTCCTCCTAAACCCCAAGATGGAGAAGTTATTGTATTTGTTGATCACCTGAGCCGAGGCTTCACTCCTCCCGGATCAAAATTTTTCCGTGACGTGCTCGCCGCCTTTCAAATCCATCCCCAAGATATCGGTCCAAACTCCATATCCAATATTTGTGACTGGCAAGTATTCTGTGAGGTGTACCTGCAAGAGGAGCCTACTATCGATCTGTTCCGGGATTTCTTTTATCTAAACCGCCGTACTGAGTTTACGGATGGCCCCAATACTGAACTAGGTGGGGTTTCAATTCAGAAGAGGGATGTTGATTTCCCTCATGCCAAGCTTCATAGTCATCCTAAGGACTGGAATCAGACCTGGTTCTACTGCCGCAACACAGCCCCAGCCAATGAAAATCCTTTGCCGGGTTACCGTCCACACCGGCTTACCCAAGCTCATCCCTTTCCTCAACGGTTGACAGCCCAGGAGCGAGAAAAATATGCCCCTCAACTGGCAAAGCTCAGAGCCTTTGTTGCAAATGGGCTGACAGGCGTGGATTTTGTCCGATGCTGGGTTTCATGGAGCATTTTACCTTTAAGCCGGCGGCCCGGTTTAATGTGTGAATACACAGGGGATCTGAAAGACCCGCAAGGCCATGTTGACATACAGCTGACTTATGATGAAGTCACCGAAGCTGTTAAAAAGATGCTTAATGAGCCAATAGATGTATGCAGCAAAACCGGGCTCAGTCCTTTCTATGCTGCCAATAAACCGCCAAAGGTATAATCTATCGTATTTATGCCTTTATCCCTCCTTTGTTAAATTTCTCCTTTGATGACTTACTATTTGTCGATGCAGGCCGATGATCCATTCTGGAAGAAAAAATCATAAGATAAACCGGTAAAGAATCCTCGGCTTAAGACCAAGGCTTCAAAAAAGCCTACGAAAAGAAGGAACGTTGAACCGTCAGAGCCCACTATTGAAGATGATCTGGAAATTCCGGATTCAGAGGTAGAATTTGACTCTCTCGGTTCATTTTTTATACACCTTATTGACAATGATCATTATCAAGATGAAGTGGAAGCCAGCCATGCCGATGAGGTAACTATTCTTTCTTCTGATTCTGATCCTGTGCCAGTACCAAGAATCCATCGAGCCATTCGGAAAGTAAAATTTTCATGCCCTCTTTCTTATTTGGACCCGCACTTTCTTTTAAGACGCAGCAGCATGAAGCTCGCCGCACAACTCGACATAGTGGCCAAGTGGTGACCTCCTCCGGTTTACCAAATTCGCCGGTTCGCAAACGCCGCCAAGAGGTTGCTTATACTCCTGACGCCCTTTACCCTAAGGCGGGTTACATCCGATATCCTCTTAATTTGTCTGATTCAAATTATCAGGGAACTTCCCATTCATCATCCGGCGAGTCGTCAGCGACACAACTTCCTCCTTTGAAAACCGTCCCTGGGTAAGCATAACATACTTTTTTAACTTTTTGGTCTTGTATCATATTGTCATATCGATCTTCGTGTCTGCTCTTTTTCAATGCTAAAGCCAGACCAAGAAAAAAGGCTAGATTGAACAAGCCCACCGACCATGAACCGGCTACCGAGCCGGAGAAAACCCCAGAGGCTATTGACCCGGAGGCTGACACTGTTACTGATAATCCGGAACCTCAAGCAACCGACATGCTTGTTGAACCGGTAGAAAATAATCCGACAAGCCAGTCAGCTGATCCATTAAGTCAAATTGTTGATCCGCCGAGTCCGGCTAAAGCATCCGATAAACCGCCAAGCCCTGCCAAAACTATGGACGACGATGTTGTCGTAACTGGTCTTGGTTTCAGCTCCCCTGGTCGTCCTGTCGCGTTATCAAAGCATAGCGCCAAAGAGGACATTTCTGCTATGGATAAAGGGAAATGGAAATCCGAGTTATCCAATTATACCAACCTCAGCGCTGAAGACCTTCATTTGGGTTTTTTAAACCGCCTGTATACAAGCCGCGACTTTGAAGCCGGTTTAGTAGGCCTGATAAAGGAGCGGTATGAGGTAAATGTCACTTTCCCTTTGCATAAATATTCCAAAAGTCCCTTTGTTAGAACTGGTCTAACATATCAACTCTAGCAGCCCCCAAGGGCCGGTGCATAACATTGGTTTGAACCGGGTCTTGAATCAATATTTGCATTTTGCTGGTGTAGCCCCCATGAACCGGCTTATATCCTTTTAGAATGAACCGGTACATCCTACTAATCTCACCACTTATAATAATGACAACCCATCTGAATCTGAACGAATACGCATTAGCCCCCACGTGTCAAGTAGATAACTTGTTATGTGTTCGAGACTTTAAAGTAATAGCTGATAAGAAGCAATCCGCATTAGCCCCCAAGTGTCAAGTAGATAACTTGTAATGTGGTTGAGACTTCAATGTTGTAATGCTAACTTATTATCTGTATTTTTGCAGGCTGAGTTGTCCAAAAAAGACTCCCAAATCACTGATCTCCAAGGAAACATCAAGTCTCAGGTGGACAAAACTTGCAAAGTTAAGAGCGAGCTGACCACCGCTTTAACAACCATGGAGCAGCTGAAGGAATTCTTCAAAGGTGAACGGGCAGATTGGGCAACTGAAAAGACCACCTTGTTAAAGCGGGCAGAAGATGCGGAGAACGCCCTTAAACCGGCCACAGAAGAGCTGAGCAGCCTGAAGCGGCAGATTGATGCTATGACCTCTGCCATCTTTGGTAACAATCTCTTCACCAATATGTAACAACACCAGTTGTAAAAACTTCCGGTTTAATAATAATATGATCCTTGTGCAGGTAGCCGTGTTGCTCATCTTGGCACAGATATGCGCAAAAAATTGAAGGCAGTCTATACTTTGGTAGAACAGCTTTATACCGGCGCGCAACGAGCTATCTGCACAGCTTCCAATAACCATCCGCCCCCGTCGCGAATCAAGGAGACGCTGGAAAAATTGTCTATGATGCCTGCCCGGATTGTGGAATTGAAGAAATCCGCCGCTAGGTCTGGTGCCCTTACTGCACTGACGCGCGCCAAGGCCTGGATCTTTGACCTTGATCCGGAAGATGTTGGAAATGGTTACCCAAGCCAAAAAGAGGACGGTTCAGAATTTAACAATGACGACCTCCGGGCTATCACAGGAGAGATGCGACCACTGGCAAATAAGTTGGCTGAAGACACTAACTTGTCAATTTACCAGAATGTATATGACGCCAGTGGCAAGCGAATAAGTGCTCCAACTTATGACGTTGGAAGTCTGATCCCGCCGATCCGTAAGCACACTTACGCTCCTGATGTTGAACCGTCTGATCTTATACACGACGAAGCTGTCTTTCAAGCCTTAACAGGAATTGATTGGACAACTGTTGACTTCCAGCCACTGGGTGGAGAGAAGGAGGATGAACCAGCGCAGGAAGATCCGCAACCTTCACATCAACCTGAAGCAGAATCATAATCCGGAAGCCGGTTTAACTTGCGCCTATTGTCATCTTTGTGAAAAACAATCATTCTTATGGGCAGTCGAAACGCCTTGTAAAAGGCTAGCTTGAACAGCTGATCTGATATGCCATCGTGCATACTTGTTGCACACAATATTGTTAATCCATCCTGCTATATTTGCTTATGATCTTTATCGGTTTTATACAGCCCTGTTTCTGCATAAAACAAAGTGAAAGCTGTCTTGGCGGTTTACCGCCGGATGGGTCGTAATGCCCAATATATAGCCAAGGTTGATAACCATAGCTTTAAATAATGAAATATGAAACATATCATACCTATGATATTGAATCACCTTGTTGGTTTACCAACATTCTTGTAATAAGGGTGACAACCCAAATATTGAGCATTGATAACTCAAGCCATGTTATGCTGGTATACAATAAGCGATGCCGGGTTATGATAAACACCGGATGATCATCCTGGCAACTTATAGTTAACTCCAGTTCAGGTTAAATAAACACCGGTTTATACGGATGACTTACGATCAGGCCGGGCCATTGGACGACAGTTTAGCTCAAAACTTTAACAAGGGAGAAAAACAAAATTGGCCAATAAAAACCAGAGAGTAAATTAAAACTTGTAGTCGAGGCTTTTCAAGGGCTGCCAGGCCACTGAGTTAAACCGTTTTACAAAGACTTTTAAGATGGTCCTCAGTCTTTAACCAATCGCCGGTCTATCATTGACAAGTTCAGGTTCATATGCCATTGACTTGTCAAGTTGGCGGGTCATACCAGGCTTACCTGGGCAGAGTGACTTACTTAATGAAGGCAGGTTAACCCGGGGTTTTAGGTATATATACCAGGCTTCCAAGCCACAGCTTGATAGCCTATTGCAAGTGTAGATTTCTTTGTTCATTGCGATAGCAAAGAATCCCCAAGCAACATTTTGAGCGGTGCTCAACGGGTGCCTATGTTTGAGTTGTTCTTGACAACACTCTTTGGCCCCTAAGTAATGGCATTGCGCTAGCCAAAATGTGTAGCTATGGTTGAACACAACCAAGCCCCCAAGTGACTTACTGTTGTGGCTTTTGAGCCAGCCAAGAGGTGTAGCTATGGTTCGAATACGACCAAGCCCCCAAGTGACTTACTGTCGTGGCTTTTGAGCCAGCCAAGAGGTGTAGCGATGGTTCGAATACGACCAAGCCCCCAAGTGACTTACTGTCGTGGCTTTTGAGCCAGCCAAGAGGTGTAGCTATGGTTCGAATACGACCAAGCCCCCAAGTGACTTATATTGAATAGACAGCTGTAAAGCTGAATCAAAGGGTAAAACAGATGTCGCTTCACAAACAGAATCCTCCATGTAACCACTCATGATATGAGAAAAACAACAGATACCCCGCTTTAGCTGGGGCTCTGGTTTATTGTATTGATCATAATATATACATCGTCAAAATATGTACATGATAGGAGCCTATGGCTCAGGTGTAGTACGGCCGTAGATGAGCTATGTTCCACGGCCGGATCGTCTCCACCTCTGACTTGCGTGAGTCTTTATGCTCTCGAACATCAATGAAGTAATATGATCCATTGTTCAGATTCTTGCTGACCACAAAGGGCCCTTCCCAAGGCGGGGATAACTTGTGCATATCGGTCTGATCTTGGATAAGCCGGAGCACTAGATCGCCTTCTTGAAAAGTTCTGGTTTTAACCCGGCAACTGTGATAACGCCGCAGGTCTTGCTGATAAATCGCCGAGCGAGCCGCCGCTACGTCCTGTTTCTCATCCAACAGGTCCAACGCATCCTGGCGTGCTCTTTCATTATCTGCTTCAACATAAGCTGCCACTCATGGTGAGTCATGACGAATATCACTTGGAAGGACAGCTTCCGCTCCATAAACCATGAAGAAGGGTGTATAACCCGTAGATCTATTGGGGGTGGTGTTAATGCTCCATAAAACGGAAGGCAGCTCTTCAACCCAACAACCCGGTGTCCTCTGCAAAGGAACCATGAGCCGGGGCTTGATCCCCTTCAAGATTTCCTGATTAGCTCTCTCCGCTTGACCATTAGACTGGGGGTGGGCCACTGAAGACATATCAAGACGGATGTGCTCTCTTTGACAGAACTCCTCCATAGCACCCTTGGAAAGATTCGTGCCATTATCTGTTATAATGCTGTGTGGAAAACCAAAACGGAATATCACCTTCTTCATAAATTGAACCGCCGTGGCTGCATCACATTTGCTAACTGGCTCTACCTCCACCCACTTGGTAAATTTATCAACCGCCACCAAGAGGTGGGTCTTCTTATCCTTAGACCTCTTAAAGGGTCCAACCATGTCAAGCCCCCAGGTTGCAAATGGCCAGGTAATTGGAATCATCCTCATCTCCTGAGCCGGAACATGAGCCCGGCGTGCAAACTTCTGACAGCCATCGCACCTTTTGACCAAGTCCTCAGCATCAGCATGAGCCGTCAGCCAATAGAAACCATGGCGAAAAGCCTTAGCCACCAAGGACTTTGAACCGGCATGATGAACACAATCACCTTAGTGAATCTCGCGTAAAATTTCATGACCTTCTTCAGGAGAAACACAACGTTGAAAAGCCCCTGAGACACTGCAATGATGTAGCTCGCCGTTGACAATAGTCATGGACTTGGAACGCCGGATTATCTGCCTGGCTAGAACTTCATCCTCTGGTAATTCATCCCGGTTCATATACGCCAAATATGGGATCGTCCAATCCGGGGTGAAGCGCCGCCACCAACTGAGCCTCCGGATCAGGAATAGCTAAGTCTTCCTCCGTGGGTAGCTTGACCGACGGGTTATGCAAAACATCAAGAAAAACATTGGGTGGCACCAGTTTACGCTGGGAGCCCAACCGGCTTAAAGCGTCCGCTGCTTCATTCTTTCGCCGGTCTACATGATCAACCTGATAACCCTTGAAATGACCTGCAACAATATCCACCTCTCGACGATACGCTGCCATGAGGGGGTCCTTGGAATCCCAAGTACCAGAAACTTGTTGAGCCACTAGGTCCGAGTCACCAAAACATTTCACCCGGCTCAGATTCATCTCCTTAGCCATCCGAAGACCATGGAGCAGGGCCTCGTACTCAGCTGCATTATTAGTACAAGGAAACATAAAGCGGAGAACATAACAAAATTTGTCACCTCGAGGGGAAGTAAGAACCACTCCAGCCCCCGAGCCCTCCAATTGCCTGGATCCGTCGAAATGAATCGTCCAGTATGTGTTATCCGGTCTATCCTCCGGCACCTGCAACTCTGTCCAGTCATTGATGAAATCCACAAGTGCTTGAGACTTGACGGCTGTGCGAGGCATATATTTTAATCCGTGAGGCCCAAGCTCAATAGCCCACTTAGCAACCCGGCCGGTCGCTTCTCTGTTCTGGATGATATCTCCCAAAGGAGCAGAACTGACCGCAGTAATGGGATGGCCCTGAAAGTATTGCTTCAGCTTCTGGCTCGCCATAAAAACCCCATATACAAGCTTCTACCAATGTGGATATCTCTGTTTTGACTCAATGAGCACCTCACTGATATAATAAACCGTCCGTTGAACCGGATACTCCTTTCCTGCCTCCTTGCGCTCCACCGCAATAGCCACGCTGACAGCTCGAGCATTAGCAGCCACATATAACAGCAATGGTTCCTTGTCCACGGGAGCAGCAAGAACAGGTGGTTCGGCAAGCTGCCGCTTCAGAGCCTCAAACGCTTCATTAGCCGCATCACTCCAGACAAAGTTGTCCGTTTTCTTTAGCATTTGATATAAAGGGATGGCCTTCTCCCCGAGACGACTTATAAACCAGCTCAATGCTGCAATCCGGCCTGCCAGTCGCTGAACATCGTTGATGCACTTCGGTTTAGTCAGTGAAGTAATAGCCTTGATCTTCTCCGGATTAGCTTCAATGCCCCTGTTAGATACCAGAAAACCCAAAAGCTTGCCTGCTGGCACACCAAAAACACACTTGGCCGGGTTGAGCATCATCTTATAAACCCGGAGGTTATCAAAGGTCTCCTTTAAATCGTCTATTAATGTTTCCTCCTTCCTGAACTTCACCACAATATCATCCACATAAGCATGAACGTTGCGCCCAATCTGGTTATGAAGACAATTCTGAACACAACGCTGATAAGTTGCCTGGGCACTCTTGAGCCCAAAGGGCATAGACACATAGCAGAAGGCTCAAAAGGGAGGGCAAAATGATCCGTCGGACATGCTTTGTTCAAATCCGTGTAATCCACACACATACACCAGGTGCCATTCTTCTTAAGCACCAGCACCGGATTAGCCAACCACTCCGGATGAAAAACTTCAACAATGAACCCTGCCGCCAAGAGCCGGGCTACCTCCTCACCAATAGCCCTGCGCCTCATTGAACCGGCGAAGGAATTGTCAGACCGGTTTAAACTTGGGATCAATATTAAGGGTGTGCTCAGCGAGTTCCCTTGGTACACCTGGCATGTCAGAAGGCTTCCATGCAAAGATATCCCGGTTCTCACGGATGAACTCGATGAGCGCGCTTTCCTATTTCGGATCCAGATTTGCACTGATGATGAACTGTTTGGATGAATCGCCGGGTACAAAATCAACCATCTTAGTCTCATCAGCTGATTTAAACTTCAAGGCCGGATCATGCTCCGTGGTTGGTTTCTTCAAAGAGGTCATGTCTGCCGGATCAACGTTGTCCTTATAGAACTTCAACTCCTCTGCTGCACAAACCGACTCAGCATAGGCCGCATCACCTTCCTCACACTCCAAAGCGATCTTGCGGCTTCCATGTATTGTGATAGTCCCTTTATGACCCGGCATCTTGAGCTGCAGATAAACATAACAGGGTTGTGCCATGAACTTAGCATAAGCCGGCCGTCCAAACAGGGCATGATACGGGCTTTGGATTTTCACCACTTCGAAAGTCAATGTCTCTGATCTTGAGTCATACTCATCTCCAAAAGCGACTTCCAGAGCTATTTTACCAACCGGATAGGTTGATTTGCCAGGCACCACACCATGGAAAACAGTGTTCGACGGTTTAAGATTCTTATCTGTCAACCCCATACGATGGAAGGTGTCATAATATAAGATGTTGATATTGCTGCCTCCGTCCATGAGCACCTTAGTGAACTTATAACCTCCAACCTGAGGCGCCACCACCAACGCCAAATGACCCGAATTGTCAACCCGGGGCGGGTGATCCTCTCGGCTCCAGACGATAGGCTGCTCAGACCATCGTAAATAACAAGGCACTGCCGGTTCAACTGAGTTCACCGCTCGTTTATGAAGCTTCTGATCGCGTTTGCATAAGCTGGTGGTGAAAACGTGGTATTGTCCACCATTCAACTGCTTTGGGTGAATTTGGTACCCTGACTGTTGCTCCTGCGGTCCTTGTTGGTTATAACCAGCCTGGTTGCTCTAATTGCCTTGATTGCCATGTCCACCCTGATTGCCTTGGAATCCTGAACCGGGATTGCCTCCCCCATAACTCGGCCCATAGGACCCGGGTCCTGAACCGCCGGATGGTCCATGATCATTCCGGAAGAGGTCTGAATTTTTGAATTCTCTCATGATATAACAATCTTTCCAGAGGTGCGTGGCCAGTTTGTCCTGCATTCAAGGATGCTTCGGGCAGGGCTGGTTCAACAGGTAATTCAGGCGCTCCGGATTAGGACTGGGCTCTACCCTTCTTGGGGGCGGCTTTCCTTTACGACGTTGACCATTACCCTATGTATTGGTGTTAGCCACAAAACCTGAATTATGATCTGCTTTCCGCTTACCATTATTATTGTGGCCCGTCGGGTTATGCTGCTGCCCCTTGGCGTTGCCGCTCTTCTTTCCCTTCCCCGGTTTGTCATCCTCAGACTCGGGGTCCTTGGTACTATCAGAATCAGCATACTTAACCAGAGCAGCCATAAGTGTTCCCATATCATTGCAGTGACGCTTGAGCCGTCCCAACTTCAACTTTAAAGGCTGAAACCGACAATTCCCCTCCAATGTTATAATCGCCGAGTCGGCTTTGATGCGATCCAAAGAATGTAAGATCTCTGAAACCTGGCGCACCCAATGGGTTGTTGACTCACGTTCTCCTTGGACGCAAGCGGCTAAGTCCACAATTGACATAGGTTGCTTGCACGTGTCTTTGAAGTTTGCTATAAACCGGGCTTTCAACTCAGCCCATGTCTCAATGGAATTAACTGGTAAGCCTTTCAACCACGTGCGAGCTGTTCCATCCAACATCATAGCGAAATATTTCGCGCAGGCCGCTTCATCCACATCTAACATCTCCATAGCCATCTCATAACTCTCAATCCATGACTCGGGAGGCAAATCAGCGGTGTAATTAGGCACCTTACGGGGGCCCTTGAAATCCTTGGGCAGTCGTACATTGCGCAAAGCCGGGACGAGGCAGGGCACCCCCCAAGAGCTGAAAGTAAGGCCTTGCTCTACGGCAGCCACCGGACGAACCGGAGTGAGCTGACGGTCCTGCGCAGCTAACTCGGCTTCACGACGTGCTCCGTTGTTCACCACATCCTGAGCATGTGCCCCACCACGCACCGGATTAGGCCCTCGAGGAGCTTCTCGGTTCCGCGCACTGCTTCACACAGCCGGTTCATCAATGTGCCTGCTATAACTCTGGCTCGGGCGTGGGGTTGAATGAATTCTGTCTCGGCTGTATGAATAAGCCTGCTGCTGCATCATAGCCGTCTGAAGAAGATCCCTAGCACGCTGCGTCTCAACCGCTGCTAGGGATTCACCCTCCATTGGGATAGCGGCTAATCGTGATGCGGCAGCGATCATATTATCCAAAGGGGTGGAGAAGTGACCCGGCGGTGCTGGTACAATCTGCAGCGGGTTATGGGTCCGTCGAGGGGGATCCGTCATCCGTGGCTGATCCAGTGCTCCGGTCCTCGGCGCCTCAATCCGGTTCACTGCTGCCGGATTACTGGTTCCTCCTCCTGGCGTTCCAAAGAGATTCATTGCCTCATAAGCCGGTGGTAGTCGTGACCGATGCCTTCTCCTTAACATGTCGTTTGAAGCGTTCTGATCCAACAGGAGTCGATAATTTTCCGCCTGAATCCGCTGTGCTTGTGCCTCTAAAGCGGCCCGCTCCTCAGCCATCCTGGTTTCTTTAGCCGCTAAGTCCTCCTTAGCTTGAGTTATCTGATCCTGCAGCTTAGCCACCTCCGCATTATGCTGATCTTGCGTGTCAGCGGTAACTTGTGTGGTCAGTAAGGTCGTCTAGGCGTCCAATAAATCGGACAAGATTTGGGCCGGCCAGCGCGCGGGGCCTCCCGCCCCAGCTGCCGATCCGAAAATTATTGCTGCCGCGGTTGAAGATTGCAACATGGGCTGAGTTCCAGCCATGAAGATCGCAACCTGGTTTGCCGGTTCAAAAGGGTCCGGAATACTGTCGCCATCGGAATAGCCCCCAAACTGGCCATCTTGCAGATGGTACAGTGACTCGGTCTCCCCGGTGGACGACTCATCATCTGAGTGGACGACGGTCTCGCCATCGGACGCCGGTTCAAGTTCCGCACCATTGATGAATCCTATGAATGCACGCTTCATGGCGGGCTGAACCCGGGCAGGGCTTGCACCCTGAGCCGTCTCGACGAGGTCGGTGCAGATGTCCGGCTCAGGGCCCGGTTCGCCGATCTTGCCGATGAAGACGTGAATTCCCCCAAAGGGGACCCGGTACCCGTACTCGATTGAGCTGGCCTCGGGACCCCAGCCTACGTCGTCGATGTAGAGCTTGCCGCGACGACTCTTGGTCATCCGGCCCACGGCGTATCCCTTGAGCCCTTCGAAATTGCCCTTCAAGAACTCGAAACCATCGCGCGATAGCCCCACGGTGGGCGCCAACTGTCGTGGAATTGTCACGACAGATGTCCTAGCGAAAGGACTTAGTCGTGGAGCCATCTCAATGGGTTAGCTTAAAGGGGTTAAACCGGACAAGGGACACGAGAGTTTTATACTAGTTCGGCCCCTTACGATGAAGGTAAAAGCCTACGTCTAGTTGTGATGGAATTGCTGGGGTTTCAATGACCAGGGAGCAAATACGCTTTGCCTAGGTCTCGAGTTGTTGTTTGTTGTTTTTTGAACCGCCGCTGGGTCATGCCTTTATATACACAGGTCGACGCCCGCCGGCTTACAGAGTCCCGATGCCGGTTTATACACATACCGGCTCGGTCTCTACTTTGTCATATCTTACAATACAAGCTATGTACTATATGGCGGTTTATAACTACAGGCCTTAATCTACCTTTGGGCCTTGGGCCTTCGAGTCTCTGCAGTAAGCCACTTTATTCCTTGTCTTCATGGGCTTTTAAGTATAAACAATCCATTATGGGGATAACCCGGCTTCCCTGGCCGGTTTAGACCTAGTAGTAATATCCCCAACAATATCTATGTTGTTGATAAATAGCTCGCGTTTAGCTCCCCTATTTTATTTTTGATATGTTCCTAGAGAAAACTAAGTTGAAAGATGTTAGTAGCAATGATGCGGATTGGATCCGTGATCTGAGGATTATCCTCATTGCTGCATAGAAGAATTATGTCCTTGATGCACCGCTAGGTGACAGACCGATTGCAGGAGCAGATGCAGATGTTATGAACGTTTGGCAAGCTCGATATGATGACTACTTGATAGTTTAGTGCATCATGCTTTACGGCTTAGAATCGGTGCTTCAAAGACATTTTGAACGCCACAGAGCATATGAGATGTTCCAAGAGTTGAAATTAGTATTTCAGACTCATGCCCATGTCGAAAGGTATGAGACCTTTGACAAGCACTTTGCTTACAAGATGGAGGAGAATTGCCCAGCTAGTGAGCATGTGCTCAGAATGTCTGAGTACTACAATCACTTGAATCAAGTGGGAGTTAATCTTCCAGATAAGATAGTGACTGACAGAGTTCTCTAGTCATTATCACCAAGTTACTAGAACTTCGTGATGAACTATAATATGCAAGGGATAACGGAAACAATTCCCAAGCTCTTCATGATGCTAAAATTGACGAAGGTAGAAATCAAGAAAAGCATCAAGTGTTGATGGTTGACAAGACCACTAGTTTCAAGAAAAGGGCAAAGGGAAGAAGGGGAACTTCAATAAGAACGGCAAGCAAGTTGTTGCTCAAGTGAAGAAGCCCAATTCTGGACCTAAGCCTAAGACTAAGAGCTTCTACTGCAAAGGGACTGGTCACTGGAAGCAGAACTGCCCCAAGTATTTGGCGGATGAGAAGGATGGCAAAGTGAACAAAGGTATATTTGATATACATGTTATTGATGTGTACTTTACTAGTGTTTATAGCAACCCCTCAGTATTTGATACTAGTTCAGTTGCTAAGATTAGTAACTCGAAACGGGAGTTGCAGAATGAACAGAGACTAGTTAAGGGTGAAGTGACGATGTGTGTTGGAAGTGGTTCCAAGATTGATATGATCATCATCGCACACTCCCTATACTTTCGGGATTAGTGTTGAACCTAAATAAATGTTATTTGGTGTTTGCGTTAAGCATGAATATGATTTGATCATGTTTATTGCAATACAGTTATTCATTTAAAGTCAGAGAATAATTGTTGTTCTGTTTACATGAATAAAACCTTCAATGGTCATACACCCAAGGTGAATTGTTTATTGAATCTCTATCGTAGTGATACACATATTCATAATATTGAAGCCAAAAGATGCAAAGTTAATAATGATAGTGCAACTTATTTGTGGCACTGCCGTTTAGGTCATATTGGTGTAAAAGCGCATGAAGAAAATCCATGCTGATGGGCTTTTGGAATCACTTGATGCTTGCGAACCATGCCTCATGGGCAAGATGACTAAGACTCCATTCTCCGGAACAATGGAGCGAGCAACAGACTTGTTGGAAATAATACATACTGATGTATACAGTCCGATGAGTGTTGAGGCTCGCGGTAGGTATCGTTATTTTCTGACCTTCACAGATGATTTGAGCAGATATGGGTATATGATAACTGATACGTCTCCGTCGTATCTACTTTTCCAAACACTTTTGCCCTTGTTTTGACTCTAACTTGCATGATTTGAACGGAACTAACCCGGCTGACGCTGTTTTCAGCAGAATTGCCATGGTGTTATCTTTGTGCAAAACAAAAGTTCTCGGAATGACCTAAAACTTCACGGAGATTATTTTTGGAAATAATAAAAAATACTGGCGAAAGAATCAAGGCCAGGGGGGCCCACAACCTTTCCATGAGGGTGGGGGCGCGCCCCCATCCTCGTGGGCCCCCTGGAGCTCCACCGACCTCAACTCCAACTCCATATATTCGTGTTCGGGGAGAAAAAAATCATAGAGAAAGATTCATCGCGTTTTACGATACGGAGCCGCCGCCAAGCCCTAAACTCTCTCGGGAGGGCTGATTTGGAGTCCATTCGGGGCTCCGGAGAGGGGAATCCATCGCCATCGTCATCATCAACCATCCTCCATCACCAATTTCATGATGCTCACCGCCGTGCGTGAGTAATTCCATCGTAAGCTTGCTGGACGGTGATGGCTTGGATGAGATTTATCATGTAATCGAGTTAGTTTTGTTAGTGTTTGATCCCTAGTATCCACTATGTTCTGAGATTGATGTTGCTATGACTTTGCTATGCATAATGCTTGTGACTAGGGCCCGAGTGCCATGATTTCAGATCTAAACCTATTATGTTTTCATGAATATATGTGAGTTCTTGATCCTATCTTGCAAGTCTATAGTCACCTACTATGTGTTATGATCCGGCAACCCTGAAGTGACAATAATCGGGACCACTCCCGGTGATGACCGTAGTTTGAGGAGTTCATGTATTCACTATGAGTTAATCCTTTGGTCCGGTACTCTATTAAAAGGAGGCCTTAATATCCCTTAGTTTCCATTAGGACCCCGCTGTCACGGGAGGGTAGGACAAAAGATGTCATGCAAGTTCTTTTCCAGAAGCACGTATGACTATATTCGGAATATATGCCTACATTACATTGATGAATTGGATCTAGTTCTATGTCACCCTATGTTATGACTGTTACATGATGAACCGCATCCCGCATAATTATCCATCACCGATCCAATGCCTATGAGCTTTTTACATATTGTTCTTCGCTTATTTACTTTTCCGTTGCTACTGTTACAATCACTACAAAACCCAAAAATATTACTTTTGCTACCGTTACCGTTACTATCATACTACTTTGCTACTAAATACTTTTCTGCAGATATTAAGTTATCCAGGTGTGGTTGAATTGACAACTCAACTGCGAATACTTGAGAATATTCTTTGGCCCCCCTTGTGTCGAATCAATAAATTTGGGTTGAATACTCTACCCTCAAAAACAGTTGCGATCCCCTATACTTGTGGGTTATCAAGACTATTTTCTGGCACCGTTTCCTGGGAGCATAGCTCTATTCTTTGATTCGCTTGGGATTTATATCTGCTGGTCACTATGAAGAACTTGAAAGATGCGAAAACAAAAATTTATCCCTCAACTACGAGGGGAGGTAAGGAACTACCATCTAGCTCTGCACTTGATTCACCTTCTGTTTTTGAGTAAACTTTCGACACCTAAACCTACTTCTGCTATCAATTCTGATATGTCGCATGTTATTGATGATGCCACTTCTGCTATGCATGATACTTATGATGAAACTACTTTTATGCTTGATACTACTGTGCCACTTGGTGAATTTCTTGATGAACAAGTTGCTAGGACTAGAGAGAATGAAATTATTGAAACTGATAATATTGATGAAAGTGATAATGAAGATTCTCCCCCTAGATATGAATTGCCTGTTGTGCCTGAGGGCTATGTTATGGATGAAGAAACTGCTAGAGACTTTCTTGCTTGCAATGATAGAAGTGATCTTAAGAAATTATTAGATAAGCTAAAACAAAAATCTCTGAATGCTAGAATGAAATATGATCCTGCTTATGCTACTTCACCTATCTTTGTTACCGATAAGGATTATGAATTCTCTGTCGACCCTGATATAATTACTTTGGTTGAATCTGATCCTTTTTATGGCTATGAATCTGAAACTGTTGTGGGACATCTTACTAAATTCAATGATATAGCCACCCTATTCACTAATGATGAGAAAACTCGCTACTATTATATCCTTAAAATATTTCCGTTCTGATTAAAGGGCGATGCTAAGATATGGTTTAATTCTCTTGATCCTGGTTGTGTGCGTAGTCCCCAGGATATGATTTATTACTTCTCTGCTAAATATTTCCCTGCTCATAAGAAACAAGCTGCTCTAAGGGAAATATATAATTTTGTGCAAATAGAAGAAGAAAGTCTCCCACAAGCTTGGGGGAGGCTTCTCCAATTACTTAATGCTTTGCCTGATCATCCTCTCAAGAAAAATGAAATACTTGATATCTTTTATAATGGACTAACCGATGTTTCCAGAGACCACCTGGATAGTTGTGCTGGTTGTGTTTCCAGGGAAAGAACACCAGATGAAGCTGAAATTTTATTGAATAATATGTTGACCAATGAAAATAATTGGACACTTCCTGAACCAACTCCTAAGCCAACTCCGAAGAAAAGGGGTGTTCTATTTCTCAGTCCTGAAGATATGCAAGAGGCAAAGAAATCTATGAAAGAAAAAGGTATAAAAGCTGAAGATGTTAAGAATTTACCTCCGGTTGAAGAAATACATGGTCTTAATTTACCGCTTGTTGAAGAAATACATGATTTTAATCCATTGCCTATTGAAGAAACACATGGTCTTGATAACCCGACACAGGTAGTAAAGGTAAATTCTCTCTATAGATATGATAAAGCTGAAATCCCTCCTACTAAGTTTGCTAGCCAATGTTTGGATGAGTTTCATAATTTTATGGTTAAGCAAGAAAAATTCAATGCTTATTTTTGTAGAGAATTAAAATGCAATTCTTATATGATTGAACACTTGAGTGATGATATGTCTAGAGTTAAAGGTGAACTTAAACTCATTAGTAAACATGCTTTTATGGTTACCACTCAAGTAGAACAAGTACTTAAAGCTCAGAATTATTTGCTCAATGAATTAAATAGTAAGAATAATGATTTTGCTGTTAGAGTGGCTACTAGAACTGGTAAAATGACTCAGGAACCTTTGTATCCTGAAGGCCATCCTAAGAGAATTGAGCAGGATTCTCAGAGAAATAATATTGATGCACCTAGTCCTTCTAAATAGAAGAAAAACAAAAATGATAGGACTTTGCATGCTTCTAGTGAACCTGTTGTAGAGACACCTGAGAATCCCAATGATATTTCTATTTTTGATGCTGAAACACAATCTGGTGATGAACATGAACCTAGTGATAATGTTAATGACAATGTTCATGTTGATGCTCAACCTAGCAATGATAATGATGTAGAAATTGAACCTGCTGTTGATCTTGATAACCCATAATCAAAGAATCAACGTTATGATAGAGAGACTTTGTTGCTAGGAAACACGGTAAATAAAGGGAGCCATGGGTTCAGAAACCCACGCCTTTTCCTCCCAAACCATCCAAGAAAAAGGATGATGAGGATTTTGAGCGCTTTGCTGAAATGATTAGACCTATCTTTTTGCGTATGCGTTTGACTGATATGCTCAAAATGAATCCTTATGCTAAGTATATGAAAGAAATTGTTACTAATAAAAGGAAGATACCGGAAGCTGAAATTTCACCATGCTTGCTAATTACGCTTTCAAGGGTGGAATACCTAAGAAACTAGGAGATCCAGGAGTACCAACTATACCATGCTCCATTAAAAGAAACTATGTTAAAACTGCTTTATGTGATCTTGGAGCCGGTGTTAGTGTTATGCCTCTCCCTTTATATCGTAGACTTGATTTGAATAAGTTGAGATCTACTGAAATATCTTTGCAAATGGCTGATAAATCAACTGCTATACCTGTCGGCATTTGTGAGGATGTGCCTGTTGTGGTTACAAATGTTACTATTTTAACAGACTTTGTTATGCTTGATATTCCAGAGGACGATAGTATGTCTATTATTCTTGGAAGACCCTTTTTGAATATTGCAGGGGCTGTTATTGATTGCAACAAAGGCAATGTCACTTTTCATGTTAATGGTAATGAGCATACGGTACACTTTCCGAGGAAACAACCTCAAGTTCATAGTATAAACTCTATTGGAAAAATTACATCGATTATTTTTGGAGGTTTTGAATTTCCTCTTCCTACTGTCACAAAGAGATATGATGTTCTTATTATTGGGGACGTGCATATCCTCGTTGAGGTAACATAGTGTTATTCGAAATTTCTCCGGTTCCATGTTGTTTGGAATGAGTTTGTTAACAAGACTTGATCAACCTTGTTAGTGGATTCCTTTTGATGAGCATGAGATGGATGAAGTTAGAAGCCACAACCTTCTGTACCCTCCTTTTACTTTCTGTTATTTAGAATAAATAAAGCAAAAATAGTATTTTCTGTCAGTTTTCTGAATTATCCATGCAATAAAAAATACCCCGAAAATGAAATATGATTTTTTCTAGAATATTTGAGAATATCTGGCACTGAGAACAGATCAGGGGAGCAAGCACGTGTCGACGAGGGTCCAAGGCGCGCCCCCTGCCTCGTGGGCCCATGGTGGCTCCCCTCCACTTATTCCTGCACCCACACACTCCTTCTTCCTCCCAAAAAAATCACCAACCAGCTCAAGCACGAGTTCTAGCTCATTTTGCTGCGATTTTCAATCTCCTTGCTCAAAGCACCTCTCACAAAACTGCTTTGGGGGATTATTCCTTGGTATGTGACTGCTCCAATGGTCCAATTAGTTTTTGTTCTAGTGCTTTATTCATTGCAAATTTGTGCTGCATGGGTGACCATGTTCTTGAGCTTGCATGTCAAATTTATATGGTTCCAAGTAGTTCTAATGCATGATGTAGTCTCTAGGCACTTGTGGGAGTAGTTGCTATCAATTTTGTTGAGCTTGGTTCACTTTTATTTGAAGTTACTAAAAATTTCAGAAATTTTCAAAAAATGATGAAGAGATTTTTGAGGGGCTCTTCGAGCCGAAGCTCGAAGGATAAGCAAAGTGAAGAAGAAGAGAGGCCCAAATATAATCTGCCTCGCACCACGGAGGTTCGGCCGTGTGAATGGCCTTGTGATGATGTCTTGAGAGCAGCCGGGATTTATGATGATTTTTATGAATTGGCTGAGAATGCAGGCCTCACCGACTTCCTCCGCGAACAATATCTCTTACTCACTAATACCTTTGCGCAAAATTTTCACTTCCATTCTAGGAGGTCACCACCTACGATGGATTTTTATTTATATGATGAGTATAAGGAGATGACCCTTCGTGAATTTTGTGAGGTTTGCAAGTTGCCCTTTTCGGGCATCATAGAGGAACCACATCGTGATGATGTGGATGGGTTTATTGATACCATTGCTGTAGGGGAAACGAGGAAGGTTTTCGACGCACGAATTACTAGCATACACTTTCCTGTTCTACGTTACTTTGCTATATTTGCTAGTAGAAGCTTAATTGGTCGCGGAAACTGTGGCAACCTAAGTGCCCCTGACATTGTTATTTTGTTTCATGCCTTGTTTCGTGATGACACATTTAGTATGGGCGCTATTGTTGCAAAGCGGTTAAATCTTAACCGTACTAAGGGCCCTATCTTGGGAGGCATCTTCGCCTCGCGCCTCGCTGCATACTATAACATACCTATTAGGCATTATGAGAAAGAAGAAAAGTTGCTGCCTCCTGTTTATCTAGATTATAAGAGTATGGTAGCGCATGATTTTATTGTTAATAATAGGGAAAAGGCGCTTAAGTACAAACTCTTATTTGATAAAGATCACCCTGAGACTATTACCTTGCCTGCTCCTTCCATGTTTGACCTATCTGCAGGCAAGTATCTCGTTTCGCTGGCGGCCATCCACGCCTACTGGAACCCTACATCAGCTACAGAGCCAGAGCCGGAACCACAATTTGATCCTCCATGGCAGTCTGATTACCAGTGGGATCCGGTGGTGATTGCCAACTAGTGGCAATCCGAGGCTTCTTCACAGTACGACCCCAACTATAACTTTGGATATCCGCGAGGCCAACCGTGGCAATAGACCAACTTAGGCCAAAAGCCTAAGCTTGGGGGAGTACGTATCTCTCACCCACATTACATTCATGTTCACACACTCATTGCTAGTTGTCGGTACTCATACTTTTTCACTGTAATATCCATGCTAGTTTATTTTCCTTTTTATGCTTTCTTCTTGTGTGCTTGAAAAACCTTAAGAAAACCAAAAAATTAGTAGTAGCTTTTAGCTAGTCTACTTTCTTACTGTAGTAGTAATAATTAAAAGAAAACCCAAAAATATTTCCTGTTCTTTGCTACCTCTTGAGCACTGCGTCGGTTTTCCCTTGAAGTGGAAAGGGTGATGCAGCAAAGTAGCGTAAGTATTTCCCTCAGTTTTTGAGAACCAAGGTATCAATCCAGTAGGAGGCTACGCGCGAGTCCCTCGCACCTACACAAACAAATAAATCCTCGCAACCAACGCGATAAGGGGTTGTCAATCCCTACACGGTCACTTACGAGAGTGAGATCTGATAGATATGATAGGATAATATTTTTGGTATTTTTTTGTGATAAAGATGCAAAGTAAAGAAAGCAAAATAAAAACGGCAAAAGAAATAGCTAAGTGTTGGAAGATTAATATGATGGAAAATAGACCCGGGGGCCATAGGTTTCACTAGTGGCTTCTCTCAAGAGCATAAGTATTTTACGGTGGGTGAACAAATTACTGTTGAGCAATTGACAGAATTGAGCATAGTTATGAGAATATCTAGGTATGATCATGTATATAGGCATCACGTCCGAGACAAGTAGACCGACTCCTTCCTGCATCTACTACTATTACTCCACACATCGACCGCTATCCAGCATGCATCTAGAGTATTAAGTTCATAAGAACAGAGTAACGCTTTAAGCAAGATGACATGATGTAGAGGGATAAATTCATGCAATATGATAAAAACCCCATCTTGTTATCCTCGATGGAAACAATACAATACGTGCCTTGCTGCCCCTACTGTCACTGGGAAAGGACACCGCGTGAACCCAAAGCTAAGCACTTCTCCCATTGCAAGAAAGATCAATCTAGTAGGCCAAACAAAACTGATAATTCGAAGGGACTTGCAAAGATAACCAATCATACATAAAAGAATTCAGAGAAGATTCAAATATTGTTCATAGATAAACTTGATCATAAACCCACAATTCATCAGTCTCAACAAACGCACCGCAAAAGAAGATTACATCGAATAGATCTCCACGAGAGAGGGGGGGAACATTGTATTGAGATCCAAAAAGAGAGAAGAAGCCATCTAGCTAATAAATATGGACCCGAAGGTCTGAGGTAAACTACTCACACTTCATCGGAGAGGCTATGGTGTTGATGTAGAAGCCCTCCGTGATCGATGCCCCCTCCGGCGGAGCTCCGGAACAGTCCCCAAGATGGGATCTCGTAGGTACAGAAGGTTGCGGCAGTGGAATTAGGTTTTTGGCTCCGTATCTGATTGTTTGGGGGTACGTAGGTATATATAGGAGGAAGGAGTACGTCGGTGGAGCAACGTGGGGCCCACGAGGGTGGAGGGCGCGCCCAGGGGGGTAGGCGCCCCCCCTTCCTCATGGCTTCCTGCTTGCTTTCTTGACGTAGGGTACAAGTCCTCTGGATCACGTTCGTTCCGAAAATCACGTTCCCGAAGGTTTCATTCCGTTTGGACTCCGTTTGATATTCTTTTTCTGCGAAACTCTGAAATAGGCAAAAAACAGCAATTCTGGGCTGGGCCTCCGGTTAATAGGTTAGTCCCAAAAATAATATAAAAGTGAATAATAAAGCCCAATAATGTCCAAAACTGAAGATAATATAGCATGGAGCAATAAAAAATTATTGATACGTTGGAGACGTATCATTCTTCTTTTGCTTGTTGGGAGCTTTCCCGTGTATATAGTTTTATTTCTTTTCTTTTCTTTTCTTTGGGGGTCGATAGGAGAAGACCATAATAAAATTGTTGAAGTGGCTCTTATATGCATTATTGTTGATTTAACCAAGAGCCCATATTGCCTTGTCTTCTCCTGTTTATTGAATGCTCATAGATTCCAGCTTAATCCAATGCACGTGCACTATTATTATTATTCACATCATTCGGTCGTGCAAGTGAAAGGCAATTATGACGATATATGATGGACTCATTGAGATGAGTGAAGCTGGTATGAACTCGACCTCTCTTGTTTTTGTAAATATGATTAGTTCATCGTTCCTGATTCAGCCTATTATGAATAAACATGTTTGCAATGACAATTAGAGATTATAGTTGCTTATGCCATGCTTAATTAGCTAGGAGTTTATAATGGTTTACCTTGCTTGCCAACATGCTATTAAAATGGTTGTGATGTGGTATGATGGGGTGGTATCCTCCGTTGAATGATTCAAGTGACTTGACTTGGCACATGTTCACACATGTAGTTGAAACAAATCAACATAGCCTTCACGATATTTATGTTCATGGTGGATTATATCCTACTCATGCTTGCACTCAGTGTTCATTAATTTTAATGCATGTTCATGACTATTGTCGCTCTCTAGTTGGTCGCTTCCTAGTCTTTTGCTGGCCTTCACTTGTACTAAGCGGGAATACTGCTTGTGCATCCAATCCCTGAAACCCCAAAGTTATTCCATATGAGTCCACTATACCTTCCTATATGCGGTATCTACCTGCCGTTCCAAGTAAATTTGTTTGTGCCAAACTCCAAACCTTTAAATGAAATTCTGTTTTGTATGCTCGAATAGCTCATGTATCAACTAGGGCTGTCTGTATCTTCCATGTTAGGCGGGTTATTCTCAAGAGGAGTGGACTCCGCTCCTCACTCACGAGAAAATGGTTGGTCACCGGGATGCCCAGTCCCATGCTCAAACCAGTGGCAACGGAAAAGTAACTAAGCAAAGATCAATATGTGAAAAGCTCGTAGGCATTGGATCAGTGATGGATAATTATGTCAGATGCGATTCCTCATGCAATAGTTATAACATAGGGTGACACAGAACTAGCTCCGGTTCATCAATGTAATGCAGGCATGTATTCTGAATATAGTCATACGTGCTTATGGAAACGAACTTGCATGACATCTTTTGTCCTATCCTCCCGTGACTGCGGGGTCCTATTGGAAACTAAGGGATATTAAGGCCTCCTTTTAATAGAGTACCGGACCAAAGCATTAACACTCAGTGAATACATGAACTCCCCAAACTGCGGTCATCACCGGGAGTGGTCCCGATTATTGTCACTTCAGGGTTACCGGATCATAACACATAGTAGGTGACTATTGACTTGCAAGATAGGATCAAGAACTCACATATATTCATGAAAACATAATAGGTTCAGATCTGAAATCATGGCACTCGGGCCCTAGTGACAAGCATTAAGCATAGCAAAGTCATAGCAACATCAATGTCAGAACATAATGGATACTAGGGATCAAACCCTAACAAAACTAACTCGATTACATGATAAATCTCATCCAACCCATCACCGTCCAGCAAGCCTATGATGGAATTACTCACGCACGGCGGTGAGCATCATGAAATTGGTGATGGAGGAAGGTTGATGATGACGATGGCGACAGATTCCCCTCTCCGGAGCCCTGAACGGACTCCAGATCAGCCCTCCCGAGAGAGATTAGGGCTTGGCGGCGGCTCCGTATCGTAAAACGTGATGAATCCGTCTCTCTGGGTTTTTTCTCCCCGAACGTGAATATATAGAGTTGGAGTTGAGGTCGGTGGAGCACCAGGGGCACTACAAAATAAAGACACATCCGTGACATTTTGGGCTGAACGAATTTTTTTCTGTCATACATATGACACTTCTATGACGATAATTGTGACAAAACCCGGTATCATCATAGATGTGGTGGGCTCCTACTTCTATGACAAAAAATCATGACAGAAAATGGGCTTTTCGTCCTGGGCGGGCCAGAGACGCAGCTGCATGACATTCTTTGGGCCATCCATGACGGAAAAAACCGTGGTAGAAGCGAGGGGGAGGAAAATTTCGGGGAGTTCCCGGTTACGGTGGGAGGTCGGGGGCAGAGCGATGCGCGTTTCTCTCGTACACGTACGCGCGTGTGTGCGAGGCGTTGGCTCTAACTGAACCCGAGCGAGGCGTTGGGCTCTAACTGAACCCGAGTGGTTGCACTGCAGGCTACGCGTTACTGAACCCGAGCTATCGATCGATGGCTGTTAACTGAACCCAATCGAGCGATTCCTTCGCTACTGCTGCTAAATGAAGCCGATCGATTGGATGAACAGTGATTGTTGCGGGGGGGGGGGGGGGGTTGGATGAACAGTGAGCGGTGGCGTTGCCTCTGGATGAACAGGACCCCGTGGTGTGGAGGGCTGGATGAACAGTAGACGGTGGAGGGGTGGTTGAACAGGACCCCTTGGTGTGGAGGGCTGGATGAACGGTAGACGGTGGAGGAGTGCCCGTGGAGGGGTGGTTGAACAGTAGCCGGTGGAGTAGCGCGCGGTGGAGGCTGGATGAACAGGAGCCTGTGGAGGCTGGAGGAGGTCGACGGTAGCCTGTGGAGGCTGGAGGAGGTCGACGGTGGAGATGAACAGTATCCCGTGGAGTCCTGTTTTGCGGTACGCCACACCCCTCCCAATGAACAGGACCCCTGTTTCGACCGTAGGAGGTCGGTTTCGTCCGTTTTGCGGTACGCCACACCCCTCCCGATCAACAGGACACCCGTTTCGACCGTAGGAGGTCCGTTTCGTCCGTTTTGCGGTACGCCACACCCCTCCCGATCAACAGGACCTCCGTTTCGACCCACAGGAGGTATGTTTCCTCCGTTTTGTGGTACGCCACACCCCTCCCGATCAACAGGACCCCGTTTCGAACGTAGGAGGTCTGTTTCCTCCGTTTTGCGGTACGCCAGGCCTCGTTTCCATCGCCTGTTCCATCCAAGCCCTCCCGATGAACACGACCACGCATTCCGTTCCGACCCAGCCGGTTGACTCCCACGCGTTTCGTTGCCTCCCGATGAACACGACGCATTCCGTTGCCTCCCCATGAACACGACGCATTCTGTTGCCTCCCCATGAACACGACGCATTCCGTTGCCTCCCCATGAACACGATGATGACGCTGTTTCTCCGTTCCGACCCAGCCATGTACACGAGCCGTGGCCGTACGTATGCGTGAGTAGGCATTCGAGACCCCGCCCGTATGTACACATACGTGGCCATATTTTCTTTCTTGCACCCTGGCCGCTGTATGTACGTGTACATGCTACGTGCGCACCTCTACTACGACACGTGCGCGCCTCTACATCCACCAGTATATATGTATGTACACGTTCCCGACCAGAATGACAACGCTACGTACGCTTCAACCAGGTGGGTCCCGATTGTCAGGCACTTCCTTGCGTCCGAAGATGTAGCTGGTGGGTCCAAGCAGTCAGGGGGAAACATTTTTTTCACGAAATACGGTGGCCCGTCCGGTGGGTCCCCGCTATCAGGTGGAGGAATAATTATTTTGCACGTAATAAGGAGGCACTTCCTTGCTGCGGCTGTGGACCCAGCTGTCAGCCTCTCCACGTACAGTCCACGTCCGATGGAAGTCGTTCCTTGACCGTTGACCACGCCGCGCCGAGAGCACCAGGGCGGTGGACGACGGCGAGGCCTAGGAAGGGGACGACGCGGAGCCGGGGAAGACGCAGCAGTAGATGCCCACGCGTAGAGGAGTACGAGGGTTCACTGGTTCGCTGCGGTGTGAGGCTGCCATCGCCGCAGAATAACAGGGGGTGTGGGTGAGTAGAGGGATGGCCTGGCCAGCGGTGGGAGTAGTAGGGGGCGGTGAGGCCTCCGCCGCATCGCAGCCGGCCACGGGAGGCAGGAGCACGAGGCACGACCGGCGCTGGTTTGGGCGGCTGGAGCAAGAAGAACAGAGGTTGAAGAAGCACTACGACCGTTGGATGGATATCGTACGGTCATTGGAGCTAGAATCGTGCATATTGACTAAGTTGTCAAAGCCCTCCGTCCCCATCAACTTAGTAGGCCCACAAGTCAGCCTGCCACTATACTGGGTCCCAGCTAACAGGGGGAGTATTCTTTTTTTTGTGCGTAATAAGGAGGCACTTCCTTGTGTGCGAAGATATAGCTGGTGGGTCCGAGCTGTCAGCGGCGGTAACGTTTTTTTCGCGAAATACAGAGGCCCTTTCGGTGGGTCCCTGATGTCAGGTGGAGGAATTAGTATTTTGCGCGTAATAAGGAGGCATTTCCTTGCGTGCGGCCGTGGACCCAGCTGTCGGCCTCTCCGCGTACAGTCCACTTCAGATGTATGTCGGTCGTTGACCACTATGGCCAGGCTGCGCCGAGAGCACCAGGGCGGTGGACGACGACGAGGCCTAGGAAGGGAACGACACGGTGGCAGGGAAGACTCGGCAGTTGTTTCCCACGCGGAGGGGAGTACGACTGTACGAAGGTTTACTAGTTCGTCTGCCGTCGCCGGAGAATAACAGCAGGTGTGGGTGAGTAGAGGGATGGCTTGGCCAGCGATGGGAGTACGGTGGGGCGGTGAGGCCTGCGCGGCAGCAGAGCCGACCGCGGGGAGGAGGGAGCAAGCAGTCCCGCCGGCGCTTGTTTGAGCGGCTGGAGCAGGAAGAGCAGAGATTGAAGAAGCACGACGGCCGTTGGGTGGCTATCCAACAGTCACTGCTTGTGCGTCAACCTTTTTTAGGAAAGCCTCAACTCTGTGGAAAATAGCACACAGCCCATCTGCCATTATTTCTAATAATTTACAGCCCATTTGCTAATTATTAAGGTTTTTTTGGAGCCCATATTCTTTTTGTTAGCATTACAGCCCATATTGTGGCCACGGTTAAAAAATTATACGAAATTTTGCATATTTCGGTGCGGTCCGAACTGTTTTTAATCCCGAAATTTCGACTCACGTTCAAACTGATTTTAAAAATAAATGTATATCAATATAAAATCCAACAAATTCTCCACACATAAAAACTAATGTAATTTAAAATCTCAAAATGGAAAAAAAGATATTTGAAACTAATTGCCGGTTTGATGTGTTTTAAAAATGTACAACCCATTTCTCATTACTGATGGGCCATTTTCTCGGCCAACCGAATGAAAGCTCTCCTCGTCTTGAAAGATTTGCAGCCCAACAGGCCTGACAAAGCGACTTACATGGCAAATCACAAAAAAACTGGGCCGTGGCCGTGGACCCAGCTGTCAGCCTCTCCACGAACAGTACTCTTCCGATGGAATGTCGTTGACCACGTTGACCACGCCGCGCCGAGAGCACCAAGGCGGTGGACGACGGCGAGGCTTAGGAAGGGGACGACGCGGAGCCGCGGAAGACACGGCAGTGGATGCCCACACAGAGAGGAGTACGAGGGTTCACTGGTTCGGCTGTGGTGTGAGGCTGCCGTCACCGCAAGGGCCTGGCTAGCGGTGGGAGTAGTAGGGGGTGATGAGGCCTCAACGGCAGCATAGCCGGCCACTGGAGGTAGGAGCAGGCGGTCTCCCTGGCGCTGGTTTGGGCGGCTGGTGCAAGAAGAGCAGCGATTGAAGAAGCAGCAGGACCGTTCGATTCAAATCCAACGGTTACTGCTGCTAGAATCATTTGTTGACTAAGTTGACAAGCCTTGCGTACGCGTCAACTTAGTAGGCCCACAGGTCGGCCTCCCAACCGGTGCGCCCCACATGTCAATGGGAGGAATCATTTTTTCGCGTAATAAGGAGGCAGTTGATTGCGTGCGGCCAGGCAGGCGGAGGGAGTAGGGTGGGCCGGGGAAGCCTGCGCGGCATCACAGCGGGCCACAAGAGGAGGGAGCAGGCAGTCCCGCCGGTGCTAGTTTAGGCAGCTGGAGCAGGAAGATCAGAGATTGAAGAAGCACGTCGGCCATTGGATGGACATCTAACAATCACTGCTGCTAGAATCGTGTGTTCACTGACAAAGCCTTGCGTAAACAAGTCAGCCTCGAAATCTATGGCGTGTACAGCCCATTTGCTATTATTTTTATAATTTTTACTCATTTTCTAATTCATATGGAATTTATTGCAGCCCATTTTCCATTTTTAGAATTGCTGGCCATTTTCTGGTCAGTACTAGGGTCAAAAAATTAACTAAATATGCGGGAAATTTTGAAAATTCGCAAATTTTTGCTGGGGAACGAAATATTCTTAATCCAAAAATTAATAGTCATACTAAAACAAATTTAAAAATAAATTAGTACTATGTCATGTTAAATCCAATGAAATACGTATAAGATATCAGTGAAGAACAAAAACAAAAAAAGAAACTTATATCCCATTTGCTATAATTTTTTTCGAATTTTCAACCCCTTTTGATATTACTTTTAACATACATTGACCATACTCTTAAGCCAGGCCGGAATGCATCCCTCCTCGTCTTGAAGGATTTGAATAGGCCTAGCTTGGGTATTCTTCAAAAAGAAATACTGGGCTACCTATTTTCCCAAAGAACTGGTGCATGAGCATTTAGCTTTATTTATTTACTTATTTATGTTTAGGGGACCATGAGCATGTACCTGGGCCGGATTCATGTGAGAGCCTCCCTTCCAGTTAATTATGGGCTTCTCTATTGGGCCTTCATCAGTGGGCTGCATGTTAACAACAAGTGGAAAATGTGTTCTGTATGAAAAATAGTATGCGCTACGTACGGTACGGGGCACTAAAGGATCGACCGTGCAACGACTTCCAAAACATTGTGTTTGTCGTTCTAACAACACATTTATTCAACCAACAGACGAAATGTACTACTGATTGTACATTGAAAACAGCAGCAGCAGCAACCAGGGTTGGGGCTGCAACAGAAGCAGTAAGCAGGCTAGAAGAGTGAAGACGCAGCTCTCTCTTCCAAACCAAACATCAGCCATCATTACAAAAGGGCTACCAAAAAAGAACAAGTGTATGCATCAAACTAAATAAAGATCCTACTACACCAAGTGTACGCATCTAACTAACTGGCTCAGTTAGACGTTACTATTTATTAAGCTGTGGAGACTGGCTGACGGCTTGAACCAGATGGGTGCTTGACGGGGGAAACTCCAGCTAGTAGGTCGAAGTATGATACTTGCGACCCTCTCTCCTACTTTGGGTTGCAGAGCGTGGCGGCACATATCAGGGTATGGTGCATGTAGAGACGCATGGTACGCTGTGTACACACAGTTTTTCCTGATGAACGAAACCGCGCTACCATCATGATCCTTGCCGTCGGTTATCTCCTGGTTAATCGGATAATTCAGTCCGACAAACAGATAGCGTGTACCAAGGCTACTTACCAGCCTCCAGTCAAAAATTCCCGAAGGCCCAAAGAAGCTGGGATCCTGCTCAAAGACCTTGCAGTGACTGTGATTCTATTCCGCGAAACAACACCTCCGGTACGTGCGAACGATCATCAATCTTTCGCCGTCGTCTGATCGAGCCAGGAACCACCTGCAACTGCCATGCCGCTTTTCTTTGAAAGGTTCTGGGATTAGGAAGGGTAGGGACACCAGGCGGCCTACAACATCATATCAAGTTGGAGTCAAATAAAAAAGGGCTCTTGATTTAGTCAATCTTAAGAACAGCATGTTATGAGCATGAATATTTTTTCAGAAAATGTTGACAGTAATATAAGCAAGCCATCATGATATCATAGGAAAGTAACATACTGCTGTAACAGCCATTTGTAGCGATGATTGGAGTAGGCCAGCAATACGTCCAGCCATAGAAGGAGTCGACAGCGTAAATGAAGCCCTTGTGTTCAATGGCATCAGAGAACCATGGAGGATGTATGATCCTGCGATGGACGTGCAGATTTATCCACTTACCGCAGTGACCTGTCAGATAGACGAGACCGCGGTTGAAGAATGCAATTAGCCTGAAGTCTTTATAATTCGCAGATCTTGTGGGCACTTGGCAGATTACAACCTTGAGCAAATCAAACTTGGTATCATGTTGGCTACTGTAAGATTCCGAGTATTCTGGGCCGCGGTGCCAAAGCAGTGCAGTGTTAATCGAAGGAAGGGGGATCAATCGCCAGGTGTAGACCTCCACGAGCATCCAGCTGCCGCGACCGTCGACGAGCACCATCCAAGACGTGTTCATGCCGACCCAGTACATACCGTTAATGTAGTTGAGGCTGACGGGGATCGGATCGCAGTCAAGGGGGTTGATGCTCGCCACCCTACGATCGTTATGCTGCGTGACACGCCGTTTCTGAAGATCAGGCGGCATCAGCAAGCAAGGAGCTAGCTTAAAAAGCTCCGGCCTGAGGGCTTTGAGTAAACGGTACAGCCCCGACGAGCACGCGGCGAGCGACATGGTACTGAGATTTTCCACACGCGAAACAATGAGCTTGATTACCTCTGTGGGGAGCGAATTCTAGCCACTCTTTCGGCGGACGCTGCTCAGTTCTGCCATTGTTAGTGCTTGGGTTTCGGACGAGGGGGGAGGCGCCTTAGCGGGGATGGAAGATTGGACGAGATTGCAGACAAAGATGGAGAAGCGAATATGTGCTGCGGGAAGTGGACAGGTGATGATGACTACAGCACGCCGCTTGACTTACGAGACACATACCAGCAGCGTAGGGTCATGTCGATGCCAGACAACTTGCTTGAGTGATCATAGTACTGGTACTCCCTACAGTTCTATGCCCTAACTTGCTTGAGTAGAGTAGTAGAGTAGGACTCTGCTCTACTACTAGCACCGGAGGAGTAGTATATTCTAATCTAAAATAGTTACAAACTTCAATGCCCGAGCGTGGAACGACTATGAACCATGCTCAAAGACCGTGTCTATGTGGTGTTTGGACATGGGCGACAACCTCAATGCCAACGGTGCTGCTCCCGTTGCACCATATGTGTTTCTGTCCTTCCTGTTCGAAATCGTGGTAGAATTCATGTTTCTACTTTTATCCTACTACTATGCTAGTCCACATGATTAGTTTCATCTTTGTTATAGCCGTCATGATTTATTGTGTGCTTATTCGGATTAAATCTCGTAGTAACTTGCTCATATATTCAACTGGCGCAACGTCCCCTACAGCCACTCCCGTTTCATGGACGGCCTGGTCGATGCCTCCAAGGAGCCCTCCGTCCACTGCTATGAGTGCCCGATGCCGTTTTGTGGCTCGCCGGCGGACATGGTGCATCACCTCATGGATGCGTGCAGCGGTCACTACTGGCCCTTGGCGGAGAACATCAAGTACGAGACGTGCTACCCATTCACCATGCCGGAGTCGCTGGAGGATCACCGCCGCCTGCTAGTCTCGGAGGAGGACGACAACGTCTTCCTCTTGATCGTGGGTACCGGCGAGGCCCGCGCAGGCCGCCGCCCCATCTCTGTAATGTGCGTAAGGGGCGACGCCGCTGCCGCTGACACTGACACGAGGCTGATGTACGGGTGTGTGGTCAGTGTTACTACCCCTCCGGGTCGCGTGGGCGGTGACACCGGCCTCATCGAACGGACTTGGACTCTGGGGAGCTGGGACTATCCCGCCAATGTGGACTTGGAAAACCCATGGCATCCTTTACCCGCCGACGCGGTGCACGGGAACTCCAAGGAGGTTCACCTGCACATACGCATTATCAAGTTAAATGTTGATCATTAGTCTTCTCTCAATGTAATCCGCTGTCTAAGCATGTGGAGACTTCCATGCAGGATCTTGCTCTATTGGAGTATCGCGCATGAATAAAAGTGTATCCGTTTATGGTTTAGTCTAGAATCTTCCATGTATGAATTTTTACTACAATACTACTGAAAGACTTACGATGAACCATTTCTTACATCTCCTCTGCCCGCTTGCAAGTCATCCTGATTTAATCCCTCCGTCTAGGTGTATAAGGGCATGGTTAATATTACTTAATAGTATAGCCAACTGTTGAATATAAGAAACTGCCATGTCATCTGTAGCCAACATGTATAACAATCGATACTCAAAAACTAATTCTTAAAGATCATTTCTTGCAAAGCACAATAAGTGTTATTTCTTCACAAGTTTTGGATGCAGGTTGAATAGTTGAACGCTTTTGTTTGCAAAAGATACCTTTTTCTCTATTTCACCCGGATGTTTGTGAGCTCTAGAGATGAAATAATATCCGAAGAAACCTATTGATACCCGTTACACATGAGATGACCCCCACATCCTTTGTCAAAATAAACAACTCCCCGATCAATGCATTTCACTCTTCGGTGCAACGCACGGGCACCTTACTACTATAGATTAGTACGACCAAAAATTGAACTAACATTATATATAGTACAATAAATGCTGATGCATGTCACCTAAAATTATATCATTCAAAACTATGTTCAAATACGAATCCAACGATATAGTTTTTGTTGACATGCACTAACATTTTGTCAGTTAAATCTTCAGTCAAATTCAATGGGGGACTAATAAACCACGACCGATGTAGTACAAGTGTAGAGGGCGGCGCTGCACGGGAGTCTCACCTCTCACCCCGCTCGTGGCGCGTCAGTAAAGCCGTCATATCACAAAACCCAACCACTCCCAGTAATAAGTGGCCTAGTAAAATAAACGGACAATCAACCATCACATCCCTCCGTCTTTCTTGCATTTCATCTCTCTGCATTTACTTTCTCCGGTTCATCTCGCACACTCGATCCCTAGCTACTACTCCTAGAGCCAGTTCTTTTGGCGGCTTCCCCAGCTTTTCCCACAAGACTAGTCACAGTGGAGAGTAACAATAAGGCGCCTCACTCATTTATTTGGGCTTCTAAACTACTACTCCGTCCTGGTTTATTCCTCACCATTGTAATTTGTGCTAAATTTTGACCAAAGATTTAACTGGTTTATTCCTCACCATTGTAATCCCTCCGTCTAGGTGTGTAAGTCATCTTACGAAAACCAAATAATCCCAAAACACTTAAGCGCGGTGCATTAACTTCTACTCCGTACCTCGTTTCTTGTTTCTTGACATATCAACCAATAAGAGATAAAGAGTGTGCGTGCTTTTAATGACTTGAGATATCAAACACGACATGCAGTGGTTAGTTCATTGCATGCAATACTATTAATTAGAAAATAAACATTAACGTTTCTTGTTTTCTCCTCCTCCTTGGTCACGGTGCACAGCCTAAGATGACTTACTCACCAAGACGGATGGAGTAGTACATGTGACATGCACTAGCATTTCATTAGTTAAATTTATGATCAAAATTTGACACAAATTACAATGGGGACCAATAAACCAGGATGGAGGTAGTAGTTATGGGATTACTAATCTAGAAGCCTAAAAGAACTGGCCCCTGGTACTCCTACTAGTAGTAGTACTCAAGTTGGAATTCCAATTGCACGGCACAACTTGTTAGGCAAAAAATTCGATACAGGGTGTAGGAAGTGGTTTGGGAATTTGCATGCCTTTCCAACCAGTGAGATACTCCGTACAAAGTACGACAGAGAAATAACCACAGAGAAGGAAGCTAAAAGTAAACAATCAAACGAGCATTTTTGCATTTGTTTTGCATTGAATCGTTTCACAAGCTTGATTAGTGCTATTTTTCTACTTTTACAAAAACCGCATCGTAGTTAAAACGTGCATTTGCACGTACATAAGTAATAGTAGTACTCCCTCCGTCTAGGTGTATAAGTCTTCCCTCCTTCTTGGTCACGGTGCACAACCAAAGATGACTTATTGACCTGGACAGAGGGAGTAGCACAGTCTGCAAGCATATATCGAGAGAGACGTGTAGTGCGATAGTATATAGTAAAGTTTGTGCAATATGCACGTACTTGCAAAATGCGTACGAATACACAAGGTTTCCAAACTTTCCCTTTTACATACTTAATTAAGGACGCTAAAAATTCCTGAACGTTCGAGATTTATCATTTGCATCCCAAAACTAATGAGATCGCCTTACGAAACAAAAATTATACTCCTCCTAAAAGCCACGATGCTCGTAGGAGCACTTGCGGCGCGCCACGAGTGCCCTGGTGCGTGGCCGTTTCCCAGCGCGCCGACACAACGCCTCTTCCTCAGCCTCGCAACTCGCGAGGTGCTGATTGGAGGCTTGCCGGCGGGCGAGCGCGATCTCAACGGTGTGGTGATCCGGCGCCAACAGGTACTCCTCCTTGCTGGAAGCGTGCACCCAGTCCACGTACCGCCAAGCGTAGATGAGGCGCTTGGGCCCGACTGCACTCAGGGCGTCGGCACGGGCGTCCTCCGCCACCCTCACGGCCCTCGCACGAGCCTTCTGTCAAAGAGCCAATTGCCTAACTCTCTCGGACGCGACATAGGCCTCCCAGGCAGCTTGTTCCGCGGTGCGCTTCTCTTCCTCGGCCTTCTTCTCTGCCTCTATTTTGGCGCGCTCTCCTGGAGGCAAAGCCTCCCACAAGGCGATATCCATTTCTTTCCAAAGCTCCTCAAGGCTGGGGGGCTCGACGGGCAGCGCGATGTTCTCCTCGTAGCGGGGAGCCGACGCGTCCTCCGGCGCGCATGCTGGCGAGATTGGGAACGCCGACACGTCCACCTCGACGCGTTGCGGCGAGGAGCGGAACACCGATGCGTCCTCCTCAACTAGTGGCGGCGAGGAACGGAATGGCGACGCGTCGCGGCGAGGAGCGGAACACCGACGCGTCCTCCTCGACTAGTGGCGGCGAGGAATAGAACGGTGACGCGTCGCGTAGCGGCGAGGAGCGGAACACCGACGCGTCCTCCTCGACTAGTGGCGGCGAGGAACGGAACGGCGACGCGTGACCGTCCGCGCGGTGTAGCGAGGGGCTCCTAGGGCTTGGGAGGGGCGATGCTATGGTGGTCGACGTGAGAGGGAGGGGGAGGAGATAGCGATGAACGTGAACGTGAGGGGGAGGAGATAGCGATATCATGGGAGGCGCAGTATTTATAGCGAGCAATGGCACACCTACGTAAGATATGGACTGAGCTGCACTGACTTAACTGCAGGTCCAGTTGCGTCACTGACATGTGGGCCAGACCCCTGTTGGGCCCATATGTCAGTGACCCAATGCACCTGCAGTTAAGTAACAGCTACGTGGGCATATTTGTTGGAGTAAATTACGGGGGAGCGAAGGGGTGGAAATATTGCTGGTCACAATGGATTGGACGAGCTTGGGGGGAGGAGAGTCATGCATGCAGATTTTTTCACACGGGGTGGAGTGGTGGGACCGCCGGAGGGAGAAGGAGAGTTTGGCAGGCATATTGTTTCCACACATGGAGAGGAAAAGATATGGAGATGAACGGGCTTCCTGCAGGTATGGGGAACGGTGCATAATAAGTCATCTTGCATGCCGGGCTAGGTATAGTCTCAAGTCATTAAAAACATACACGCCCCACACATGTTCATATTTCCTAAATTATTGCATGCGATGATTAAGGCTGGCCATAATGGTGGTATCTTAGCTGGTATCATGCACACGGGAATAGCAAACATGCTGATGTGGCAAAGAACTAAAGAAGAGAGGGGAGTTAGAGTAACTAGTGTTCATGCATGCATTGGTAAACACATTTTTTGTCAAGAACGACAACACTAGTTGAGTACTTTTGCAGACTTCAAAAACTATTCCACCGCCTCTACTATCTTGCTAAGAGTAGGTGAAATTTTTGAATCGAGCCCTTTAAACTAGAAGGGAGGTAGTGGTACTCTAAGGCTGGTCATAGTGGGGAGTAACTTAGACTAGTAACATGCATATGTTACTAGTCTATGTTACTACCTCTATAGTGCATAGTATCATAGATTAGTATCATAGGTGGTCTCATTTATTGCCATGCATGACACATAGTAGCATCACATTTATTATGTTACGGTATCTACCTATGTTACAATAACCATCTCTCTCTTCTTTAATTGCCTACCACATTAGCATGTTTGCGAGTCCCAAGTGCATGATACTACTTATGTTACCCCCACTATGGCCAGCCTAATAGCTAACCTTGTTGCGATGACAAGATAGGACATGGCACACACCTGGACGGAGGAACTAGTCTACATTGTGCATTTAAGTTTTGTCTGAAGTCAATGTACCTCTACTTTCACCAGACTTACAGAAAAATGTGTCAACATTCACAATGTCAAATCAATATTTTTACACTCATTATAAAACGTAGTTCTTATACTCATTATAATCAGTATTGTAGATATTGATATTTTTAGTATAAATTTGGTCGTGGGATTTCATTGATGCCTGTCAAAGCGTGGAGGAAGCGGAGCTTAGGGCTTGCATTGCCGGTCTCTACATAGGTATTTCTCTTCATAATCCTGTAATTTTAGAGACTGATTGCGCTTTTGTGGTAGCGTCTCTTGCATCGGGGGACTATGACAGGTCTGCTATGCGTGACCTGAAGATGAAAGCGTTGAGCATCTCGAAGTTGATCAACAATCTTCAATTGTCAAAGATTAGCCGTTCGACCAATAAGGTGGCACACTTAATCGCTAAGTATAGCTTTGTCAATAGATTAGATGGTATTCTTGTAAATAACGTACCGCCCTGTGTGGTGAATATTGTATCGAATGAGTGTACTGGTGTGGCTGGTTAATTAATATAAGGTGGTGTTCAAAAAAAAGTATAAATTTGGTCAAACACTTTGCAAACGGTTGACGGGAGTAAAAAGGACCAGAGGGAGTATCATGCATGCGGAGTAGGCAAAAAAAATTGCTTGTCTAAAAAAAAGGCAAAAAAAATTGCTCATTTATAGCTGGTCGAAGCCTCAAAGGGCACGACTGCGCGAGGGAGGCGAAGGTCGTGGGAGGCGCGACGTTTGACGGAATTAAGTGAAGTTACATCCACGCGTCGGCATGGCGTGCGAACAGGCAGAAGCTATACCGTCAGGCCTACGATATGGGTCTAGTAGACATGACATCTAGTGGCCCGCATAGTTCTCGAGAACTCTTTGGGGGCTTGCAGCCGTTTATCCACTGGGCAAGCCAACAACCCCACGCCGTTCGCACGCCCTACTCGTCCCCGTCTTCTACCTTACAACAGTTTGCTCCCAGTGTTCCCGTCCTTTCACATTAGTTCGCTCCCAGTTTTTTTTGCAGGGTACAACGGTTCAACTTCTCCTAACCCTCCTCCAAAATCCATGGACTCCCAAATCTCCATGGTCGCCGCTGAGTACCAGGTTAGAGCCATCACCGGCGATCAGTTCATCGTCATCTACACACGTGGATCTGAAACGGTGAAAGCATGGCTTGCTCGCTTCCTACGCATGTTCAACAGTTCAACGGATGAGTGGGTCGCTGGGCTAGATGTTGAGTACACCACAGTCCTGGGACGAGAGAAGGATCTAAAGGACGAAGAGAGGAAGAAGACCGCCGTGATCCAGGTTTGCGTACATAACGTTTGCTTGGTCTACCACATATGCCATGCCGACGTTGAGTTCCAGGATTTTAAGAACTTCCTCAAGGACAAAAGAGTGAAATTCGTTATTGTAGGCTTTAAGAACGACAGGGATGTCCTGCGTCGGATAGGTCTCGTTGTAGGCCAGCCCTTCAATCTCAAGAAGGCAAGCCTGGTGTCCTCCTCTCAACATTCAATGCTGACCCTGGCAGCAGCCATGATTGATCCTTCGTACGCTAAACTGAAGAAACCTCATCACGAGTTTCATCATGCATGGGAGTCGAAGATATTAGATGAAGATCACATCCTGTACGCAGCAATGGATGCCTACCTTTGTTTAAATATCTACAAGGGTTGGATGAAGAAGCAGAGCCCAGTGTCCGGTTCAAGCAAAGAAGCGTCGGCGAAGAGGAAGAGGAAGAGGGACGAGGACGAAGTCGAGGACGTGGAATCGGACTCCGAGTAGGTGGTAGTGCCGTCGCTCATGCTGGTTCTACTGCAGTGTCAAGCGGACTAGTTGCTTACTTTATTTTCAAGGGTGTGTTGTGCTGAGGCCCCAGCAGAACTACGTTTATGTTCTTTCTCGTTATTTGAACTCTTTAGTACATACAGTAGTACTAGTACTATGTCTTACTACTGTTCTTCTTGCAGTTGGTACTACTGCTCGTATCTTCGTGTTCCTATTGTACTTAATACGTTCGTACTACTAGTATAATTTGGGTCAGTCGATTTGTGAAAGAAGTTCGACGGAGCCAAGGAAGAAGACGGCAGAAGAGGTGGAAGAAGCCCTTCTAGCCATCCATGTTGCATCAAACGGCTCACATGAGTCGACTAACCCAAATTGCTCCTTCGGATTGCAGGATCCACGTGGCATTCAAGGTCTCGAAGGTAGATTCCGCATCCGCACCCGGTTTGCGGGCTCGACGCGCGCGCGACCTGCTTCCGCCGCGATAGCCACCATGCGCGCCTCCTCCGCGCGGGTGGAGACGACAATGACACGCTAGTTCCTCCTCGCCGGCGTGCTGGAGCACGCGCTCGTCCTCCTCTTCGTACGCTGCGTGCATAGACGCGGCTCCACCAGCTGCTCGCGTGCTTGGCAGCGCGGCGGCATCGCGAGGAGGGACTGCAGACGATGTGACACAGGGATGGCGGCGACACGGTGGTGATGGGCGAGAAATTGTTGGCCGGAGCAGGCGGGCGCCGGCATGCGCAACGGCGGTGGCGGCATATTGATGAGTGCGCGTGTGGGAGCTTACTTTAGTTTTATATATAAGGTTGGTCAAACTTAAAAGAAAACCGTACTAGTACACGTAAACATTAGACTTAGGCAGCGCTTTTATTAGTTAGTACCACAGCCACGATACGGAATCCTGTGCAAGCGCGTGAACCGCGGCCGCGCGGTCGATCGAACGGTGCGTCACCGTGTCGCGCTCGAAGGACATCCACCGAACCTTTTTGTGTGTGTGAAAACAATCCTCAAATATTACTCAACTTTTTTTTCCTGTGAAAGTTCTTGACGCTGCAATATTTCCATATATTTGAATTTAGCTCCAGTTCGTGTTTATTTGGATTTGGACGTTTTAGGTGCACCCTAGTTTTTTTAATACTGATTTTGTGTGTGTGACTGAGAGAGAACGTGTGTATGTGTCCATATGTGTGTTGTGGCGGAAGGGCAATGTGGAGAATGGTGTGCGTGTGATACAGACATAGAGAGGTGTGAATGCGCAAATGATCATGCATGAGTGAGACATAGACAGATGCCGATACGTTGTGTATACATGAGAGAACGGTCTTCTAGTTTACTTGTGTGTGTGTGAGAGAGAGAGAGACAGAGAGAGAGAGAGAGAGAGAGAGAGAGAGAGGAGCATCCGTAACACAACAACCATCTCTCTCGATTCGTCCGTCCCTCGCACAGTCGCATGCAACACATGCATCAACGCGCACATTTTGACACCCTCACCCGGCCCCTGCCCACCTCAAGGCCCGCACAATCTCTTCGTGAATACCCATTTCTCTCCTTAGGTTTGTTTTCTCTCAATATCTGACACACACACACACACTCCCCCGAGCACACAATTCATCCCCATCCAAGGTTATATGGCGACCACTCTCGCTTGTGCTTCTTTGCACCCCAACATGCACAACACCTCAATCTTCAAAGAGGGCATCGAGCAGATCGAAGACGGCGACCACACCGCGCTAGAGAATGTGGGGTCATTTGGAAGCAGGGTGATGTGACGACGGCTGACTGACTCCTCCCCCACCCTCTCTCTCTCTTGTGCACAAAATTACCAATCCCTCTCTCACCTGCACAAAATTGTCAATCCCTCAACCCATGAGATCCTTCTCCTCTCGTCCATGTTTTTTCCAGCTCTCTCATCAAACATGTTGTCTCTTCTCCTTCCACGTATAAAGAATCCAGATGCACACACATCTCATGTATATTACATGTATCCATCTTTCTCACAGACCTAACTTCTTCCTCTCTCTTTCTCTCTCTATCTCTCTCTCTCTCTCTGTCTCGTTAGGTTTGTCTCCTACTCTCTCGTCCACATACATACAATCTTTCCCGCCCTATCTGCTCCATCTTCAAAAGCTCTCTCTGCACGTTTCATTCACACATTGGGATATGTCAAAATGTTGCTTCTATAATGGCTGATATAGAGTTATGGTTGTTTTTGTTGCATCCTACAAAGTAATAACTATGAAATGCTTTTAGATTCTCATTTGACTGGGATTATGTGAGTTTGAGCATGTTGTGAAGTACTATAGACCTTGTATACATCTTGGCATTCGACAATGATTGTAACTATTGAATTGTATAGACCATTACATTCGAAGTCAATAGCCTAATATATTTATTTCACAATTTCAACAAATGATTAGTTCACTACAAACTAAGAAAACAAATGTGTACTCCCTCCGTTTTTATTTAAGTTCGCGTATTAGCATTGGTCAAAGTCAAGTTTTGTAAACTCTCAGAAAGCTTATAACAAAAAATATTAACATATACAATAACAAATAAATACCATTAGATTCATTATTGAATGTACTTTCACATCATACATATTTGTTATGGTAAATGTTTATATTTTTCTATAAACTTGGTCAAACTTTAGGAAGTTCGACTTTCGTCAAACCTAATATGCAGAGTTTACTACTACTACTCGCTAGTTGCTTAGCCGGATCACTCAACACGCCACACGGGGAGTCCAGTGTCACAAAATTTTGAGGTCGGCGGGAAAATCTCCCGCGACCCTGATTCGAGCAGTGGGAAGTTACCATCATAGCCTTCAGAACAGGCCTACGGATGACGCTTGGTAGGGGGCTGTTTTCGTAACTTTAGGTTCACCCTACCCAGCCAACCCCACCCCGGCATCCAGAGTAGTACACCTGAATACTCCCCATTTTCTATCCCCACCGCACAATAGACTTCTCCACGGCACCGCAGCCTTCGTGCTCCTCCCCTTTACATCGGCGCACTCGTCCACCACAGCGCATCTGCCTCATCGACGACCTCGTACGCCGCACTGGAGCCGGTCCACTGTCGTCGTCGTACATGGAGCCTCTTCCCCAGCATCGTCTTCCACGGTCTCGGATCTGCTTCCCGGAAGCCGACGCCAAGCGCAGAAGTACCACCGTCGTGGACAATGAACTGACTCCCGTTGCCGACCATGACTCACAGAGGCCGCCGCGACCATCGTTCTCCTCCTCGATTGGTAATGTGTGTATTGAATCACTTAGCAGTACATGGGCAGTTCCAATTTTGTTCATACCTAACCTTCAAATTTCCTGGGTGCTATTGTTCCCGTAAAAGTAATTGGTTATAGCCTCCATTGTCCAACAGAATATCAACTTGTAATTGTGCGTCGCTCCTGTATCGCGCTAGTAGAGAAGAGAGTAGAGATAGCAGAGACGTCGGGAAAGGATCACGCGCGCGCGGGAAAAAGCGGCCGGGCGTGCGCTAGTTTTGGCGCGCGGCGTCCGGCGCGCTTTATAAAATCCAACGCCCTACCACCGCTCTGTGCCTTGCCACCACTCTCTCCCCGCTCTGTGCCTCGCCACCGCTCTCTCCCCGCTCTTTTTCGCCTCGCCGCCGCGTCGCCGGGAAACTTGGGGATACCGCGGCGTCCGCGCGCGCCCCTCCGGCGGCTTCTCCGCCGAGATCCGGTTCCGCGAGATGCGCCTCGGCGTCGGCAATTTCGACACCGCCAACGAGGCCGCCCGTGCGTACGACGCGGTGGTGTGGCGCCTCCGGTGGCCTCATAGAACATTGAACTTCCCCAACGTGCCGACGGGGGAGCGGGCACAGGAGCTCGCGCCTCTGCCGCGGCTTAGGGCGCTGTGGCGCCAACACTTCCCGCAGTACATCATCAACGAGGGTGAGTTCTATGCGCAAAGGAGGGCGGAGAGGGATAAGAGGAGGGCGGAGCGAGCCGCCTATCGCGAGGACAAGCGTAGGCGAAAAGCGGACGCTCAATTCAACATGAGGCTAGGAGCAGCGTCGCCCTGGGGATCCGACGATGATCGGTATCTTCACGCCTACAGTCAGACATCGGAGGAGGACATCATGGAGGAGGAGTCGGACGACGAGGAGTAGTTGAATTATCTTTTTTATCTATCTATGCTGAGAACTATCCTCTACTCTCTAGTATCTACTTCTCGATCTCAGCACTGTAAACACTTTTTTAAAGCACCGCGCGTTGCGATTCTGTTGGAGACGCTCTAACATGGCAGACGAGTGCTTTAATGTTACCCACAAGATGCGCGAGTATTAGTAGTAGTATATTTTTCTTGCCATGTTGAGATTTTAAAACCACGAGTGCGAACATGCAGAGGAGCAATGAAGACCAAACACGGGATATTCGGAACATCTTCAAGGAGCGTGGCAAGTTAAAGAGGAGCTGCACCGAACATATAAAACAAGCTTTGGTAAGTAATACCCTTTCAATTACTTTCGTGTAGCCTCGTGTTCTTTGATGTGTATATGTTGTAGTTTCTGTTTCTCTTAAGCGTGGTGTTCTTCGATGTGTAATAAGAAGAGTCTTAATCGTCCTAATGCTTTCGTTTTTAGCTTGATGTAGGAAGTGGGTGTCCTCACCTTGTAGTCTGTTTTTATTTTTTTTCCTTTTGAATTCACTTCTCCGAGTTCTGTTTATCTGGCTTCTACTAAATGGATCTAGGTTGCTCTGAGTATTGATCTAAAAAAGAAGGAACTTCATGTCAGGATGGAGTTCCTGCGAGGAGGGAAGTATGGTCAACCTCAAGATCATGTTTCCAAAATGAGGCTGGATTACAAACAAGGTGCCAGTTCCCTAATGATGTTGGATTAGACACAAGGTGCAAATTCCCAGATGATGCTGGATTACACAAAAGCCAGGTGGAGTCGTCAGCTGTTCGTGTCCTCGTGGCATTAGTAAAGGCTGAAAGAAAGCGTGCAGCAGCCCTTGAGAATGTAGCTGAGTTCCTGAAGAAGCGAAAATAGCAATCAAATGCTCTCTTCACCCAAGCCAAAGAAGAGATGGAAGAAGCCAGAAATAAGCTAGCAGAGGCAGAGCAGGCTAGGCGTCTCCTGCTATCTAAAACTGTTGTCAATACAAAATTTCCTTCATAATAGCTAGGTTCAAATGTTTATCCAGTCACCATGCGTGTTGTGATGTCCGTGCATCTACTGATGTGGCACAAAGTGTTTTTTTTCGGGTCATGTAATAACAACAATTACTTTCCAAACAATAACAGACGAAGCATTGGACATGGTATAGTTCACGCGCAAGCCCGACATTCCAAGTTCAACTTCCACATCAAACTCATGTTCACAGATATCTGCACATTCATACATAATGTCCACAACCATGATTCACTTCAAAGCCAAAAAAATGTGAGGAGAGTTATAAATAAAGAAAATCCTCTACTAGTTCCTGCTACCAGTGCGAGCACAACAAGTCAAGACCATGCGTAAATTAATTATATTTTAGTCATTTTTTGTGTTCTAAAATGCCTGCCGGCTCGCGGAAGGACGTGTTGCCGGCACACGCGCGGATTTAATGAAGGCAGGCGGGGCAGTCTTAAGCTGGTTGTACCCGGCGAGGAGGCATGGTCAGCCGGGCCTGCAGCGAGTGCGGCCCTCTTGGCCGGCGCGCCGGTTCAATGCTTGCGCTATGAGAGGTCGCGTCCGTGTCAGAGCAATCACTCCCTCCAGTCCTTTTTTGTTTGGGTATAACAAAATCTCATTTTCCATTCACATTTTACAAGTAAAATTCGTGGACAAACTTTGACCCAAAGTACGATGGGGACTAGTAAACCAGAATGGAGGTAGTAGTTTTTTTAATCAAAGAATGGTTTCCCCTTCCGATTTTCATTACTGAAAACCAGCATCTAAATCTAAACCATAGTATTTGCCCTAGAACTACCAGGTTCAACATCTCGCAACATAAACCCATACAACCTCCATCGCAAAAAAACCATACAACCATACGCCAAGGAGGTACGTAGTACTATGAATTCCATTTTCGCTCCATACCAATCGTTCTAAAAACTACTTACTACTTATAACGCGCCATTGAAAATCGGAACTCTTAACCCCGCTAAAAATGATATTTTAAACGTGGCTACTCGATCTGTGGCAACTGGCGAGCCACCGCGCTCCAAGTCGTTCACCTGTGGTCCCGACCATCAACTCCTACGGATCAAATTATCACGCGAGCTGACTATTCCTACAAAGGTGCTCCACCACGTACCCGGTACCCGCGAATGCAGCAATCGTGCACCTAGGGTTTTAGGGTTTATTTGTTAACGTCGCCTTTACGTAACACTCATGTGTGCGAGACAGCGAGAGGCCGGCTGCGTGCGTGCGCCTCTTCTCTTCGTATATGTACTCCACCGTTTGTCTGGTGTCCAAAAAATTATAATAACTGCTAGCAATGTGCAATGCGTTGCCACACGATCAAAGTAGATTAATACATATTCACCGATTTGATAGAAAAAAAGTCTAGTTTTGAAATACGTATATCACTAAAAATGTGTTATGTTTCACTCAAAATATATTCCTTTGGCGGTTTTGATGAGATAAGGGAGGAATGTTGTTGGTTTCAAGATTCGAGAAGTGGTATATGTCTAATTTCTACTCTTACTAGCAAGATGCCCGTGCATTGCACGCAACATCAAGATCTTGTGGGAGAAAAGGATGAACGAGGGAAGGCCTTCTCTGCAAATGTGGTGAAGAGTGCGGGTAAATTACCATATTTTCCTTCCTATCCGTCAGATATAAATCGGACGACCTACATTGCAGGATGGCAGGCCCACCATCATCACCAACTCTATTTTTTATCCCTACTCTTATAAAAAGCATTGTCGGTGATGATCGTGTGCCTGCCATCCTGCAATATAGGCCGTCCGATCTATATCTGACGGATAGGAAGGAAACTATGGCAATTTTGCAAAAAGATACCCACACCCCTCTCCACATTTGAAAATAAGGCCTTCCCTCGTTCATCCTTTTCCCCCACAAGATAAACTACTCATACAAATGCATCTTGATGTTCCGTGCAACGCATGGGCATCTTGCTAGTTGTTGCAAAAAGCCCATGTGTGCGTGAGAGAGAGGGAGAGTGGAGGAGGACGGAGTGCATGTGCGACAAAGACACAAGGATTGTGTGTGCGATAGGTATCAGCTTAAAATGAGGCGATAGTGTGTGTGTGCACGATCGAGAGGGCGTGTCTCAAGAAGGGAAGAAAAATCTACATAGATACAAGGAGCGGGAGAGAGACATGTATGCGATGGTGGAAGCACGAGTGTGCGGGTGTATAAACCTATCTAGAGGCTAGCTAGTCGATAAATGTTTGTGAGAGAAATACGAGTCGGGGTGCGAAAGCGAGAGTTTTGTGTGTGTGTGAGAGAGACGGTAGTCGGGAAGGGGAGTGGAAGCAGGAGTTGTGTGTGTGTCTGAGAGAGAGAGAGAGAGGAGACGGTAGTCGGGGTTGTCTGATCGGTAAACAAATGAATAATGTCAGTCTGCGATGGAGACGAAAAGGAGACCGCAACAAATGTTGTGTCTACAGGAGAGAGAGAGTAATTTTAGTGGTATGAGTCATATGTAGAGACATATAGGGTGTCGTGGACCCGGTACCCGTACTAAATTGAGCCGGCGCCGGGGCCCCAGTTTGCATCGTTGATGTAGAGCTTGCCGCGACGACTCTTGGTCATCCGGCCCACAGCGTATCCCTTGAGCCCTTCGAAGCTGCCCTTCAAGAACTCAAATCCACCGTGTGCTGGCCCCACGGTGGGCGCCAACTGTCGTGGAATTGTCACGGCAGATGTCCTCGTGCAAGGACTTAGTCGTGGAGCCATCGCAGCTAGGAAGCTTAAAGGGGTTAAGCGGGACAAAGGACACGAGGATTATACTGGTTCGGCCCCTTACAGTGAAGGTAAAAGCCTACGTCCAGTTGAGGTTGTATTGATTAGGGTTTCGACGACCAGGAGCTAAACCGACCTGCCTGGTTATCGATTTGATCTTACTTGTTCCTGAACCGCCGCCGGGTCGTCCCTTTATATAGAGAGGTTGACGCCCAGCGGCCCTCAGAGTCCCGGCCGGCTCATAACAGTGTCCGTCTCGGACTCTTAACTATTCTTGCCTTACACTACAAGTTTCACCCTAATGGCGGTTATCACTACGGGCCTTCAGCCATCTCCGGGTCTTAAGCCCATTATTGACCCGCCGTCTTCAAGTCTGGTACTGGGCTTCGCGTGATGACCATTATGACGTAACCCGGCCCCTCCTGGGCGGGTGACTCCAATGGTTATATCCTCAACATAGGGTGTGTGAGAGAATCCCATAGAGAGAAAGACAAAGTGAAAGACGAGTGGAGACTGTGTGTGTGGTGGTGAAAAAGAAAGCTTAGGTACCGAGTGATACCAGAGAACAGTAGAGACGTGAGAGATAATGAAAATCGTGTAATGTATAATGATAGGGAGAGTGTGACACTTCTCAAGGGAGACGTCGAGAGACCATGTTTGCGAGGATAGGAGAAACATGAAGTGAGCGTGCAGGTGAGCTGGAGAAAAGAGAGTGATAGCTACCTGAAAGAGCATGCATGCGAGAGAGATGGGCGTGAAAGGAGTGAACAAAAAAGGGATTCAAATATTTGAATTCGAGATGATGATACATGTAATCCATACTCGAACCAAAATTGGTCTATCAAACATGCATACTCATATGAATTCACGCACATCTATGTTATTTAATATGTAGATATTACTGATCCGTACATTTTAGTAGAACATAATTTGGTTAAAAAAATTCGAATTCAACTTTAAGATTTCGAGATCGTTGTATTTGTAAATCATATTATACATATAATGGAGCAGAATTCTTTGTTGTGCTTTTGAAAGTATATATAAAAAATTGATGTATATAGAATGTAATTCCAATTGAAAATGGATCCCGCCCGAAAAAAAATAGAATACAAACGGGATTTGAATTGAGTTGGCACGGTAAACGTGCACTCTGCAAAATTTGAACGAAGCGGGGAAAGTCGCAGTAACCGCCCGAAACCAAAATCTGCGAGATGGAAATCGCTACTGCCTATCCCTGCCACGCAAAGCCTATCTGCTGGATTTCTATAGGTTTTGATAGGGGTAGCTTTGTAATTTCACCCAAATGTGATGTAACCGCCTCTCACCCGGATTCATACACGGTGGGCGCCAAAACACAGTGTGTCCTCGGCCGAAATCGAGTCCCTCCCCGATTCATATTCATACACGGTGGGCGCCAAAAACAAACTCTCGTCGGCAAATATTCGGTGTATGCGAGATTACCGTCCTATCGCCAACCAACTAATGTTGCTGTGATGTAGTAGAAATATGAAACGGGGGCTAAGTTTGTAAATTTCCTCGCATTTGAGACAAGCGCGCCCTGAATACATGGTTCCCCCCTTCCTCTCGACCTCCCTTTTCCCCATTCGTACTCCGTGGGCGCCAAAACACCCTCTCCACCCCACCCTCCTCCGTCCGCCACCCCATCCACCGCCGTCCTCCTCCACCATGTCGGAGCTGATACCCCGACGCCGCTGTCCATTACAAGAGATCGACCTCTCTCATCCACAGCTTCGGACCGGGATCCTTGCATCCCGTCCTCTCGCTTCATCCCCGCCGTCGTCCACCTTGCCGGCGCCGCTCCTACGACCGTCTCGTCCACCGCGCCCCGCCGCCACCGTCTACCCTCCTAGATCTGCTTCCACGCCACCGACAGCCATCGCTACCGCAGCACCGTCAAATTTTCAGCAGATGCGTACACGGCGCCGCACCAGAGGCGGTACTCTTTCGTATCTGCTCAACTTATTTATCGCAGCAAGAAAATAGATCGCCACTGCTTTACTCTGATTTCTTGTCTTGGTTGCGAAGTTGCCTTTGTCCGGTCTGCACCTTCAGATCCACCATGGCACGCTCAACACTATACTCCCAATGCTTATGGTTTTCCCCTTTTATAGTCCACACTAATTAAATCGCAGTAGACTAAATTTCAAAATTGGGTCAGTCGATTTTTCAGAGCTCGCCGGAGTTCGCCGGTGCGATCGAAGGGGCTCGGGTGGTTGTGGGGCCTCGCCAAACGAAGAAAACTCGACATGGGTGGGGGTTGGGGCGGGGGTGGGGGTGGGGTGGCGGAGGAACACAGGCGGTGGGGGCCGGTGGTCCGACCGGCGGCCCGTGCGGTGTTCTGTATGGGAAGAATCAGAGACAAGGAAGAAGAAGGGTTAGGAGACATAGGATCTTCATCCAACCGCCTGAAATGGTCGAGAGACAGCTGGGAGTTGCATTCTTAATGCGCTCTGGTTCATCATGTGTGTGGACTGCGCAACCAACATTTTATTATCCAAAATCTGCTTGCTCTTCTTTACCATGTTCCTCTTCCGTTCTTCTTTAATATGTACTCTCTCCGTTCCTAAATACAAGTCTTTGTATAGATTACACCATGGACTACATATGGAGCAAAATGAGTGAATCTACACTCTAAAATGTATCTGGATACATCTGTATGTGATCCATAATGGAAATCTCTACCAAGACTTATATTTTGGAACGGAGGGAGTATGATAGTAGTACAGTATGTTCCTTGTACTGAAGATGAGCAGGGACATTTGAAGTGTAGAGGTTTATACGGTCGGTTGTGATGGACACTTTGAGCCTCTTTGATTCGTAGGATCTTGTAAACATAGGAATAGGATTTGTAGTGGCCTGCCCACTTGAATCCTATAAGAATAGCAAGGAAATGCGGGGAGCTGTGTCGCCTTTGAGAGTTACACTGATATTAACAGTACCGCACCTTCACTTGAAGAGAGCTGGTATCCGAAGCCTTTCTAGCCGTACCGACAATACTAGCACATATATTCCAGCAAGTTCCACTTTGCTGATTTTACTCTGATGCTTAAGGTTTTCCCGTTATATCTACACTATGATCTGTGTAGCTGCTTTGTGTCGCACTAGCAGCAGTCCACTCTTGAAGCTAAACACTACAATGACTTACAAAATTGGCACCAAGGCATTGAGTGCCATTCTGGATGCAATGAAACTCATACGCTCCCCACCTGTTGATTGTTGTTCAGAATATGATCCTAATGACTATTCTAACCTCGAGGAGTCAAAGGCAGATGGCCTGTCCTGTTCACCCATCAAGGTGCCTGTTCTAATTTGGCAATGTTTTATTGATTGCGGTTATCTTGCATATGTTGTCTTGCATTTCTTCTACTTTGTTGCACCACCATCTGCTTAGTTTACTCATCATATATGTCGAGATGCCATGCCCATCCATTATCAATACATATTCCATCTGTCATCATACCATGTTTTTTCACTCAAATGCTGTTCTTGTGCATCAGACATCAAAAAGGAAGAGGTGATTGCCGAACCTGAAGGAGCAACAGCAAAGTCCTTGAAAAACGTGGTGGTGCCGGAGAAATCAGACATCACCCCACTTATATTGGTTGTACAACCAGTGACACAAAACGTTGGACCGACTCCAGCAGACTGTACCCATACTTCATGGGCCACACCACTAGCCCCACCACACAGGACCTGCACTCCAGCAAAAGGTATACCGATTTCATTTGCCATAGCACCAGCTGTACCACAGAAAAATCCCACTCCAGGAAAAAGTACAGCAAGTCCACCGGCCGAAGACCTATCCCAACTGTAGAGGCGGCCAATTCCTGCAGATTGGAACCCCATTCCATTTATTCCCAGATTAAAAGACAATGCTTTCAATGTTGTTAGGGACTACGTGCATATATTCCCATCATGGGAAGATTATTGTGAAGACAAACACCATTTTCACATCTTCCTGTCCAACTTACGTGTAAGTGCTATTATTCATGGTTATTATTTTCCTATTTTCTGCTGATTGAACACATCAATGATTTACATTACATTGTTGTAACTAGGCGAGGGTCAATCTGGATAGTCATGACGAGCAAAGCTTGCTTGTGCTTTTCAAGGAAGCATTGCAGCAGTATCGTTGTTACCTGAGGAAATCACACTTTGATGGCAAGTCTATAAACGAATTTCTGGTGAAGTCTCCTGTGCTAAATTTAGAAGACATTGAATGAAAAACCTTGTTATGCACTGGTCTCGTTCCCAGGATGAGGTACTGTCTATGAAATCACATGACAATTTGAACTTCTACTTTTCCGCATGTGCCTTATGGATCTTTTTTTGCAGGAAATCTGCTCGAAGAAGAATTCCGGTTTGAAAAGAACGACAGGATATCGCAAATATGCTGCCCGCTGCTGTGCTCTTGTTAGTACCTGTTGTCCTATATCACTGTACTTGCATACATACCTGGTTCATTATGTGACAGCAGTATGCATGATAGCTTGCTTATCAATTGTTCGCTCCAAATTATCTGATTTGTATGAATGGTTACATTAGTGTAGAATATATCCAATGCCAATGTTTTTTAGCTCTGCATTGTTCTTGTAAGTACATGCTGTCCTTTATCAGTGTACTTATAATGACATGCAGTTGTTCATGTACCATCACTCTGTAGCTTATTTTCCTTTGCCCTCCATTTTCTACACATCATATCTATATTTACTCTTACCATAAGGTTGGTACTGAAGAAGTTTAGCTGTGCATTGCTCTTGGCTGTACCTTTTGCATGTATCGCTGCACTTACATTTATAGCTACTTGGTTATGTAGCATCACTCTTCATCTTATCTTAAATATTCTCCATTTTTTCGTATATTATCACATCTATATTTACTCTTAACAAAATGTAGAATAAAGGCAATGCTTTTGAAGAAGATTCTGTGGTAAACTTCTTGAATTGCCCCCCATCAGCATGGACAAGGCCTTTATAGAGCCTGTCTTCACCAATGATGTAAGTTTGTCCATCTCAAGCCTTCAAACTTTGTTGTATATATTTGGTTAGGCATCACTGCAACAACTGTTTATTTTTGGTGTTTGCATCAAATTGCTTGTTTAAAGTTTATTATGTAGTTCATAAACAACAGTTTGTCCTTTCTCAATTTATGTTTTCAGTTGTACAACCAAGTTCCTTCTTCATACCATGTAAATTAAACTATACAGAGCAAGTGATCTTCTTTTGCACTACATGTATGCTTCTGTTCTTCATCCTTAATCCAGTGGTGTGGTGAACCTACCCACTACAGCACAATGTCATATTCTGCAATGTCTTAACTATGAACAATGTCCTATCATTCTACTATTATTTAAACTGTCTCTTTATTTGCCAATCTGAAATGGTATAAATTGACAGCACACTAACCATTGATACTTATGAGTTCTTGATCTGTAATCCAGTGGTGTCGTGAAGCTGCCAACTCCTTCACAATGTCATTTCCTGCCATGTCTTGACCTGAACAATACCATATTGTGTTAATGCAATTTTAAACTGTGTCACTTTATTCGTCAGTAAGAAATGTGATGAATTGTCAGCACTGATACTTTTATGTGCAAAACCTGTCATCTGTCTGCTTGTTTATCTTTCAGAGTGAGGAAGATATAAGTGTTGAACAAGCGCAGTCTCATCATCTTGCTCAGCTGCTTGCGCTGCAGCTCCCCAGCAGGGCTAACCTTTCTTGAACTCTATTGAAGTGCTGTCGGTTTTGTATATTATTTTGTTGGTGTGTTTATTTGCACTGGTGACTATCTTTGATGCCCAGTGTATGTAATCTGCTGTCTGCTTGTGCTTTATTATCATAGTGGCGAACTTTGATGCCCAGTGGATGTAATATGCCGTAATTTCTTTATTGTATAGTCTAGGTTTTTCTTATTCACGATGCTGCAATTATTTTACTGTATATATATCCTGTCTTCGCAGTAAACTGGCCAAACCGTAAAATTACGGTACATAATCGGGCCGTCATGCAATCACGATGTAGGTTGGGCCTGAAATGTGCCGAACAGCTCACGGGCCGGCAGCAGCCCGAAATGAACCCCTGCCCATGATTGTGCGAATCAAATCACGGGCTTTTAACAGGCCAAAATTGTCTCAGTCCTTGTTTGGCCCAATCAGATATCGGCTGCGAGCAGGCCGGATGCAAACCGGGCCGTAGTTAGGCCCAACCATATGACGGGCTTTTAACAGGCCGAAATTAATATAGGGCCGAAATGTTAAACGGGCCCTTAACAGGCCAAAACTAATATCAGGACGAATTACTAAGTGGGCCTTTAGCAAGTGGGCCCAAAAGCATAGTGTCCAGTTGACGGGCCGAATCTGATATGGGCCATAATTGAGCCCAAAGCCTCTTAAAGGGCGGGACCTGATCTGGGTCGTAATTTGGCCCAGAACTTGGTAGGCTTTTAACGGGCCGGATCTCATATGGGCCACTATTAGGCCCGGAGCATGGCAGGCCATTAATGGACCGGATCAAATATGGGCCGGCATTTGGCCCAAAACATGGCAGCAAGTTAATGGGTCGGCCTACTAGGGTCCTCAAAATCTTGTGGGCCTACAGCTGGGCCGACCCATTAATGTCGGCGAAATCTCGTGGGCCTTTAGCTGGGCCGGCCCATTATGATCCGCAAGAATCTTGTGGCCTTTACCTGGGCCGGCCCATTATGGCACACAAAAATCTTGTGGGCCTTTACCTGGGCCGGCCCATTATGGCCCGCAAAACTTGTGGGCCTTTAGCTGGACCAGCCCATTATGGTCCGCAAAATCTTGTGGGCCTTTAGCTGGGCCGACCCATTATGGTCCGCAAAATCTTGTGGGCCTTCAGTTGGGCCGGCCCATTTAAACTTGATGGGCCGGTCCACGTGTCAACATATCATAGGCTCGTCTCGCCCATTGCATGAGTGACACCTGTGCCAACGCGAACCTGACACGCATCTCCTCCAGCCAATGATGATTTTACACGTGGAAAATCCCCATTTGTCGGGGCTGTTAACGGGTTATCGGATCCAAAACCCGACCCGATAGCTTAACGGCGTTCCGTTATGGTGGATGCCACGTGTCGGTCACCCTTGACGAAAGCACTTCTGTGACGCGCGATTTATCGTCATGGAAGTGGACACTTCCGTGATGATAATTTTGGTAATGTCATGGAACACTTCTACGACAGGACAGGTATGACTATCTTGAATCTGTCATAAATTTGTCATGGATGTACATGCATGACAAAAAACGCGACCTACTGTGACAAACACGTATCATCACGGAAGTGTATTTTTTGTAGTGGGGGCCCACGAGGCAGGGGGCGCGCCCAGGGGGCAGGCGCGCCCCCCACCCTCGTGGACAGGGTGTGGGCCCCTGGTCTTGATTCGTTTGCTAGTATTTTTTATAGATTCCAAAAATATTCTCTGTGAAGTTTCAGGTCATTCCGAGAACTTTTATTTCTGCACGAAAATAACACCATGGCAATTCTGCTGAAAACATCATCTGTCCGGGTTATTTCCATTCAAATCATGCAAGTTAGAGTCCAAAACAAGGGCAAAAGTGTTTGGAAAAGTAGATACGATGGAGACGTATCAACTCCCCCAAGCTTAAACCTTTGCTTGTCCTCAAGCAATTCAGTTTAAAAAATGAAAGTGACAAAGAAAAACTTTTACAAACTCTGTTTGCTCTTGTTGTTGTAAATATGTAAAGCTAGCATTCAAGTTTTCAGCAAAGATTGTGAACTAACCATATTCACAATAACACTTAGGTCTCATGTTTACTCATATCAATGGCATAATCAACTAGCGAGCAATAATAATAAATCTCGGATGACAACACTTTCTCAAAACAATCATAATATGATATAACAAGATGGTATCTCGCTAGCCCTTTCTGAGACCGCAAAACATAAATGCAGAGCACCTTTGAAGATCAAGGATTGACTAAACATTGTAATTCATGGTAAAAGAGATCCAGTCATAGTCATACTCGATATAAATTAATAGTAATGCATGGAAATGACAGCGGTGCTCTCCAACTTGTGCTTTTTAATAAGAGGATGATGACTCAACATAAAAGTAAATAGATAGGCCCTTCGCAGAGGGAAGCAGGGATTTGTAGAGGTGCCAGAGCTCGATTTTGAAATAGAGATAAATAATATTTTGAGCGGCATACTTTCATTGTCAACATAACAACCAACAGATCTCGATATCTTCCATGCTACACACATTATAGGCGGTTCCCAAGTAGAATGGTAAAGTTTATACTCCCCCACCACCAACAAGCATCAATCCATGGCTTGCCCGAAACAACGGGTGCCTCCAACTAACAACAATCCTGGGGGAGTTTTGTTTGCAATTATTTTGATTTGGTTTGAGCATGGGACTGGGCATCCCGGCGACCAGCCATTTTCTCGTGAGTGAGGAGCGGAATCCACTCCTCTTGAGAATAACCCGCCTAGCATGGAAGATACAGACAGCCCTAGTTGATACATGAGCTATTCGAGCATATAAAACAGAATTTCATTTGAAGGTTTAGCGTTTGGCACATACAAATTTACTTGGAACGGCAGGTAGATACCGCATATAGGAAGGTATGGTGGACTCATATGGAATAACTTTGGGGTTTATGGAAGTGGATGCACAAGCAGTATTCTCGCTTAGTACAAGTGAAGGCTAGAAAGAGACTGGGAAGCGACCAACTAGAGAGCGACAACAGTCACGAACATGCATTAAAATTAATAAACATTGAGTGCAAGCATGAGTAGGATATAATCCACCGTGAACATAAATATCGTGGAGGCTATGTTGATTTTGTTTCAACTACATGTGTGAACATGTGCCAAGTCAAGCCACTTGAATCATTCAAAGGAGGATACCACCCTATCATACCACATCACAACCATTTTAATAGCATGTTGGCACGCAAGGTAAACCATTATAAATTCCTAGCTAATTAAGCATGGCATGAGCAACTATAATCTCTAATTGTCGTTGCAAACATGTTTCATTCATAATAGGCTGAATCAGGAACGATGAACTAATCATATTTACAAAACCAAGAGAGGTCGAGTTCATACCAGCATCTCTCATCTCAACCAGTCCATCATATATCATCATTTTTGCCTTTCACTTGCACGACCGAACGGGGTGGATAATAATAATAGTGCATGTGCATTGGACTAAGCTGGAATCTGCAAACATTTAATACAAGGGAGAAGATAAGGTGATATGGGCTCCTGGTTAATTCAACAATAATGCATATAAGAGCCACTCAACATTTTCATCATGGTCTTCTCCTCTCGACCCCCAAAGAAAAGAAAGGAAATAAAACTATTTACATGGGAAAGCTCCAAACAAACAAAAAGAAGAACGAGAAATCTTTTTGGGTTTTCTTTTAATTATTACCACTACCAGCATGGAAAGTAAACTAGCTAAAAGCTACAACTAATTTTTTGGTTTTTCTTAAGGTTTTTCAAACACACAAGAAGAAAGCAAGAAAAGAAAATAAACTAGCATGGATAGTACAATGAAGAAGTATGAGCACCGACAACTAGAATGAGTGTGTGAACATGAATGTAATGTCAGTGAGAAATTCGTACTCCCCCAAGCTTAGGCTTTTGGCCTAAGTTGGTCTATGCCCATGGATGGCCTGGCGGATATCCGAAGTTGTAACTGGGGTCGTACTGAGATGCAGCGGCTATTGCTTGATGAGCTGCAGCTTGGAGGCGAGCTGCCCCGTCCTCCTCTCATACTCGTTCGCCTCCTCCCTGTTTATAACATATCTCCCTTTTGCCTGAAAGTCAAAGAAAGCAGGAGCAGGGAGAGCAACATGGACAGTGCGATGTCTGTCAAAGATTAGTCCGTATGGGAGGAATTGTTCATTCCTCTCAACAAACTGATCGCGAACCATAGCGTTATAATCTAGATAAGCAGGAGGCAACTCCATATCATTTTCACGAATGGGTACCTCGAGAAAATTAGCTAAACGGGTTGCATAAATTCCACCAAACAAGTCTCCGCTAATACTGTTATGATGCAACCTTCATGCAACGATAGCTCCCAATTTATATTGTTTATCTCCTAATATAGCACTCTTGAGAACACTAAGATCGGGAACGCACATGTGACATGCCTCGTCCTTGCCGTTAATGCATCTACCTATAAAGAGAGCAAAATAATGTATGGCAGGAAAATGAATACTCCCTATGGTAGCTTGCGTGATTTCCCTAGATTCCCCCACAGTTATACTAGCAAGGAAGTCTTTATATTCAGATTTGCGAGGTTCACTAGGACTACCCCACTGCGGGAGTTTACAAGTAGTATTAAAATCCTCTAAATCCATGGTATAAGATTTATCATAAAGATCAAACAGGACCATGTGAGAATTGCGTGATGATGTAAATTTAAACCTTCTCACAAAGGAGTCAGTCAGGTAGTAATGTTGGGGGCACTTATCTGACACGAAGCCCTCGAGTTCACCATTACGCACAAACGTGTCAAATTCATCCTTAATTCCTGATTGGACCATGAAATTTTCTGGCGTCCATTCACAAGGCCGCACTTGAGCTTCTCTTGGTGGCTCATGGTCCGGTTCACGTATTGCAGGCCTGGGTCCTTGCTTCCTTGAGGAACCTCCTTGGTACATTTTCCTAAACATATTTCTTCCTTTGAAAAATTTCTGAAATTTTTAGTGACTCAAAATAAAAGTGAACTAAACTCAACAAGATTGATAGCAACTACTCCCACAAGTGCCTAGAGACTATATCATGCGTTAGAACTACTTGGGACCAAATAAGTTTGACATGCAAACTCAAGAACAGGGTCACCTAAGCAGCAAAAAATTGCAATAAATAAAGCACTAGAACAAAAACTAATTGGACCATTGGAGGATTCACATACCGAAGAACGATCCCCCAAAGCAGTTTTGTGAGTGGAGCTTTGAGCAAGGAGATCGAAAATCGCAGCAAGATGAGCTAGAACATGGGTTTGAGCTGTGTGGTGATTTTTTCTGGAGGAAGACGAAGTGTGTGGGTGCTGGAATAAGTGGAGGGGTGCCACGTGGGGCCCATGAGGCAGGGGGCGCGCCCTGGACCCTCGTGGCCAGGTGGTGGCTCCCTCTGGTGTGTTCTCGGTGCCAGATATTCTTAAATATTCTAGAAAAAATCATATTTCAATTTCGGGGCATTTAGAGAACTTTTATTTTCAAGCTATTTTTTATTGCACGGATAATTTAGAAAACAGACAAAAAATTCTATTTTTGCTCTATTTAATCTAAATAACAGAAAGTAAAAGGAGGGTATAGAGAGTTGTGCTTTCTAACTTCATCCATCTCATGCTCATCAAAAGGAATCCACTAACAAGGTTGATCAAGTCTTGTTAACAAACTCATTCCAATTCGCATGAAATCGAAGAATTTTTTAATAGCACTAGGTTACCTCAACGGGGATATGCACGTCCCTAATAATAAGAATATCATATTTCTTCTTGACAGTAGGAAGAGGAAATTCAAAACCTCCAATAATAATCGATGGAAATTTCCCAATAGAGTTGATACTGTGGACTTGAGGTTGTTTCCTCGGAAAGTGTACCGGATGCTCATTACCATTAACATGAAAAGTGACATTGCCTTTGTTGCAATCAATAACAGCCCCTGTAGTATTCAAAAAAGGTCTACCAAGGATAATTGACATACTATCGTCCTCGGGAATATCAAGAATAACAAAGTCCGTTAGGATCGTAACGTTTGCAACTACCAACAGGCACATCCTCACAAATACCAACAGGTATAGCAGTTGATTTATCGGCCATTTGCAAAGATATTCCAGTAGGTGTCAACTTATTCAAATCAAGTCTACGATATAAAGAGAGAGGCATAACACTAACACCGGCTCAAAGATCACATAAAGCAGTTCTAACATAGTTTCTTTTAATGGAGCATGGTATAGTTGGTACTCCTGGATCTCCAAGTTTCTTTGGTATTCCACCCTTAAAAGTATAATTAGCAAGCATGGTGGAAATTTCAGCTTTCGGTATCTTTCTTTTATTTGTAAGAATATCCTTCATATACTTAGCATAAGGATTCATTTTAAGCATACCAGTCAAACGCATACGCAAAAAGATAGGTCTAATCATTTCAGCAAAACGCTCAAAATCCTCATCATCCTTTTTCTTGGATGGTTTAGGAGGAAAAGGCATGGGTTTCTGAACCCATGGTTCTCTTTCTTTACCGTGCTTCCTAGCAACAAAGTCTCTCTTATCATAAGGTTGATTCTTTGATTGTGGGTTATCAAGATCAACAGCAGGTTCAATTTCTACTTCATTGTTATTGCTAGGTTGAGCATCAACATGAACATCATCATTAACATTATCACTAGGTTCATGTTCATCACCAGATTGTGTTTCAGCATCAGAAATAGAAATATCATTGGGATTTTCAGGTGTGTCAACAACAGGTTCACTAGAAGCATGCAAAGTCCTATCATTTTTCTTTTCCTTCTTTTTAGAAGGACTAGGTGCATCAACATTAGTTCTGTGAGAATCTTGCTCAATTCTCTTAGGGTGGCCCTCAGGATACAAAGGTTCCGGAGTCATTATGCCCCCTCTAGTCATAACTCTAACAGCATTATCATTTTTCTTATTATTCAATTCATTGAGCAAATCATTTTGAGCTTTAAGCACTTGTTCTACTTGAGTGGTAACCATAGAAGCATGTTTACTAATAAGTTTAAGTTCACCTTTAACTCTAGACATATAATCACTCAAGTGTTCAATCATATAAGCACTACGTTCCAATTGTCTACCAACATAAGCATTGAAGTTTTCTTGTTTAACAATAAAATTATCAAACTCATCTAAGCATTGGCTAGCAGACTTATAATGAGGAATATCACCTTCATCAAATCTATAGAGAGAATTTAACTTTACTACCTGTGTCGGGTTATCAAGACCATGTATTTCTTCAATAGGTGGTAAATTCTTAACATCTTCAGCTTTAATACCCTTTTCTTTCATAGATTTCTTTGCCTCTTCTATATCTTCAGGACTGAGAAATAGAATACCCCTTTTCTTCGGAGTTGACTTAGGAGTTGGTTCAGGAAGTGTCCAATTATTTTCATTAGTCAACATATTATTCAATAGCAATTCAGCTTGGTCAACTGTTCTTTCCCTGAAAACACAACCAGCACAACTATCCAGGTGGTCTCTGGAAGTATCGGTTAGTCCATTATAAAAGATATCAAGTATTTCATTTTTCTTGAGAGGATGATCAGGCAAAGCATTAAGTAATTGGAGAAGCCTCCCCCAATCTTGTGGGAGACTTTCTTCTTCAATTTGCACAAAATTATATATTTCCCTTAAAGCAGCTTGTTTCTTATGAGCGGGGAAATATTTAGCGGAGAAGTAGTAAATCATATCCTGGGGACTACGCACACAACCAGGATCAAAAGAGTTAAACCATGTTTTAGCATCACCCTTTAATGAGAACGGAAATAATTTAAGGATATAGTAGTAGCGAGTTTTCTCATCATTTGTGAATAGGGTGGCTATATCATTTAATTTAGTAAGAAGTGCCACAATAGTTTCAGATTCATAGCCATAAAAAGGATCAGACTCAATCGAAGTAATTATCTCAGGATCGATAGAGAAATCATAATCCTTATCAGTAATACAGATAGGTGAAGTAGCAAAAGCAGGGTCATATTTCATTCTAGCATTCAAAGATTTTTCCTTCAGCTTAGCTAATAATTTCTTAAGATCATATCTATCATTGCAAGCAAGAAAGTCTCTAGAAGTTTCTTCATCCATAACATAACCCTCAGGCACAACAGGCAATGCATATCTAGGGGGAGAACCTTCATCATCACTTTCATCAATATTATCAGTTTCAATAATTTCATTCTCTCTAGCCCTAGCAAGTTGTTCATCAAGAAATTCACCTAGTGGCACAGTATTATCAAGCATAGAAGTAGTTTCATCATAAGTATCATGCATAACAGAAGTGGCATCATCAATAACATGGGACACATCAGAATTAATAGCAGAAGTAGGTTTAGGTGTCGCAAGCTTACTCAAAACAGAAGGTGAATCAAGTGAAGAGCTAGATGGCAGTTCCTTACCTCCCCTCGTAGTTGAGGGATAAATCTTGGTTTTCTTGTCTTTCAAGTTCCTCATAGTGACCAGCAGATATATATCCCAAGTGACTCAAAGAATAGAGCTATGCTCCCCGGCAACGGCGCCAGAAAAAAGTCTTGATAACCCACAAGTATAGGGGTTCGCAACAGTTTTCGAGGGTAGAGTATTCAACCCAAATTTATTGATTCGACACAAGGGGAGCCAAAGAATATTCTCAAGTATTAGCACTTGAGTTTTCAATTCAACCATAGCTGGATAACTTAATATCTGCAGTAAAGTATTTAGTAGCAAAGTAGTATGGAAGTAACGAGAACGGTGGCAAAAGTAATAGTAGCAGTTTTGTAGTAATTGTAACAGTGGCAACGGAAAAGTAACTAAGCAAAGATAAATATGTGAAAAGCTCGTAGGCATTGGATCAGTGATGGATAATTATGTCGGATGCGATTCCTCATGCAATAGTTATAACATACGGTGACACAGAACTAGCTCCAGTTCATCAATGTAATGTAGGCATGTATTCCGAATATAGTAATACGTGCTTATGGAAACGAACTTGCATGACATCTTTTATCCTACCCTCTCGTGGCCGCGGGGTCCTATTGGACACTAAGGGATATTAAGGCCTCCTTTTAATGGAGTACTGGACCAAACCATTAACACTTAGTGAATACATGAACTCCTCAAACTACGGTCATCACCGGGAGTGGTCCCGATTATTGTCACTTCGGGGTTACCGTATCATAACACATAGTAGGTGACTATTGACTTGCAAGATAGGATCCAGAACTCACATATATTCATGAAAACATAATAGGTTCAGATCTGAAATCATGGCACTTGGGCCCTAGTGACAAGCATTAAGCATAGCAAACTCATAGCAACATCAATCTCAGAACATAATGGATACTAGGGATCAAACCCTAACAAAACTAACTTGATTACATGATAAATCTCATCCAACCCATCAACGTCCAGCAAGCCTACGATGGAATTACTCCCGAACGGCGGTGAGCATCATGAAATTGGTGATGGAGGAAGGTTGATGATGACGACGGCGATGGATTCCCCTCTCTAGAGCCCCGAACGGACCCCAGATCAGCCCTCCCAAGAGAGATTAGGGCTTGGCGGCGGCTCCGTATCATAAAACGCGATGAATCCTTCTCTCTGGTTTTTTTTCTACCCGAACGTGAATACATATAGTTGGAGTTGAGGTCGGTGGAGCACCAGGGGGCCCACGAGGCAGGGGGGCGCGCCCCATCCTCGTGGACAGGGTGTGGGCCCCCTGGTCTTGATTCTTTCGCCAGTATTTTTTATAAATTCCAAAAATATTCTCCGTGAAGTTTCAGGTCATTCTGAGAACTTTAATTTCTGCACAAAAATAACACTATGGCAATTCTGCTGAAAACAACGTCAGTCCGGGTTACTTCCATTCAAATCATGCAAGTTAGAGTCCAAAACAAGGGCAAAAGTGTTTGGAAAATTAGATACGATGGAGACGTATCAGTATATCTACTTGATGAAACATAAATCTGAAACATTTGAAAAGTTCAAATAATTTCAGAGTGAAGTAGAAAATCATTGTAACAAGAAAATAAAGTTTCTACGATCTGATCGTGCAGGAGAATATTTGAGTTACGAGTTTGGTCTTCATTTGAAACAATGCAGAATAGTTTCGCAACTCACGCCACCTGGAACACCACAGCGTAATGGTGTGTCCGAACATCGTAACCGTACTTTATTAGATATGGTGCAATCTATGATGTCTCTTACCGATTTACCACTATCGTTTTGGGGTTATGCATTAGAGACAACTGCATTAACGTTAAATAGGGTACCATCTAAATCCGTTGATACGACACCATATGAACTGTGGTTTGGCAAGAAACCAAAGTTGTCATTTCTTAAAGTTTGGGGTTGCGATGCTTATGTGAAAAAGTTTCATCCTGATAAGCTCAGACCCAAATCGGAGAAATTTGTCTTCATAGGATACCCAAAGGAGTCAGTTGGGTACACCTTCTATCACAGATCCGAAGGCAAGACATTTTTTGCTAAGAATGGGTTCTTTCTAGAGAACGAGTTTCTCTCGAAAGAAGTGAGTGGGAGGAAAGTAGAACTTGATGAGGTAATTGTACCTGCTCCCTTATTGGAAAGTAGTTCATCACAGAAATCTGTTCCTGTGACTCCTACACCAATTAGTGAGAAAGCTAATGATGATGATCATGTAACTTTAGATCAACTTACTACCGAACCTCGTAGGTCAACCAGAGTGAGATCTGCACCAGAGTGGTACGGTAATCCTATTCTGGAGGTCATGTTACATGACCATGAGGAACCTACGAACTATGAGGAAGTGATGATGAGCCCAGATTCCGCGAAATGGCTTGAGGCCATGAAATCTGAGATGGGATCCATGTATGAGAACAAAGTGTGGACTTTGGTTAACTTGCTCGATGATCGGCAAGCCATAGAAAATAAATGGATTTCCAAGAGGAAGACGGACGCTGATAGTAGTGTTACTATCTACAAAGCTAGACTTGTCGAAAAAGGTTTTTGACAAAGTTCAAGGTGTTGACTACGATGATATTTTCTCACTCGTGGCGATGCTTAAGTCTGTCCGAATCATGTTAGCAAATTGCCACATCTTATGAAATCTGGCAAATGGTAGTCAAAACTACATTCCTTAATGGATTTCTTAAAGAAGAGTTGTATTTGATGCAACCAGAAGGTTTTGTCGATCCTAAAGGTGCTAACAAAATGTGCAAGCTCCAGTGATCCATCTATGGACTGGTGCAAGCATCTCGGAGTTAGAATATACGCTTTGATGAGTTGATCAAAGCATATAGTTTTATACAGACTTGCGGTGAAGCCTGTATTTACAAGAAAGTGAGTGGAGCACTATAGCATTTCTGATAAGTATATGTGAATGACATTTTGTTGATCGGAAATAATGTAGAATTTTCCAGAAAGCATAAAGAAGTTTTTGAAAGGAGTTTTTCAAAGAAAGACCTCGGTGAAGCTGCTTACATATTGAGCATCAAGATCTATAGAGATAGATCAAGATGCTTGATAAGTTTTTTCAATGAGTACATACCTTGACAAGATTTTGAAGTAGTTCAAAATGGAACAGTCAAAAAGGAGTTCTTGCCTGTGTTGCAAGGTGTGAAATTGAGTAAGACTCAAAGCCCGACCACGACAGAAGATAGAAAGAGAATGAAAGTCATTCCCTATGCCTCAGCCATAGGTTCTATAAAGTATGCCTTGCTATGTACCAGATCTATTTTATACCCTACACTGAGTTTGGCAAGGGATTACAATAGTGATCTAGGAGTAGATCACTGGACAGCGGTCAAAATTATCCTTAGTGGAATAAGGATATATTTCTTGATTATGGAGGTGACCAAAGGTTCGTCATAAAGGGTTACGTCGATGCAAGTTTTGACACTAATCCAGATGACTCTAAGTCTCAATATTGATACATATTGAAAGTGGGAGCAATTAGCTAGAGTAGCTCCGTGCAGAGCATTGTTGACATAGAAATTTGCAAAATACATACGGATCTGAATATGGCAGACCCGTTGACTAAACTTCTCTCACAAGCAAAACATGATCACACCTTAGTACTCTTTGGGTGTTAATCACATGGTGACGTGAACTAAGATTACTGACTCTAGTAAACCCTTTGAGTGTTGGTCACACGGCGATGTAAACTATGGGTGTTAATCACATGGTGATGTGAACTATTGGTGTTAAATCACATGGCGATGTGAACTAGATTATTGACTCTAGTGCAAGTGGGAGACTGAAGGAAATATGCCCTAGAGGCAATAATAAAGTTATTATTTATTTCCTTATTTCATGATAAATGTTTATTATTCATGCTAGAATTGTATTAACTGGAAACTTAGTACATGTGTGGATACATAGACAAACAGAGTGTCACTAGTATGCCTCTACTTGACTAGCTCGTTGAATCAAAGATGGTTAAGTTTCCTAGCCATAGACATGAGTTGTCATTTGATTAACGAGATCACATCATTAGAGAATGATGTGATTGACTTGACCCATTCTGTTAGCTTAGCACTTGATCGTTTAGTATATTGTTATTGCTTTCTTCATGACTTATACATGTTCCTATGACTATGAGATTATGCAACTCCCGGATACCGGAGGAACACTTTGTGTGCTACCAAACGTCACAACGTAACTGGGTGATTATAAAGGTGCTCTACAGGTGTCTCCGATGGTACTTGTTGAGTTGGCATAGATCGAGATTAGGATTTTTAACTCCGATTGTCAGAGAGGTATCTCTGGGCCCTCTCGGTAATGCACATCACTATAGGCCTTGCAAGCAATGTGATTAATGAGTTAGTTGCAGGATGATGCATTACGGAACGAGTCAAGAGACTTGCCGGTAACGAGATTGAACTAGGTATTGAGATACCGACGATCGAATCTCGGGCAACTAACATACCGTTGACAAAGGGAACAACATATATTGTTATGCGGTTTGACCGATAAAGATCTTCGTAGAATATGTAGGAACCAATATGAGCATCCAGGTTCCGCTATTGGTTATTGACTGGAGACGTGTCTCGGTCATGTCTACATAGTTCTCGAACCTGTAGGGTCTGCACGCTTAATGTTCGGTGACGATCGATATTATGAGTTTATGTGTTTTGATGTACCGAAGATAGTTCGGGGTCCCGGATGTGATCACGGACATGGCGAGGAGTCTTGAAATGGTCGAGACATAAAGATTGATATATTGGACGACTATATTCGGACACCGGATGAGTTCCGGGGGTCACCGGATATTTATCAGAGTACCGGGGGGTTATCGGAACCCCCGGGGGATCTAATGGGCCAACATGGGCCTTGTGGGAGAGAGAGGAGGGGGCCTAGGGCTAGCCCCCCCCCCTTGGGAGTCCGAATTGGACTAGGAGGGGGCGGCGCCCCCTCTTTCCTCCCTCCTTCTCTCTCCTTCCTTCCCCCTTCCTCCTTCCTAGTTGGACTAGGAAAGGGGAGTCCTACTCCACTAGGAGGAGGACTGCCCCCTCTCCTTGGCGCGCCCCAAGGCCGGCCGGCGTCCCCCCTTGCTCCTTTATATACGGGGGTAGGGGGCACCCTAGAACACACAAGTTGGTTGTTCCAAGCCGTGTGCGGTGCCCCCCTCCACCATATTCCACCTCGGTCATATCGTTGCAGTGCTTAGGCGAAGCCCTGCGTCGGTAGCTTCATCATCACCGTCATCACGCCGTCGTGCTGACGAAGCTCTCCCTCGAAGCTCTACTGGATCGTGAGTTCGTGGGACGTCACTGAGCCGAACGTGTGCAGATCGCGGAGGTGTCGTACGTTCGGTACTAGGATCGGTCGATCTGAAGACGTACGACTACGTCAACCGCGTTGTCATAACGCTTCCGCTTACGGTCTACGAGGGTACGTGGACAACACTCTCCCCTCTCATTGCTGTGCATCACCATGATCTTGCGTGTGCGTAGGAATTTTTTTGAAATTACTACGTTCCCCAACACTCTTTTGCTTCACTTAAATTAATTTGAGAGAAAGAGATATTATGCTCATGATCTTCACTTATACCTTTTTGGAGTAGCTTGTCATTTACTCATGTGCTTCACTTATATCCTATGAGTAAATTGTTGTATAAATTGAAAATAATGAAGTTGAACTTATATCATGCCTAGTGGTAGCTTCACATTGGGTTTAGAAAGTGAAATCTTTTGAAGCTTGACAATCACAATTTTGGTCATACAAGCAAATCACGAATAATTAGTGTAAGGAAGAGAACTTTCACATGCAAAGACACTATCTTGGAAATCTTTTGTGATTGTGAGCCCCCATCAAAATATTATATGCCAAAATTGTTGACATTGGACAAGGAAGACAACGTAATGATTTATGTTTGTACATATTCTCACAGAAGTCATATTGTCATAGATCCTTCAACATGTGGTGCTTGCCCCCCATCTTTGCTAGCCAAAAATTCCGCACCAAGTAGAGATACTACTTGTGCATCCAAAAACCCTTAAACCCGAATCTTATTTTCAAGAGGCCACCATACCTACCTAAGGATTGAATGAGATTCTTCAAGTAAGTTCGCATCGGTGCAATAAGGCAATAAAAATTGCTTCTAAAAGTGTTAGATCATTTAGTGTAAGAGAAAAATGAGCATTGTGTGAACTTGTGATGGCAAAGAATAAAAGCGACAGACTGCATAATAAAGGTTGCTATCATAAGGGGCAATATACATGACGTTCTTTTGCACTAAGGGGTTGAGCATACAAACAAATAAGCGCATGGCAACCTCTGCTTCCCTCTGTGAAGGGCCTATCTTTTACTTTTCAGTATTTACTTTTATGCAAAGAGTCAAAGTTTTTCTCTCTATTCCTTTTTATTTTTCTCTTTTGGCAAGCATCATGTGGTGAGGAAAGATCTAGGCACATATGTCCAGTTGAATATGGGTAGCATGAGTTATTATTGTTGACATCACCCTTGAGGTGAATACGTTGGGAGGCAAAACAATAAGCCCCTATCTTTCTATGTGTCCGGTTGAAACGTTTTGCTCATGTGTATGCGGTGAGTGTTAGCAATCATTGAAGACTACATGATGGTTGAGTATGTGGAGCTCTTACTTAAACACTGTTGAATAAGTTGAATTGCAATTGCTTGGTGACTAAGAAGATAGGTTGTTGAGTTTCAAGAGAGTTCATTGTTTGAACCTTAACATGTGAATTGGTTGCTACTATAACATGAGAAGTTTTACAAGAAAGAATTGCTGCTATGATGCTAGGAAAAGTGATTGAAATTATCATTGATAAAACTTATGCACTTTGCTAGCATTCACACTTCATAAATTATTCCTTTTATCATTTACCTACTCGAGGACGAGTAGGAATTAAGCTTGGGGATGCTGATACGTCTCCAACGTATCTATAATTTATGAAATATTCATGCTGTTATTTTATCATTCTTGGATGTTTTACAATCATTTTATAGCAACTTTATATCATTTTTGGGACTAACCTATTGACCCAATGCCCAGTGCCAGTTACTGTTTTTTGCTTGTTTTCTACATCACAGGAAATCAGTATCAAACGGAGTCCAAACACCGCGAAACTTGCTGGAGATTTTTATGGACCAGAACACCCAAGATGGGCCAGAGCAGCACCTCGGGGGTGCCCCGAGGGGGGCACAACCCACCAGGGCGCGCCTGGGGGCCCAGGCGCACCCAGGTGGGTTGTGCCCACCTCGGTGGCCTCCCGCACCCCCTCTTTACCCTATAAATTCACAAATATTCCAAAACCCTTCAGGATTAACCTAGATCAGAAGTTCCACCGCCGCAGGCCTCTATAGCCACCGAAAACCAATCTAGACCCTTGCCGGCACCCTGCCGGGGGGGGGGAATCATCTTCGGTGGCCATCTTCATCATCCCGGCGGCCACCACGATGAGGAGGGAGTAGTCCACCCTCGGGGCTGAGGGTTTGTACCAGTAGCTATGTGTTTAATCTCTCTCTCTCTCTCTTGTGTTCTTGAGATGTCACGATCTTGATGTATCGCGGGCTTTGTTAATATAGTCGGATCATATGGTGTTTAGCCCTCTCTATCTTGTTGTGATGAATTGAGTTTTTCGCTTTGAGATTTCGTTGTTATCGGATTGAATACTTTTATGGATTTGATAACATTTGATATATGTCTTGCAATTGAATACTCGTGGTGAGAATGGGGTATCGTATTGAACTTCTTTGTGTAATCTATGCATAGGGGTTGATGCACGTTCTTGTCTTTGTTTCTCCGGTAGAAATCTTGGGGCACTCTTTGAAGTTCTTTGTGTTGGATTGAATATTATGAATATGATTTGCTTTGGTGTTATTTTAGTACGAACTCTTGGTTAGATCGATCGGAAAGAATAGCTTGGTGTTATTTTAGTACGAACTCTAGGATAGATTGATCGGAAAGAATAGCTTTGAGGTGGTTTCGTACCCTACAAACAATTTATTCTTATGTTCTCCGCTAGATAGTAACTTTGGAGTGATTCTTCATCGCACTTTGAGGGATGGTTATATGATCCAATTATATTAGCATTGTTGAGAGATTGCACTGGCGAAAGTACGGACCCTAGGCCTCATTTTCAATCATTGCAACACCATTTTTGTGCCCATTTACTATTTGCTACCTTGCTGTTTTTATTTATTCAGATTATAAAAATATATTTCTACCATCAATATTACACTTTTATCACCATCTCTTCGCCGAACTAGTGCACCTATACAATTTGCCATTGTATTGGGTGTGTTGGGGACACAAGAGATTTCTTGTATTTGGTTGCAGGGTCGTTTGAGAGAGACCATCTTCATCCTACACCTCTCACGGATTGATAAACCTTAGGTCATCCACTTGAGGGAAAATTGCTACTGTCCTACAAAACTCTGCGCTTGGAGGCCTAACACGTGTCTACAAGAATAAAGTTGCATAGTAGACATCAGAGAGCCACTCACCATTTTCATTGTGGTCTTCTCCTTGGTATGACTCAATAAAAAAGAAAAGAATTTCAGAGAAACAAACTGAAGTATTTTTGGAGTTTTTAGTTTTTCTTGAAAAAAAAATTAAAGAAAGGAGAAAAACAAAAATGAGAGAAACTATGTACATGGGAAAGCTCCTAACAAGCAAAAGAAGAACAAGGAAATCTTTTTGGGTTTTCTTTTAAATACTACAACTAACTAAACTAGAAAGAAAAACCGAAAAGAACAGAGAAATATTTTTGGGTTTTCTCCAAGTTTTTCAAACACACAAGAAGAAAGCGAGAAAATGACTCTAGCATGGATAATACAATGAAAAAGTGTGAACACCGACAACTGGAATGAAGTGTGTGAACAAGAATGTAATGTCGGTGGAAATATGTACTCCCCCAAGCTTAGGAATTTTGCCTAGCTCTGTGATCACCACCCGTGGCCTGCATAATAGTCAGAGTGGTAGCTCACTGAGGCTCTTGGTGCAACCGCCTCAGCCCGCCGAGCAGCTATGACCTCCGCGTTGTGCGCACGGGCCTCGCTCTCAGAGACATAATATCTTCCCTTGCTATGAAAATCAAAGAGAGCAGGTGCAGGCAAAAAGGTATCCACAGTGAAAACCGGGTTGTAAGGAATATTAATAGTAGTGTTCTCGCCATCAATAAATTAATGATCCGCCATAGCGTCAAGATCTAAGTAAACCTTGGGCAAACGATAATCATGCTGGTGAATCTGAATGTTAAAGTGACTCGCTAAACGAATGGCATAAATACAGCCATGAATCTTGCCCTTGGTCCTGTTAAGGTGCAAAACGGCGTGCAATAATAGCCCCTAGGCTAAAGGTGTCATCGCCGTATAGTGCGCGGCGTAAGACAGCGAAATCGGGGGCACTAAGTGCATCAACCTTCTCTCTAGCAAGTAAACACTTCGTGATAAATAGAACAAAATAGTGCATAGAAGGAAAATGCAAGCTACTGGTTGTGACACTTGATACCCCTATCTCATCTCCCGCTGACAACGGACGATAAAAGTCCTCAAACTCTGCAGGCCTAGGCTGTCTTATTTCCCCGTCAGAAGGGATCAAGCAAATGTCACAAAATTCAGTAAGTGGTATCTGATGGGTTTCAGCATATAAATTAAACTGCACCTCAGAAAATGAAAACTTCACACAAAGGAATTTGTAAGGAGATGATATTGTTCACACTCAGCTGTGGTGAAAGTCGGTGAGACCAGCATTAGCAGCAAATTGTGCGAACTCTTGACGGATCCAGGCTCCATCCATGAAGGGGTTATGCGGCCATTTGCACGGCCGCACCTCCGCCATTCTCTGAGTGTGGAGATCATTGTCCGATGATTTCCCAGTGACTCCCTTAGATCTCTTCTTGGAAGCAAACTTCCTAAAGAAACTCATCTTATTCTTATGAATAAAATTCTTAAAATTTTAGTCCACAAATTTTTTGTCAACCAAACTTCACAAGATTAATACCAACTACTCATAGAGATGCATAGAGGCTATGTTGAGCATTCAAAATAATTAGAACTCTAAGAATTCAACATGCAAGCTCATCTACAGCAGCACCAAGAGTAGCTAATTATTCAAAATATAATCCACTAAAGCAAAAACTAATTGGACCAACGGAGCAGTCACATACCAAGTAGCAATCCCCCGAAACAGTTTCGGAAATGGAGCTTCAAGCAAAGAGATCGAAATCCGCGGGTTTGAGAGCAAGAACACGAGAGAGAGAGAGAGAGAGAGAGAGAGAGAGAGAGAGAGAGCAATGGTGATTTTTTCTGGAGGTAGGTGATGACATGGGCTAAGAGATAAGTGAGGGGGCCCATGTGGGGACCACAAACCACCAGGGCGCGCCTGGGGCTGCTGGCGCCCAGGTGGGTTGTGCCCACCTAGTGCACCCCCCTCTGATGTTATTTGCACTAAAAATTCAGAAAAAAATAAAAAAAATCGTATTAAATTTTCAGGGCATTCTGAGAACTTTTATTTTTGGGACATTTTTTTATTACGCGGGAAATTCAGAAAACAGAGAAAACATGGCATTTTGTTTTATTTAACTAAGAAAAACAGAAAACAAAGGTTGGAAACAGAAGGTTGTGCTTACTAAATTCACCAATTTCATACCTTTCAAAAATGATCCATTAATAAGGTTGATCAAGTCTTATTAACAACCACTGTTGATTAGCATAAAACCGAAGAACTTTCGTAAAACACTTAGTTACCTCAACGGCGATATACATGTCCCCAACAAGGAGCATTTCATATTTCTTTTTGGCAGTAGGTAGAGGTAGATGAAAACTTCCAATAGTGAGTGTCGGAGATTTTTCAATAATATTAATACCATTCACTTGGAATTGTTTCTTCGGAAAGTGCACCATATGCTCGTTACCATTGATATGAAAAGTGACCTTGCTTTTATTGCAATCAATAACAGCCCCCGCAGTATTCAAGAAGGGTCTACCAAGGATAATCGACATGTTGTCGTCCTCGGGCATCTCAAGTATAACAAAGTCAGTTAAGATAGTAACATTTGCAACAACAACGGGCACATCCTCACAAATACCGATAGGTTTGGCAGTTGATTTGTCTGCCATTTGCAAAGATATTTTAGTAGGTGTGAGTTTATTCAAATCCAGTATTTTATATAAAGAGAAGGGCATAACACTAACACCGGCTTCTAAATCACAGAAAGCAGTTTTGACATAATTTCTTTTGATGGAGCAAGGTATAGTTGGTATTCCCAGATCTCCAAGTTTTTTAGTTACTCCATCCTTAAAACAATAATTAGAAAGCATGGTGGAGATTTCAGCTTCAGGTATTTTTCTCTTATTAGTGATGATTTCTTTCATGTATTTTGCATAAAGGGCCATCTTTAAAATATCATTCAAGCGAGTGTGTAGAAAGACTGGCCTAAGCATTTCAGTAAAGCGTACAAATTCTTCTTCATCCTTTTTTTTAGTTGATTTAGGTGGAAAGGGCATGGGTTTTTGAACCCATGGTTCTCTTTCCCTTCCGTTTTTTCTAGCCATAAGTCTCTTTTATCATATCTTTTATTTTTGGGTTATGGGTTATCAAGATCAACAACTGGTTCTATTTCAACATCATTATCTGGTTGTTTATCATTGTCTAGTTGAGTGTCTTCATGAACATCATCATTATGTTTTTCATTATCACTAGGTGAATGTTCATTACCAGATTGAGTTTCAGCATCAGAAATAGAAACATCATTATTATCAGGAGGTTTTTCCATCTCTGGTTCACTAGAAGCATGCAAAGTCCTATCATTTTTCTTTTTCTTTTTAGAAGGACTAGGTGCATCAGTGTTAATTCTTTATGAATCTTGTTCAATTATTTTAGGATGACCTTCAGGATAAAGAGTTTCCTGAGTCATTTTACCTCCTCCAGTTGCTACTCTAACAGCAAAGTCATTTATATTATTATTCATTTCATCAAGCAATTCTCTTTGAGATTTAGCGACTTGCTCTAGTTGAGTTTGAACCATAGAGGCGTGTTTCCCTACACCTCTAAAATCATTGGAGATTCTAAATACAAGTCACTCAAGCGAACAATCATATCAAAATTGTATTTCAATTGTCTCATAACATTGGCATTGAAGTGATCTTGTTTTCTAATGTAGTTATCAAACTCATAAAGGCATTGACTAGGATGTATATTATAAGGGATATCACTTTCATCAAATTTCATTAAAGAGTTGACCTCTACTACCTTGGGTGGAGGTGTGTCAAGTCCCACTATCTCTTCAATTGGAGGTAAAAATTTAACATCCTCTGCTTTAATACCTTTTTCCTTCATGGATTTCTTTGTTGCTTGCATATCTTCCGGACTGAGATATAAAATACCCCTCTTCTTTGGAGTGGGTTTAGGCGGTGGTTAAGGAAGAGTCCGATCACCATAATTTTTCAATATATTATTTAATAATCCCTCAGCTTGTTCAACAGTTCCTTCCATCAAAACACAACCAGCACAACTATCTAGGAAGTCCCTAGAAGCATCGGTTAGTCCATTATAGAAGATATCAAGTATTTCATTTTTCTTAAGAGGATGACCAGGCAAAGAATTAAGGAATTGGAGAAGCCTCCCCCAAGCTTGTGGGAGACTCTCTTCTTCAATTTGCACAAATTTAAATATTTCCTGTAAACTAGCTTGTTTCTTATGAGCAGGAAAATATTTTTCAGAGATGTAATAGACCAAATGCTGGGGACTACGCACACAACCAGGAGCAAGAGTATTATACCATATCTTAGCATCGCCCTTTAATGAGAATAGAAATATTTTAAGAATATAATAGTAGCGAATCTTCTCATCATGAGCAAATAGGGTGGCTATATCATTCAACTTAGTAAGGTGTGCCACTACAGTTTCAATTTCATAACCATGGAAAGGATTAGATTCAACCAAAGTAATCAACTCTAGGTCGGCAGAGAATTCATAATCCTTATCATCAACAAAGATAGGTGAAGTAGCAAACTTAGGATCATATTGCATTCTAGCATTCAAAGATTTCTCTTTCAGTTTGCATAATAATTTCTTAAGATCATCTCTATCATTGCAAGCAAAAAAGTCTCTAGCTGTCTCCTCATCAATAACATAACCTTCAGGTACCTTAGGCAATTCATATCTAGGAGAGCTTGATCTAATAGTTGTTTCAAGATTTTCAGTTTCAATAATTTCATTCTCTCTAACTCTAGCAATTTGTTCATCAACAAATTCACCTAGTGGCACATCATCATCAAGAAAGGTACTAGCATCATCATGAGTAGCATTCATAGAAGTAGCATCACCAATAACTTGTGACATATCAGGATTAATAGCATGTAATGGTGTTGCAAGTTTACTCAAGATAGAAGGCGAATTAAGTGCAGAGCTAGATGGCAGTTCCTTACCTCCCCTTGTCTTAGAGGGAAAAACTCTTAGTCTTGGTATCCTTCAGATTCTTCATAATGATAGATTGATAAGAATCCCAAGTGACTCAACAAATATAGCTATGCGACCTGGCAACGGTGCCAGAAAAAGGTCTTGATAACCAACAAGTATAGGGGATCGCAACAGTTTTCGAGGGTAGAGTATTCAACCCAAATTTATAGATTCAACACCAGGGGAGCCAAAGAATATTTGCAAGTATTAGCAGCTGAGTTGTCAATTCAACCACACCTGGAGATTAATTATCTGCAGCGATATGATCAGTAGCACAGTAGTATGATAATTTTGATAGTAGTAATAACAGTAATAGTAATGGTAAAAGTGATAGCAATGATTTTGTAGCAGTTGTGACAGTAGCAATAGCAATAGTAACTTAGCAAGAACAATATGTGAAAAACTCGTAGCATTAGATCAGTGAATTCGTTGGATGATATTCATCATATAATAGTCGTAACCTACGGCGATACGAAACTAGCTCTGGTTCATAAATATAATGTAGGCATGTATTCCGGAAATAGTCATACGTGCTTATGGAAAGAACTTGCATGACATCTTTTGTCCTACCCTCCGTGGTAGCAGGGTCCATAAGGAAACTAAGGGATATTAAGGCCTCCTTTTAATAGAGAACCGGAACAAAGCATTAGCACATAGTGAATACAAGAAATCCTCAAACTACGATCATCACTGGAAAGTATCCCGAATACTGTCACTCCGGGGTTTACGGATCATAACACGTAATAGGTGACTATAACTTGCAAGATCGGATCTAGAACATAGATATAATGGTGATAACATAATGGTTCAGATCGGAAATCATGGCACCCGGGCCCAAAGTGACAAGCATTAAGAATGGCAAAGTCATAGCAACATCAATCTCAGAACATAATGGATACTAGGGATCAAACCCTAACAAAACTAACTCGATTACATGTTGAATCTCATCCAACTCCCTTACCGACCAGCGAGCCTATGAAGGAATTACTCACTCCCGGTGGGGAGTCCAATGGAATTGGCGATGGAGAAGGGTTGGTGATGAAGAACATGAGGTGGCGGCGGCTCCGTCTCGTGAAACGTGATAACTCTTTCTCCCTGATTTTTCTCCGAAAATAGGATTTTATAGCATCGGATATAGGGTCGGGGCCACCAGGTGGGCACAACCCACGTAGGCGCGCCAGGAGGGGGCGCGCCTTGGTGGGTTGTGCTCCCCCAGGGACCCCCCCTCCAGTGGTTCTTGGCTCCAGTATTTTTCTTCTATTCCATAAAAATTCTCCAAAAATTTCATTCCATTCAGAGAACTTTTAATTTTGCACAAAAACAACACCATGGTAGTTCTACTGAAAATAGCGTCAGTCCGGGTTAGTTTCATTCAAATCATGCAAATTAGAGTCCAAAACAAGAGTAAAAGCGTTAGGACAAGTAGATACGACAAAGACGTATCACCGGGGCGGTCACCCCTTTTGCCTGGCCTATGGGACAGCTTTGACTAGGTTCCTATCATCCACACTCTGACTATTATCGCCGTAACAAAGCTCTAGACACAACGGGTCGGCATAAGGAATCTCAGGGCCATCTCGAATGCAAAACTCAGCATTGAGGCCGATGACAAATTCAGCCTTTTTGGATAAGAAAATATCTACAATCTGCCTGAACGCCTCCGCCTAGTTCTTGATCCAAACATCCACGATTGGGGTTGACGGCAATGACCTTGGGACCTCCATGTATGATTGCTTCTGTAGGGGAAGCCTCCCTTGTCTCCTCTGGAAAACATCATCGGGGCTGTCGAGAAGCCCTGTGGAAGCCGCACGGCGGGCGAGGGACTAGTCGACTCCCCGCCGTGCATTGCAGCAGGCCTTCGGATTATCATGCTTCTTGATGACGAAGAAGGTAATGTGGAGGCCGAGGGAGCCGTCGACTTGCCACCGTACCACTACTAAGGAAAACCCTAGTTGTAGCGCGGGTTTAATGCCTACTAGTAGCGCGGGGCACCATGCTACTAGTAAGGCGCTACAGCTATTCCTTAGCAGTAGCGCGCGTTACACACGCTACTGCTAATACATATAGCCGTAGCATGTGTTTTCTCCAGCGCTACTGCTAATATAACTAGTAGCAGCGTGTTTGCTGTCCAGCGCTACAGGTATTCTGTTTATTTTTTTATTTTTAGTGTATTTATATGTCGTTATACAAATTTTGATACAGTACCAATTAAGAGGTTGTTATATCATTATGTCCATGATGAATTAATATATCATTGTGAGGAAGAAACATGGATTAGATTCATTTGGATGAATCAAAAGTTGAATTAGGACGACAATCCTACTAATTGAACTTTTGATCCATCCACATGAATTTAATCCGCGTTCCTTCCACCAATGATATAATAACTAATCATGATCATAATAACAAATCATCATGATAATCATGATCATCATCATCATCATCATATTAATATAAAAACTCTTGCATCATATCATCACCAACAACACTAGCTAATAATCATCATAGTCATTACCACTATTTAATCATCATAGTCATAGTGTAGCTATCTAATCACCACCAACACTAGCTAATAATAATCATCATAGTCGTTACCACCAACACTAGCTATTTAATCATCATAATCATAGTGTAGCACGTCATCATCTTCAAACTTATTCTAGCTAGCTAATCACTCCTGCTGCTCTCTCTCAGGTAAAATAGCATAGAACATGTGTAGCACTCCTGCTTCATCATGTTGGAGCATGCAGATGAACCTGTCTCCTAATCGTGGGTTGCGTTTCTGTTTGCTGCCTCTTAGTACTTCTCTGCGATCATTCATAATTCTGCTCCAGTCTTGCACTATTAAGCATTCCTCGGTTCTAGAAATCCTGAATGCACTCATATGCAATGTAGGATGTCTTGGTCATAAACTAATCATTGACATGCGACCTTTAGTCTCGATCCACTGAGGCACAACTGTCATCGGGAGTCCTTGTTGAAGAACATTGTATAGTAACATACTTAGCAATGAAGTTTAGTTTAAAAAATAATGTATGCAAAAGATGCACTGAGGACTAATAGTAAAAATCTTACCATCTTTCCTAAATAGATGTGTCCGTAGTTCAATACGATCACTATTGGTCGCACGTTTTGAGTACTAAGATTTTTAAGTCCAGGAAAATAATTTGTCTTGACAGCATCAAGATCCTCAAGCCATGAAACATAATGACTTATCTCCTCGCAATTTAGTTCAGCCTCGGGACAGTGGACGGTCATGTCTACTGATACGTCTCCATCGTATCTACTTTTCCAAACACTTTTGCCCTTGTTTTGGACTCTAACTTGCATGATTTGAATGGAACTAACCCGGACTGACGCTATTTTCAGCAAAATTGCCACGGTGTTATTTTTGTGCAGAAAGAAAAGTTCTCAGAATGACCTGAAACTTCACGGAGAATATTTTTGGAATTCATAAAAAATACTAGCGAAAGAATCAAGACTAGGGGGCCCACACCCTGTCCACGAGGGTGGGGGCGTGCCTACCCCCCTGGGCGCGCCCCCTGTCTCGTGGGCCCCTGAGGCTCCACCAACCTCAACTCCAACTCTATATATTCACGTTGGGGGAGAAAAAATCAGAGAGAAGGATTCTTCGCGTTTTACAATACGGAGCCGCTGTCAAGCCCTAATCTCTCTCGGGAGGGCTGATCTAGAGTCCGTTCAAGGATCCGGTGAGGGGAATCCGCCACCGTCGTCATCATCAACCTTCCTCCATCACCAATTTCATGATGCTCACCGCCGTGCGTGAGTAATTCCATCGTAGGCTTGCTGGACGGTGATGGGTTGGATGAGATTTATCATGTAATCGAGTTAGGTTTGTTAGGGTTTGATCCCTAGTATCCATTATGTTCTGAGATTGATGTTGCTATGACTTTGTTGTGCTTAATGCTTGTCACTAGGGCCCGAGTGCCATGATTTCAGATCTGGACCTATTATGTTTTCATGAATATATGTGAGTTCTTGATCCTATCTTGCAAGTCAATAGTCACCTACTATGTGTTATGATCCGGTAACCCCGAAGTGACAATAATCGGGATCACTCCCGGTGATGACCGTAGTTTGAGGAGTTCATGTATTCACTAAGTGTTAATGCTTTGGTCCGGTACTCTATTAAAAGGAGGCCTTAATATCCCTTAATTTCCCATAGGACCCCGCTGCCACGGAAGGGTAGGACAAAAGATGTCATGCAAGTTCTTTTCCATAAGCACGTATGACTATATTTGGAAACATGCCTACATTACATTGATGAACTGGAGCTAGTTCTGTGTCACCCTATGTTATAACTATTGCATGAAGAATCGCATCCGACATAATTATCCATCACTGATCCAATGCCTACGAGCTTTTCACATATTGATCTTTGCTTAGTTACTCTTCCGTTGCCACTGTTACAATTACTACAAAACTGCTACTGTTACTTTTACCACTGTTACTGTTACTTCCATACTACTTTGCTACTAAATACTTTGTTGCAGATATTAAGTCTTCCAGATGTGGTTGAATTGACAACTCAGTTGCTAATACTTGAGAATATTCTTTGGCTCCCCTTGTGTCGAATCAATAAATTTGGGTTGAATACTCTACCCTCGAAAACTGTTGCGATCCCCTATACTTGTGGGTTATCAAGACAATTTTCTGGCGCTGTTGCTGGGGAGCATAGGTCTATTCTTTGAGTCACTTGGGACTTATATCTGCTGATCACTATGAGGAACTTGAAAGACGAGAAAACCAAAATTTATCCCTCAACTACGAGGAGAGGTAAGGAACTGCCATCTAGCTCTGCACTTGATTCTCCTTCTGTTTTGAGTAAACTTGCGACACCTAAACCTGCTTCTGCTATTAATACTGATATGTCCCATGTTATTGATGATGCCACTTCTGCTGTGCATGATATTTCTGATGAAACTACTTCTATGCTTGATAAAACTGTGCCACTAGGTGAATTTCTTGATGAACAACTTGCTAGGGCTAGAGAGAAGAAATTATTGAAATTGATAATATTGATGAAAGTGATGATGAAGATTCTCCCCCTAGATATGAATTGCCTGTTGTGCCTGAGGGTTATGTTATGGATGAAGAAACTGCTAGAGACTTTCTTGCTTGCAATGATAGATATTATCTTAAGAAATTATTAGCTAAGCTGAAAGAAAAATCTTTGAATGCTAGAATGAAATATGACCCTGCTTTTGCTACTTCACCTATCTGTATTTCCGATAAGGATTATCATTTCTCTATCGATCCTGAGATAATTACCTTGGTCGAACCTGATCCTTTTTATGGCTATGAATCTGAAACTGTTGTGGCACATCTTACTAAATTAAATGATATAGCCATCCTATTCACTAATGATGAGAAAACTTGCTACTACAATATATTATTTCTGTTCTCATTAAAGGGTGATGCTAAGACATGATTTAATTCTCTTGATCCTGGTTGTGTGCGTAGTCCCCAGGATATGATTTATTACTTCTCTGCTAAATATTTCCCCGCTCATAAAAAACAAGCTGCCTTAAGGGAAATATATAATTTCGTGCAAATTGAAGAAGAGAGTCTCCCACAAGCTTGGGGGAGGCTTCTCCAATTACTTAATGCTTTGCCTGATCATCCTCTAAAGAAAAATGAAATACTTGATATCTTTTATAGTGGACTAACCGATGCTTCCAGAGACCACCTGGATAGTTGTGCTCGTTGTGTTTTCAGGGAAAGAACAGTTAATCAAGCTGAATTGCTATTGAATAATATGTTGAGTAATGAAAATAATTAGACACTTCCTGAACCAACTCCTAAGCCAACTCCGAAGAAAAGGGGTATTCTATTTCTCAGTCCTGAAGATATGCAAGAGGCAAAGAAATCTATCAAAGAAAAAGGTATTAAAGCTGAAGATGTTAAGAATTTACCACCTATTGAAGAAATACATGGTCTTGATAACCCGACACAGGTAGTAAAGGTAAATTCTCTCTATAGATTTGATGACGGTGGTATTCCTCATTATAAGTCTACTAGCCAATGCTTGGATGAGTTTGATAATTTTATTGTTAAACAAGAAAACTTCAATGCTTATGTTGGTAGACAATTGAAACGCAATGCTTATATGATTGAACACTTGAGTGATTATATATCTAGAGTTAAAGGTGAACACAAACTTATTAGTAAACATGCTTCTATGGTTACCACTCAAGTAGAACAAGTGCTTAAAGCTCAAAATGATTTGCTCAATGAATTAAATAATAAAAAATGATAATGCTATTAGAGTTGTGACTAGAGGGGGTAGAATGACTCAGGAACCTTTGTATCCTAAGGGCCACCCTAAGAGAATTGAGCAAGATTCTCAGAGAACTAATGTTGATACACCTAGTCCCTCTAAAAATAAGAAAAAGAAAAATGATAGGACTTTGCATGCTTCTAGTGAACCTGTTGTTGACACACCTGAGAATCCCAATGATATTTATATTTCTGATGCTGAAACACAATCTGGTGATGAACATGAACCTAGTGATAATGTTAATGATGATGTTCATGTTGATGCTCAACCTAGCAATAACAATGATGTAGAGATTGAACTTGCTGTTGATCTTGATAACCCACATTCAAAGAATCAACATTATGATAAGAGAGACTTTGTTGCTAGGAAGCACGGTAAAGAAAGAGAACCATGAGTTCAGAAACCCATGCCATTTCCTCATAAACCATCCAAGAAAAAGGATGATGAGGATTTTGAGTGCTTGCTGAAATGATTAGACCTATCTGTTTGCGTATGCGTTTGACTGATATGCTTAAGATGAACCCTTATGCTAAATACATGAAGGAAATTGTTACAAATAAAAGAAAGATACCGGAAGCTCAAATTTCCACCATGCTTGCTAATTATACTTTTAAGGGTGGAATACCTAAGAAACTAGGAGATCTATGAGTACCAACTATACCATGCTCCATTAAAAGAAACCATGTTAAAACTGCTTTCTGTGATCTTGGAGCCGATGTCAGTGTTATGCCTCTCTCTTTATATCGTAGACTTGATTTGAATAAGTTGACACCTACTGAAATATCTTTGCAAATGGCCGATAAATCAACTGCTATACCTGTCGGTATTTGTGAGGATGTGCCTGTTGTGGTTGCAAACATTACTATCTTAACAGACTTTGTTATTCTTGATATTCCCGAGGATGATAGTATGTCTATTATTCTTGGTAGACCCTTTTTGAATACTGCAGGGGCTATTATTGATTGCAACAAAGGCAATGTCACTTTTCATGTTAATGGTAATGAGCATACGGTACACTTTCCGAGGAAACAACCTCAAGTCCACAGTATCAATTCTATTGGAAAAATTCCAACTATTACTATTGGAGGTTTTGAATTTCCTCTTCCTACTGTCAAGAAGAAATATGATATCCTTATTATTGGGGACGTGCATATCCCCGTTGAGGTAACCTAGTGCTATTCAAAAATTCTCCGGTTTCATGCAATGCGGAATGAGTTTGTTAACAAGTCTTGATCAACCTTGTTAGTGGATTCCTTTTGATGAGCATGAGATGGATGAAGTTAGAAAGCACAACTCTCTGTACCCTCTTTTTACTTTCTGTTATTTAGATTAAATAAAGCAAAAATAGTATTTTCTGTCACTTTTCTGATTTATCCATGCAATAAAAAACACCCCGAAAATAAAAGTTCTCCAAATGCCCTGAAATTGAAATATGATTTTTTTCTAGAATATTTAAGAATATCTGGCACTGAGAACACATCAGGGGGAGCCACCACCTGGCCACGAGGGTCCAGGGCACGCCCACCCCCTGGGCGCGCCCCCCTGCCTCATGGGCCCCACATGGCCCCCTCCACTTATTCCAACACCCGCACACTTCGTCTTCCTCCAGAAAAAATCACCACACAGCTCAAACTCGTGTTCTATCTCGTTTTGCTACGATTTTAGATCTCCTTGCTCAAAGCTCCATTCATAAAACTGCTTTGGGGGATTGTTCTTCGGTATGTGACTCCTCCAATGGTCCAATTAGTTTTTGTTCTAGTGCTTTATTCATTGCAAATTTTTGCTGCTTAGGTGACCCTATTCTTGAGCTTGCATGTCAAATTTATTTGGTCCCAAGTAGTTCTAATGCATGATATAGTCTCTAGGCACTTGTGGGCGTAGTTGCTATCAATTTTGTTGAGTTTGGTTCACTTTTATTTTGAGTCACTAAAAATTTCAGAAATTTTCAGAGAAAGAAAATGATGAAGAGATTGTTGAGAGGCTCTTCGAGTCGAAGCTGGGATGGTAAGCAAAGTGAGGAGGATAAGAAGCCCAAATATAATCTCCCTCGCACTGCGGAGGTTCGGCCGTGTGAATGGCCTTGTCATGATTTCTTGAAGGCAGCTGGGATTCATGATGATTTTATTATTTGGCTGAGAATGCAGGCCTCACCGACTTCCTCCGCGACCAGCGCGAACAGTATCTCCTCCTCACTAATATTTTCGTGCAAAATTTTCATTTCCATGCTAGGAGATCGCCACCTTCGGTGGATTTTTATTTATATGATGAGCTTAAGGAGATGTCACTTTATGATTTTTGTCGGGTATGCAAGATACCTTTTGAGGGCAGCATAGAGGAACCACACCGTAATGATGTAGAGGGATTTATTACAACGAGGAAAGTCTATGATGCAAGAATCACTAGCATACATTTTCCTGTTCTACGTTACTTTGCAATATTTGCTAGTAGATGTTTAATTGGTCATGGGAATAGTGGGGGCCTCAGTGCCCCTGACCTCGCCATTTTGCGCCATGCTTTACTCCGTGATAGAACCTTCAATTTAGGCGCTATGGTTGCTAAGCGGTTGAGTCTGAACCGTACAAAGGGCCCCATCTTTGGTGGCATCTTTGCTTCGCGCCTTGCTGCACACTTTAATATACCTATTAGGCATTATGAGAAAGAAGAGAAGTTGCTGCCCCCTGTCTTTCTAGATTATAAGAGTATGGTAGCATGATTTTATTATGAAAAATAAGAAGAAACTGCTTAAGTATAATTTGATTTTTCATAAAAAATATTGTGAGTTTATTACCTTGCCTGCGCCCTCTTTGTTTAACATATTTTCAGGCACATGCCTCATTTTCCCGGAGGCCATTCATGCATATTTGAGCGCGATACCTGCTCCAGAGGCTGAGCAGAGCTACCACTTGACCCTTATCGGCAGTCTGTTTATCAGTGGGATCCGGAGGAGATCGCCAACCAATAGCACCCCGAGGATCCTCCTCAGTACACTACAAAAAAATACACTTCCATGATGATACGTGTTTGTCACAGTAGGTCGCGTTTTTTTTCATGCATGTACATCCATGACAAATTTATGATAGAATCAAGATAGTCATACCTGTGTTGTCGTAGAAGTGTTCCATGACATTACCAAAATTATCATCACGGAAGTGTCCACTTCCATGACGATAAATCGCGCGTCACAGAAGTGCTTTCGTCAAGGGTGACCGACATGTGGCATCCACCGTAACGGAACGCCGTTAAGCTATCGGGTCGGGTTTGGGATCCGATAACCCGTTAACAGCCCCGACCAATGGGGATTTTCCACGTGTAAAATCATCATTGGCTGGAGGAAACACGTGTCGGCTCGTCGCTGGACAGATGTCATCCACTCATTGGACAGAAGGCGCCTATGATACGTTGACACGTGGCACGGCCCAACAGTGGCCCATTCCTGTGAAAAGGCCGGCTCGTTTGACTTGGTCAAAAGATGGCGGGCCGGCCCATGGAAAGCCTGTTAACGGCCTGTTCGCATATAGCCCATTTACAGCCCGCTAACCCAAGGCCCGTTACGCCGTGTTCGAATTAGGCCCAGTAGCGTCATCTGGGCCATCCAATATGATTCCAGCCCGTTTTCACTTCTGGCCCATGTATGGCCCATGATGTCTTTTGGCCCATATGAGGCCCTATGTAACTCTTGGCCTATTAAAGGTCCGTGCTGAAACTGGCCCGTAATGAACAGTGTATTACTTTACACCCATTAACGACCCGTGGTGAAACTGGCCCGTAATGAACAGTGTATCACTTTATACAGATTAACAGCCCGTTATTCCGTTGGGCCGTTTTCAGCCCATGTCATCTTTCGGCCTTCTCAGAGCCCATTTATTCTTGGGCTATTTTCCAGCATTCGTTTACTTACGGCCCGTTACTGTCATTTTCTGCTTGTGGGCCAAATTCAGCCCGTCATTACAGTCGGCCCGTTTGTGGTCCGTTAATACGTTGGGCCATTTTCATAGCGTCATCAAATACGGCCTATTAACGATGGCCCGTTATGGTCGGCCCATGAACGGACGATTCCAACTCTAGCCCGTTTACGGCTAGAATGCGGTCTGTTTGGCCCATGTTTGGCCAATCGATCATACGGCCCGTATAAGGCCCATTGATGATACAACCCATAGAAGGCCCATTGTTTCTACGGCCCGTAGAAGGACCCCTGTTTCTATGGCCCGTAGAAGGCCCATTGTTTCTACGGCCCGTAGGAGGCCCAGTGTCACTACAGTAAATATTAGCCCATGGTTATTGTGGCCTAGTTTTAAAAAATAGGTTATTGCAGCCACTAGCAAACCGCGGAAAAAGAACTGCAATGACTACAAGCAAACAAATAAACAAGACAACAAGGAAATAAATAAGCAAGCAACTTACGTAGGCTATCACGGCTATCACACATATTACATCCACTGGGCATCAAAGTTCGCCACCAGTGCAAATAAACGCGCCGACAAAAGAATATACAAAACTGAGAGCGCTTCAGAAGGCACTAGGCCTGGCCACGTCGGGCCCCCCAAACAGCTGAAGAAGCTGAGTAGACCTCAGTTGTGTCAACGATAGATGCATCAACACTAGATTTAAGGCATGATGGTGCGCACGGTAGTCCTCTGACATCTTCATTGCATCTTTGAATTCAAGTCGGAGCTGAGCTGAAGCAAGCCTTTCCGCTTTAAGTTGAGACTGAAGAAGTCAAACTGATTGAGGCAGCGACTGCACAGAGGTTGTCTCACACCTGCTGGTGAGTAGCTTCAACTCACTGTCTTCATCAAGACAGGACCTTGGGGTCATCTCGCTGTCCTCAAGATGGTTTGGCTCACTATCTTCCCTAAAGTTCTGCCTGGCGTAAGAGATACGAGTCTGAAAGAGAAACAAGGAGACATGTAACAGGTTTCACAATTATATAAGCAAATAAATGGATCTGTTCTGCATGAGGAACATGTTTTTACAACTACAATTTGAAACTGGTAGTTGTTGCAAACATCCAATCAGATGTAAACAGCAAAGCAAACAGAAGTGGAGGAAATGATGCCTATCCAAATCTATACTAGAACAAAGTTTGAAGGCTTGAGAAGGATGAACTTACATACGTGTTAACACGGGCTGGACAAAGCCCTTCTCCATGTTGATGGAAGGATAATTCAATAAATTCCCCAAAGAAAATTCTTTATAAGCATTGCCATTATTCTACATTTTGCAAAGAGTAAACATAGATCAAATAATATTGGAAGAAACAGAGGATAATGAAGCTCAGGTGCAGACTGATGATACATAATCAAATAGCAATTAATTAAGTACAGCGTTACAAGGCAAAAGGGAGAGAGGTACTGACAAGAGCAATGCAGAGCCCATTATTGTTTTGAGATCGTATGATACTTTGAGCAAGGAGATTCATCTAAAATTAGTTTTCATACAAGAGAGAAGGTAAGGCACAAGCAGAAATTTAGGAGTTCAAATTTTGAATTGATATCATAGACAGTACCTGACGCTGGGCTCCCAGCAGTTCTAATAGGGGTTTGGCCACTGGAGTAGGGGTAAAGTGTGGTACAGTTGGGCCTGTGTTTTCTGTAGCTGCTGATCTATCTGATTTAATAGGTATCACTACCTTTTCCAAATACCTAGTTTGTACTCCTTGAGGATCTGCACTCACCCTCTTCCTTTTGGACATCTATTACGAAAGAACAACATTTGACTGGAAAAAAATAGTGTGACGACACATGGAATAGGTACAGAAAATGGATAGGTATGGCATATACTCATATATGATGCTTAGACTAAGGAGATGGTGTATCAAAGTAGAAGTAATGCAAGAGGTCAGATGCAAAATATGTGCGACCAATACAACTTTGCAAAGTTAGAGCAAGCACCTTGATGGGTGAATAAGATAGGCCATCCTCCACCATGCCAAGTTTGTTAGCCAGTGGATCGTTCCGCAATATTCCTGTCGTGCGCCCATTCTCATATTCATTTTTATAATGTTCAATATCTGACATGCATGAAAACATAAAAACAAGTGAGATTTTCTTTGTAATGCAGAAGTGATTCTAATCCAATACTGCCTCCCTGTAAGCCCCTTTGTGCTATCTCTGCAATTCTTTTAAAAGATGCCATGCATGCTGTAATTTGTTGTGTGCATTAATATAATGCGGCCTACTACTCAAAATATGAGAGCTCCAGAAGTGATGACACTTCGCAGATGATAGCTTCAACATATAGTAAAGAAGAACAAGTCGACCTGACCTGACAGATTCAAAATATACTAAGGGAGAACAACTCGACCTGACCAGTCGACCGCAAGAGAAGAGTATCATCTTAAAGAAGAGCAGAAGAGCAAGCAGATTGAAGATATTACAAGTCTTTCAATACAATGTCGGTTGGCCACCCATGATGAACCAGAGCGCACAGAGAAATACTATTCTTTCCGGTCTCTCCATATGTGGCTCACATGCATTTCGAAACTAAAGTAGGAACATTTAGCTAACCAATTAAACATCTCTCAGTTTTACTAATATCAGCAATAATATCATATATGAATTTGTTTAACTAAGCTTGTTTAGCTTGATGGGTGGAGCAGTGCTATTACGACATGAACCACGTAGGCTGATTGTGGTCATCATAAAATGGGGAAAACATAAGCATGATGAGTACAATGTTGACCATGCCAGTGGGATGGCAGATCTGAAGCTGCAAACCGCGCAAAGGGTAGTTAGCAACCGATGTTTGCTTTGAAATAACAACTAAGATTTGGTATGGACAAGAAAGTACGGTCAACAAGTGACAAAGAAATGCAATTATGCTGTCTCTCTATATGTCGCGACATGCATTTGGAAACTCAAGTGGGACCTTTAGCTAACCAATTGAATGTGTCGGTTAACTAATATCAGTATCATATCACAATCATATTTGAACAACTAAGCTTTCGAATTCTGAGTGTTGTGTTGTTTAGCTCGAAGGGTGGAGTAATGCTAGTACGACAGAAAGCACCTACGCAGATCATAGTAGAGTAGATAAAAGGGAAAACCCTAAGCATCAAGAGAAAAATCAGGAAAGTGGAACTAGATGGACCAGTGGGTGGTGCACATGCTTTTTGAAACGAATATAGGAACATGAGGTGACCAATTAAACGTTCTCTGTTTTAGTGATATGAGCATCATATCAGATTCGTATTTCAACATGTAAGCTTTGGGTTGAGGTCTTGAGGAGCAGTGCTAGCACGACACGAAGCACCTACGATGATGGTAGTGAATATAAAGGGGGGAAACCATAAGCTTTACGAGTATAGTGCCCGTGCCATGGCGGATCTGAAGGTGCAAACCGGACAAAGCTACTTCGCAACCAATGTTTGCTTTCAACTAGCCACTACGATTTGGTACAGACAAGAAAAGTACAGTAAACAAATTACGATCTATTTTCCGGGTGAGACCAATAACTTAAGCACATATGGAAGAGTACCACCTCTCTTGCGACACCATGTAGGCCTATGCTGATACGTTGAGGGTGCTGCGGGTGCGATGGATGTCGGCGGCGGGGAAGAAGACTTTAGACGGCAGACGGCCGGGTCGGGGGATATATCCTGTTGACGCGGACGAGGCTGTCGTAGGAGCGGCAACGGCAAGGTGGACGACGGCGCCGATGAAGCGAGAGGAGGCGATGAAAGGATCCTGGTCCAGCGCCGTGGATGAGAGACGTCCATCTCTTGAAGTGGACGACGGGGTAGGGGTAGCGGCTCCGGCAAGGTGGAGGATGGGGTGGCGGACGGAGGAGGCTGGCCGCAGTGCGGAGGTTGTCGTGCCGCCGACAGTGTATGAATGGGGAAATGGAGGGAGGGGGATCTCAAACTTTGGGACGCGCTTCTCTGAAATGGGTGAAAGTTACGAACTTATCCCCCATTTAAAATTTCGGACATCGCGTCGGTTGGGGATAGGACGGTAATCTCGCATCTCCCAAATATTTGCCGGTAACTATTTCGGGCGAGGAGAGGGTGTTTTGCCGCCCACGGTTGGCGCCCACGGTGTATGAACGGGGCTGACAGGTAGGGCGGTTGTGTCACGTCTGATGGAAGTTACACATCTGCCGCTATTTAAAATATTAGCCTACATCGATTTCGGACGAGGAGAGTATGTTTTGCCGCCCACCGTGTATGAATGGGGAAATGGAGGAAGAGACACATGTCTTTCGGACGAGCTTGAATCAAATGTGTTTTGCCGCCCACGTTTGGCGCCCACCGTGTTTGAATGGGCTCAGAGGCCGCCGTGTCACGTCTGATTGAAGTTACTAGTCTACCCCTATCGACAGCAGTGTAAATCCGGTCGATAAGGATGTCAAGTGCCAGGGGTACACAGTAATTTCCATCTCGCAAACACTTGCTTTGGGCAGCCACAAGTTATAGTGGGTGTTTAGCCGCTTCGTTCAAAACTTGGGAGAATTAGCATTCACGATTGCCCTAGGACCTGGCAAACTAAATTCAAATCCAATTTGTATTCGATTACGAATATCCACAGATAATTATGCGTTTTGTTATTTATTTCTTCAAAACCACAACAAAGATTTATTCCACCTTTATATATCATTATGATTTAGAAATGTCGTGATCTTCGAATTCAGTAGGTTGGATACACTCTGAGTCAAACAGTTACTTCATCCAATACAATATGCTCACCCGAAAAACAGTTCACCTTATGTCAATCATACAAGTACTGAGGATTACCTCGCCTAAAAAATTCGAATCATTACAACACATGGACAACATAGGGGGTCTTGCAACATAATCCATTCAAAGACATGACACAACATGCAAGTACAATAATCTAATGACAATTTCAACTGGTATCTAAAGAAGAACCGGGATTACCTTGGGCTTCAGGTAGCAGAAACAGCAGGACCTCCTCCGTCTTCAAATGCAACATTCTTACTTCCTCCAATTCTTGGGTTGCTTGCATAATGCGTGACGCTAATTCCGTAATTTCCAGCCTCAAGATAAAGATTACCTCATTCATGGCAGCCACACCATCTCTTTCTGCCTCTAGTAGAGCCTCAAGCACTATAATATCTGTGCTCGGACTGCTCTCCGACGGAGTTGCCTCTGAACTGCTACCATCTGGTAGCATGGATGGCGCACTGCTTCCACAAATAGATTCTGGGGTTGTACATTGTGTCCTAGTGTGAACGGCATCCTGAAAGGTTTCCGCTGGACATCAGTAAGAGATAGTTATCATATGATCCAGGCAGTAAGCTTACATGGTAAACGACGGACGAATTATTGCCGAGCATGGCAAACTATATTTAAATGGTTCGAAGCAGCAGCATCCGAAAAGAAATTAAAATGGTAAGATGAAACTAGGGATGTAAGTGGCAAATAAACGACATCCGCCAGTCCCATCTAGTTAGTTTTTGCTACCTCCCTAGTTCATTTTCCTCAAAAAACAAAAACTCTTTTGAACTATCATACCACTAGTGGACTTTAATCGGGATTAAACGGGACCCAGTTGACATCCCTAGTTGAAAGGGAGTGTACAACCGCTATATTTAAGTTGCCAAGGCATCTAAGCAGTTGAAATAATCTGAGAAATCACTTAACAGTGTGGCCTCATATATACTACGAAGACAATCTTGTGATGAAGTTGAGAGGAAAAGTTAAGGACTCAAATGAAATAGGCATGCATTTCTTTACGATAGTACAGCAGGCACTGCTGACATATTGGCCAACTCAGGTATAGCTTAACAACAAATAAGCATTCGAATCAAGCAATACAGCAAAGCAGACAACTGAATTATTTGTAATTCGGTAGGATTACACGTTGAGGGCACAAGCCAAGAAAGCAGCCCACTCGCATTACATTCCACATGTACTAAAACACACTGGCTTACCATATGTTGCTGTGAAGCCTAGCTGCTGTTGCAATGTTCTTTGAAGCTATCGTCAGCATCCCGTGGTTGCAAATCTAGTTGTTGTAGTTTATTCTGCACCATCTATTTAGGAAAAACTAATTTTAATCACATGCACTGGTCCGAATTGATCATCAATGGTTCATCTAAACTAATGAAAGAAGGGTGTGTGCATACACGACAATATATCTGCTTCCCTCTATTTTTATGCTTGTTCGAGGTGCCAGCCCCAAAAGAACAAATATTTTGCTTGATGGGGTTGGCAGCTCCATAATTAATAGAAGCATCAAATTAGTCATGCAACTTGGGAAGATCAAGAACACACAAACAAGTAATGAACAGATGCTCGTAGCAGTGATGTAATAGCTAGCATCAGAAAATGTAGGGTAAAACGAACAAAAAGCAGCGGAACCACATGCTAGTTTGCTGATGCGTAATTAAGCATAGAGAACATTAAGCAGTCTGATGGAACCAACAGGTGGCATCAGAACAAAACTAAAGCATATTAACTATATGTGCACTGGTATGTAATTTAGCACATGTAACAAGTTCACTGCCAGAAGTATGGCCCTACAGGTGCAAGCAGAATAACGCGTCTCATGAAAAACTAAATGATGCCCTGAAGAAATTCAAAGGTGCGGTGCTTATGCTAGGAAAGTGAACGTAGGCGCCAGCCGTTGGATAATAGTACCTGATTCTCGGCGGCGTATGGGTATCGTTGTCATACTTGATAGCTAAGGATCGTCGATGGTGCTCGTGTTGCGGTTGAGTTTGGGCCGGCTGTCGTCGTCGCTGAAGCGGCTCCGGTGCTACGGTTGCGGCGCCTGTCGACATACAAGAAAGCTCATCTGTGGTAAGTGAACAGTTGCACGATAAAGAGAAAAACCGAAGGAGTACAAATTGAAATAACCTGATGAGGCTGCGGCGTCGGTAAAGCAGGGCCGATGGAGTTGAATATGGCATCCATGGAGCGGGTCCGGTGCAGTGGACGAAGGCTTTGGCGGGCGCGTTGTACGGTGCTTTCTGTGAGGCGGAGCTGTTGCGGCGGACGAGGGCTTGTATGAAGGACCAGCAAAGGGGCGGACGAGGGAGTCAGTGAAGGGCCTACGCTATGGTGGACGAGGGCGCCGGTTAAGAAGATCCGGTGCGGTGGACCATGATGGCGGTCAAGGAGATCTGGAGCGGTGGACAAGCCAGTCGCTGAAGCGGCTCCGGTGAAGTGGTGAGTTGGCAGTTGGGGGTTCCAAGGTGCGGAAGGTAGATCCAGCGGGGTGTGAGGTCCACCGCTGCGGCGGAGGACTAGATTCGGCGGCTTGCTGTGGTTGGGGGTCGAGGAGGGGAAGGGGAGGGGCTCTGGGGAAGAATGTTGGGGGAAAAGAGGGAAAACAATGGAGTTACCAAAGCAGCCCTTTTCCATTCATGTGGCAGGGGTAAAACACGAATATCGCAGGGCTAAACTTTCGGGCGCGTGATATTTCGATGTGAGCGGGAAGTTTGAAAGCTTTTGGCGCCTAAAATTATAAGTATTCTGCTCTCGTGCGGCCGACTATGATATCATGGCCGACAATTTGTTTGTTTTGCACGCAAAAAAATGTGCAAGTTTTGAAAATCAATGTCTCCAACTCGGAACTTAGATTGTCCATTCAATTCAAATATGGATCATTGAGCTACTACAAGCAAATACCATCATACGGTCCAATTCAAATGAAATTCCAAATGTGTTTATCCTAAATATGATGACAAAAGCAAAAATGTGTATGTGTATGAATAAAGTGGATGATTATAAAGTTTGAACATGCCCGTATGTGTATATCTCTAGGTTTTATATATGAATTTGAAATCACGAAATCCCGGCTTAAAAAAAGTACCTCCGTTTAAATAAATTACAAAAGCTAATGATGGAGTCGAATTCCAAAATTCCAATCTTAGGTTTGTAATTGTGGTACATCAAGGTATATCACGCATGTTCAAAAGTATCGTTATCTCATAGTACAAACTGTGAAACAAATTGATCAAGCATGAGTGCACAATATCTCAATTACGCTAAAGTCCCTAAAATATAGACACCTCACTCTTTATCTGAAGTCAACCCCCCCACCACCACACACACACACACGTAGAGAAGTCGTTCTCTCCCCCAGACATTAACACACGAGCACATTAACACCCCTCTCTCTTGTAAAGTCCGGACCCCAACATAGGTCTCTATCACTTTGTCTCTCGGAGTCTCGGGCATGCACACATCTCTTCCCTCACTATCTAGGTCTCCCGCTATCTCTCTTACCCAAGCACATGCACTATGTAGAGTGTATATTTCCCATACACACAAAACGTCGCCCCCGAACGTCTATCTCCCTAGTTATGTGGTTCTCGCGCACTCACCTCACACACCACCCCCACTGCAAACAAGCACACTTTGTCTCCTTGTGCACCACTCTCCTCTTTCTATCTCTCCCACATGCGGACCTGCCCCAGCTCCTTCCCTGTATACATATATGTCGTGACTCTTTGCATAGCTCCCTAATGTATAATCGTTCTTGATTTCGCACATTGTTCTCTACACCATCTATTCTAGATCTCTCATGAAGTCCCTATCACACACACGATGACTGCGTCTCCGTTCATAGGCCAATTTCGGACAACATCAACATTGTCTCCCTATCTATACGCCATTTATGGACACAAAACGACCCCTCTCGCCCCCTCTCTTCCTCTCTCTCTCTCTCTCTCCGTCGCTAGCTCTCTCTTTCTCTCGCTCTCACACCCCTCTCCCACACACACACTCGATGTCTCTTCCAAATAGTCTGCTCCCCCCGCCCGCACCCGTGCTATCTCGCTACTACACATGTCACACCATTCTCCCTTCCCTTATACTAGGTTTAGATCATCAGTGGTCTCTCTACTCCACATACACTCTCTCCCTCTCACACATAAACGCGTGCACAAACACACACAGACACCCACAAACACCCATTTATCTGGATCCTCATCTCTCCTCATGTCCGCATGTGTATCTCACACACTCACTCTCTAATTATGTATATGCGTCTCCACGTTACACAACACAAAGCCCCATGTACATGTCTCTCTCTATGCTCCACACACATAGACACAAAGAATCTGTTATCATTGCCTCAGTCTCTAACATATCACACAGGCACACTGTCTCTCTCTCTCTCTCGCAAACACGCTCAACAAGGGTTTCCCCGTGAATAACTTACCGTCTATTCATCAACAGTCGTGGTAGTACGGCGAACACGAGACGTGAAAAAGAATAAATCTACACGTGCTTAGACCACCTAGTACGACTACTAGGACTAGAGCAAGCCAAAAAGCACGCCGCCGTCACCCCCTCCTTGTCGGCGACGGGAAAATCTTTGTTTTACACAGTCGAGAAGTCATTGTGCTAAGGCCCCACATGCCGAGGCGTTGAATAGAATGTAGATGCTAGTTTACGGAAGCAAGTATCGATAATACGTTTGTATCTCCATACTTATATTTCTTCTCTTATAAAAAACCGAGTTGGTGATGATGGTACGTGTCCCATCTTGCAATATAGACCGTCCGATCTATATCTGACGGATGGAAATTAAACTAAAAGATACCCGCACCCCTCTCCACATTTGCAGACAAGGCCTTCCCTCGTTCATCCTTATCTCCAACAAACCTCATTGTTGAGCAATTAAGAAAGGAAGCCTCTGGAACAAACTGGCCTGGTGGCCGCTGCCGGCGTCGTCAATCCCCATGCCTCCACTCAGTCCGACCACCAACCACCACCACACCCCACTCCTCTTCACCTTATCTCATATTTCTCGAGTTATCATTAGTTTTTACACATGGGATTACTCCCTGTCACATCCCTAGTCTGGCATGCACTTAGGCTAGCTAGATATGCTTGCATCATGTCTAAATTTAGTGAAATTTGAAATGGGGATGAACAAACCCTAGCACCAAATGAACTCAACTAGGGTCAAATTCAAATGTTTTCAATGAACCCAAAATGCCTTCAACAATTTTTGATAATTTTGGCAAGGCTTTGAGTCCAAACCAAAAATAGTGAACATTTTTGTAGAATATTTTGGATCATTGGATTAAATCATAAAGTATTTGAATTCGGGCATTTAAATGCTATAATTATAATAAATGCTCAGATTATTCTGAAATGATTTGAGGGCTGTTGGAAATAATTCAAAAGGTGCCCACAAATATTTTCAGGAGTTTTGGAAGTGATTTAGTATTTTTACTAAATCAAAACATAATAGCAAAAATAGAAAAACAGAAACAAATGAGAGAGAGAGAGAAGTGCTTACCTGTGCAGCCCACCAGGAGCCAGCCCAGCCCAGCTGGCCGATGCCAGTCATCTCCCTCCTCTCGCCAGAAGGACGAAGGGCGTGTGTTCGCCGCACGCCGGCACGCGCCCGCGCCACCTCCTGCTTCCCGTCGCTTCCCCGACGCGGCTGTGAACGCCACGCACCTCCCCTCGACCCCCTCGCTCCTCTCCCTCACTCTCTGCTCTCTCCCTCGCCCTCTGCTCCCTCTCTCGAGCACACCCGAGCGGAGCTCGTCGTCGCCGACGCAAATTACCGCGGCCACTGTCCATCCCGTGCCTCCCCAATGGGTCCAGAGGAACCGCCATCGCCTTCTGCGTCGTCTACACCAACCCATTCGACCGCGGGAGCCCTGTAGCGTCTTCCCCGAGCTCATCCCCAACATTCGGCCGCCGGCAACCCCACCGTCGATTCGACGCCGTTCGTGCCTCCTCGAGCTCGCCGAGAAGCTCTTCGTGACCGCGGTGAGCCCCCGGTCATTTCCCCCCTAACCCAGCTCCCGTTTGGTTGCCGTAGCACCGTTCCCCACGAGCACCGAACCACGCCGCCGCCCGAGCTTCTCGCTGCCGTGGCCACAGCCGTCGTAGCTCCCAACCGAGCACACCCACGTGCTCACCGCGCCGCGTAGGTGCCGTAGGAGCTAAGCACGCCACTCCACGGCCACCGCAGCCCCGTTCCCGAGTGCGCCCGAGCTCCGGCCGCCGCGGTCGAGCTCCTCGCCATCGCCTCCAGCAACCCCAGGCCCGACTGGCGCCACCGCCCGACGCGCGCTGGTCTGGGCTCTCGAACGAGCCCAGCCACGCTGCGAACGGGGCACTACAGCCCGCGTCCGAGTGCCCCGCCGCGTCTGCTGCCGCCGACGGCTAAACGCCGGCCTAACCACTAATTAGCACTAAGCTAATGAACCCTGGGTCACTGACATATGGGCCCCACGCCCTAACTAACTCTAGTTAAGTTTCAGTTTAGATCAGTTAAACCAGTTTAACCCCTGTGTCACTGACGTGTGGATCCCACACGTCAGGTTTGACCCTGGTCAGCGCTGTTGACCTGCTGACGTCACACTGACGTCAGGCTGATGCAGAAAATCATTTTCTGGATTAAAAACAATTCAGAAATTCCAGAAAATGCCCTAAACTTCTAAAATTCATAGAAATTCAACCGTAACTCCAAATGAAATAATTTATATATGAAAAATGACCAGAAAAATCCAATCTTTCCATCTGTACCATTTTCATGCATGTTTGAGCAAGTTAACTTCACTGTTTAGGATGAAACATGATTAGGACAAATTTGAAAATAGACTTGCAGTTGGAATTTGATCTAGCTTTGAATTCCACCTCAATCAAATGACTTTCTGTTGCATTAGCCCAGAACACATCATATTGCCATGTCATGATCATGCATCATATTGTGCATTGCATTGATTGTGTTCTTCCTTGTTTGCCGGTATTTGTCCCCTCTCGGTAGACGATGTTCCGGCGTTGTGATCATTGACACTAATGAAGACTCAATGCTATCTTCAGAAGTGCCAGGCAAGCAAAACCCCCCTTGTCCATTCCGATACAATCCCACTCTCTCGCTCCTGCTCTCTTTTACTGCATTAGGACAACAACGATTCAGCTGTTACTTGCTGCGGTAGCTGAACCCCTTTATCCTCTGCATGACCTGTCATTGCCACAGTAAATAGATGAAACCCACTAGCATGAGTAGGAGTTGTTTGAGCCCTGATGTGCCTACTCATTCATGCTTGTTTGTCATGCCTGCTATTGCTTAGAGTTGTGTCAGGTCTGATTCATCGGGAATGAATTGGAAAGTTGTGAACATGTCCTACTGTGTGAGAGCTAAGTGTGTGAACACGATTTGGTAAAGGTAGCGGTGAGAGGCCATGTAGGAGTACATGGTGGGTTGTCTCATTGAAACCGTTCTCAGGAACTGAGTTCTGTGTTTGTGATCCATGAACAGTTACTACCACACATTGGGCTCCGGGCGCTCCAAGCTCTCTCGACTTATTAATCAACCTGATCTTTGTCCAGGAGTTGCAACTAGTTTCTGGTGTTTGTAGGTAGTGTTAGTAGTCTACCAAGTGGCACCCGGTACAGGTGGGCTTGGGACAGACTAGGCACACGTGGCCTGGTGTACCGAGTGGCACCCGGATGGTGGGCTTGGGAACCCTGCACACATCGTTTGGGGCCGTGAGCGACACCCCGGTCGGATCTCCTTGTGGATGGAACCCGAATAGGCGACAAACCTGGACGAGAGACTTGTGTGGTTAGTCAGGTCGTGGCCGACTCCCTCGCCAGGCTTCCGCTTGAAGGTTGCCGAGGTACACGACGTGTACATGGTGGTAAGTGGCGAGAGCGTGTGTGACGAAGTACACCCCTGCAGGGTTAATATGATCTATTCGAATAGCCGTGTCCGCGGTAAAGGACTTCTGGGTTGCCTGTACAGTTCATAGACAAGTGAAAGTGGATACTCTAAAATGCGCAAGATAAGCGTGAGTGCTATTGATGGCGTTCTCGTAGGGAGACGGGAGCGGATCCATAGTGGTGTATTGATATGGTGAATATGTGGACTCGTGTGCGCCACCTCAAAAGAGTTACTTGCAGTCGTAGTTCAGGATAGCCACCGAGTCAAAGCTGGCTTGCTCCAGTTAAACTCCACCACCCCCTTTGTTGATACCGATGCATATGTAGATAGTTCTGATTTAAGTCTTGCTGGGTACATTTGTACTCACGTTTGCTTATTTTATGTTTTGCAGAGAGACGTCAGTCTCGCTAGTAGTTCCGTGTGGACTTCGACGTTTAGCTTGATACCTCAGCTACGATCTTGTGCCCTCGGCAGGACCTGGTAGATAGTCAGGCTTCTCAGCCTTTTTCATTTATAGATGTCGGTACTCAGACATGTTAAGCTTCCGCATGTGCTTTGACTTGTATGCTCTGAATGTTGGGTCATGAGACCCATGTTTGTAATATCTCGCTCTTCAGAGCCTAATGAATAAACACTCTGAGTCGTAGAGTCTTGTTGTGATGCCATGTTGTATTTGCACATATCGAGCATATTGTGTGTATGATTGAAATGCTTGGTATGTGTGGGATCCGACAACCTAGTTGTTTATCCTTGGTAGCCTCTCTTATGGGGAAATGTAGTCATGTGTTTCCATGAGCCATAGTAGTCCGCTACAGCCCGGTTCACCGGAGTCCTGTTAGCCTAGCACTACTGCTCCAGAACACTTAACTGGCCGGCATGTGATTCACTTCGTTCCTGTGTCTGTCCCTTCGGGGAAATGTCACGCGGTGACATCCGGAGTCCTGCCTAGCCTGCTATAGCCCGGTTCACCGGAGTCCGGTTAGCCCAGTGCTACAGCCCGGATTCACACGCTGCTGACCGACATGCTTGATGTTGATTCATGTATGCCTGTCCCCGTAAGTTGGTGCCACTTTGGGTTCACGACTAGTCATGTCGGCCCGGGTTCTCTGTCATATGGATGCTAGCGACACTATCATATACGTGAGCCAAAAGGCGCAAACGGTCCCGGGCCATGGTAAGGCGACACCCGTGGGAATACCGTGCGTGAGGCCGCAAAGTGATGTGAGGTGTTACCGGCTAGATCGATGTGACTTAGAATCGGGGTCCCAACAGATTTGGTATCAGAGCCTGACTGCCTGTAGGATTACCAAGCCAAACTGGTCGAAGTTGAGTCTAGAAATGCTTTAGTTATGTAAGGGAATTGATTGTGCAAGGGAACGTAAGGCTCTTTTACTGCTTTACCTTATGCCCTCTAATCTGAGTCATTCTCTTCTCTTCTACAGGGATTAAGAACTAGGCTTCTCATCTTTCTATCAGGATCACGTGTTACTAATTCGTAGAATCTTAGGATTGATGGATTCAAGTCTCAGTTCAGTTCCTAGTATTTTCCTGTGTTAGCAGTTGGTCTCAGAACCCTGCTATTGTGATGTTAAGTGGCTATGCCACAATTTTGCAGGATGTCTCAAATCTTTTTGAGCATTTACAGCCGTTATGTTGTCCGAGTCATCCCGGGTCTCTAAATAGTCTGATGCATTTGCAAATCCCTTATTCCCGTTCTTGAGGTTCCTTTGGGCCAGATTAACCACACTAATCGTTGAGTTGAGGTACTCTGTTGCCTTGACATATATGTTGGAGTTATTATTATGACCCTAGGTGTCATAGAGGACCACCCAGTAATCTAGCAATGCTTTGTATCCCAAGTGTGATGATTCTGGCCATTATTCTCGAAAGCATCCCGTGATGACATTTAGTTGGTAGGCATTCTATTCTGGGTTCTTGAGCCCGAGATTCACTCTACTCATTCATGTTGGTAGTGCTTGCTAGTTCCTTTAGGATATTAGTAACCTTTGCGATAGTCCTCGAGGTCCGTGGTATATCCTTCTTCCAATACCATGAACCATCATGGTAGAAGTTCTTTTAACCAAAAGATCACAACCAGGGCGCTCTTGAGGAGTACTTCATTCATATTGTGACTCTGCTAGTCCTTCCTCCTCCGCATGGGTTATCCGGAAGAAATATGTTGAATTTGTTCGACATACTAATTCATGCATCCACAACTCAGAAAAACATATGTTCCTTTGGGTTGTCCCTCTTTAGCTATACTCCGACCTTCATCTATCAATTGATAGTCAAGGGTATGTGTGCGATCGTGTTCATCGATGCCTACTATTCTTGTGGTCTGTCAAGCCATTCTATTCCGGAATGACTAGGAGAAACAAACTCCGGTACCTCGTCCATATCTAGGATTGGGTCAAAGCAATTGTATTCCGCAGACCAAAATGCCAATCCAGCTTTTGCTCTGCTCTACCTTGGCGCGTTACCATCTTTATGTCAAGAGTGTCATGAGAATTGCACCACCTCTTATGAATTCTTGACGCAGTGATACTTCTCGCCATCATTATTCATTCCTCGGCCCCGTGTTGTCACAACCGGAATACCAACAAGTGAACCGTGATGTGTGAAATCAATACTCTGAGCAACCCCGTTGCTTGGTAGTTAATGGACAACGATCTCATTCTTAGTGTGTTGGTTATTCAATCATTATCCTGAGATTGATCGTGTTACCTAGTCCATATTTCCTGGTGCACTCTTGGGTCAACGAGTTAGGATTGTATCAAATCCTTGCTTATTTGATCATATCGACTTGCCTGAAAAGCAAGATTGTTCTCAAGCTTAGTGACATATCGGTGGTTCGTGATTTTCCGAATATCTTCTCGGAAGTGTTACTAGGTTATCCCCTGACTGTTATGTTGAGCTCGTGATCAAGTTGGTTTTCTTATAAACCACCCTTTCTCCAAGAATCTGTGTTGGATACCCCTGAGCTAGTTGGTTAAGCCAAACAACAACTTGGAGAGTTGGAAGATAAAGCTTGTCTGACTTAGTTCATGGTAAGGGATATCTTTTTGGTGTGTGTGTGTTGAAGAAAGATGATATCTCCATCGATTGGTCCTCGTGATCAATTGTTGGATCTATTGCCTTGTCAAAACTTTGACTTGAGTATGGGCTATCGTCAAGTCAAATCAGAACCAACGATGTTCGTGATGTTGTCTTACTCGTGGTTGATCTCTCGAGCATACACCATTACATCTTTTGGTCTGACCAATGCTATCACCGTGTTCACATGATGGTGGAAGTCCAGTGATATGGAAATTCCGATGAGTGGCTATTGATCCCATCAACCGCATCTTGTCTCCTCCTTAATTCATGTTGAACATCAAGCTAGTGTTGGAAACTTTTGTAAGCATTATCTTCATGTCCCGTTTATGAAATACATGTTTGGTGTAAGAAGTGACTTTCTCCAAGTTCACGTGCATTAGGGGCAAGTTGCCGCAATGAATTTGAGAAAGTTAGTTTTGCTTCCTCTGGAATCGTCCCAAATCAGTCATGCATGTGCAAGGTATACCATGGTTTGGTAGATTAATTACCTCCACTCCACATGTATTCCCTAGCACCCCAAGCCACTGATTGATTTGTTCGAGGGAAAGGAGTTAAGTGCTAATCCATGGTAATGCACAAGATTCCGTTATCCTCAATGATGGTTCCCAACCAGAACTCGGTAGTGTTTTATTGCAAGACTACTCTATGGCCATGCTTGTCTGGGACAGCGTGTTCACATGTTTGTAGCAGAACCAGCTCGTTTTGGAGCTTGCTACCAAAGTTCATCTCCCGAGAATCTCGCAACGCCATCTCGTCGGTTTGTGTTGCAAACTTTCCTTTTCTGGACATGCTGTCTGAAATATCCTGTTACCAACCAGATCTGAATCTCAGGCAGATATGATGGTTGGAACATCTCCAATAGCTATAATATTGGTCTTCGTAACCCGGTAAGTGGATGTCGTGGCCAACACACCCAGCCGGAAGACCTATTATTGTAGTAACTTGATTGAGGAAGTTGGCCACCTCCCCATAAGGATTTCGTAGGATTTGCTCCCTAGTTGTTCCTTATGGATTTTTATATTTCCGAAGTCCGACCTTTTACTTGATGTTCTAGATATCAAACCATATCTATGAACGGGGTATGCTGGTGCATCAAGGAGAACATTAGAAGCGGAGTGCTAAATGTCTCTCGGTCGATCATCCAGATTTGCTTCTTTGGCATTGCTAAGCAAAAATCTGAGAAACTGATGTCCTCCTTTGCACCTGCATCATCCATCACCGTTCATCATGGTAGTATGATGTGTTGCCAGGATCCTCAGCACGGATGTTGGTAAAACCTTGATGAACATGGAAATGCTCAAGTTCTTGAAAACACGCTCAGTCACTAGGTTATATCCTTGGTATCAACTAGAATGTGCCTTCCATTTGCCGAGTTGTTCTATAACCATAGTTTCCTTTCCAAATTGAGTGGGCCATTCTTTTGAATTCTTTCAAACGATCATTTGTAAATTGCCTTACGCTGGTATAAAGAGTTTCAATGATCTTTGTATCAAAAGTAATTCTTTCTGCCACCTAAGGGATATTTCTATGAGCCACCTTCCCTAAGGTGCCCCGTTATGGAATCATGGCAATTAACTCCTCGCTGCTTTGGAACCCATGCACCATATTATCTAAGCGTGGGATTGTTGCCCACCAAATCAAATCTCATCGTTTGTTCTTCCATCCCTCTCGATGTGTTTTGTGTCTCAACTCGAGATGTTTCAACATCTCATTCCGCGAGTTGATCTTGTATAGCTCGATCTTCGAGAAGATCAATCCTGTAGAGTTTCCCTCTCTTCCGTCATCATAGTTGGATGAAGCTCTCGAAAGAAAAGATGTCAAGATCAAGATGATGCAATGAATCAACATCTTCGAGAAGAACAATGGGATCGTGAAGATTATGTTACTTTGCGTTCCCCTTTCATCTTACCCTACGCTTGAATCTCGGGACGAGATTTTTGTTTAGTGGGGGTGAGTTGTCACATCCCTAGTCTGGCATGCACTTAGGCTAGCTAGATATGCTTGCATCATGTCTAAATTTAGTGAAATTTGAAATGGGGATGAACAAACCCTAGCACCAAATGAACTCAACTAGGGTCAAATTCAAATGTTTTCAATGAACCCAAAATGCCTTCAACAATGTTTGATAATTTTGGCAAGGCTTTGAGTCCAAACCAAAAATAGTGAACATTTTTGTAGAATATTTTGGATCATTGGATTAAATCATAAAGTATTTGAATTTGGGCATTTAAATGCTATAATTATTATAAATGCTCAGATTATTCTGAAATGATTTGAGGGCTGTTGGAAATAATTCAAAAGGTGCCCACAAATATTTTCAGGAGTTTTGGAAGTGATTTAGTATTTTTACTAAATCAAAACATAATAGCAAAAATAGAAAAACAGAAACAAATGAGAGAGAGAGAGAGAAGTGCTTACCTGTGCAGCCCACCAGGAGCCAGCCCAGCCCAGCTGGCCGATGCCAGTCATCTCCCTCCTCTCGCCAGAAGGACGAAGGGCGTGTGTTCGCCGCACGCCGGCACGCGCCCGCGCCACCTCCTGCTTCCTGCCGCTTCCCCGACGCGGCTGTGAACGCCACGCACCTCCCCTCGACCCCCTCGCTCCTCTCCCTCACTCTCTGCTCTCTCCCTCGCCCTCTGCTCCCTCTCCCGAGCACACCCGAGCGGAGCTCGTCGTCGCCGACGCAAATTACCGCGGCCACTGTCCATCCCGTGACTCCCCGATGGGTCCAGAGGAACGGCCATCGCCTTCTGCGTCGTCTACACCAACCCATTCGACCGCGGGAGCCCTGTAGCGTCTTCCCTGAGCTCATCCCCAACATTCGGCCGCCGGCAACCCCACCGTCGATTCGACGCCGTCCGTGCCTCCCCGAGCTCGCCGAGAAGCTCTTCGTGACCGCGGTGAGCCCCCGGTCATTTCCCCCCTAACCCAGCCCCCGTTTGGTTGCCGTAGCACCGTTCCCCACGAGCACCGAACCATGCCGCCGCCCGAGCTTCTCGCCGCCGTGGCCACAGCCGTCGTAGCTCCCAACCGAGCACACCCACGTGCTCACCGCGCCGCGTAGGTGCCGTAGGAGCTAAGCACGCCACTCCACGGCCACCGCAGCCCCGTTCCCGAGTGCGCCCGAGCTCCGGCCGCCGCGGTCGAGCTCCTCGCCATCGCCTCCGGCCACCCCAGGCCCGACTGGCGCCACCGCCCGACGCGCGCTGGTCTGGGCTCTCGAACGAGCCCAGCCACGCTGCGAACGGGGCACCACAGCCCGCGCCCGAGTGCCCCGCCGCGTCTGCTACCGCCGACGGCTAAACGCCGGCCTAACCACTAATTAGCACTAAGCTAATGAACCCTGGGTCACTGACATATGGGCCCCACGCCCTAACTAACTCTAGTTAAGTTTCAGTTTAGATCAGTTAAACCAGTTTAACCCCTGTGTCACTGACGTGTGGATCCCACACGTCAGGTTTGACCCTGGTCAGCGCTGTTGACCTACTGACGTCACACTGACGTCAGGCTGACGCAGAAAATCATTTTCTGGATTTAAAACAATTCAGAAATTCCAGAAAATGCCCTAAACTTCTAAAATTCATAGAAATTCAACCGTAACTCCAAATGAAATAATTTATATACGAAAAATGATCAGAAAAATCCAATCTTTCCATCTGTACCATTTTCATGCATGTTTGAGCAAGTTAACTTCACTGTTTAGGATGAAACATGATTAGGACAAATTTGAAAATAGACTTGGAGTTGGAATTTGATCTAGCTTTGAATTCCACCTCAATCAAATGACTTTCTGTTGCATTAGCCTAGAACACATCATATTGCCATGTCATGATCATGCATCATATTGTGCATTGCATTGATTGTGTTCTTCCTTGTTTGCCGGTATTTGTCCCCTCTCGGTAGACGATGTTCCGGCGTTGTGATCGTTGACACTAATGAAGACTCAATGCTATCTTCAGAAGTGCCAGGCAAGCAAAACCCCCCTTGTTCATTCCGATACAATCCCACTCTCTCGCTCCTGCTCTCTTTTACTGCATTAGGACAACAACGATTCATCTGTTACTTGTTGCGGTAGTTGAACCCCTTTATCCTCTGCATGACCTGTCATTGCCACAGTAAATAGATGAAACCCACAAGCATGAGTAGGAGTTGTTTGAGCCCTGATGTGCCTACTCATTCATGCTTGTTTGTCATGCCTGCTATTGCTTAGAGTTGTGTCAGGTCTGATTCATCGGGAATGAATTGGAAAGTTGTGAACATGTCCTACTGTGTGAGAGCTAAGTGTGTGAACACGATTTGGTAAAGGTAGCGGTGAGAGGCCATGTAGGAGTACATGGTGGGTTGTCTCATTGAAACCGTCCTCAGGAACTGAGTTCTGTGTTTGTGATCCATGAACAGTTACTACCACACATTGGGCTCCGGGCGCTCCAAGCTCTCTCGACTTATTAATCAACCTGATCTCTGTCCAGGAGTTGCAACTAGTTTCTGGTGTTTGTAGGTAGTGTTAGTAGTCTACCAAGTGGCACCCGGTACAGGTGGGCTTGGGACAGACTAGGCACACGTGGCCTGGTGTACCGAGTGGCACCCGGATGGTGGGCTCGGGAACCCTGCACACATCGTTTGGGGCCCGGCCGGATCTCCTTGCGGATGGAACCCGAATAGGCGATAAACCTGGACGAGAGACTTGTATGGTTAGTCAGGTCGTGGCCGACTCCCTCGCCAGGCTTCCGCTTGAAGGTTGCCGAGGTACACGACGTGTACATGGTGGTAAGTGGCGAGAGCGTGTGTGACGAAGTACACCCTTGCAAGGTTAATATGATCTATTCGAATAGTTGTGTCCGCGGTAAAGGACTTATGGGTTGCCTGTACAGTTCATAGACAAGTGAAAGTGGATACTCTGAAATGCTCAAGATAAGCGTGAGTGCTATGGATGGCGTTCTCGTAGGGAGACGGGAGCGGATCCATAGTGGTGTATTGATATGGTGAATATGTGGACTCGTGTGCGCCACCTCAAAAGAGTTACTTGCAGTCGTAGTTCAGGATAGCCACCGAGTCAAAGCTGGCTTGCTGCAGTTAAACTCCACCACCCCCTTTGTTGATACCGATGCATATGTAGATCGTTCTGATGTAAGTCTTGCTGGGTACATTTGTACTCACGTTTGCTTATTTTATGTTTTGTAGAGAGACGTCAGTCTCGCTAGTAGTTTCGTGTGGACTTCGACGTTTAGCTTGATACCTCAGCTACGATCTTGTGCCCTCGGCAGGACCTGGTAGATAGTCAGGCTTCTCAGCCTTTTTCATTTATAGATGTCTGTACTCAGACATGTTAAGCTTCCGCATGTGCTTTGACTTGTATGCTCTGAATGTTGGGTCATGAGACCCATGTTTGTAATATCTTGCTCTTCGGAGCCTAATGAATAAACACTCTGAGTCGTAGAGTCTTGTTGTGATGCCATGTTGTATTTGCACATATCGAGCATATTGTGTGTATGATTGAAATGCTTGGTATGTGTGGGATCCGACAACCTAGTTGTTTATCCTTGGTAGCCTCTCTTATGGGGAAATGTAGTCCTGTGCTTCCATGAGCCATAGTAGTCCGCTACAGCCCGGTTCACCGGAGTCCTGTTAGCCCAGCACTACTGCTCCGGAACACTTGACTGGCCGGCATGTGATTCACTTCGTTCCTGTGTCTGTCCCTTCGAGGAAATGTCACGCGGTGACATCCGGAGTCCTGCCTAGCCTGCTACAGCCCGGTTCACCGGAGTCCTTTTAGCCCAGTGCTATAGCCCGGATTCACACGCTGCTGACCGACATGCTCGATGTTGATTCATGTATGCCTGTCCCCGTAAGTTGGTGCCACTTTGGGTTCACGACTAGTCATGTCGGCCCGGGTTCTCTGTCATATGGATGCTAGCGACACTATCATGTACGTGAGCCAAAAGGCGCAAACGGTCCCGGACCATGGTAAGGCGACACCCGTGGGAATACCGTGCGTGAGGCCGCAAAGTGATATGAGGTGTTACCGGCTAGATCGATGTGACTTGGAATCGGGGTCCTGACACTCCCGCAAGGGTCAATCACAACAAGTGTTTGATAAAAAAATCATCTTGATGTTCCGTGCAATGCACGGATCTTGCTAGTACTCCTACACAAGACTAAGTTGGTGATGCTGGTGTGTCTGCCATCCGTCGTTTTTGACCATTAGATCTACATCTAACGATTGTGAGGTAAGTTGTTGCCTTTTCTCACCAACATCCCACTTGTCTACCAATTTGCAGAAAAACCCATAATTAGTATCTTAAAACTAACCACATCCCTCCCTGACCTCACCAAAACAGCCGAAGGAATATATTCTAATTGAAACATAATATATCTCTAGTGACATATGTATATCAAAATTAGAGTGTTTTGTACCAAGTTTGTGAATAAGTACTATTCTAATTATGATTCGTTGCAACGGACATGAACATTGCTAGTATTTCCAACCATGCATTTTTTTCCTAGTATTCCATAGTTTCGAGTTTTCCATCAAGATATTAGTCACTCATGGTTGATATTTACTTTCAATCATGTACACATATGCACTATGTAACTAGCCTTGCTTATTGGCTTCCAAAGCTTAACTTTCACTCCTACTTACAATATGTAGAGTATTTAACAAAAACTACCACTTTCAACCAGCCCTAGGAAGAATCTATTGTACAAAAAATAGCAAAAACATACCCAAAATTTCTTAATCCACGCCAAAAACTACCTAGTACTCCTACCGATTAGGTTTGTTTAAACCCATTTATGACAGGGTTGGCCCACACGTCCGTGCTGACGAGGCAGCTTAAACCAACACATTTTGTTTGACCGTTGACATGAGGGACCCACATCTGACCTTCTATCTTGTTATTCCCCCTCAAATCATTATTTTTTCTGAACATTACTTCAAACAGTACTGATGCGTGTTCGTCGGTGGCTGGGTTGGCAGGCTGGCCCGAGCGTGACTCACGAGCGAGCAAGCCGCCGCGCTGGCCTTCGCTCGAGCCAGATGGCTGGCCTTAGCGCGGCACGCGCAAGCAAGCCGCCGCGCTGCCGTGCCAATCTAGCTAGCAAACCTTGCACACAAGCAGCTGGACGGAGCTATCTTGGCTAGCTAGCGGCCGCGAGCGCCGGACGGAGCTGGCATCCGGGCTGCCGCAACATGGGCTCCGCACCGCCGGCAGTTTTGACCTCGCCTTCTGCCGGCGGCGGTAGCTGCGTCCCATGGCCGAGGATGACTAGGTGGACGGGCCGGAGGTAGGAGGTCACTCGAGGATTTTTGTTGGTAAGAGCATGTACAATGGTTGATAAGGTAGTCTTATCTTAAGTCTGCCACGTATGCAAGTGGTAGTAGTTTCTTGGCATTTTAGTGGTTTCTTGCATTATTAGAGCAAGTACAATAGAGCTGAGTCAGCGGGCTATAAGATATAAACTAGTATATTTCCGCTTAGTTGGAGGAAAGAGAAGAGGAGAGAGAAGGTAAGCGGGCTCTTCGTGAAGAGCCAGCTCTAGCACGTGCTCCTAGGCACTTTGTGAGAATGAGAAGTGGGCCACATAATAAAAAAGTAGTACACTCTTTTGATCTATTATTGTACATGTTGGCTATAAGATGGGTTGTAGATGACATGGCACTGGCTTATAGCCAGCAGCTGGCTATACTATTAACCATGCTCTTAGGGGTTTCTTGTAAGGAACAATGTATGTACTACTAGCGACAAAAGACGATTCTAGGTTGCGTTGTACTCCAACGAGTACTACTAGTGGTCGCGGGAGTGTATACCTCGTTTTGTGGGTTCGATCCCGACCGAACGCACGCCAGCCTTTTAAAAAAAATAGTACTACTACACTTCGCTGCGAGCCAATATTTTACACGGGTAGTTTGAGTTTTGAAGTCAAACGGACGTGTAGCCCCACAATCTGGGTGCAGTGGACAGCCTAGCCATGTGAACGGGTTTTCCTTCCCAGCATCCCGGGGCTTGCGTGCTCGCCCTAGCCGCACCTCGCTTGCAGCTTCTAGCTAGTAGCATATTTAAACTAGCGCCTCCCAATTAAGCCCGAGGAGCCGGAAAAGCCTGGCAGGGCATTGGGAACTGTGCAATATGGCTCTGTACGTAAAGTGCTCTACTACTACTCTGTAGCTTGTGGCGTTGCACGCATGGACTTCACTCCATTATTGGCTCTACTATAAAAGAAATTCCTCTTGACGTTTTTTTTTGAAACGGAGGCAAAAGCTTTGCTTCATCTCATTCATAAAGAAGGAACTACTAACAAAGTTCGACGAGATCCATTACACCTCCACAAATGGAAGCGAAAAGCCTGGTCTCGCTGTATCAAATAACTCAAATGTTCTGCCCCCGCAGTAACCGTCGCTGATAAACAGGCTGCTAGTGTGTGCGTGAGAGGAGCGGCTGAGTAGGCCAGCTACGTGAGAGGAGCGGCTGAATAGAGCACCGAGAGTACCCACTAGGCCACTACGCAGGTGTACTTCCCCTGCATTGATAGTACGGTGATGGTTCTAGAGAACAGTAGTACCCTCCACTTCCAACTGTAGCTCCTTGGCCCTGAGATTCAAGAGTTCAAAACTGGTGCACTATACTAGACTAGACTAGAAGTATGGTACATCGCACTACTAGTTGAGAAAAGTAGTACTAGTACTGCTACAGTACGAGTACGTACTCCTCCGTCACATAATGTAAGACATTTTTTGACACTAGTTGGCGTGTACAAAAAATGGCAAAAACATACCCAAAATTTCTTAATCCACGCCAAAAACTACTACCTAGTGCCAAAAATTTCTTACTAGTGCTATTATTTACAGTATAATGCAATCCCATAACGTTCCATAATGCTAGTACTAGTAGTAAATAATAGCCTCACCCCTTCGCTGAGGAACGATCTACAGTTGGAAGGGACGAGGCCCTGCGGTTACTACGCTCTTATCTCCTCCTCGCCAGTTCCCCTCCCCTCGAAGAGAAGGCAATTCGTCGCTGCTCCCATGGATTCGCCAGGCGGTTCTCCTCCTCGTCGGGGCTGGGAGACCTTGGACGACGATCCTCTGGGAGAAATCGCACGCCGCTCCGACGTCCTCACCGCCGCAAGACTCGGTGCTTCCTGCACCAACTTTTTCAAGACGCTGCTTAAACATGCTTGGGAAAAGGCCATGCTTGTTGGTCTTCCATGCGTCCTCGAGGAGAAGGTTCTTATATGGGACAATCCTTCGAACAGTCCACGGCTCCCTGGCCATGGTTGCACGTTGACTCCGCTAGAGTTGCCGACGTTGAGAGGTAGTCGGATTTTGTCCGATGAGCAGGTCAGTAATGGATTTTGATCATGTAGTACTTAGTTATTCCATTTCTATCCCGTAATTTCTTCGCTGCCCACCGTCTTATATATAGGTATGGGTCGGTGCCAACGAAGATTGACTTGCATACCTCCGGCCAGATACCACCATCATTTTGCACAACATCCACAGCAGTGCGGCCGTTCTGGTAGACCCCTTCTCCACCATTGGGATCGGCCTTCCGGACTGGCTGGGCTTGAATACGTATGATGATGCCTACATGAGATTGAAGAAGGTAGCAATTACGGACCCGCCGACAAAGCGACGCGGATACGATGATTACTATCTCATCGCGGTGTTCGACATAAGGATTGCCATCAATGCAAGAGGCAGTAACGGCAGAGGCTTGCGCATGTTGGCGGCGGCAGATTTGTACCCCTACACGTTCGAAGACGCCGTGCGCCATCTAGGCCGCATCTTCGCGGTGACAAGCCAGGGGACTTGTTTCATCTGGTTGCCATCCTACGGTATGGGAGATTAAAAACGGAATGCACAAACCATCATTTGCATCCCTAACGGTACTCCATTATTTTGCAGGGACCAGTCATCCCCCGATCAAAATAAGATCGCCGATACTGGATGTGCATTTGCATCCGCGATTCGGTCTAACCTGGAACCTTGTAGCTGACTTTGGCATATTGGGATCAACTATCTTAGCAGTCGTTACCCATGGTACCACTGATGTGCAACATGGTCACACAATCTACCACGATCGGACCGTCACCATCTACCCAGGTATTCCATTTTTTAACCCTCTCGCCTTCTCTTTCATTGTTGTACTAATAGTATACTTTGTAGTACTAGTAGGAGTACTTTTTACCTTGGAGGACGCGTATAGCTAGCTAGGCCCTTGAAGACTTGAACCCACTAGCTGCCACCATTTTTGTTTTTCCATGTCTTACTATCTCATCCATGTAGCCAAGAGTGGCTATATATAATAAGCCGGTTATTTTACTTCCTCTATACCGGAGTAGTACTATTTGCTGCACAGTATTACTGACCGCCATATTTGAGCACAACATTATTATGCATGGACCTTGACTATGTACGTCACCATGTGTCCAGATCTGGGATGCCGCGTGTACCATAAGAATGGCGCCGAGTTCGACCCCCGTGATGCTACGTGGGTGCCGAGGAACACTCTTGGGGAGTACTCGCTTTTCATCAGGGACAGCTACCGCACTGTGAAGCAGATGCCACCTTCCATGCACGACACGGAAGGCCTGCCGTTCATGAAGCATGGTTGTGTCTTCAGTGCACACCGCCGGATGAACGACATGCTGGGACACGCTATCCCTGATTTATGCCGCTTCAGCTTGGATGAGTCTCCATCGTGTGGAACCGGACTAGAAAGCTGCGACAATGATTCCCGTTGCCCACCGCTATGGTCGTGCCATCCATGAAGAACACCTGGTACTGGAACCTGGAGGAGGACATGTAGCCCATCTATAACATGTAAGTGGAGTACAGTAATTGTGAATGGTAGCGCTGTGAATATATGTAGACTAGTCGTGCACAAATTTATCACATGAATTGGAGATGAACTTGTGTGGCATACTGGCATTTGTCCTTTAGAATTTATTACTAGCAAATGTGTTATGTGTACGTGCAACTTGTGTGGTTGTTGCACGGGCTCCAACACGCTCTTTGAGAAAAAAAAGGTGGCACAGCTTTGGATATACGTGACGTGGCGGCATCATAAAGTAGCATCGTTCACTATAGTTGTAGTACACTCCTACTAGGACGACAACTCCTATAAAACCTTGCGCTTGGCTCTTTGCCTCTTTGGGAGGTTCAACAGTTCGTACTCGTGTGAACCTTGCACTTGGCTCTTCGCCTCTTCGGAAGGTCCAACAATGATGATACTACAGTACAATATGCTTCTGGCAATCTGACACCGATTGAACTGCTGCACGTCCACCGCGAGGGCGAGGGCGAGGGCGAGGGAGAGGGAGAGGGAGAGGGCGTTGTAGTCAAAACCCTCTGCTCGTCCTGCGAACCACCGCACGCGTGGGTGAGGGAGAGGCGTAGTAAGCAAGCTTCTCCTCGTTCGGCGAGTTGACGGGACACATCAAAGCAGTACTAGTACTAGTAGTAGTAGTCCATATTGCGTCCTTTCCGATTAATATGGCTTAATTTGAAACGATAAAAATACACTGGCGGTCAATGTATGTAACAATACGCTCTTTATGGTCACTATATATAGTTTTGCAGCGATTATACGATCACTAGCTCATCGTAGAGCACCGTTTTGCACCCTACTGACCGGCCACATAGTCGACGTGGCACTTTGTTGACTGGTGTCCCACCTGTCAGTTGGCAAAGCAAAGAAATCAGTTAAACAAAACTTTACGCAGGCGCGACACGAGTCCAACCCTTGCGCGCGAACCGCCCTGGCTGTGTATGTGAGTGCATGCACGTGTCCTCCCTCAGTCTTCCAACAAAGAGTGTACATCGGCTATAAAACAAAGAGTGTAGTACATGATGTACATCTACACTTCCAATGCATTTAGCCTTTAATCTAAATCGATATTGATTGACTAATGCACCAACTTGTGTTGTAGGTATAGGCTACATGTCTATCCTTAATTACAGCATGCAACGGCCTTCCTTTAATCTTCTTATCTCAATGGTCGCATGCACACATAAGTCTGCTACTTTTGGGCATTAATTATGCCTTGGTCAATGTGTAAATCTCTAAATGTACAGTCTTTCATGGACGTAGGGAGTAGGTTGAGCACTTGAGCGTGAGCGTGTGTGTTGCGTCGTGTGCTGTGTGCCGCATGGGTGCGTGAGTGTTGCGTGCATCCATGTGTACGTGTGAGTGTTGCATGTTGCATGCATGCATGCATGGGGCTTACTCCCTCCCATTGACATGTTCATATTTCAAGCTTCCTCTGTTCCCTCCATATGGTGATACTCCCTCTGTTCGCAAATAGTACGGAGTAAAAGCCTTCCTCTGTTCCCAAATACGGAGTATTTGTCTTTCTACAGATTTCAACAAGTGACTAGGTACGGAGCAAAATGAGTGAAGTGAGCATAAAGGCATAGGGATACTGTAGAAAGGAAGTCCTCGCGATCCATTATTCCCCATCTCGGTCAGAGAGAACTATTCAACTAGTCTTCGCAGTGAAGTGACAATACACGTTGCAGCAGATGGGACACGTAATTAATAAGTTGAACCAGCGTGTTGGTGTTACTAAATCAGCCTTACCCAGTACTGCCATCATGTTTGCCAGTAGAGCACGCTTCCGCAAATATGCCTACGCACCTCTGTCCTCCATTAACTAACATATGGGCCCTGTTGTGGTAGACCCACATGTCATCGGTGTAACTATTTACACTCCGAAGGACGGTATATCCTGGTAGTAGTACTAGTAGAATTGAGATTGAATGCACTTTCTTCCCCGTCTTCCACTCTTCTTCCTCCTCTCTTCTTCTTCCTCCTCTCTTCCCCATCGTCGGTCGCACACCATTTACCCCCGCTCACTGCTCGCCCGCCCGCGCCATCTTCCTTGGTAGCTCGCGCGTACCACATCCCCCCGCTCACTGCTCGGCCACACGAGGAGAAGCTTCTTCGCTCGCCCGCCCGAATCCACTTCCCCGCTGGCTCGCAGGCACCGAAAACCCCAATGGCAGAACCGACTGACACGCAGAACCGCGATTGGAATTCCCTCCCCGATGTTCTCTTGGAGTGGATCTGTAGTTGTATGGACCTACTCAGCACCGTCCGTCTGGCCGCATGCTCGGTGTCTTTGTGTCGTCTACTCGTCTGCAACCGGCCGGCTCTTTTCAAGACACCCTGCTTGCTGATGCCCGATCCTCGCAGGTGGCCCAGACACCGACTTGACGATCCTACGGAGGTTGCCGTGGTGCCCCTCGACATGCTACCACTACCCGTCCACCTGTCCTTCATGCGTGGCCACTACTGGGCGGGCATGAAGGCCAACTGGATCGTCCTCATCCACCACACCGGTAGTCCGTGGCGTCTCGTGGATATCTACACCCAGCGAGAGATCACCCTTCCATCGTTGGATACCGCCGCCATCGAGCCTCGCGGCCCGCCGGACAGTCCTGCCTACTACGCACGAGACGCGTCAAGCTTTTGGCTCGACCTCTGTTTGCAGAAAGTTGTAATCTGCGAGGTGCCCACACCATTAGAAGACTACATGGATTACAAGCTCATTGCCTTGTTCAACATGGGATTAGTCTATCTGGAATCCGGTCGCCATACATGGTTATGGCTCATCATCAATCCTGTTGAGGCAACATTTCTGTCTCATGCTATAGTGCACGATGGCATCGTTACGCGGTCGACGCACAGATTGGCTGCCTATACTGGTGGAATCTATCGTCGTGTAATTGTTCTATCTCATCTCATCTTTACCTTATGAATACGACTGCCTGTTCATTTGTTACAAATTTAGAATGCATAGCATGTCTATAACCACATCATTGCTATATGTTCCTCTCATTTCCTAGATTTTTATGACCACACATGTTATTGTTAGAGTAGATATGAGAACAATTGGCATCTAATGATTGTTAGAATACATATTATGAGCATAACATCATGATTGCTATATGTTACTCTCATTTACAAGATTTTTATAACAACGCATGTTATTGCTTAGAGTTGATATGAGAACAGTAGTAGTAAGTGCTATGGTAGAATATGAGTAGGCGCTGTCATAGCTATTTTCCTCTCATTGTTACATGATGTTTGAACCGTGATATATTGCTAGAATATGAAAGCCATTGGCTTATTTTTTTAACTTGGGGTATGATTATGACCACGGCATTGCAATTCTCTGTCTATGATATGTGTCACTATTATAATAATCTTAATTCCACACATACTCTGAACATGATTGTTTATTTTTGTCCTTTTGGTCTCCAATTTGAATTGTTGCAGCAGGCGCAAATGCGCTCGCCTTCATGATTCCAGGACCTGGAATCATACTAGCCGATGGGTGGTGGTTTATCGCTCGTTCAGCTAACGGCGGTCATTTGATGCTCATTCGCACGTACCAAATTGACCAAACCATTACATCAAACCACATGAAGTACAATGCGTGGGGCGTTCGTGACATTGATGGCTATGGCTGCTTCGTGTTCGAGAAAGATCCCAGCTCCGTTGGGCCAGGCGTATTCAACTGGAGGCGGGTTTACAACCCCGGCAACCACTCCTTGTTCCTCGGGCTCAATTATCCGATCATCCAACCAATCATCGATCATATCACTGGCGATGATTACTGTGCTATGCAACTTCCATTCGCGAGGGGGGGCTGTGTTTACACATCATACCATGGGTTTCATGAATCACCATATCCAGAGATTCGTCGACACAGCTTGTTGCCAGATAATCTTCAGTGTGTGAAAGGCATCAAGCTTCCATGCGATGGATGGCTTTTGCAAACCCGACATGTGGCGATGGATGGCTTTTGCAAACCCGACATGCGGCGATGTGGTTCATGCCAACAGCCAATATGCACAACTTGATTCGTGCTGATATCTAGACTGAGCCATGTATTCTGCTGCTGTAGCACGACCCTCTTTTGTTGGATATTATGTATTGTTGTTAGTTTGAAGCACTCCTCAGGTTTGAAGGATAGATACCTTCCTGGGATCAAGTGCATCCTAACTCACCTGCGTAGGATGTACTGATAATGATGATGGAGATGTTGTGCAGAAGCCATATATATATATATATCAGTTAGGCTTCAAGTGTGTACTTGTTAGTTAAACCTATGTATAAATTGTGACACTAAATACGACTAGTAAGTAGTACAGTAGCAGTACTAGTATACGTCGGTCAAATTATTCATCATGTCCACACATTGAATTGACGTGACAACACGCTGCGCGTGAGGTGACACAAGAATCCCGGCGGCGTGTTCGGGTATTCTGGACTTCAGATTTGGAGTACCACTTATCTGTCGAAATCTTTCATCATTCACTTAAAATAGTCGATTGATCATACATTGAGTACCATATAACTGGAATTACTGATGCAAGTTGAAGAAGAATTGGCCGGTGCTGCTGGCTGGCGTCAAGTTCGATCCCACGGATCAGGAGCTGATCGAGCACCTTGAGGCCAAAGTGAGTGCTGATAGCACGAGATTTCAGTCTCTCATCGATTTGTTCATACCCACCATCGACAGCGAGCACGGCATATGCTACACCAAACCTGAGAAACTTCCAGGTAAGACACCGATTGGCCGTCTACTTGCACAAACATATTCCTTTGTTTATAGCTCTAATTTTCTTTTTAGATGCAGACCTGGTGAAGCAATTACAATTTGACAATTAATAAAAAGTGAAACAAGTGACTGCAACATGCCAAAGATGTTATGAAAAATGCCAACTAGGTACACTAAAACCTGTATTCCACAATACTGCAGGTATCACACTGAGTGGCCTAAGGAAGCATTTCTTCCAGCGCAATTCCAGGGAGTTCAAAAGGGGCACGTGGACGCGTCGCAAGATACAGTCGGAGTGCGGCATGCACACGATGTGGCACAAGACCAGCAATACCTTGCCGATGATGGTCAACGGCCGGCAGACGGGCAGCAAAAAAGGTTCTGGTGCTGCACACCAACAAGAACTTCGACCAGGAGAGGACCAACTGGGTGATGCACCAGTACCACCTCGGGGACCTGGAGCAAGAGAAGGAGCGGGAGCTGGTCCTCTGCAAGATTTTCTACCAGACGAACACTAGGGCCAGGAGTAAAAAGATTATAAGTTAGTTTGGTATTGGTAGTTGTACTACCTTGTCGTCCGCAAGTTGGTATTGTTGTTAACGATCTTTTGGTATGAACTTGCATTTGCTTCCAACCATCATGCCGAGGGTCGACGTGAATATAAAGCTGAATCATTTGTTTCGAAACAAATTTTCAGGCACCTGATTTTTATTTGATGGGTAGCATCAGCACCCGCCGTTCAAATTCCCAGTTCTCCAATTTTTTCGAAACAAGTGCATGCACTTATTATCACAATAAAAAAACAATATACGTGTTGCATCCCAGTTATCAGTCTGTACTTGCAGAATTCTCTCGTTTATTGAGCACGTATATTGTTTTTTCAGGTCGAGCAAGTTCCAACTGGGCTGTAGACTACCCATGGTTGGTTTTTTTTTAACAGGCCCAGCCCATGACGACAACGGGGCACAAAGATCCAGTAGGTATCTACTGGCCTCTGGCCCGCCAGCGTTAGTTACATTTTGTCTTACAACATCCGCAGGTAGTTTTTTTTAGTGAATCAAACACACAGCCCAGTTCTATTTTCCTCTTGAAACGCATGTCCTACATCCGTTTTCTAATCTCTACCTATAGTTTTACTAGTTCATATACATGTATCATTATATTGAAAACACATAAAATTCCCTTTTCATATTTACATCCTTATTTTTGTTGTTTTTCCCACTCAGCGCTGATTTTTTTACCACTGGTTTTCCCTTAAACCAACTCAATTGTCCCACGTCTTATTTGCTTACAAAAACAAAACGAATTTTTTGACAAATCAATAAGTTCTTAAAAAATGTTTATCATTTCGGGATTACAACAGTTCGGACTCCACCAAAATATGCAAAATAAGGTTGAACTTTTTGACCGTGGTCCTGGGCAGAAAATGGGATGTAATAAATTACTTAAGAATTAGCAAATGGGCTGCAAATTATAAAAAATAGCAAATGGGCTTTATGTTGTCTGCCACAGATTTGGAGGCTGACTTGTGGGCCTACTAAGTTCATGCGTACACAAGGTTTCTCAAAAAAGAAACTTAGTCAACAATCGACTCTACCAGTGTCAGACCGTTAGATGTCAATCTAACAGCAATCGTGCTTCTTCAGTCTCTGATCTTCCTGCCCCAGCCGCCCAAACCAGCGTCGTCGGAACTGCCTGCTCCCGCCTCCCGTGGCCGGCAGTGCTGCCGGGCAGGCCTCACGGCCCCATCATACTCGCATCCCTGGCCTGTCTATCCCTCTACTCACCCACACCTCCTGTTATTTTCCGGCGACGGCAGCCGAACCAGTCAACCCTCGTACTCTACACCGCGTGGGCAGCCACGGCCGTGTCTTCCCCGGCTCCATCTCGTTCCCTTCGTAGGCCTCGCCGTCGTCCACCGCCCTGGTGCTCTCGGCACAGTGTGTCAACGATGTCCATCCAACAGCCGTAGTGCTTCTTCAACCTCTGGTCTTCTTGCCCCAGCCGCCCAAAGCAGCGCCGGTCGTGCCGCATGCTCCTACCTCCCGTGGCCGGCTGTGCTGCCGCGGAGGCCTCACCGTCCCCATACTACTCCCACCGCTGGCCAGGCCATCCCTCCACTCACCCACTCCCCCTGTTATTCTGCGGCGACGGCAGCCTCACACCGCAGCCGAACCAGTGAACCCTCGTACTCCTCTCCGCGTGGGCATCCACTGCCGCGTCTTCCTCGGCTCCGCGTCGTCCCCTTCCTAGGCCTCGCTGTCGTCCACCGCCGTGGTGCTCTCGGCGCGGTGTGGTCAATGTGGTCAACGACCGACTTATATCGGAAGAGTACTGTACGGGGAGAGGCTGACAGCTGGGTCCACGGCAGCCGCAAGGAAGTGCCTCCTTATTACACGCAAAATAATTATTCCTCCACCTGACAGCAGGGACCCACCAGACGGGCCACCAGTATTTCGCGGAAAAAACGTTTCCCCCCTGACTGCTGGGACCCACCGGACGGGCCACCGTATTTCGCGAAAAAAACGTTTCCCCTGACTGCTGGGACCCACCGGACGGACCAACGTATTTCGCAAAAAAATGTTCCCCCCGCTATCAGCTCGGACCCACCGGAAGTGCCTCCTTATTACGCACAGAAAAATGAATACTCCCCCTGCTAGCTGGGACCCACCATGGTGGGAGGCTGACTTATGGGCCTACTAAGTTGACGGGGACGGAGGGCTTTGTCAACTTAGTCAATATGAACGATTCTAGCTCCACTGACCGTACGATGTCCATCCAACGGCCGTCGTGCTTCTTCAATCTCTGCTCTTCCTACTCTAGCCACTCAAACAAGCGCCGGCGGGACTGCCTGCTCCCTCCTCCCCGCGGCCGGCTCTGCTGCCGCGCAGGCCTCACCACCCCACCGTACTCCCATCACTGGCCTAGCCATCCCTCTACTCACCCACACCTGCTGTTATTCTCCGGCGACGGCAGACGAACCAGTAAACCCTCGTACAGTCGTACTCCCCTTCGCGTGGGAAACAACTGCCGAGTCTTCCCTGCCTCCGTGTCGTTCCCTTCCTATGCCTCGCCGTCGTCCACCGCCCTGGTGCTCTCGGCGCGGCCTGGTCAACGTGGTCAACGACCGACATGCATCTGAAGTGGACTGTACGTGCAGAGGCCGACAGCTGGGTCCACGGCCGCACGCAAGGAAATGCCTCCTTATTACGCGCAAAATAATGATTCCTCCACCTGACATCAGGGACCCACCGAAAGGGCCTCTGTATTTCGCGAAAAAAACGTTACCGCCGCTGACAGCTCGGACCCACCAGCTATATCTTCGCACGCAAGGAAGTGCCTCCCTATTACGCACAAAAAAATGAATACTCCCCCTGTTAGGTGGGACCCAGTATAGTGGCAGGCTGACTTGTGGGCCTACTAAGTTGACGGGGACGGAGGGCTTTGTCAACTTAGTCAATATGCACGATTCTAGCTCCAGTGACCGTACGATGTCCATCCAACGGCCGTAGTGCTTCTTCAACCTCTGGTCTTCTTGCTCCAGCCGCCCAAACCAGCGCCGGTCGTGCCTCGTGCTCCTGCCTCCCGTGGCCGGCTGCGATGCGGCGGAGGCCTCACCGCCCCCTACTACTCCCACCGCTGGCCAGGCTATCCCTCTACTCACCCACACCCCCTGTTATTCTGCGGCGACGGCAGCCTCACACCGGAGCGAACCAGTGAACCCTCGTACTCCTCTACGCGTGGGCATCCACTGCCGCGTCTTCCCCGGCTCCGCGTCGTCCCCTTCCTAGGCCTCACCGTCGTCCACCGCCCTGGTGCTCTCGGCGCGGCGTGGTCAACGTGATCAAGGAACGGCTTCCATCGGACGTGGACTCTACGTGGAGAGGCTGACAGCTGGGTCCACGGCCGCAGCAAGGAAGTGCCTCCTTATTACGTGCAAAATAATTATTCCTCCACCTGACAGCGGGGACCCACCGTACGGGCCACCGTATTTCGCCAAAAAAAAATTCCCCCTGACTGCTGGGACCCACCAGCTACACCTTCGCACGCAAGGAAGTGCGTCCGGGCAAAAAAAATGATTCGCCCCCCTGACTGCCGGGACCCACCAGCTACATCTTCGCACGCAAGGAAGTGCCTGACAGTCGGGACCCACCTGGTCGAAGCGTACGTAGCGTTGCCATTTTGGTCCCGAACGTGTACGTACATATATACTGGTGGATGTAGAGGCGCGCACGTGTCGTAGTAGAGGCACCTACGTGTCATAGTAGAGGCGCGCACGTAGCATGTACACGTACGTACAGCGGCCAGGGTGCAAGAAAGAAAATACGGCCACGTATGTGTACATACGGGCGGGGTCTCGAACGCCTACTCGCGCATATGTACAGCCAGGGCTCGTGTACATGGCTCGGTCGGAACGGAGAAACAGCGTCGTCATCGTGTTCATGGGGAGGCAACAAAATGCATCGTGTTCATGGGGAGGCAACGGAATGCGTCGTGTTCATGGGGAGGCAACGGAATGCGTCGTGTTCATCGGGAGGCAACGGAACGCGTGGGAGCCAACCGGCTGGGTCGGAACGGAATGCGTGGTCGTGTTCATCGGGAGGGCTTGGACGGAACAGGCGATGGAAGCGAGGCCTGGCGTACCGCAGAACGGAGTAAACGGACCTCCTACGGTCGAAACGGGGGTCCTGTTGATCGGGAGGGGTGTGGCGTACCGCAAAACGGAGGAAACGGACCTCCTACGGTCGAAACGGGGGTCCTGTTGCTCGAGAGGGGTGTGGCGTACCGCAAAACGGACGAAACGGACCTCCTACGGTCGAAACGGGGGTCCTGTTGATCGGGAGGGGTGTGGCGTACCGCAAAACGGACGAAACGGACCTCCTACGATCGAAACGGGGGGTCCTGTTCATCGGGAGGGTTGTGGCGTACCACAAAACGGGACTCCACGAGATACTGTTCATCTCCACCGTCGACCTCCTCCAACCTCCACCGCGCGCTACTCCACCGGCTACTGTTCAACCACCCCTCCACCGTCTACTGTTCATCCAGCCCTCCACACCACGGGGTCCTGTTCAACCACCCCTCCACGGGCACCCCTCCACCGTCTACTGTTCATCCAGCCCTCCACACCATGGGGTCCTGTTCATCTAGAGGCAAAGCCACCGCTCACTGTTCATCCAACCCCCCCCCCCCCCGCAACGCTCACTGTTCATCCAATCGATCGGCTTCAGTTAGCAGCAGTAGAGAAGGAATCGCTCGATCGGGTTCAGTTAACAGCCATTGATTGATCGCTCGGGTTCAGTAACGCGTAGCCTGCAGTGCAATCGCTCGGGTTCAGTTAGAGCCCAACGCCTCGCTCGGGTTCAGTTAGAGCCAACGCCTCGCACACACGCGCGTATGTGTACGAGAGATACGCGCATCGCTCGGCCCCCGACCTCCCACCGTAACCGGGAACTCCCTGAAATTTTCCTCGCCCTCGCTTCTACCACGGTTTTTTCCGTCATGGACGGCCCAAAGAATGTCATGCAGCTGCGTCTCCGGCCCGCCCAGGATGAAAAGCCCATTTTCTGTCATGATTTTTTGTCATAGAAGTAGGAGCCCACCACATCTATGATGATACCGGGTTTTGTCACAATTATCGTCATAGAAGTGTCATATGTATGACAGAAAAAAGATTGTTCGGCCCAAAATGTCACGGATGTGTCTTTTTTTGTAGTGGTACCCCAGAGAGAGCAGCTTCGATCCTTGGGCATAGACCAACTTAGGCCAAAAGCCTAAGCTTGGGGGAGTACGTATTTCTCACCGACGTTACACTCATGATCACACACTCATTCTAGTTGTCGGTGCTCATACTTTTTCATTGTACTATCCATGCTAGTTTATTTTCTTTTCTTGCTTTCTTCTTGTGTGTTTGAAAAAACTTAAGAAAAACCAAAAAAATTAGTTGTAACTTTTAGCTAGTTTACTTTCCATGCTGGTAGTAGTAGTAATTAAAAGAAAGCCCAAAAAGATTTCTCGTTCTTCTTTTTGTTTGTTAGGAGCTTTCCCATTTAAATAGTTTTATTTCCTTTCTTTTCTTTGGGGGGCCGAGAGGAGAAGACCATGATGAAAATGTTGAAGTGGCTCTTATATGCATTAATGTTGAATTAACAAAGGGCCCATATTGCCTTGTCTTCTCCCTTGTATTAAAATGCTTGTAGATTCCAGCTTAGTCCAATTGCACGTGCACTATTACTATTATCCACACCGTTCGGTCGTGCAAGTGAAAGGCAATAATGACGATATATGATGAACTGATTGAGATGAGAGAAGCTGGTATGAACTCGACCTCTCTTGTTTTTGTAAATATGATTAGTTCATCGTTCCTGATTCAGCCTATTGTGAATGAAACATGTTTGCAATGACAATTAGAGATTCTAGTTGCTCATGCCATGCTTAATTAGCTAGGAGTTTATAATGGTTTACCTTGCGTGCCAACATGCTATTAAAATGGTTGTGATGTGGTATGATAGGGTGGTATCCTCCTTTGAATGATTCAAGTGGCTTGACTTGGCACATGTTCACACATGTAGTTGAAACAAAATCAACATAGCCTCCACGATATTTATGTTCATGGTGGATTATATCCTGCTCATGCTTGCACTCAATGTTTATTAATTTCAATGCATGTTCATGACTGTTGTCGCTCTCTAGTTGGTCGCTTCCCAGTCTTTTCCAAGCCTTCACTTGTACTAAGCGGGAATACTGCTTGTGCATCCACTTACATAAACCCCAAAGTTATTCCATATGAGTCCACCATACCTTCCTATATGCGGTATCTACCTGCCGTTCCAAGTAAATTTGTATGTGCCAAACTCTAAATCTTCAAATGAAATTTTGTTTTGTATGCTCGAATAGCTCATGTATCAACTAGGGTTGTCTGTATCTTCCATGCTAGCCGGGTTATTCTCAAGAGAAGTGGACTCCGCTCCTCATCACGAGAAAATGGCTGGTCACCGGGATGCCCAGTCCCATGCTCAAACCAAATCGAAATAATTGCAAACAAAACTCCCCCAGGATTGTTGTTAGTTGGACGCACCCGTTGTTTCGGGCAAGCCATGGATTGATGCTTGTTGGTGGTGGGGGAATATAAACTTTACCATTCTGCTTGGGAACCGCCTATAATGTGTGTAGCATGGAAGATATCGAGATCTCTTGGTTGTTATGTTGACAATGAAAGTATGCCACTCAAAATATTATCTATCTGTATTTCAGAAATCGAGCTCTAGCACCTCTACAAATCCCTGCTTCCCTCTGCGAAGGGCCTATCTATTTACTTTTATGTTGAGTCATCCTCCTCTTATTAAAAAGCACCAGTTGGAGAGCACCACTGTCATTTGCATCCATTACTAATAATTTATATTGAGTATGACTATGACTAGATCTCTTTTACCATGAATTACAATGTTTAGTCAGTCCTTGATCTTCAAAGGTGATCTGCATTTATGTTTTGCGGTCTCAGAAAGGGCTAGTGAGATACCATCTTGTTATATCATATTATTATTGTTTTGAGAAAGTGTTGTCATCTGAGATTTATTATTATTGCTCGCTAGTTGATTATGCCATTGATATGAGTAAACATGAGACCTAAATGTTATTGTGAATATGGTTAGTTCATAATCTTTGCTGAAAACTTGAATGCTGGATTTACATATTTACAACAACAAGAGCAAACAGAGTTTGTAAAAGTTTTTCTTTATCACTTTCAGTTTGTCAACTGAATTGCTTGAGGACAAGCAAAGGTTTAAGCTTGGGGGAGTTGATACGTCTCCATCGTATCTACTTTTCCAAACACTTTTGCCCTTGTTTTGGACTCTAACTTGCATGATTTGAATGGAACTAACCCGGACTGACTTTGTTTTCAGCAGAATTGCCATGGTGTTATTTTTGTGCAGAAATAAAAGTTCTCGGAATGACCTGAAACTTCACGGAGAATATTTTTGGAATTTATAAAAAATACTGGCGAAAGAATCATGACCAGGGGGCCCACACCCTATCCATGAGGGTGGGGGCGCGCCCCCTGTCTCGTGGGCCCCCTGAGGCTCCACCGACCTCAACTCCAACTCTATATATTCACGTTCGGGGAGAAAAAAATCAGAGAGAAGGATTCATCGCATTTTACGATACGGAGCCGTCGCCAAGCCCTAATCTCTCTCGGGAGGGCTGATCTGGAGTCCGTTTGGGGCTCCGAAGAGGGGAATCCGTCGCCGTCGTCATCATCAACCTTCCTCCATCACCAATTTCATGATGCTCATCGTCGTGCGTGAGTAATTCCATCGTAGGCTTGCTGGACGGTGATGGGTTGGATTAGATTTATCATGTAATCGAGTTAGGTTTGTTAGGGTTTGATCCCTAGTATCCATTATGTTCTGAGATTGATGTTGCTATGACTTTGCTATGCTTAATGCTTGTCACTATGGCCCGAGTGCCATGATTTCATATCTGAACCTATTATGTTTTCATGAATATATGTGAGTTCCTGATCCTATCTTGCAAGTCAATAGTCACCTACTATGTGTTATGATCCGGTAACCCCGAAGTGACAATAATCGGGGCCACTCCCGGTGATGACCATAGTTTGAGGAGTTCATGTATTCACTAAGTGTTAATGCTTTGGTCCGGTACTCTATTAAAAGGAGGCCTTAATATCCCTTAGTTTCCAATAGGACCCCGCTGCCACGGGAGGGTAGGACAAAAGATGTCATGCAAGTTCTTTTCCATAAGCATGTATGACTATATTCGGAATACATGCCTACATTACATTGATGAACTGGAGCTAGTTCTGTGTCACCCTATGTTATAACTATTGCATGAAGAATCGCATCCGACATAATTATCCATCACTGATCCAATGCCTGTGAGCTTTTCACATATTGATCTTTGCTTAGTTACTTTTCCGTTGCCACTGTTACAATTACTACAAAACTGCTACTGTTACTTTTACCACTATTACTGTTACTTCCATACTACTTTGCTACTAAATACTTTGCTGCAGATATTAATGTAATGCCCACGATGCGGCTATATCTCCCACGTGTCGAGGCACGACTTAGAGGCATAACCGCATTGTGGTTTTGTTGCAAGAAGGGTCATCTTCACACAATCCCATGTAATGAACAAGAATGGGATAAAGAGTTGGCTTACAATCGCCACTTCACACAATACATAAATATAATTCATACATCGTTCAAAATACACACATAGACCGTCTAGGGTCAAGATCCAAATGAAAATAAGATAACCCCAAATGCTAGATCCCCGATCGTCCCAACTGGGCTCCACTACTGATCATCAGGAAAAGACACATAGTAACGACCACGTTCCTCATCGAACTCCCACTTGAGGTCGATCCCATCATCTGCACTGGCATCGTCGGCACCTGCAACTATTTTTGTAGAATCTGTGAGTCATGAGGACTCAGCAATCTCACACCCGCGATGTCGTGGAATTGTCACGTCAGATGTCCTAGTGCAAGGACTTAGTCGTGGAGCCATCGCAACTAGGAAGCTTAAAGGGGTTAAACGAGACAAAGGAACGCGAGGGTTATACTGGTTCGGCCCCTTGCGGTGAAGGTAAAAGCCTACGTCCAGTTGAGGTGGTATTGATTAGGGTTTCGATCACCAGGAGCTAAACCGTCCTGCCTGGTTATCGAGTTTGCCTTACTTGTCCCTGAACCACCGCCGGGTCGTCCCTTTATATAGAGAGGTTGACGCCCAGCGGCTCTCAGAGTCCCGGCCGGCTCATAACAGTGTCCGGCTCGGACTCTTAACTATTCTTGCCTTACACTACAAGTTTCACCCTAACGGCGGTTATCACTACGGGCCTTCAGCCATCTCCGGGTCTTAAGCCCATTATTGACCCGCCGTCTTCAAGTCTGGTACTGGGCTTCGTGTGATGACCATTATGACGTAACCCGGCCCCTCCTGGGCAGGTGACTCCAATGGTTATATCCTCAACATTAGGCCCCAGATTGATTTGAACTGGTTCATGTCAATCTTCAATCCCTTTGAGAGAAAATCTTCCGGCTTATATTTGTGCGAAGGTCATAACCCGCCGTGACGTCATCTTCTGGATTCCTGGTAACCCACCATGACGTCATCTTCCATTAAGTTCATTTTTTTACTCTGTCATATCCCAATGGATCTTATCTTTAATGGCCATCCCGAAAATCGAGGCGTTTTCGTGGCACGATAATCACGTCGTGGCCTCCTCGTTTCTCGCGCCCACTCATCAACCGTATCTTATAAATAGGCCCGACCCATAAGCTTTCATTCACCCCTCTCTTCACCGTCTTCCTCCTCTGTCGCCTGAAAGCTCGAGCTCCGCCGCCGCCGCCGCGGATCTCCTCGTCTTCACCAACTCAGGCCGCTGCATCAACCTGACTCGACCAGAAAAACGCGACGGACCTCTGCAGTAGCTCTGCATCTGTAAGTTTTTCCCTCCCTGTTCCTCAGATCTGCATTAGTGATCTTCGAGTTCGTCGGTGTTCGTCGCCATTCGTCATGAACACTTGATAGATTCCACCTTTAACACCCTTTCCTGATCTTTAGACAGTATAAAACTGCTGCGGTAACTGTTTCGCACCCGTTTCCGAATGCACATAGATCCCTTTCCACTGCACAGAGGCCCCGTTCGAGCCTATGAACTTCATCTGTGTCAGTTCTAGGTCTAGAAATTTTCCCTTTCTGTACGATCATCTGATCCAAAATAATTACTGCGATCTGTGAAACTTGTGTGTGCCACACTTAGTCAAAAATTGCATCTGTTAGCTATGGCGGCTCACATCTCCGGCTTAAAAGAGGCCATGCGCTGTGAAATTTCCGTCTCATTTATGATAGAGCTTTAAACAACTTGAATTACTGACGATGCCCACATCGGCTTAGATAACCCGAAACAATTAGCCATATGTCATTAGGCCCCTTCATAAGCCGCCATCTTGAATACTGAACTGTAAACCTCCTCCGGCTTATAGTTGAACCGGACATTTCCTTTTGTCATAGGCTTTCGTCTTTCACAATGCCACCCAAGGCTCCCAAGGCATCCATCACGTGCAACTGGATGAGATCCAATGTTACTGATGACACTTTAGCTGACTTCGTGAAGATGGGTTACCTGCCCAAAAAGGAGGTCATGTCTTATCGTGCCCCAGACCCGTCGGAGGAAAGACCTCAACCAAGAGATGGCGAGGTGGTGATATTTGCTGATCACATGAGCCGGGGCTTCGCACCGCCCGGCTCAAAATTCTTTAGAGATGTTCTGAACTTCTTCGATCTGCGGCCGCAAGACATAGGACCCAATTCCGTGTCAAATATTTGCAACTTTCAAGTATTCTGCGAAGTATATCTTGGAGAAGAGCCCAGCCTACTGCTCTTTAGGGAGCTGTTTTATCTGAACCGCCAGAATGAGTGTGCCAACGGGCCTAGCCTGGAGCTTGGCGGAATCTCCATTCAACGACGGAGAGATTGCCTCTTTCCTTATGTTGAGCCGCCAAGCCACCCAAAGGACTGGAACCAGACATGGTTCTACTGCCAGGACACTTCTCCAGCTGATGAGAACCCTCTGCCCGGCTTTCGTGCCCTGCGTCTGGAGCCAAATCACCCCCTGCCAGACAAACTATCTCAAGCTGAGCGTCAACCTCTGATCCCCACCATCAACAAGATTAAGGCTCTCCTGGGAAATGGCCTCAACGGCGTTGATCTGGTCCGGGTCTGGATTTCTTGGCGGGTGATCCCCTTGAGCCGCCGCCCCGGCTTAATGTGCGATTACACGGGCCGGAAGGATGATCCTCTGCGGCACAGCCCCAACGACTTACCTAAGGACGTTGTTGACGACACGACCAAATCCCTTTTGAACGAGAGCTTAGCAGACTGCGGGAGGACCGGCTTAAGCCCCTTCTACAAGGCTAACCCGGCTCCAGCGGTAAGCTATTGACCTGAATACCTTGTTTTCCCTTTTAATAGTTTTCATCTGAACCTTAAGAAATCTTTGTTGCATTTTTCAGGCTAATGATAAGTTCTGGAAGGTCAAATATGATCATGAGGCGGCTAAAAAATCTAGGAAGGCTAAGAAAGCCGCCAGGAGAGCCGCTCCCCGCAAGAAGGGGAGTAAGCCTAGCGCCTCAGAGCTGCTTCAGTTAGATGATAGCTCCGAGTCAGAGGTAACCCTTGATTCCTTAGGCCCTTCTTTTGTTTCTTGTTTGTTCTTATCCGCCTTATCGACACTGATTATCAGCAGGAGGACACCGGAGCGAGTAACCCGGTGACTGAAGAGGTAACTACACTTTCCTCCGACTCGGAGCCCTTGCCAAGGCCGAAAGTCCGAAGAGTAACCCGGAAAGTAAGATTTTCACATCCTTTAGCTTATCAAGATCCTCAATTTCTTTTGAAGCAACAGATTCATGAGAGCCAGAGGCACACCCGGACCAACAAGGACGCAGACCTCTCCTCCGGCTTACCTGAAGCATCAAGGAAGCGCCGGACCGAGGTTATCTCCAACTTATATCCTTTTCATCCTTTGGCGGGCGTTACTCGTCAACCGCTCAACTTTTCTGATTCAAACTACCAGGAAACTTCACCTTCCTCCGGGGACTCTATGCAATCCAACCTGCCGGCTTTCAAGACCGCACCCGGGTAATGATGATTAGCTTATGTTATGCTTATCTTACTCATGCTTTTGTACTAACCTTTGTCCTTTCAGTGCTCAAGCAAAGCTCAGCAAGAGAGCGAAGAAAAGCAAACCGGTGGAAGAGCCGGTCCTGACTGAACCGGAGGCTTCTATTCATGAGCCGCCATCCGCCTCAGCTCCTGAAACCACCGCTCCAACTGACGAGCCAGTCATAGAGGCTTCCACTAACCCGGAGATCCCCAGCCCAGCTCAGCCGGCCGATGACCCGGACGTTGTAATCACTCAGACAGAGTTTGTCGAGCCGGGGAGACCCACTGTGCTGGCCAAATGCTCTACCAAAGAAGAACTGCTAGAGCGCCGCAGGGCCAGACTGGAGATCACTGACTATGCTAACTTGAGCATTGGAGACATTGTTTCTGGTTACATTGGTCAAGTGCACAACAGCCGGGACCTGGAGATTGACATGGTAAAGCAGATACAGCAAAAATCTGAGGTACAACTCTCTTGCTTACTCCATAGTCATCCTTACCATGCTAGCCCCCAAGTCTACTACCGATGATAGAATATGTTGTAGACTTAACTTCCGGCTTACCTTCATGAACCGGCAATTGTAAATAGAATCTCTCAACATACATTAGCCCCCATGTGCCAAGTGTCTTTGCTTGCAAAGTGCTTGGGACTTTAATATTGTATGATAACTACTCAAATTGTAACCCGGAATTTGTACAGGCTGCCTGCAAGAAATTTGAGTCTGAAATCTCCGAGCTAAAGAACCGCCTGAAGACTCAGGAAACTGAGACCCGGAAGGCCAATGCCAAGTTTGAGTTCAGCGTTGCTGCACAAGAAAAACTGAAGAAGAAATTTGAAGCAGAAAGAAAAACTTGGGCCGAGGAGAAGACGGCCTTGCTCAGCCGGGCCGAACAGGCGGAGGCTGCTCTGACTGAGAGAACCGCCGAACTTGTCGGCTTAAAACGCCATGTGTCCCAGATGGTCTCCGCAATCTTCGGTAAGTCATTCTGCAAGCTTTTAACAAGTTTACATTCTTGATGTCTTATAAGTCCCGCTATTGCCATTGGCTTACCTGACTTTGTTAAACAGGTCCCAGAAGGTCCAACCTGAATCAGAATGTTCTGACCAAGCTGAAGGCCGTGTACACCTTGGTGGAGCAACTCTACACCGGGTCACAGCATGCGTTAGCCGTTGTGGCTCTGTCCAACGAGGTTCCGACTCACCTGGCGGATGTACTCAGGCGGCTTGCCGTTCTTCCTCAACGCTTCCAAGAGCTAGGACGGGCCTCTGCCAGAGCCGGAGCTATAGCTGCGCTGAGCTGGGCCAAGGCTTTTCTCCCAGAGCTAGACCCGGCCGACATTGCTCTTGGATACCCCAGTCGGAAGGAAGACGGTACTCCCTTTGACCAGAACAACTTCACCGCCTGTGTGAAGATCGTGCGCCCGGTGGCTACCTCGATTGGGAATGATACAGATCTTACCAAGTATTAGTCGGGTTATGACGCGGAGAATCAAAGGATCCCAACTCCACGCTATGAAGCCGTCAGCTTGATCCCTCCGACTCGTAAGCATACCTTTGCCCCAGAAATTGACCCGGCCGGGTTAATTGATGACGAGGCTCAATTTGAAGCTTTGAGCGGCATTGACTGGAAATCATGAACCTTCCAGGCCATGGAATCAGCCGGAGGGCCGGAGAGGGATGAGCCGGAACCTTCAACTCAACAAGCACCTTGACTTTTAGGCGGCTCATGGTTACACCTTAAAACAATGCCTCACCTTTTGGACTCGGGGAGTCTTGTAATAGAGTAGGACAAACACTTAATTTTGTCGTGCCATCGTGCACGTATTGAATGCTTAACTCCAGTTAAGCTACTTCTTCCTATTCCTCTGGGTCATAATTGATCATTTATTTTCCTTAAGCTCGAATAGCTGTCTTTAACCATCCTGCATAGAAAACAAGTCACAAGTCTCTGGGCGGCTTACCGTACTGAAAATCATAGACCTTATATATATATATATATATATAACCCGGAATATGAATCAAAGTCACCAAAGACTGGCCCTCAATTATATCCTTGATGTAACCAGAGTAGCATACTTACAAGCCTCCAAGTATACTTCCGGTTTATGTAACCCGAATAATGAGGTTAAAAACTCAACTCCGGTTTACCAGCATCAATAATACTTACTATGTGCTATCAACGTTGTGAATCAAAATTAAGTCGGCGAAGTAAGAGCCGCCCTTGCACACTGTTGATATGACCAAAAGAACTTGTTGTAAGTCAGAAGATCAAAACTTAGGGGCTTCCGGTTCGAATACGACCAGAGAATCGTCCCAAAGGGGTTAAGCTAAGATTCGAATGCGATCATATAGCCCCCAGTGGCTTTGGCATTGACGATCAAGAGGGTACCGATAGCTATGTTCTCTTTGGTTCAAATACAACCCATGTTTGAACAGGAAGCCCCCAAATGACCTTAAGAGTTGTTTAACGACGCTGATTCGAATACGATCCACGTCGGTTCCCAAAGGGGGTTGAGCTATGATTCAAATATGATCAAAGAAAACTCCCCAATGAGCTCGGCAATTTGCCAGTCAAGTGGGTATCGACAGCTATGTTCTCTTTGGTTCGAATGCGACCTATGTTTGAACAGGAAGCCCCCAGGTGACCTTATTATTTACGGCTAGATTCGAATACGATCATAAGCCGGATCCACCTCCAAGTGACCATGTGATGTTGTAATGGAAATAACACGTTTACCTTTGGAGGAGAAAAGGACAGAGGTTCTGCTTTATTATTTATCATAATATATACATGGCTATAGAAATATGTACATTATGAGAGCCGGTGGCTCAAGTGTAATAAGGCCGAAGCTGAGCTACGTTCCACGGCCGACGCGTCTCTTCCTCCGACTTGCGTGAATCTTTGTGCTCCCGAACGTCAATAAGATAGTATGACCCGTTGTGCAAGTTCTTGCTGACCACAAAGGGCCCTTCCCAAGGCTGGGATAACTTGTGTGCATCTGTTTGATCTTGGATGAGCCGGAGCACCAGATCACCTTCCTGGAAGACCCGGGACTTAACCTGGCGGCTGTGATAACGGCGCAAGTCTTGTTGGTAAATCGCCGAGCGAGCTGCTGCCACATCACGCTGTTCGTCCAACAAGTCAAGAGCATCTTGGCGCGCCCGCTCATTATCTGCCTCCACATAAGCTGCCACTCGAGGTGAGTCATGACAGATGTCGCTGGGGAGGACTGCTTCCGCTCCATAAACCATGAAGAAAGGCGTGTAACCCGTAAATCTGTTAGGAGTAGTATTGATGCTCCATAACACAGAGGGTAACTCCTCCACCCAACAACCCGGCGTCCGTTGCAAAGGGACCAAAAGCCGGGGCTTTATGCCTTTCAAAATCTCCTGATTAGCTCTCTCAGCTTGACCATTGGATTGAGGGTGAGCCACTGACGAAACATCAAGTCGAATATCCTCTCGTTGACAAAACTCCTCCATGGCGCCTTTAGACAGATTGGTACCATTGTCAGTTATAATGTTGTGTGGAAAACCAAAGCGAAATATCACCTGTTTCATGAACTGAGCCGATGTGGCTGCGTCACACCTGCTAACTGGCTCTGCCTCAACCCACTTTGTGAACTTGTCAACTGCCACCAAGAGGTGGGTCTTCTTATCCTTGGACCTTTTAAAAGGCCCAACCATATCAAGCCCCCAGACCGCAAATGGCCAAGTAATTGGAATCATCCTCAGCTCCTGAGCAGGCACATGAGCCCGTCGTGAGAACCTCTGGCAACCGTCACATTTACTGACTAAGTCCTCCGCATCAGCATGAGCCGTCAGCCAATAAAAACCATGACGAAAAGCCTTGGCCACAAGAGATTTTGAGCCGGCATGATGGCCACAATCCCCCTCGTGAATCTCACGCAAAATATCTTGGCCTTCCTCAGTGGAAACACAACGCTGGAAAGTTCCAGTGACACTGCGGCGATGTAGCTCACCATTGATAATTATCATTGACTTAGACCGTCGGGTTATTTGTCTGGCCAAAGTTTCATCCTCAGGCAACTCTCCCAGGGTCATGTAAGCCAAATATGGTACCATCCAGTCCGGGGTGATGTGGAGAGCCGCCACCAACTGTGCCTCCGGGTCAGGGACAGCCAAGCCTTCCTCTGTAGGCAACTTAACAGAAGGGTTATGCAAGATATCCAAGAAAGTATTAGGCGGCACCGGCTTTCGCTGAGAGCCCAGCCGGCTTAAACCATCAGCCGCCTCGTTCTTCCTGCGATCAATATGCTCTACTTGGTAACCCTGAAAATGTCCTGCAATGGCATCAACTTCGCGGCGATAAGCCGCCATGAGAGGGTCCTTGGAATCCCACTTGCCCGACACTTGTTGGGCCACTAAATCTGAGCCGCCAAAGCACCTTACCCGGCTCAAGCTCATCTCCTTAGCCATCCGAAGACCATGGAGCAAGGCCTCGTACTCAGCCGCATTGTTAGTACAAGGAAACATCAACCGTAGCACATAACGAAACTTGTCACCTTTAGGGGAAGTCAATACAACTCCAGCCCCCGAGCCCTCCAATTTCCTAGACCCATCGAAGTGAATAGTCCAATATGTATTATCCGGCTTTTCTTCAGGCACCTGCAGCTCTGTCCAATCGTTGATGAAATCCACCAAAGCTTGAGATTTAACAGCAGTGCGTGGTACGTATTTCAGACCATGAGGCCCAAGCTCTATAGCCCACTTAGCCACTCTTCCTGTGGCTTCTCTGTTTTGGATGATATCTCCAAGGGGAGCAGTGTTGGAAATATGCCCTAGAGGCAATAATAAAATGGTTATTATTTTATTTCCTTGTTCATGATAATTGTCTGTTGTTCATGCTATAATTGTATTAACTGGAAACCGTAATACATGTGTGAATACATAGACCACAACATGTCCCTAGTAAGCCTCTAGTTGACTAGCTCGTTGATCAATAGATGGTTATGGTTTCCTGACCATGGACATTGGATGTCATTGATAACGGGATCACATCATTAGGAGAATGATGTGATGGACAAGACCCAATCCTAAGCATAGCACAAGATCGTGTAGTTCGTTTGCTAGAGCTTTTCTAATGTCAAGTATCATTTCCTTAGACCATGAGATTGTGCAACTCCCGGATACCGTAGGAATGCTTTGGGTGTACCAAACGTCACAACGTAACTGGGTGGCTATAAAGGTGCACTACAGGTATCTCCGAAAGTGTCTGTTGGGTTGGCACGAATCGAGACTAGGATTTGTCACTCCGTATGACGGAGAGGTATCTCTGGGCCCACTCGGTAATGCATCATCATAATGAGCTCAATGTGACTAAGGACTTAGCCACGGGATCATGCGTTACGGTACGAGTAAAGTGACTTGCCGGTAACGAGATTGAACAAGGTATTGGGATACTGACGATCGAATCTCGGGCAAGTAACGTACCGATTGACAAAGGGAATTGTATACGGGATTGATTGAATCCTCGACATCGTGGTTCATCCGATGAGATCATCGTGGAACATGTGGGAGCCAACATGGGTATCCAGATCCCGCTGTTGGTTATTGACCGGAGAGTCGTCTCGGTCATGTCTGCATGTCTCCCGAACCCGTAGGGTCTACACACTTAAGGTTCGGTGACGCTAGAGTTGTAGAGATATTAGCATGCGGTTAACCCAAAGTTGTTCGGAGTCCCGGATGAGATCCCGGACGTCACGAGGAGTTCCAGAATGGTCCGGAGGTAAAGATTTATATATGGGAAGTCCTATTTTGGCCACCGGAAAATGTTCGGGATTTTTCGGTATTGTACCGGGAAGGTTCTAGAAGGTTCCGAAGTGGGGCCCACCTGCATGGGGGGACCCACATGAACGTGGGTAGTGGGGGCAAGGCCCCACACCCCTGGTCAAGGTGCACCAAGATCCCACCTTAGAAGGAATAAGATCATATCCCGAAGGGATAAGATCAAGATCCCTAAAAAAGGGGGATAACAATCGGTGGGGAAGGGAAATGATGGGATTTCTTTCCCCCACCTTTGCCAACGCCCCCAATGGACTTGGAGGGCAAGAAACCAGCCCCTCCACCCCTATATATAGTGGGGAGGCGCATGGGAGCAGCACCCCAAGCCCTGGCGCCTCCCTCCCTCCCGTGACACCTCTTCCTCCCCGCTTGCGCTTGGTGAAGCCCTGTCGGGATCCCGCTACTTCCACCACCACGCCATCGTGCTGCTAGATCTCCATCAACTTCTCCTCCCCCCCTTGCTGGATCAAGAAGGAGGAGACGTCCCCGCTCCGTACGTGTGTTGAACGCGGAGGTGCCGTCCGTTCGGCGCTAGGATCATCGGTGATTTGGATCACGACGAGTACGACTCCATCAATCCCGTTCTCTTGAACGCTTCCGCTCGCGATCTACAAGGGTATGTAGATTCACTCCTCCCCTCTCGTTGCTAGCATCTCCTAGATTGATCTTGGTGACACGTAGGAAAATTTTGAATTTCTGCTACGTTCCCCAACAGTGGTATCAGAGCCAGGTCTATGCGTAGATTCTATGCACGAGTAGAACACAAAGTAGTTGTGGGCGATGATTTGTTCAATTTACTTGCCGTTACTAGTCTTATCTTGATTCGGCAGCATTGTGGGATGCAGCGGCCCGGACCGACCTTACACGTACTCTTACGTGAGACGGGTTCCACCGACTAACATGCACTTGATGCATAAGGTGGCTAGCGGGTGTCTGTCTCTCCCACTTTAGTTGGATCAGATTCGATGAGAAGGGTCCTTATGAAGGGTAAATAGCAATTGGCATATCACCGTTGTGGCTTTTGCGTAGGTAAGAAACGTTCTTGCTAGAAACTCATAGCAGCCACGTAAAACATGCAACAACAATTAGAAGACGTCTAACTTGTTTTTGCAGGGTATGCTATGTGATGTGATATGGCGAAAAGGATGTGATGAATGATATATGTGATGTATGAGATTGATCATGTTCTTGTAATAGGAATCACGACTTGCATGTCGATGAGTATGACAACCGGCAGGAGCCATAGGAGTTGTCTTAATTTATTGTATGACCTGCGTGTCAATGAAAAACGCCATGTAATTACTTTACTTTATTGCTAACTGTTAGCCATAGTAGTAGAAGTAATAGTTGGCAAGACAACTTCATGAAGACACGATGATGGAGATCATGATGATGGAGATCATGGTGTCATGCCGGTGACGAAGGTGATCATCCCGCGCCTCGAAGATGGAGATCAAAAGGCGCAAGATGATATTGGCCATATCATGTCACTTTATGATTTGCATGTGATGTTTGTCATGTTTACATCTTATTTGCTTAGAACAACGGCAGCATAAATAAGATGATCCCTCACTAAAATTTCAAGAGATGTGTTCCCCCTAACTGTGCACCATTGCAAAGGTTCGTTGTTTCGAAGCACCACGTGATGATCGGGTGTGATAGATTCTAACGTTCGCATACAACGGGTGTTGACGAGCCTAGCATGTACAGACATGGCCTCGGAACATAAGCAAAACACTTAGGTTGACTTGACGAGCCTAGCATGTACAGACATGGCCTCGGAACACAAGAGACCGAAAGGTCGAACATGAGTCGTATAGTAGATACGATCAACATGGAGATGTCCACCGATGATGACTAGTCCGTCTCACGTGATGATCGGACACGGCCTAGTCTATTCGGATCATGTATCACTTAGATGACTAGAGGGATGTCTATCTAAGTGGGAGTTCATTAAATAATCAGATGAACTTAATTATCATGAACATAGTCAAAAGGTCTTTGCAAATAATGTCGTAGCTTACGCTTTAGTTCTACTAAGATATGTTCCTAGAGAAAATTTAGTTGAAAGTTGATAGTAGCAATTATGCGAATTGGGTCCGTAAACTGAGGATTGTCCTCATTGCTGCACAGAAGGCTTATGTCCTTAATGCACCGCTCGGTGTGTTGAACCTCAAGCGTCGTCTGTAGATGTTACGAAACATCTGACATACACGTTTTGATGACTACGTGATAGTTCAGTGTGTGATGCTAACGGTTTAAAATTGTGGCACCAAAGACGGTTTTGAAACGTCGCAGAACATATGAGATGTTCCAAAGGCTGAAATTGGGATTTCAGACTAATGCCCACGTCAAGAGGTATGAGACCTCTGACAAGTTTCTTGAGCCTGCAAACTAAGGGAGAAAAGCTTAATCGTTGAGCATGTGCTCAGATTGTCTGAGTACTACAATCACTTGAATCGAGTGGGAGTTAATCTTCCAGATGAGATAGTGATGGTTCTCCATAGTCACTGCCACCAAGCTATTAGAGCTTCGTGATGAACTATAACATATCAGGGATAGACATGATGATCCTTGAGCAACTCGCGATGTTTGACACCGCGAAAGTAGAAATCAAGAAGGAGCATCAATTGTTGATGGTTAGTAAAACCACTAGTTTCTAGAAGGGCAAGGGCAAGAAGGGATACTTCATGAAACGGCAAATCAGTTGCTGCTCTAGTGAAGAAACCCAAGGTTGAACCCAAACCCGAGACTAAGTGCTTCTGAAATGAGGGGAACGGTCACTGAAGCAGAACTACCCTAGATACTTCGTAGATGAGAAGGCTGGCAAGGTCGATAGAAGTATATTGGATATACATTATATTAATGTGTACTTTACTAGTACTCCTAGTAGCACCAGGGTATTAGATACCGGTTCGGTTGCTAAGTGTTAGTAACTCGAAATAAAAGCTGCGGAATAAACAGAGACTAGCTAAAGGTGAGATGACGATATGTGTTGGAAGTGTTTCCAAGGTTGATGTGATCAAGCATCGCATGCTCCCTCTACCATCGAGATTGGGGTTAAACCTGAATAATTATTATTTGGTGTTTGCGTTGAGCATAGACATGATTGGATTATGTTTATCGCAATACGGTTATTCATTAAAGGAGAAAAATGGTTACTCTGTCTATTTGAATAATACCTTCAATGGTCTTGCACCTAAAATGAATGGTTTATTGAATCTCGATCGTAGTGATACACATGTTCATGCCAAAAGATATAAGATAGTAATGATAGTACCACATACTTGTGGCACTGCCACTTGAGTCATATTGGTATAAAACGCATGAAGAAGCTCCATGTTGATGGATCTTTGGACTCACTCATTTTTTGAAAAGATTGAGACATGTGAACCATGTCTATTAGTATATATGCATGAAGAAAGTCCATACAGATGGATTATTTGGACTCACTTGATTTTGAATCACTTGAGACATGCAAATCATACCACATGGGCAAGATGACTGAAAGGCCTCGTTTTTAGTAAGATGGAACAAGAGAGCAACTTGTTGGAAGTAATACATTTGATGTGTGCAGTCCAATGAGTGCTGAGGCACGCAGTGGATATCGTTATGTTCTTACTTCACAGATGATTTGAGTAGATGCTGAGAATATTTACTTGATGAAACACAAGTCTGAATTATTGAAAGGTTCAAGTAATTTCAGAGTGAAGTTGAAGATCGTCGTGACAAGAGGATAAAATGTCTGTGATATGATCATAGAGATGAATATCTGAGTTACGAGTTTGGCACACAATTAAGAAATTGCGGAAATTGTTTCACGACTAATACCGCCTGGAATACCATATTGTGATGGTGTGTCCGAACATCATAACTGCACCCTATTGGATATGGTGCATACCATGATGTCTCTTATCGAATTACAACTATCGTTTATGGGTTAGGCATTAGAGACAGCCGCATTCACTTTAAATAGGGCACCACGCAATTCCGTTGAGACGACACCGTATGAACTATGGTTTAGAGAAACCTAAGTTGTTTTTTCTTAAAAGTTTGGGGCTGCGACGCTTATGTGAAAAAGTTTCAGGCTGATAAGCTCGAACCCAAAGCGGATAAATGCATCTTCATAGAATACCCAAAACAGTTGGGTATACCTCCTATTTCAGATCTGTAAGCAAAAGTGATTGTTTCTAGAAACGGGTCCTATCTCGAGGAAAAGTTTCTCTCGAAAGAATTGAGTGGGAGGATGGTGGAGACTTGATGAGGTCATTGAACCATCACTTCAACTAATGTGTAGCAGGGCACAGGAAGTTGTTCCTGTGGCACCTACACCAATTGAAGTGGAAGCTTATGATAGTGATCATGAAACTTCAGATCAAGTCACTACCAAACCTCATAGGACGACAAGGATGCGTACTACTTCAGAGTGGTACGTAATCCTGTCTTGGAAGTCATGTTGCTAAACAACAATGAACCTACGAGCTATGGAGAAGCGATGGTGGGCCCGGATTCCGACGAATGGCTCGAGGCCATAAAATCTGAGAGGATCCATGTATGAAAACAAAGTATAGACTTTGAAAGAACTACTTGATGGTCGTAAGGCTGTTGGGTACAGCTGGATTTTAAAGGGAAGACAGACAATGATGGTAAGTGTCACCATTAAGAAAGCTCGACTTGTCGTTAAGATGTTTTCCGGCAAGTTCAAGGAGTTGACTGCGATGAGACTTTCTCACTCGTAGCGATGCTAAGAGTCTGTTAGAATTATATTAGCAGTTACTGCATTATTTATGAAATCTTGCAGATAGGATGTCAAAACATTGTTTCCTCGACGATTTTCTTGAGGAAAGGTTGTATGTGATACAACCAGAAGGTTTTGTCAATCCTGAAAGATGCTAACAAGTATGCAAAGCTCCAGCAATCCTTCTAACGATTGGAGTAAGCATCTCGGAGTTGGAATGAACGCTTTGATGAGATGATCAAAGATTTTGGGTTTATACAAAGTTCATGAGAAACTTGTATTTCCAAAGAAGTGAGTGGGAGCACTATAGAATTTTTGATGAGTATATGTTGTTAACATATTGTTGATCAGAAATTATGTAGAATTTCTGGAAAGCATCCAGGGTTATTTGAAAAGTGTTTTTTAATGGAAAACCTGGATTAAGCTACTTGAACATTGAGCATCAAGATCTATAAGGATAGATCAAAAATGCTTAATAGTACTTTCAAATGAATACATACCGTGACAAGATTTCGAAGGAGTTCAAAATAGATCAGCAAAGAAGGAGTTCTTGGCTGTGTTACAAGGTGTGAGTATTGAGTAAGACTCAAGACCTGACCACGGCAGAAGAAAGAGAAAGGACGAAGGTCGTCCCCTATGATTTAGACGTAGGCTCTACAATATGCTATCCTGAAGTGTGCCTTGCCATGAGTTAGTCAAGGGGTACAATAGTGATCTAGGAAGGGATCACATGACAGCGGTCGAACTTATCCTTAGTATCTAGTGGACTAAGGAATTTTCTCGATTATGGAGGTGGAAAGGGGGTTCATCGTAAAGGGTTACGTCGATGCAAACTTTGACACTAATCCGAATGACTCTGAGTAGTGAACCGGATTCGTATAGTAGAGCAGTTATTTGGAATAGCTCCAAGTAGCGCATGGTAGCTACATCTACAAGATGACATAGAGATTTGTAAAGCACACACGGATCTGAATGTTGCAGACCCGTTGACTAAAACCTCTCTCGTAAGCATAACATGATCAAACCCTAGAACTCATTTAGTGTTAATCACATGGTGATGTGGACTAGATTATTGAATCTAGTGAACTTTGAGTGTTAATCACATGGTGATGTGAACTAGATTATTGACTCTAGTGCAAGTGGGAGACTGTTGGAAATATGCCCTAGAGGCAATAATAAAATGGTTATTATTGTATTTCCTTGTTCATGATAATTGTCTGTTGTTCATGCTATAATTGTATTAACTGGAAACTGTAATACATGTGTGAATACATAGACCACAACATGTCCCTAGTAAGCCTCTAGTTGACTAGCTCGTTGATCAATAGATGGTTATGGTTTCCTGACCATGGACATTGGATGTCATTGATAACGGGATCACATCATTAGGAGAATGATGTGATGGACAAGACCCAATCCTAAGCATAGCACAAGATCGTGTAGTTCGTTTGCTAGAGCTTTTCTAATGTCAAGTATCATTTCCTTAGACCATGAGATTGTGCAACTCCCGGATACCGTAGGAATGCTTTGGGTGTACCAAACGTCACAACGTAACTGGGTGGCTATAAAGGTGCACTACAGGTATCTCCGAAAGTGTCTGTTGGGTTGGCACGAATCGAGACTAGGATTTGTCACTCCGTATGACGGAGAGGTATCTCTGGGCCCACTCGGTAATGCATCATCATAATGAGCTCAATGTGACTAAGGAGTTAGCCACGGGATCATCCGTTACGGTACGAGAAAAGTGACTTGCCGGTAACGAGATTGAACAAGGTATTGGGATACCGACGATCGAATATCGGGCAAGTAACGTACCGATTGACAAAGGGAATTGTATACGGGATTGATTGAATCCTCGACATCGTGGTTCATCCGATGAGATCATCGTGGAACATGTGGGAGACAACATGGGTATCCAGATCCCGCTATTGGTTATTGACCGGAGAGTCGTCTCGGTCATGTCTGCATGTCTCCCGAACCCGTAGGGTCTACACACTTAAGGTTCGGTGACGCTAGAGTTGTAAAGATATTAGTATGCGGTTAACCAAAAGTTGTTCGGAGTCCCGGATGAGACCCCGGACGTCACGAGGAGTTCCGGAATGGTCCAGAGGTAAAGATTTATATATGGGAAGTCCTATTTTGGCCACCGGAAAATGTTCGGGATTTTTCGGTATTGTACCGGGAAGGTTCTAGAAGGTTCCGAAGTGGGGCCCACCTGCATGGGGGGACCCACATGAACGTGGGTAGTGGGGGCAAGGCCCCACACCCCTGGTCAAGGCGCACCAAGATCCCACCTTAGAAGGAAAAGATCATATCCCGAATGGATAAGATCAAGATCCCTAAAAAAGGGGGATAACAATCGGTGGGGAAGGGAAATGATGGGATTTCTTTCCCCCACCTTTGCCAACGCCCCAATGGACTTGGAGGGCAAGAAACCAGCCCCTCCACCCCTATATATAGTGGGGAGGCGCATGGGAGTAGCACCCCAAGCCCTGGCGCCTCCCTCCCTCCCGTGACACCTCTTCCTCCCCGCTTGCGCTTGGTGAAGCCCTGCCGGGATCCCGCTACTTCCACCACCACGCCGTCGTGCTGCTGGATCTCCATCAACTTATCCTCCCCCTTGCTGGATCAAGAAGGAGGATATGTCCCTGCTCCGTACGTGTGTTGAACGCGGAGGTGCCGTCCGTTCGGTGCTAGGATCATCGGTGATTTGGATCACGACGAGTACGACTCCATCAATCCCGTTCTCTTGAACGCTTCCGCTCGCGATCTACAAGGGTATGTAGATGCACTCCTCCCCTCTCGTTGCTAGCATCTCCTAGATTGATCTTGGTGACACGTAGGAAAATTTTGAATTTCTGGTACGTTCCCCAACAAGCAGAACTAACCACAGTGATGGGGTGACCTTGGAAATAAAGCTTAAGCTTCCAGCTTGCCATGAACACACCATAAACAAGCTTCTGCCAATGTGGATACCGCTGTTTGGACTCGATGAGTACTTCACTGACGTAGTAAACTGGCCGCTGAACCGGATACTCCTTACCCTCTTCCTTGCGCTCCACCACCACAGCCCCACTGACGGCTCGTGTGTTATCAGCTACATACAGTAATAAGGGCTCCTTGTCAACCGGAGCAGCAAGAACTGGGGGCTCAGCCAGCTGTCTCTTCAAATCCTCAAAAGCAGCATTAGCAGCATCATTCCAGATAAAGTCATCAGTTTTCTTCATCAACTGGTACAGTGGCATGGCCTTTTCACCCAAACGGCTTATAAACCGGCTCAGAGCAGCGATGCGGCCTACCAGACACTGGACATCGTTTATACACGCTGGCTTAGCCAGAGAGGTGATTGCCTTGATTTTTTCTAGGTTAGCTTCAATGCCTCTGTTATAAACCAGGAAACCCAAGAGCTTGCCTGCGGGAACACCAAGAACACACTTGGCCGGGTTAAGCATCATCCTGTAAACCCGGAGATTATCGAAGGTTTCTCTAAGGTCATCTACCAGGGTCTCCTTCTTCCTGGACTTAACCACGATATCATCCACATAGGCATGAACATTGCGCCCAATCTGGTTATGAAGACAATTCTGCACGCAACGCTGGTAAGTCGCCTGTGCACTCTTGAGCCCAAAAGGCATAGATACATAACAAAAGGATCCAAAAGGAGTGATGAACGTTGTCTTCTCCTGGTCCTTAACTGCCATTTTAATCTGATGGTATCCAGAATAAGCATCCAAAAAACTTAAGCGCTCACAACCCGTTGTAGCATCAATAATCTGATCAATACGGGGGAGAGCAAAAGCATCAGCCGGACAAGCCTTGTTTAAATCTGTGTAATCCACACACATTCGCCAGGTGCCGTTCTTCTTAAGCACGAGCACCGGGTTAGCTAACCATTCTGGATGAAAAACTTCAACGATAAACCCAGCCGCCAAGAGCCGGGCTACCTCCTCACCAATGGCTTTCCGCCTCTCCTCATTAAACCGCCGAAGGAATTGCCTGACCGGCTTAAATTTTGGATCAATATTGAGCGTGTGCTCAGCGAGTTCTCTAGGTACACCCGGCATGTCAGAAGGTTTCCATGCGAAAATATCCCTATTCTCACGGATGAACTCGATGAGCGCGCTTTCCTATTTTGGATCCAGATTGGCACTGATGCTAAACTGCTGAGATGAGTCACCTGGAACAAAATCAACAAGTTTAGTCTCATCAGCTGACTTAAATTTCATTGCCGGCTCATGCTCCGTGGTCGGCTTTTTCAGAGATGTCATATCTGTTGGGTCAACATTGTCCTTGTAAAACTACAACTCCTCTGTTGCACAAACAGATTCTGCATAAGCCGCGTCGCCTTCCTCACACTCCAAGGCTATCTTTCGGCTCCCATGAACCGTAATGGTCCCATTGTGACCCGGCATCTTGAGCTGCAAATATACGTAACACAGCCGTGCCATGAACTTGGCGTAAGCCGGCCGCCCAAATATGGCATGATACGGACTTCTTATCTTGACCACCTCAAAGGTCAATTTTTCCGCCCTGTAGTTGTACTCATCTCCAAAGGCCACTTCCAGCTCGATCTTACCAACTGGATAAGCCGACTTACCAGGCACCACACCAAGGAAAACAGTATTGGACTGGCTGAGGTTCTTATCGATCAACCCCATGCGACGGAAGGTCTCATAATAGAGGATGTTGATGCTGCTGCCTCCATCCATGAGCACTTTAGTGAACTTATAACCTCCCACCTGAGGAGCCACCACCAGGGCCAGGTGACCCGGATTATCAACCCGGGGAGGGTGATCCTCCCTACTCCACACAATAGGCTGCTCCGACCATCTTAAATAGCGTGGAACCGCCGGCTCAACAGCATTCACAGCCCTCTTATGAAGCTTCTGATCTTGCTTACACGGACTGGTGGTAAACACATGATACTGTCCACCATTGAGCTGCTTTGGATTGGTCTGGTATCCCCCCTGCTGCTGTTGATGACCCTGGCCGGACTGCTGATTAAAGCCCCCTTGAACATTCTGAGGATTGGAATTTGAGCCGCCACCCGGGCCATGAAAACCGCCGGCGCTTGAGCCGCCGCCCGAGCCATTGTTGCCATTAAAGGCATTGGAATTCTTAAAGGCTTTCATGATTGTGCAATCTTTCCATAGATGAGTAGCTGGCTTCTCCCTAGAGCCATGCCTTCGACAAGGCTCATTCAACAACTGCTCAAGCGTTGGGCCTGAACCGCCAGCTCGGGGAGGTGGCCTCCCCTTACGTCACTGGTTATTACCCTGTGAGCTGGCATTGGCCACAAACTCTATGCTGCCATCAGCCTTACGCTTGCTACCTCCTTGGTTCGCCGGGTTATGCTGAGGACCCTTGCCATTGTCGTTCTTCTTTCCCTTCCCTGTCCTTTCATCATCTGATGCGGGGTCCTTGGTACTATCAGAGTCGGCGTACTTGACGAGAACCGCCATCAGCGTACCCATATCATTGCAATCGCGCTTGAGCCGCCCGAGTTTCATCTTCAGGGGCAGGAAACGACAATTCTGCTCCAACATTAAGACTGCAGAGCCGGCATCCATCTTATCAGATGAATGTATTATCTCTTTGACCCGGTGAACCCAATGGGTTGTGGACTCACCCTCCTGCTGTTTACAGTTAGTCAAATCCACAATTGACATAGACTGCCTACAGGTATCTTTGAAGTTTTGGATGAACCGGGCTTTCAGCTCAGCCCAAGACCCGATAGAATTCGGTGGCAGCCCTTTCAGCCAAGTGCGGGCAGTCCCGTCTAACATCATGGTGAAGTACTTGGCCATTGCCGCTTCGCTGACCTCCAGCAACTCCATGGCCATCTCCTAACTCTCAATCCAGGCTCCAGGTTTTAAATCAGCCGTGTAGTTAGGCACCTTCCTAGGCCCTTTGAAATCCTTGGGCAGACGTTCATTACGGAGAGCCGGCACCAGACAAGGGACACCTCCAGCCCTCGTAGGTATACCCACGTCGACGGAAGCCGTCGAATAAGCCGGGGGTGGCTGGTAAGCCGTCAACTAAGGCACCTGCTCCGCCTCTTGCCGTGCTCTGTCTTGGTCTACCGCGTGAAAGGCTCCGTTAAGAGCCGGGCCGTGGCCAGGAGGCAAGTCATGGCGTCGGACATTACTTGAGCCGGTCGCTGAGACCATGTGTCTGCTATAACTTGGGCTCCGGCCTGGACGAGGAGTTGAATGAATCCTGTCCCGGCTATAAGAATATGCCTCTTGCTGCGCCAGATCCGTCTGAAGGAGTTCTCTGACCCGGCGGGTTTCAACCGCCGTTGGAGAGTCACCATCAATTGGGAGAGCCGACAGCCGCGCCGCCGCGGCGACCATGTTTTCCAACGGGTTGGCATAATGACCCGACGGTATTGGCACGTACTGAGGCGGGGCAGGGTTCACCCGGGGAGGTCCCATCACTTGGTGCTGAATTGCCATCCCAGCCCCGGGCACCATGATCTCTGGCGGGTTACTAGACCCTGCACCCGGCGTGTTGAAGAGGTTTCGAGGATCGTAAACCGGAGGGAGTCGAGATTGGGCCTTTTGATGCCTCCTTCTCATAACCTCATTGGACGCGTTTTGATCCATCGTGAGCCGGAAGGACTGTGCCTGAATCAGCTGAGTCTAGGAGTCGAGAGCCGCCCTCTCCGCAGCCATCCTGATCCCCTCCGCCGCCAGATCCTCCTTGGCCTTTGCTAGATCCAACTTTAGCTGTGCCACCTCCGCGTCATGCTGAACTTGATCCGCCGGAGCAACTGTAGCGGTCAATAGGACCGTCATCTTGTCTGTGAGATCCATCAGTACCTGAGCCGGCGAGGGCACCGGGCTTCCTGACCCGGAGGCGGGGTTTTGAACAGGTTGTGCGCCGGCCATGAAGATTCCAACCCGGCTCGGCGGCTCAAAGGGGTCCGGAATGCTGTCGCCATCGGAACAACCCCTGAGCCGGTCATCCTGAAGTTGACACAATGAGTTTGACTCATCCGTAGACGACTCGCCATCAGAGCCGGAGGCCGTCTCATCACCAGATCCAGATCCTTCAGAGAGTCCTCCATGGACACATCCCACGAAAGCGTGCTTCAAGGCAGGTAGAGCCCGGGCGGGTCGTGCGCGCTGAGCCGTCTCGATGGGACCGGCGCAGAGATCCGGCTTAGGGCCCGGCTCACCAATCTTGCCAATGAAGACATGAATTCCGCCGAAGGGGACCCGGTACCCGTACTCAATTGAGCCGGCGTCGGGGCCCCAGTTTGCATCGTCGATGTAGAGCTTGCCGTGACGACTCTTGGTCATCCGGCCCACAGCGTATCCCTTGAGCCCTTTGAAGCTGCCCTTCAAGAACTCAAATCCACCGTGCGCCAGCCCCACGATGGGCGCCAACTGTCGTGGAATTTTCACGTCAGATGTCCTAGTGCAAGGACTTAGTCGTGGAGCCATCGCAACTAGGAAGCTTAAAGGGGTTAAACGGGACAAAGGAACGCTAGGGTTATACTGGTTCGGCCCCTTGCGGTGAAGGTAAAAGCCTACGTCCAGTTGAGGTGGTATTGATTAGGGTTTCGATCACCAGGAGCTAAACCGTCCTGCCTGGTTATCGAGTTTGCCTTACTTGTCCCTGAACCACCGCCGGGTCGTCCCTTTATATAGAGAGGTTGACGCCCAGCGGCTCTCAGAGTCCCGGCCGGCTCATAACAGTGTCCGGCTCGGACTCTTAACTATTCTTGCCTTAGACTACAAGTTTCACCCTAACGGCGGTTATCACTACGGGCCTTCAGCCATCTCCGGGTCTTAAGCCCATTATTGACCCGCCGTCTTCAAGTCTGGTACTGGGCTTCGCGTGATGACCATTATGACGTAACCCGGCCCCTCCTGGGCGGGTGACTCCAATGGTTATTGTTGAGGATATAAACCTTAGAGTCACCCGCCAGGAGGGGCCGGGTTACTCATAATGGTCATCGTCTGAAGCCCGGCGCCAAGCTTGAGGACGGCGGGCCAAAGATGGGCTTAAGACCCAGATATGGCTTAAGGCCCGTAGTTACAACCACCATTATGATAGAACTTGTAGTGTAAGGCAAGAATAGTTGAGAGTCCGATCCGGACACTCTTATGAGCCGGCCGGGGCTCTGAGAGCTGCTGGGCGTCAACCTCTCTATATAAAGGGACGACCCGGCGGCGGTTTAGGGACAAGAAAGATCTCGTCGAGAGCCAGGCATAGCAGTTAAGCTCCCTGGTCATCGAAACCCTAATCAATACCACCTCAACTGGACGTAGGCTTTTACCTTCACCGTAAGGGGCCGAACCAGTATAATCTTCGTGTTCCTTGTCCCGTTTAACCCCTTCAAGCTTCCTAGCGGTGATGGCTCCACAACTAAGTCCTAGCTCGAGGACATCTGCCGTGACAATTCCACGACATTTGGCGCCCACCGTGGGGCCAGCGCACGGTGGATTTGAGTTCTTGAAGGGCAGCTTCGAAGGGCTCAAGGGATACGCTGTGGGCCGGATGACCAAGAGTCGTCGCGGCAAGCTCTACATCGACGATGCAAACTGGGGCCCCGACGCCGGCTCAATGGAGTACGGGTACCGGGTCCCCTTCGGCGGAATTCATGTCTTCATTGGCAAGATTGGTGAGCCGGGCCCCGAGCCGGATCTTTGCGCCGATCTCATCGAGACGGCTCAGCGCGCACGACCCGTCCGGGCCCTGCCTGCCTTGAGGCATGCTTTTGTGGGATGTGTCCATGGAGGGATCTCTGATGGATCTGGATCTGGTGATGAGACGGCCGCCGGCTCTGACGGCGAGTCGTCCACAGATGAGTCAAACTCGTTGTATAAACTTCAAGTTGGCAGGCTCAGGGGCTGTTCCGATGGTGACAGTATTCCGGACCCTTTTGAGCCACCGAGCCGGGTTGGAATCTTCATGGCCGGTGCACAGCCTGTTCAAAACCCTGCGGCCGGGTCAGGAAATCCGGTGCCCTCGCCGGCTCAGGTGTTGATGGATCTCACGGACAAGATGACGACCCTGTTGACCGCCATGGTTGACCCGGCGGATCAAGCTCAGCATGACGCGGAGGTGGCGCAGTTAAAGTTAGATCTAGTGAAAGCCAAGGAGGATCTGGCAGCAGAAGGGATCAGGATGGCTGCGGAGAGGGCGGCTCTCGACGCCCAGACTCAGTTGATTCAGGCGTAGTCCTTCCGGCTCACGATGGATCAGAACGCGTCCAATGAGGTCATGAGAAGGAGGCATCAAAAGGCCCAATCTCGACTCCCTCCGGTCTACGATCCTCGGAACCTCTTCAACATGCCAGGTGCAGGGTCTAGTAACCCACCGGGGGTCATAGTGCCCGGGTCTGGGACCCCTGTTCAGCCACACGTGATGGGGCCTCCCCGGGTGAACCCTGCCCCGCCTCAGTATGTGCCAATACCACCGGGTCATTATGCTAACCTGCTGGAGAACATGGTCGCCGCAGCAGCACGACTGGCGGCTCTCCCAATTGACGGCGACTCTTCAACGGCTGTTGAAACCCGCCGGGTCAGAGAACTCCTTCAGACAGCGCTGGCGCAGCAAGAGGCGTATTCTTACAGCCGGGACAGGATCCACTCAACCCCTCGTCCAGGCCGGAGCCCGAGTTATAGCAGACACATGGTCTCTGCGACCGGCTCAAGTAATGTCCGACGCCATGACCCGCCCCCTGGCCATGGCCCGGCTCATAACGGAGCCTTTCACGCAGCAGACCAAGATAGAGCGCGACAAGAGGCGGAGCAGGTGCCTCAGTTGACGGCTTACCAGACTCCCCCGGCTTATCCAACGACTTCCGTCGACGTAGGTATCCCTACGAGGGCTGGATGCGTCCCTTGTTTAGTGCCGGCTCTCTGCAATGAACGTCTACCTAAGGACTTCAAAGGGCCTAGGAAGGTGCCTAATTACACGGCTGATTTACAACCCGGGGCCTGGATCGAGAGTTACGAGATGGCCATGGAATTGCTGGAGGTCAGTGAAGCTGCGTTGGCCAAGTACTTCACCATGATGTTAGATGGGACTGCCCGCACTTGGTTGAAAGGGCTACCACCGAATTCCATCGGGTCGTGGGCTGAGCTGAAAGCCCGGTTCATCCAAAACTTCAAGGATACCTGTAGGCAGTCTATGTCAATTGTAGATTTGACTAACTGTAAACAGCAGGAGGGTGAGTCTACGACACATTGGGTTCGCCGGGTTAAAGAGATAATACATTCATTTGATAAGATGGATGCCGGCTCTACAGTCTTAATGTTGGAACAGAATTGTCGTTTCCTGCCCTTGAAGATGAAACTCGGGCGGCTTAAGCGCAACTGCAATGATATGGGTACGCTGATGGCGGCTCTCGTCAAATACGCCGACTCTGATAGTACCAAGGACCCCACTTCAGATGATGAAAGGACAGGGAAGGGAAAGAAGAACGGCAACGGCAAGGGTCCTCAGCATAACCCGGGGAACCAAGGAGGTGGCAAGCGTAAGGCCGACGGCAGCCTAGAGTTCGTGGCCAACGCCAGCTCACAGGGTAATAACCAGCGACGCAAGGGGAGGCCACCTCCCCGAGCCAGCGGGTCAGGCCCGACGCTGGAGCAGCTGTTGAATGAGCCTTGTCCAAGGCATGGCTCTAGGGAGAAGCCAGCTACTCATTTATGGAAGGATTGCGCGATCATGAAGGCCTTTAAGAATTCCAATGCCTTTAATGGCAACAATGGCCCGGGCGGCGGCTCAGGCGCTGGCGGTTTTCATGGCCCGGGCGGCGGCTCAAATTCTAATCCATAGAACGGTCAAGGGGGCTTTAATCAGCAGTCTGGCCAGGGTCATCAACAGCAGCAGGGGGTTATCAGATCAATCCAAAGCAGCTTAATGGTGGACAGTATCACGTATTTACCACCAGTCTGTGTAAGCAAGATCAGAAGCTTCATAAGAGGGCTGTGAATGCTGTTGAGCCGGCGGTTCCACGTTATTTAAGATGGTCTGAGCAGCCTATCATGTGGAGTAGGGAGGATCACCCTCCCCGGGTTGATAACCCAGGTCACTTGGCCTTGGTGGTGGCTCCTCAAGTGGGAGGATATAAGTTCACTAAAGTGCTCATGGATGGAGGCAGCAGTATCAACATCCTCTATTATGAGACTTTCCGTCGTATGGGGTTGATTGATAAGAACCTCATCCAGTCAAACACTATTTTCCATGGTGTGGTCCCTGGTAAGTCAGCTTATCCAGTTGGCAAGATCGAGTTGGAAGTGGCCTTTGGAGACGAGTACAACTACAGGGTGGAAAAATTGACCTTTGAGGTGGTCAAGATAAGAAGTCCGTATCATGCCATATTTGGGCGGCCGGCTTACGCCAAATTCATGGCTCGGCCGTGTTACCTGTATTTACAGCTCAAGATGCCAGGTCACAATGGGACCATTATGGTTCACGGCAGCCGGAAGGTGCCCTTGTAGTGTGAGGAAGGCGATGCAGCTTATGCAGAATCTGTTTGTGCAACAAAGGAGTTGAAATTTTACAAGGACAATGTTGACCCAACAGATATGACCTCTCTGAAAAAGCCGACTACGGAGCATGAGCCGGCAATGAAATTTAAGTCGGCTGATGAGACTAAACTTGTTGATTTCGTTCCAGGTGATTCATCTCAGCAGTTTAGCATCAGTGCCAATCTGGATCCAAAATAGGAAAGCGCGCTCATCGAGTTCATCCGTGAGAATAGGGACATTTTTGCATGGAAACCTTCTGACATGCCAGGTGTACCTAGAAACTCGCTGAGCACACTCTCAATGTTGATCCTAAGTTTAAGCCGGTCAGGCAATTCCTTCGGCGGTTTAATGAAGAGAGGCGGAAAGCCATTGGTGAAGAGGTGGCCCGGCTCTTGGCGGCCAGGTTTATTGTTGAAGTCTTCCACCCAGAGTGGTTAGCTAACCCGGTGCTCGTGCTCAAGAAGAATGGCACCTGGCGGATGTGTGTGGACTACACGGACTTAAACAAGGCATGTCCGGCTGATCCTTTCGCTCTTCCCCGTATTGATCAAATCATTGATGCTACGGCGGGTTGCGAGCGCTTAAGTTTCTTGGATGCTTATTCTGGATACCATCAGATTAAAATGGCAGTTAAGGACCAGGAGAAGACGGCGTTCATCACTCCCTTTGGAGCCTTCTGCTATGTGTCTATGCCTTTTGGGCTCAAGAGTGCACAGGAGACTTATCAGCGTTGCGTGCAGAACTGTCTTCATAACCAGATTGGGCGCAATGTTCATGCTTATGTGGATGATATTGTGGTTAAGTCCAGGGAAGAGAAAACCTTGATAGATGATCTGAGGGAAACCTTTGATAATCTCCGAGTCTACAAGATGATGCTTAACCCGGCCAAGTGTGTTTTTGGTGTTCCTGTAGGCAAGCTCTTGGGTTTTCTGGTTTCTAACAGAGGCATTGAAGCTAACCCGGAGAAGATCAAGGCAATCACCTCTCTGGCTAAGCCGGCGTCTATAAACGACGTCCAGCGCCTGGCGGGTCGTATCGCTGCTTTAAGCCGGTTTATAAGCCGTTTGGGTGAGAAGGCCATGCCATTGTACCAGTTGATGAAGAAAACTGATGACTTTGTCTGGAATGATGCGGCTAATACTGCTTTTGAGGATTTGAAGAGACAGCTGGTAGAGCCCCCGGTCCTTGCTGCTCCGGTTGACAAGGAGCCTTTATTGCTGTATGTAGCTGCTAACACACGGGCCGTCAGTGTGGCTGTGGTGGTGGAGCGCAAGGAAGAGGGCAAGGAGCATCCGGTTCAGCGACCGGTTTATTACGTCAGTGAAGTGCTCATCGAGTCCAAACAGCGGTATCCACATTGGCAGAAGCTTGTTTATGGTGTGTTCATGGCGAGCCGGAAGCTTAAGCATTACTTCCAGGGTCACCCTATCACTGTGGTTAGTTCTGCTCCCCTTGGAGATATCATCCAAAACAGAGAAGCTACAGGAAGAGTGGCTAAGTGGGCTATAGAGCTCGGGCCTCATGGTCTGAAATACGTACCACGCACTGCTGTTAAATCTCAAGCCTTGGTGGATTTCATCAACGATTGGACAGAGCTACAAGTGCCGGAAGAAAAGCCGGATAATACATACTGGACTATTCGTTTCGATGGGTCCAGGCAATTGGAGGGCTCGGGGGCTGGAGTTGTATTGGCTTCCCCTAAAGGTGACAAGTTCCATTACGTGCTACGGTTGATGTTTCCTTGCACTAACAATGCGGCTGAGTACGAGGCCTTGCTCCATGGTCTTCGGATGGCTAAGGAGATGAGCTTGAGCCGGGTAAGGTGCTTCGGCGACTCAGACTTAGTGGCTCAACAAGTATCAGGCAAGTGGGATTCTAAGGACCCTCTCATGGCGGCTTATCGCCGGGAAGTTGATGCCATTGCTGGACACTTTCAGGGTTACCAAGTAGAGCACATCGACCGCAGGAAGAACGAGGCGGCTGATGCATTAAGCCGGCTGGGCTCTCAGCGAAAACCGGTGCCGCCTAATACTTTTCTGGACGTCTTGTATAACCCTTCTGTTAAGTTGCCTACAGAGGAAGACTTGGCTATCCCTGACCCGGAGGCACAATTGGTGGCGGCTCTCCACATCATCCCGGACTGGACAGTGCCCTATCTGGCTTACATGACCCGGGGAGATTTGCCTGAGGATGAAACTTTGGCCAGACAAATAACCCGGCGGTCTAAGTCAATGGTTGTTATCAATGGTGAGCTGCATCGCCGCAGTGTTACGGGAGCGTTCCAGCGTTGTGTCTCCCCTGAGGAAGGTCAAGAGATCTTGCGTGAGATTCATGAAGGGGATTGTGGCCATCATGCCGGCTCAAAATCCCTTGTGGCCAAGGCTTTTCGTCATGGTTTTTATTGGCTGACGGCTCATGCTGATGCGGAGGACTTGGTCAGTAAATGTGATGGTTGCCAAAGGTTCTCACGACGGGCTCATGTGCCGGCTCAGGAGCTGAGGATGATACCAATAACTTGGCTGTTTGCGGTCTGGGGGCTTGATATGGTTGGGCCTTTTAAAAGGTCCAAGGATAAGAAGACTCACCTTTTGGTGGCAGTTGACAAGTTCACGAAGTGGGTTGAAGCAGAGCCAGTTAGTAAGTGTGACGCAGCCACGGCGGTTCAGTTTATGAAAAAGGTGATATTTCGCTTTGGTTTTCCACACAGCATTATAACTGACAACGGCACCAATCTATCTAAGGGTGCTATGGAGGAGTTTTGTCAACGAGAGCATATTCGACTTGATGTTTCATCAGTGGCTCATCCTCAATCCAATGGTCAAGCTGAGAGAGCTAATCAGGAGATTCTGAAGGGCATCAAGCCCCGGCTTTTAGTCCCTTTGCAATGGACACCGGGTTGTTGGGTGGAGGAGTTACCCTCCGTGTTATGGAGCATCAATACTACCCCTAACAGGTCTACGGGTTTCACGCCTTTCTTCATGGTTTATGGAGCGGAAGCAGTCCTCCCCAGTGACATCCGTCATGACTCGCCTCGAGTGGCGGCTTATGTTGAGGTGGATAATGAACAGGCGCGCCAAGATGCTCTTGACTTGTTGGACGAACAGCGTGATGTGGCAGCAGCTCGATCAGCGATTTACCAACAAGATCTGCGCCGTTATCACAGTCGCCGGGTTAAGTCCCGGGTCTTCCAGGAAGGTGATCTGGTGCTCCGGCTCATCCAAGATGAAACAGATGCGCACAAGCTATCCCTGACTTGGGAAGGACCCTTTGTGGTCAGCAAGAACTTGCACAACGGGTCATACTACCTTATTGACGTTCGAGAGCATAAGGATTCCCGTAAGTCGGAGGAAGAGACCCGTCGGCCGTGGAACATAGCTCAGCTTCGGCCTTATTACACTTGAGCCACCAGCTCTCGTAATGTACATATTTTTATAAGCCATGTATATATTATGATAAGCAATAAAGCAGGACCTCTGTCCTTTTTCTCCTTCAAAGGTAAATGTGTTGTTTCCATTACAAGATCACATAGTAACTTGGAGGTGGATCCGGCTTATGATTGTATTCGAATCTAGCCGTACGCAATAAAGTCACTTGGGGGCTTCCTGTTCAAACATAGGTCGTATTCGAACCAAAGAGAACATAGCTGTCGATACCCATTTGATTGGCAAAGTGCCGAGCTCATTGGGGAGTTTTCTTTGATCATATTTGAATCATGGCTCAACCCCCTTTGGGAACCGACGTGGATCGTATTCGAATCAGCGTCGTTAAACAACTCTCCAGGTCATTTGGGGGCTTCCTGTTCAAACATGGGTCGTATTCGAACCAAAGAGAACATAGCTGTCGGTACCCTCTTGATCGGCATCGCCAAACCCACTGGGGGCTAAATGATCGCATTCGAATCTTAGCTTAACCCCTTTGGGACGGGTCTCTGGTCGTATTCGAACCGGAAGCCCCTACGTTTTGATTTTCTGATTTACAACAAGTTCTTCTAGTTGTATCAACAGTGTACACGGCGGTTCTTATTCCGCCGGCTTAACTTTGATTCACAGTGCTAGTCGAACACAATCGGCATTATCAAGACTGGTAAACCGGAATTGAGGTGCCAACCTTATTACCCGGGTTATATAAACCGGAAGTGTACTTGAAGGCCTGTAAGTATGTTATTACGGTTATATCAAGGATTTAATTGAGGACCGGTCTTGGGTGACTTAGATTCATATTCCGGGTTATATATATGAGACTATGATTTCTCAGTGTGGTAAGCCGCCTGGAGACTTGTGATTTGTTTTTCTATGCAGGATAGTTCAAGACAACTATTTGAGCTTAAGGAAAATGAATGATCAATTATGACCCGGAAGAATATAAGGAAGCAACTTCAATGGAGTTACGCATTCAACACGTGCACGATGGCACGGCAAAGTTAAAATGTTGGTCCTACTCTATTACAAGACTCTCAGAGTCCAAAAGGGTGAAGCATTGTTTAACAAGCCGCGTAAAAGATTCAAGATGCTTGCCGGGTCGACGCTTCCGGTTCATCCCTCTCCGCTCCTCCGGCTGTTCCCAAGACCTGGAAGGTTGACGATTTCCAGTCAACGCCGCTCAAAGCTTCAAACTGAGCTTCCTCGTCAATTAACCCGGCCGGGTTAATTTCCGGGGCGAAGGTGTGCTTACGAGTCAGCGGGACCAAGCTGATGGCTTCATAACGCGGAGTGGGGATCCTCTGATTCTCTCCATCGTAGCCCGGCTGGTACTTTGTCAGATCAGTGTCATTCCTAATCAGGGTGGCCACCGGGCGCACGATCTTCACACAGGCAGCAAAGTCCTTTTGGTCGAAAGGAGTGCCGTCTTCCTTCAAGCTGGGGTAGCCAAGTGCAATGTCCGCCGGGTCTAGCTCTGGAAGGAAGGCCTTGGCCCGGCTCAGAGCAGCTATGGCTCCGGCTCTTGCAGAGGCCCGTCGCAGCTCTTGGACACGCTGAGGAAGAACGGCAAGCCGGCGAAGAACTTCCGCCAGGTGAGTCGGAACCTCATTGGATAGGGCCACCACGGCCAAAGCGCGTTGTGACCCGGTGTAGAGTTGCTCCACCAGGGTGTACACGGCCTTCAGCTTGGTCGGCACATTTTGATTGAGTTGGCGCTTCTTGGACCTGTTTAACAAAGTAAGATAAGCCATCATCAATGATGGAGTTATGAGACATAAAGACTGTAAACTTGCTCAAAGCCGGCAGAAGGACTTACCGAAGATTGCAGCGACCATTTGTGACACATGGCGTTTTAAGCCGGAGAGTTCGGCGGTTCTCTCCGACAGAGCCTTCTCCGCCTGTTCGGACCGGCTTACCAGAGCAGCCTTCTCTTCGGCCCAGGTCTTCCTTTCAGTTTCAAACTTTTTCTTCAGCGTCTCTTGAGCAGCAATGCTGGATTCAAATTTGGCGTTGGCCTTCCGGTTCTCAGTTTCCTGAGTCTTCAGGCGGCTCTTCATATTAGAGATACCAGCCTCAAACTTCTTGCAAGCAGCCTGCACAATTTCCGGGTTATAGTATGAACAGTTGTTATGCAGCTTTAAAGTCCCAAGCACTTTCCAAGCAAAGGCACTTGGCACTTGGGGGCTAATGCATGTCGAAAGTTTCTATCTACAAATTACCGGTTCATGGAAGTAAGCCGGAACTTAAGTCTACAACATATTCTATCATAAGTAGTAGACTTGGGGGCTAGAGTATGGTAAAGATAACTATGCGGTAAGCAATAGAGTGGTACCTCAGACTTCTGCTGTATCTGATTCACCATGTCGATCTCCAAATCCCGGCTCTTGTGCACCTGACTGACATAGCCGGAGACGATCTCTCCGATGCTCAAGTTAGCATAGTTGGTGAGGTCCAGATTGACCCGGCGGCGCTCTGGCAACTCTTCCTTGGCGGAGCACTTGGCCAGCGCAGTGGGTCTCCCCGGCTCAACAAACTCCGTCTGGGTGATTACCACGTCCGGGTCATCGGCCGGCTGAGCCGGGCTGGAGGTCTCCGGATTAGCAGAAGTCTCTACGATTGGCTTGTCGGTTGGAGCGGTGGCTTCAGGAGCAGAGGCAACTGGCGGCTCTTGGGCTGAAACCTCCGGCTCAGGCAAGACCGGCCCTTCGACCGGCTTATTCTTCTTCGCCCTCTTGCTAAGCTTTGCCTGGGCACTGAAAGGACAAAAAGGTTAGTACAAAAGTATGAGTAAAGATAAGCACAACAAGAGATGATCATCATTACCCGGGTACGGTCTTGAAGGCCGGCAGATTTGATTGCATCGAGTCACCAGAGGAAGGTGAAGTTTCCTGATAGTTTGAATCAGAAGAATTCAGCGGTTGACGTATAACACCCGCCAAAGGATGAAAAGGGTACAAGTGGGAGATAACCTCGGTCCGGCGTTTCCTCGACGCTTCAGGTAAACCGGAGGAGAGGTCAGCATCCTTGTTGGTCCGGGTGTGCCGCCGGCTCTCATGAATCTGTTGCTTCAAAAGAAATTGAGGAACTTGATAAGCTAAAGGATGTGAAAATCTTACTTTCCGGGTTACTCTTCGGACTTTCAGCCTTGGCAAGGGCTCCGAGTCGGAGGAAAGTGTCATTACCACTTCAATCACCAGGTTACTTGCTCTGGTGTCATCCTGCTGATGGACAGTATTGATAAGGTGGACAGAAATAAACAAGAAATACAACAAGAGCTTACAGGTTCAGGGGTTACCTCTGACTCGGAGCTGTCGCTTAGTTGAAGCAGCTCAGAAGTAGTAGGCCTGCTTCCCTTCTTGCGGGGAGCGGCTCTCCTGGCGGCTTTCTTAGCCTTCCTGGCCTTCTTGGCCGCCTCATGGTCATACTTGACCTTCCAGAATTTATCATCAGCCTGAAAAATATAATGACAATTTCTTAAGGTTCAGATGAAAACTATCTAGAGGAGAAAATAAGATGTTCAGATCAGCGGCTTACCGTTGGGGCCGGGTTGGTCTTGCAGAAGGGGCTTAAGCCGGTCCTCCCGCAGTCTTCCAAGCTCTCATTCAAGAGGGCCTTGGTCATGTCTTCAGCAACGTCTTCAGGAAGATCATTGCGGCTGTGTCGCAGGGGGTCATCCTTCCGGCCCGTGTAATCACACATTAAGCCGGGGCGGCGGCTCAAGGGGATCACCCGCCACGAGATCCAGACCCGGACCAGATCTGTCGTGGAATTGTCACGGCAGATGTCCTTGAGCTAGGACTTAGTCGTGGAGCCATCGCAGCTAGGAAGCTTGAAGGGGTTAATGCGGGACAAGGAACACGAGGGTTTATACTGGTTCGGCCCCTTACGTTGAAGGTAAAAGCCTACGTCCAGTTTGAGGTAGTATTGATTGGGGTTACGATCACCAGGGAGCTAAACCGCTATCCCTGGCTCTCGATGAGATTGTTCTCGCCCCTAAACCGCTGCCGGGTCGTCCCTTTATATAGGAAGGCTGACGCCCAGCAGCTCTCAGAGTCCCGACCGGCTCATAAGAGTGCCCGGCTCGGACTCTCAACTATACTTGCCTTACACTACAAGTTCTACCATAATAATGATTGTACTACGGGCCTTAAGCCATATCCGGGTCTTAAGACCATCTCTGGCCCACCGTCTTCAAGCTTGGCTCTGGGCTTCTGGCAACGACCATATGAGTAACCCGGCCCCTCCTGGCGGGTGACTCTAAGGTCTATATATCCTCAACATTAGGCCCCAGATTGATTTGAGCCGGCTCATGTCAATCTTCCATTCCTTCGACAGAAAACCTCCGGCTTACAATTGTGTGAAGGCCATAACCCGGCGTGACGTCATCCTCTGGACTCCGGATAATCCGCCGTGAAGTCATCTTCCATTAAGCCCATTTTTTACTCCGCCAGATCCGCAACGGATCTTTGCATTTACTGTCATCCCAAAAATCGAGGCGTTTCGTGAGGAGATAACCACGCCGTGGACTCCTTGATCCTCGTGCCCACTCATGAGCTCGCCCTTATAAATAGGCCGGCCCGACGGGCTTCTCTGCCACCCTTCTTCCTCCTCGCGCCACTGCCCCTCTACCCAAGCTCGAACTCTGCCGCCGTCGCCTCGCCCCCGGTCTTCGTCAACCTTGGCCGCTGCATCACCCTGACTCGGACCAGACAAATGGCGGCGACCCCCGCACCTCTTCAGCACCGGTAAGTCCTCACTACCCCGTAGAACAGATCTGCAGTAGGGTTCATCCGTGTTCGTCCGTGTTCGTCGCCGTCGCCCACAAGCTCCGGTAGTTCTCATAGTTACTGCCCCTGTTTAATCTTAGCCTTGTATAGAACTAGTGTGGCGGTTGTTTAGTACTCATTTCAAATGCCAGTAGGTCTCTTTTCACTGCATAAAGGCCTCATTCGAGCTCAAGAACTCCCCTGCGTCTGTTTCTAGGTCTAGAAACTTTTCTTTTGCCCGACCATTTTGATCCAAAATATTTACTGCGATGTGTGAAACCTGTTTTACCACACTTAGTAAAAACTGCAATCATTGAGCCTCGGCGGTTTACATTTCCGGTTTAAATAAACCACGCGCCGTAGAACCTTCCGGCTTAAAGAAAACCATGCTTCGTAGAATCCTCCGGCTTAGCTGTGATAAGGCCGTAGATAATCAATTTATTCTGAATGCCCCTGCGGGTTAAATAACCCGATGTACTTAGGTATATACCATTAGTCCCCTTCATAAGCCGCCACCTTAGCTTTGAACTGTAGATCTCCTCCGGCTTATAATTAACCCGGACGTTTTTCCTTTTTGTCATAGACTGCCGACTTTCACCATGCCTCCCAAAGCTCCCATTACTTGCAACTGGATGAGGTCCAATGTCACCAATGAGACCCTAGCAGATTTTGTCAAGTCCGGATATCTGCCCAAGAAGGACGTCATGTCCTACCGTACCCCTGACCCGTCAGAAGAGAGACCACAGCCAAAGGACGGGGAGGTAGTGATTTTTGCGGATCATATGAGCCGGGGCTTCGCACCGCCCGGTTCAAAGTTTTTCAGAGACATTCTGAACTTCTTCGATCTACGGCCTCAGGACATAGGACCCAACTCAGTGTCCAATATCTGCAACTTCCAAGTGTTCTGCGAGGTTTACCTTGGAGAAGAACCTAGTTTGCTGCTCTTCAGAGAGCTTTTTTACTTAAACCGTCAGAATGAGTGCGCCAATGGACCAAGTCTAGAGCTAGGTGGCATCTCCATTCAGCGGCGAAGAGACTGTCTTTTCCCTTATGCCGAGCCGCCGAGCCACCCAAAGGACTGGAACATGACTTGGTTCTATTGCCAAGATACGTCACCGGCTGATGAAAGTCCGCTGCCCGGCTTTCGCCCATCACGTCTGGAGTCAACACACCCATTGTCAGACAAACTGACTCCGGCAGAGCGCCAGCCTCTGCTCCCCACCATCAACAAGATCAAGGCTCTCCTGGGCAATGGTCTGAATGGAATCGATCTTGTCCGGGTCTGGATCTCATGGCGGGTGATCCCATTGAGTCGCCGCCCCGGCTTAATGTGTGAGTATACGGGCCAAAAAGATGACCCTCAGAGACACAGCCGCAATGATCTTCCTAAAGACGTTGCAGAGGAGATGACTAAGGCTCTCTTGAACGAGAGCCTGGCAGACTATGGAAGGACCGGGTTAGCCCCCTTCTGCAAGACCAACCCAGCCCCAGCGGTAAGCCACCAATCTGAACATCCTATCTCCTTCTGTATATAACTTTCATCTGAATCTTTTAAAGAAATCACCATTGTATTTTTCAGGCTGACGACAAGTTCTGGCGGGTCAAATATGACCATGAGGCGGCCAAGAAGGCCAGAAAGGTGAAGAAAGCCGCCAAGAAAGACGCCCCTCGCAAGAAAGGAAGCAGGCCTACTGCTTTAGAGCTGATGCAATTAAGCGACAGCTCCGAGTCAGAGGTAACCCCTGAGCCTTTAAGTCCTTGCTATATTCACTGTTTGTTGATGTCCGCCTTATCAATACTTGCTCATTGACAGGATGACACCGGCGCAAGTAACCCGGTGGTTGAAGAGGTAATGTCACTTTCCTCCGACTTGGAGCCCTTGCCAAAGCTGAAAGTCCGAAGGGTAACCCAGAAAGTAAGCTTTTCACATCCTTTAGCTTATCAAGATCCTCAATTTATTTTGAAGCGACAGGTTCATGAGAGCCGGCGTCACACCCGGACCAACAAGGACACCGACCTCTCCTCCGGGTTACCTGACACATCAAAGAAGCGCCGAACTGAGGTTATTTCCCACTTGTACCCTTTTCATCCGTTGGCGGGTGTTATCCGTCAGCCACTCAAATCTTCTGACTCAAATTATCAGGAGACCTCCCCCTCTTCGGGCGACTCTATGCATTCGAGTCTTCCGGCTTTCAAGACCGCGCCCGGGTAATGACAACCATCTCATATTATACTTGTCTGTATTTACCCTTTTGTGCTTAACGTTTCTGTCCTTTCAGTGCCCAGGCAAAGCTCACCAAGAGAGCGAAGAAGACCAAGTCAGCCGGAGTGCCGGATTTACCTGAACCGGAGGTGACGGCTCAAGAACCGCCAGCTGCCTCCGCCCCCGAAGCCACCATTCCAACCGACAAGGCACCTGAGGCCGCTGCCCCAACTACCAAGGCAACTACAGAAGCTTCTGTTAACCCGGAGGCCTCCAGCTCGGCTCCACCAGCAGACGACCCGGACGTGGTAATCACCCGGACGGAGTTCGTTGAACCGGGGAGACCTACCGTGCTGGCCAAGTGCTCCGCTAAGGGGGAGTTGCTGCAGCCCCACCGGGTGAACCTGGACCTCTCCGACTACACCAACCTGAGCATTGGAGAGCTCGTCTCTGGCTACATCAGCCAAGTGCACAAGAGCCGGGACGCAGAGGTTGCCATGGTGAACCAGATCCAGCAGAAATCTGAGGTATCATTCTGCTGTCCTCTTACTTACTGCATAGTTACCTTTACCATGCTAGCCCCCAAGTCAATGACTTATGATTGAATATGTTGTAGACTTAGGTTCCGGCTTACTCAATTGAGCCGGCGGTTTGTAGATAGATACGTTCAATATGCATTAGCCCCCAAGTGCCAAGTGTCTTTGCTTGGAAAACGCTTGGGACTTATATAGTAACTATTCATGCCATAACCCAGAAATTTATACAGGCTGCTGGCAAGAAGCTTGAGGCTGACCTTGCTGATGTCAAGAGCCGGCTGAAGATGCAAGAAATGGAGACCCGGAAGGCAAACGCCAAGTTCGTGTCCAGCATCGCCGCGCAAGAAAAGATGAAGACGGAGTTCGACGCTGAGCGGAAGGCGTGGGCCGAAGAAAAGGCCGCATTGGTGAACCGGGCTGAACAGGCGGAGAAGGCTCTCTCCGAGAAGACCGCCGAGCTCTCCGGCCTAAAGCGCCAAGTGTCCCAGATGGTGGCCGCAATCTTCGGTAAGTCGTCGCGCCGGCTTTCATCAAGTTTAGAATGTTTATATCTCATAATTTCATCCTTGTCGGCGGCTTATCTGACTCTGTTAAATAGGTCCCAGAAGTGCCAACCTCAACCAGAGCATGGTAACCAAGCTGAAGGCCGTGTATACCCTGGTGGAGCAGCTCTACACCGGGTCACAGCGTGCCTTAGCTATGGTGGCCCTATCCAACGAGGTGCCGACTCACCTGGCAGAAGTCCTTCGCCGGCTCGCTGTACTGCCTCAACGGATTCAAGAGCTGCGACGGGCCTCTGCAAGAGCCGGAGCGATCGCCGCGCTGAGCCGGGCCAAGGCATTCCTGCCGGAGTTAGACCCGCGGACATCGCCCTTGGCTATCCAAGCCTGAAGGAAGACGGCTCAGCTTTCGATCAGAAAGACTTCGCAGCTTGCGTGAAGGCCGTACGCCCGGTGGCCACCCTTATCGGGAACGACACAGATCTGACCAAGTACCAGCCGGGTTACAATGCGGAGAATCAGAGGATTCCAACCCCTCGCTATGAAGCCCTCAACTTGATCCCGCCGGCTCGTCAGCACACTTTCGCCCCGGAGATTGACCCGGCCGGGTTAATTGACGAGGGAGCCCAATTCGAAGCTCTCAGCGGCATCGACTGGAAGTCATCAACTTTCCAGGTCTTGGGATCAGCCGGAGGGGGAGATAGGAACGAGCCGGAGACTTCAACTCAGCAAGCATCGTAACTCGGCTGGCGGTTTACCAAACAATGCCTCACCCTTTTGGACTCAACGAGTCTTGTAATAGAGTAGAACCAACACTTTATTTTTGTCGTGTCATCGTGCACGCCTTGAATGCTTGAAGTTTTATCGAAGTTATCTCCTTTATATTTCTCCGGGTCATTCTTTCCCCTTAGTCGCAAATAATTGCCTTTAACTATCCTGCATAAAAAGATGGATCACAAGTCTCCAGGCGGCTTACCGCCTTGAGAATCATATGTTTCAGATATATAATCCGGAATATGAATCAAAAAAGACTGGTTCTCAGGCATGTCCTTAATACAGCCGTAATAACACACTTAGCGGCCTGCAAGCATACTTCCGGTTTAGATAACCCGGGTAATAAGGTTGGTACCTTAATTCTGATTTATTTGTCTTAACGACACCCATTGTGTTCGACTAACACTGTAAACCAAAGTTAAGCCGGCAAAGTGAGACCCGGCCGTACACACTTTGAAATAATCAGAGAAAACTTGCTATAAAGCAGAGGAACGTAGGGGCTTCCGGTTCGAATACGACCAGAGACCCGGCCCAAAGGGGTTATGCTAAGATTCGTATACGATCATACAGCCCCCAGTGGGTGTGGCGATGCCAATCAAGAGGGTATCGACAGCTATGTTCTCTTTGGTTCGAATACGACCCATGTTTGAACAGGAAGCCCCCAAGTGATTTTAAGAATTGTTTAACGATGCTGATTCGAATACGATCCACGTCGGTTCTCAGAGGGGTTAAACTATGATTCAAATATGACCAAAGGTAACCTCCCAATGAGCTCGGCACTTTGCCAATCAAATGGGTATTGACAGCTATGTTCTCTTTGGTTCGAATACGACCCATGTTTGAACAGGAAGCCCCCAAGTGACCTTATCGCTTACGGCTAGATTCGAATACGATCATAAGCCGGATCCTCCTTTTAGTCATCATGTAATCTTGCAATGAAAACAACACGTGCATATTTGGAGGAGAAAAAAGGACAGAGGTCCTGCTTTATTGCTTATCATAATATATACATGGCTGAGAGAAATATGTACACCACGAGAGCCGGTGGCTCAAGTGTAGTAAGGCCGAAGCTGAGCTATGTTCCACGGCCGACGGGTCTCTTCCTCCGACTTACGTGAATCTTTGTGCTCCCGAATGTCAATGAGGTAATATGACCCATTGTGCAAGTTCTTGCTGACCACAAAGGGCCCTTCCCAAGGCGGGGATAACTTGTGTGCATCTGTTTGATCCTGGATGAGCCGGAGCACGAGATCGCCTTCCTGGAAGACCCGGGATTTAACCCGGCGGCTATGATAACGGCGCAGGTCTTGTTGGTAAATCGCTGAACGGGCTGCTGCCACATCACGTTGTTCGTCCAACAAGTCAAGAGCATCTTGGCGCGCCTGTTCATTATCCGCCTCAACGTAAGCCGCCACTCGAGGTGAGTCATGACGGATGTCACTGGGGAGGACTGCTTCTGCTCCATAAACCATGAAGAAAGGCGTAAAATCTGTAGACCTGTTAGGAGTAGTGTTGATGCTCCATAACATGGAGGGCAACTCCTCCACCCAACAACCCGGCGTCCGTTGCAAAGGGACCAAAAGCCGGGGCTTGATACCCTTCAGAATCTCCTGATTAGCTCTCTCAGCTTGACCATTGGATTGAGGATGAGCCACTGAGGAAACATCAAGTCGGATATGCTCTCGTTGACAAAACTCCTCCATGGCGCCTTTGGAGAGATTGGTGCCATTGTCAGTTATAATGTTGTGTGGAAAACCAAAGCGAAAGATCACCTTTTTCATAAACTGAACCGTCGTGGCTGCATCACACTTGCTAACGGGCTCCGCTTCAACCCACTTGGTAAACTTGTCAACTGCCACCAAAAGGTGGGTCTTCTTATCCTTGGACCTTTTGAAAGGCCCAACCATATCAAGCCCCCAGACCGCAAAGGGCCAAGTAATTGGGATCATCCTCAGCTCTTGAGCCGGCACATGAGCCCGTCGCAAGAACCTTTGGCAACCATCACACTTACTGACCAAGTCCTCTGCATCAGCATGAGCCGTCAACCAATAAAAACCATGACGAAAAGCCTTGGCCACAAGAGACTTTGAGCCGGCATGATGGCCACAATCCCCTTCATGGATCTCACGCAAGATTTCTTGACCTTCCTCAGGGGAAACACAACGCTGAAATGCTCCCGTAACACTGCGGTGATGCAACTCTCCATTGATAACAATCATTGACTTAGCCCGCCGGGTTATTTGCCTGGCCAAAGTTTCATCCTCAGGCAACTCGCCCCGGGTCATGTAAGCCAGATATGGCATTGTCCAATCTGGTATGATATGAAGAGCCGCCACCAGTCGTGCCTCCGGGTCAGGGACAGCCAAGTCTTCCTCTGTAGGCAACTTAACAGAAGGGCTATACAGGACGTCCAGGAAAGTGTTGGGCGGCACCGGTTTTCGCTGAGAGCCCAGCCGGCTTAAAGCATCCGCCGCCTCGTTCTTCCTGCGATCGATGTGTTCCACTGGATAACCCTGAAAGTGCCCAGCAATAGCATCAACCTCGCGGCGATAAGCCGCCATGAGAGGGTCCTTGGAATCCCACTTTCCTGATACTTGTTGAGCCACCAAGTCTGAGTCGCCGAAGCACCTTACCCGGCTTAAGCTCATCTCTTTAGCCATCCGAAGACCATGGAGCAAGGCCTCGTACTCAGCCGCGTTGTTAGTGCAAGGAAACAGCAACTGTAGCACATAATGGAACTTGTCACCTTTAGGGGAAGCCAACACGACTCCAGCCCCCGAGCCCTCCAACTGCCTGGACCCATCGAAGTGGATAGTCCAATATGTGTTATCCGGCTTCTGCTCGGGCACTTGTGACTCTGTCCAGTCATTGATGAAATCCACCAGGGCCTGAGATTTAACAGCAGTGCGTGGCACATATTTGAGACCATGAGGTCCGAGCTCGATAGCCCACTTAGCCACTCTCCCTGTGGCCTCTTTGTTTTGAATGATATCACCAAGAGGGGCAGAACTGACCACGGTTATGGGATGACCCTGGAAATAATGCTTAAGCTTCCGGCTTGCCATGAACACACCATAAACAAGTTTCTACCAATGTGGATACCGCTATTTGGACTCGATAAGCACTTCGCTGAAATAATAAACCGGCCGCTGAATCGGATGCTCCTTACCCTCTTCCTTGCGTTCCACCACCACAGCCACACTGACGGCTCGTGTGTTTGCCGCCACGTACAGTAATAAGGGCTCTTTATCGACCGGAGCTGCAAGGACTGGGGGCTCTGCCAGCTGCTTCTTCAAATCCTCAAAAGCGGTATTAGCTGCATCATTCCAGACAAAGTTATCAGTTTTCTTCATCAACTGGTATAATGGCATGGCCTTCTCACCCAAACGGCTTATAAACCGGCTTAAAGCAGCGATGCGACCCGCCAAACGCTGAACGTCATTTATACACGCCGGCTTAGCCAGGGAGGTGATGGCCTTGATCTTCTCCGGGTTAGCCTCAATGCCTCTGTCAGAAACCAAAAAACCCAAGAGCTTGCCTGCAGGAACACCAAAAACGCACTTGGCCGGGTTAAGCATCATCTTGTAGACCCGGAGATTATCAAAGGTTTCCTTTAAATCATCTATCAGGGTTTCCTCTTTTATGGACTTAACCACAATATCGTCCACATAAGCGTGAACATTGCACCCAATCTGTTTATGAAGACAGTTCTGTACACAACGCTAGTAAGTCGCCTGTGCACACTTGAGGCCAAAGGGCATAGACACATAGCATAAGGCTCCAAAGGGAGTGATGAACGCCGTCTTCTCTTGGTCCTTACCTGCCATCTTAATCTGATGATATCCGGAATAAGCATCCAAGAAACATAAGCGTGCACAACCTGCCGTAGCATCAATGATTTGATCAATACGGGGGAGGGCAAAAGGATCAGCCGGACACGCCTTGTTTAAGTCCGTATAATCCACACACATCCGCCAAGTGCCGTTCTTCTTGAGCACGAGCACCGGGTTAGCTAACCACTCTGGGTGAAAGACTTCAACAATAAACCCGGCCGCCAAGAGCCGGGCCACCTCCTCACCAATAGCTTTCTGCCTCTCCTCATTGAACCGCCGAAGGAACTGCCTGACCGGCTTGAATTTCGGATCGACATTGAGAGTGTGCTCAGCGAGTTCTCTAGGTACACCTGGCATGTCAGAAGGTTTCCATGCGAAGATGTCCCTATTCTCACGGATGAACTCGATGAGCGCGCCTTCCTATTTCGGATCCAGATTGGCACTGATGCTAAACTGCTGAGATGAGTCTCCTGGAACAAAATCAACAAGTTTAGTCTCATCAGCTGACTTAAATTTCATTGCCGGCTCATGCTCCGTAGTCGGCTTTTTCAGAGAGGTCATATCAGTTGGGTCAACATTGTCCTTGTAAAACTTCAACTCCTCTGTTGCACAAACAGATTCTGCATAAGCTGCATCGCCTTCCTCACACTCCAGGGCCACTTTCTGGCTGCCGTGAACCGTAATGGTCCCGTTGTGACCCGGCATCTTGAGCTGTAAGTACACATAACACGGCCGAGCCATGAACTTGGCGTAAGCCGGCCGCCCAAATATAGCATGGTACGGGCTTCTTATCTTAACCACCTCAAAGGTCAATTTCTCCACCCTGTAGTTGTTCTCATCTCCAAAGGCCACTTCCAATTCGATCTTGCCGACTGGATAAGCCGACTTACCAGGTACCACACCGTGGAAAATAGTGTTGGACTGGCTGAGGTTCTTATCGATCAACCCCATACGACGGAACGTCTCATAATAGAGGATGTTGATGCTGCTGCCTCCATCCATGAGTACCTTAGTGAACTTATATCCTCCCACTTGAGGAGCCACCACTAGGGCCAAGTGGCCCGGGTTATCCACCCGGGGAGGGTGATCCTCCCTACTCCACACTATAGGCTGCTCAGACCACCGCAAGTAGCGTGGGACCGCCGGCTCAACAGCATTCATAGCCCTCTTATGAAACTTCTGATCTCACTTACACAGGCTGGTGGTAAACACATGGTACTGTCCACCGCTAAGCTGCTTTGGATTGGTCTGATAACCCCCCTACTGCTGTTGATGACCCTGGCCAGACTGCTGATTAAAGCCCCCTTGACCGTTCTGAGGATTAGAACTTGAGCCGCCGCCCGGGCCATGGAAACCGCCGGCGCCTGAGCCGCCGCCCGGGCCATTGTAGTTCTTAAAGGCCTTCATGATTGCACAATCCTTCCATAGATGAGTCGCTGGCTTCTCTCTAGAGCCGTGCCTCGGACAAGGCTCATTCAACAGCTGCTCCAGTGTCGGTCCTGACCCGCCGCCTCGGGGAGGGGGCCTTCCCTTGCGTCGCTGGTTATTGCCTTGTGCGCTGGCGTTGGCTACAAACTCTAGGCTGCCATCTGCCTTGCGCTTGCCTCCTCCTTGGTTCCCCGGGTTATACTGAGGACCCTTGCCATTGCCATTCTTCTTTCCCTTCCCTGTCCTTTCATCATCCGAAGGGGGATCCTTGGTACCATCAGAATCGGCGTACTTGACAAGAGCCGCCATTAGTGTACCCATATCACTGCAGTCGCGCTTAAGCCGCCCGAGTTTCATCTTCAGGGGCACAAAACGACAATTCTGCTCCAGCATTAAAACTGCTGAGCCGGCATCCATCTTGTCTGACGAGTGTATGATCTCCTTAACCCGGCGAACCCAATGTGTCGTAGACTCACCCTCCTGCTGCTTACAGTTAGTCAAATCCACAATTGACATAGACTACCTACAGGTATCTTTGAAGTTTTGGATGAACCGGGCTTTCAGCTCAGCCCAAGACCCAATGGAATTCGGTGGTAGCCCTTTCAACCAAGTGCGGGCAGTCCCATCTAACATCATGGTGAAGTACTTAGCCATGGCCGCCTCACTGACCTCCAGCAGCTCCATAGCCATCTCATAACTCTCGATCCAGGCTGCAGGTTGTAAGTCTGCTGTGTAATTAGGCACCTTCCTAGGGCCTTTGAAGTCCTTGGGTAGACGCTCATTGTGGATAGCTGGTACTAAACAAGGGACACCCCCAGTCCTGGTGGGGATACCCACGTCGACGGAAGTCGTCGGGTAAGCCGGGGGGGTCTGGTAAGCCGTCAATTGAGGCACCTGCTCTGCCTCTTGCCGCGCTCTGTCCTGGTCTGCTGCGTGAAAGGCTCCGTTATGAACCGGGCCATGGCCAGGGGGCGGGTCATGGCGTCGGACGTTACTTGAACCGGTCGCTGAGACCATGTGTCTGCTGTAACTCGGGCTCTGTTGATTGGGGTTACGATCACCAGGGAGCTAAACCGTTATCCCTGGCTCTCGATGAGATTGTTCTCGCCCCTAAACCGATGCCGGGTCGTCCCTTTATATAGGGAGGCTGACGCCCAGCAGCTGTCAGAGTCCCGGCCGGCTCATAAGAGTGTCCGGCTCGGACTCTCAACTATACTTGCCTTACACTACAAGTTCTACCATAATAATGATTGTACTACGGGCCTTAAGCCATATCCGGGTCTTAAGCCCATCTCTGGCCCACTGTCTTCAAGCTTGGCTCCGGGCTTCTGGCAACGACCATATGAGTAACCCGGCCCCTCCTGGCAGGTGACTCTAAGGTCTATATCCTCAACAAGATCAATGCCATTAAGGCCATTTCCCAGGAGAGCCTTGATTTTTGTTGATAGTGGGGATCAGAGGTTGGCGCTCCGCCTGAGATAGCTTGTCTGACAGAGGGTGAGTTGGTTCCAGACGCGAGGGACGAAAGCCGGGCAGCGGGCTCTCGTCAGCCGGCGAAGTGTCCTGGCAGTAGAACCACGTCTGGTTACAGTCCTTTGGGTGGCATGGTGGCTCGGCGTAAGGAAAAAGGCAGTCTCTCCGGCGTTGAATGGATATTCCACCAAGTTCCAGGCTTGGTCCGTTGGCGCACTCGTTCTGGCGGTTCAAATAGAATAGCTCTCTAAAGAGCAGAAGGCTGGGCTCTTCTCCAAGGTAGACTTCGCAGAATACTTGGAAGTTGCATATGTTTGACACGGAATTGGGTCCTATGTCTTGTGGCCGCATATCAAAGAAATTCAGCACATCTCTAAAGAACTTTGAGCCGGGCGGTGCGAAGCCCCGGCTCATGTGATCCGCAAATATTACCACCTCCCCGTCCCTTGGCTGTGGTCTCTCCTCTGATGGGACAGGGGCGCGGTAAGACATGACATCCTTCTTGGGCAGGTAACCCGTTTTCACAAAGTCTGCTAAGGTTTCATCAGTGACGTTGGACCTCATCCAGTTGCACGTGATGGGTGCTTTGGGAGCTTTGGGAGGCATGGTGAAATTCGGAAGCCTATGATAAAAGGAAATTTCCGGTTTAATTATAAGCCGGAGGAAATTTACAGTTCAATGTTTAAAGTGGCGGCTTATGAAGGGGCCTAATGACATATAGCTAAGTGCCTCGGGTTATCTAAGCCGCTGGAGGTATTTAGAGTAATTCAGTTGTCTACAGCTTTATCATAAATGAGCCGGAAAATTTTACGGCGCGTGGTTTCCTTAAGCCGGAAATGTAAGCCGCCATAGCTCAGCAGATGCAGTTTTTTACTAAGTGTGGTGAAAACAAGTTTCACAAATCGCAGTGAATATTTTGGATCAAAATGGTCGACTAAAAGGAAAAGTTTCTAGACCTAAAACAGACGCAGAAGAAGTTCATAAGTTCAAACAGAGCCTTTGTGCAATGAGAGGGGATCTATGTACATTGGGAACGGGCGTGAAACAACTACCGCAGCAGTTCTATACAGTTTAAAGATCAAGAAAGGTGGTAAAAATGAAATCTGCCGAGAACTCGCGAGAAACGGCAAAGAACACAGGAAGAACAGCCAAGGATCTAATGTGGATCTACTCTACGGAGTAACAGGGACTTACGGGTGCTGGAGAGATGCGGAGATCACCGCCGTTATCTGGTCACGACAGGTTGATGCAGCGGCCGGAGTTGGTGAAGACAGGAAGACCCGCGGCGGCGGCGGCGGTGGAGCTCGAGCGCAGCACAGTGGCGAGAGGAAGAAGATGGAGGTGGCGAAGTGACCAGAGGCTCATTGGGCCGGGCTACTTATAAGGGCAAGCTCATAAGTGGGCACGAGAAACGAGGAGGCCACGGCGTGGTTATCTCACCATAAAAACGCCTCGATTTTCGGGACGGCAGTTAAAGATAAGATCCGTTGTGGATATGGTGGAGTAAAAAATGGACTTAATGGAAGATGACGTCACGACGGGTTACCCGGAATCCAGAAGATGACGTAACGGCGGGTTATAGCCTTCACACAATTGTAAGCCGGAGATTTTCTGTCGAAAGGATTGAAGATTGACATGAGCCGGCTCAAATCAATCTGGGGCCTAATGTTGAGGATATAAACCTTAGAGTCACCCGCCAGGAGGGGCCGGGTTACTCATAATGGTCATCGTCTGAAGCCCGGCGCCAAGCTTGAGGACGGCCGGCCAAAGATGGGCTTAAGACCCGGATATGGCTTAAGGCCCGTAGTTACAACCACCATTATGATAGAACTTGTAGTGTAAGGCAAGAATAGTTGAGAGTCCGAGCCGGACACTCTTATGAGCCGGACGGGACTCTGAGAGCTGCTGGGCGTCAACCTCTCTATATACAGGGACGACCCGGCGGCGGTTTAGGGACAAGAAAGATCTCGTCGAGAGCCAGGCATAGCAGTTAAGCTCCCTGGTCATCGAAACCCTAATCAATACCACCTCAACTGGACGTAGGCTTTTACCTTCACCGTAAGGGGCCGAACCAGTATAATCTTCGTGTTCCTTGTCCCGTTTAACCCCTTCAAGCTTCCTAGCTACGATGGCTCCACGACTAAGTCCTAGCTCGAGGACATCTGCCGTGACAATTCCACGACAGTTATATCCTCAACACGCGAGATCGAGACTATTTAAGCTTATAGGAAAGGATGGTGTAATGAGGTGCAGCGGCAGCAGGCAATAAGCATATATGGTGGCTAACATATGCAAAAGAGAGCGAGAAGAGAAGCAACGGAACGGTCGTCATCTAGTAATGACCAAGAAGTGATCCTGAACTCCTACTTACGTCATTCATAACTCAAACCGTGTTCACTTCCCGGACTCCGCCGAGAAGAGACCATCACGGCTACACACACGGTTGATGTATTTTAATTGGGTCAAGTGACAAGTTCTCTACAACCGGACATTAACAAATTCCCATCTGCCACATAACCGCGGGCACGGCTTTCGAAAGATAATACCCTGCAGGGGTGTCCCAACTTAGCCCATCATAAGCTCTCACGGTCAACGAAGGATAAACCTTCTCCCGGAAAGACCCGATCAGTCTCAAAATCCCGGTTTACAAGACATTTCGACAATGGTAAAACAAGACCAGCAAAACCGCCCGAATGTGCCGACAAATCCCGATAGGAGCTGCACATATCTCGTTCTCAGGGCACACCGGATTTTCCAAGCTTCCGATAGGCGAGCCCAGAGTTGCCCCTGGTGGCCACCGGCGACTGACAGGTTGGACCAATACTCAGAGGAGCACTGGCCCGGGGGTTTAAATAAAGATGACCCTCGGGCTCGTGAAAACCCGGGGGAAAAAGGCTTAGGTGGCAAATGGTAAAACCAAGGTTGGGCCTTGCTGGAGGAGTTTTATTCAAGGCGAACTGTCAAGGGGGTCCCATAAACACCCAACCGCGTAAGGAATGCAAACTCAAGGAACATAATACCGGTATGACAGAAACTAGGGCGGCAAGAGTGGAACAAAACACCAGGCATAAGGCCGAGCCTTCCACCCTTTACCAAATATATAGATGCATTAATATAATAAGAGATATTGTGATATCCCAACATATCCATGTTCAACATAGAACCAACTTCAACTTCACCTGCAACTAGCAACGCTATAAGAAGAGCTGAGCAAAAGCGGTAACTTAACCAAACAACGGTTTGCTAGGAAAGGATGGTTAGGGGCTGACATGGCAATATGGGAGGCATGATATAGCAAGTGGTAGGTAGCGCAGCATGGCAATAGAACGAACAACTAGCAAAGCAAAGATAGAAATGATTTCGAGGGGTGGTCATCTTGCCTGCAAGGTTCTCAGAGTTGTCGAAAGCTTGATCCTCGTAAGCGTACTCAACAGGTTCCTCGTTCACGAACTCGTCTCCCGGATCTACCCAAGACAAGAACACAAGCCAACGGAACCACGGTCAATCACGGGAAATGCACAAGCAACATGATACAAAACATGAATGATATGCGAGATGAGATATGCGATGCATATGCGTGCTCCGGAAGGAAAATGATGAACAAGGCAGTAACTTGGCAAACCAAGCATGCCACTGGAAAGATGAGATGATTTCGGTCGAAATCGATATAAAGATCACCGGAAACGGATGCACGGTTTGCAAATGGCAAGCAAAACAAGAATGACACGAATCTGCGATTAACAGCATGATAGCACTTCAAATGCAACAAGCAACAATGCTACAGCACTCCAACATAGAAACAAAGCATATGGCAGTAATCTATAGGAGATGCTTGAAAAAAGATGAACACTGAGCTATGGCTAGATCACAACATATCAAGCTCAAACAAGCATGGCAAAAGTGCAAAAGATAACAGGTTCACAGACTTAGTGAAATTACTGGACATGGCAGAAAACAGCATCAGGTAGCAATGTTCAGAGCACGAAATCAACATGCTACAGGAACTTAACATAGCAAAACAAGGCATGGAAGTGTTCTACTAAATGCATATGACAAAAGTCCCTTACTGACCCTAAGACAAAAAGGACCAGAAGATATGATGGCAAGCATGTAAACATAGCAAGTTCCGTTATCAGGTTTCAGACTTTGCAGAAAACAGAGCATGGCAGAAAACAATAATATGAAGGCATCTTGGTGAGCTTGATGCTCTCACCATAAAGCAATGCATGACAAAACAATCATACATATAGCAAGATGGCATGTTTATGAAGATATCCATGGCAAGAACAAAAGCATAGCATGTATGAAACAACTACAACAAGCTTGGCAAAATTGAATAACACGTAAACAATCTGCCAGAAATATTTTATAGCAAAAGTAGAGCAAGATTGAGTCATGCTATGGTACTCCATAATTGCAAACAATGGCAGGAATGGATCAATCACAACAATATCTACAAAACATCCTTACTGAACATCTCCAAAATATGCATGGATCTCTCTGTAGCATCAAGTTTACATGGCAACAAAATAACAGCAGACAAAGACTCGGAGAAAACACGGTCCCTGAAATCAGAAAACATTACGGAGCCTAGTTTGCATGCTTGTTCTAGTCACCACAGAGATCACAAAAATACATGGCATATACCACTGGAAAGATGGCATGGCATACAACAAAATACATGTAGAGCTCATGCCCATAAGATGCACAGATTAAATGATACAAAAATAACAAATCACCAAGTTCTGCTAAGAACCAGCAGATAACAGCAACTAGCACTCTTGCACCAGAGATTTGGGCATCAATATGGACTCAAATGAACATGGTGCAATTGAACAAAATGTAGAGCAACACGAGGCGAACATTTCGCTATATTACACGCGCGAAACGGAGCTATATGCAGAGAGTTACGATGCTATGAACATCGGCATGTGATGCAAAATAAAATGACTTGGAAGTTTCGGGGGGGAAGAGAAAGTCAACCTCGGGCTCGGCCGTTCCAGATCTAGCCGGGGCACCGGCTAGGGTTCGAGCTCGGCCGCCGGAGCTTCGGCCGGAACAGAGGACGGCGAGGAGGAGGCGGGTGGCGACCGGAGGGAGGAGAGGAGGCGACGGGGCGGCGGGGTAGCGCGGAGGAGAGGGGCGGCGGCGTGGCCGGACGGCGAGGTGCGGGCGGCGACGGGCGGCCGGCGGGGCGACGGGACGGAGGCGACGCGCCTCGGGCGCGGGAGGGAGGCGCGCGGCGGCTGCGGCGAGGCGGGCCGGCGGGGGCGGCGTACGGGCCCGGCGGGCCTCGGGCGGCGCGGGGCCACGTGGCAGCCCGTGGTTGGTCGCGTCGGTGGAGATTTGTCCGACGCGGACCAGACGTGTCCGGCGGCGGCGGGGAAAAATGCTAGGGTTTGATCTGCGAACGTTTTCGGGAGGGGATGCATATTTATAGGTAGAGGGAGCTAGGAGAGTCCAAATGAGGTGCGGTTTTCGCCCACACGATCGTGATCGAACGACCTAGAGCATGGAAGAGAGTTTGGTGGGTTTTGGGCTGTTTTTAAGGGGGGGTTTTGCTAGAACACACAGAAGGACTGTAACGCCCACGATGCGGCTATATCTCCCACGTGTCGAGGCACGACTTAGAGGCATAACCGCATAGTGGTTTTGTCACAAGAAGGGTCATCTTCACACAATCCCATGTAATGAGGGGTTTTTACTGCAACACACAAATGGACTTTGCGGATGCCCGGTTAACCGTCGGAGTACCAAACGACCTCCAAATGGAACAAAACTTGACCGGTGGTCTCCGGGTGGTATAATAAGGCCACTTGACAAGCCTCGGTCCATTCCGAGAAATTTTGACACCCGCTCACGAAAGAAAACAAGAGGGGTGCACGGAGGAGATAGGAGCACCGGATTGCAAAACGGACAACGGGAAAAATGCTCGGATGCATGAGACGAACGCGTATGCAAATGCAATGCACATGATGACATGAAATGAAAATGCATGACAAGAACAAAATGCAAAACGAAAGACAAAACCCGACCACGAAGGGAATATCGTAACACATAGCCGAAAATGGCAAGAGTTGGAGTTACAAATATGGAAAGTTACATCCGGGGTGTTACAACACTCCACCACTACGAGAGGATCTCGCCCCGAGATCTAGGACTGAAAGAACTCCGGATATTCAGAACGGAGATGGTCCTCGCGTTCCCAGGTGGCTTCCCGGTCGGAATGGTGTGACCACTTCACTTTCAGGAATTTGATGGACTTGTTGCGAGTCTTGTGCTCAGTTTCTTCAAGAATAGCAACGGGGTGCTCATGATATGACAGATCTTCTTGGAGGTCAATCTCTTCGAAGTTGATAGTGCGCTCAGGCGTCTTGAAGCACTTGCGGAGCTGTGACACGTGGAACACATCGTGCACGTTCGCGAAGTTGGAAGGAAGCTCAAGTTGATAGGCGAGGTCGCCTCTTTTCCCAATGATCTTGAAAGGACCCACGTATCTAGGGGCAAGCTTCCCTTTGATACCGAAGCGACGAGTGCCTTTCATTGGAGAGACGCGGAGGTAGACATGGTCTCCGATCTCGAAAGCCAAATCACGGTGCTTACTATCATAGTAACTCTTCTGGCGCGATTGCGCGGCTTTGAGATTATCACGGATGACTTTACACATTTCTTCAGCTTCAGTGATTAAGTCATTGCCAAGAAGATGGCGTTCACCAGTCTCTGACCAATTGAGAGGTACGGCACTTCCTGCCATAGAGAATCTCGAATGGGGCCTTGCCCGAACTTGCTTGGAAACTGTTGTTGTAGGAGAATTCAGCATATGGAAGACAATCTTCCCATTTCATGCCAAAGGAAATGACACAAGCCCTGAGCATATCTTCAAGAATTTGATTGACTCGCTCGACTTGGCCACTAGTTTGAGGATGGAAAGCTGTGCTGAAGCGAATGTTTGTGCCCATGGCCTTCGGGAAGGAGTCCCAGAACTTAGAGGTGAAGATGCTTCCACGATCTGAAGAAATCAATTGTGGAATGCCGTGCAAGGAGACAATTCTGGAGGTGTATAGCTCTGCCAGCTGAGCTGCTGTGATGGATTCTTTGATTGGAAGGAAATGAGCCACTTTAGAGAGCTTGTCGATGACAACGAAGATAGCATCATTTCCGCGCTTGGACTTTGGAAAACCAGTCACGAAGTCCATTTCGATATGATCAAACTTCCATGCTGGGATAGCAAGAGGTTGAAGGAGACCAGCTGGTCGTTGGTGTTCTGCTTTCACTCTTCGACAGACGCCGCATTCATTTACGAATTGAGCAATTTCTCGCTTCATTCGAGTCCACCAATACGACTGCTTGAGGTCATGGTACATCTTCGTACTTCCAGGATGAATGGAAAGGAGAGAATTGTGCGCCTCGTTCATAATGACTTTCCTTAGATCACCTTTAGGAACCACAATTCGGTCCTCGAAGAATAAAGTGTCTCTGTCATCAATGCGATAGCACTTGTATTTGGAAAGACCCTTGTCGATACCACGTTTCACCTTCTTCACCATGGCATCAAGGAGTTGTGCCCCACGAATTTGATCTTCCAAAGTAGGAGATACTATGAGGTTGGCAAGAAAGCCTTGAGGGACAACTTGGAGATTCAGCTTGCGGAAAGCTTCACAAAGATCCGGTTGGAAAGGCTTGAGAATTAAGCTGTTGCAATAAGCCTTCCTGCTTAAAGCATCTGCAATGACATTGGCCTTTCCTGGAGTATATTCAATACTCGGATTGTACTCTTGAATCATTTCGACCCATCGAGTCTGCCTGAGGTTGAGGTTGGGCTGAGTGAAGATATACTTGAGACTCTTGTGATCGGTGAAAATGTCCACTTGTCTTCCCAACAAGAGATGTCTCCACGTTATCAATGCATGGACAACTGCCGCCAACTCAAGATCGTGAGTGGGGTAGTTCTTCTCATTGGGCTTCAACTGACGAGAGGTATAGGCCACAATTTTCTTCTCTTGCATTAACACAGCACCGAGACCTTGGAGAGAAGCATCACAGAAAACTTCAAATGGCTTTGATTCATCAGGAGGAGTTAAGACAGGAGCTGTGACTAGTTTCTCTTTGAGAGTGTTGAAAGCAACGTCACACTCAGGATACCAGACATACTTCACATGCTTCTGGAGGAGGTTGGAAAGAGGCTTTGCAATCTTAGAGAAATTCTCAACGAATCTTTGGCAATAGCTTGCAAGACCAAGAAAACTGCGGAGCTGCTTGACATTCTGAGGAGGTTCCCAATTCACAATTGCAGACACCTTCTCGGGGTTAACAGCGATGCCCTTGGCAGAGATGATGTGACCAAGGAAAAGAACTTCATCGAGCCAAAACTCACATTTAGAGAACTTCGCATAGAATTGATACTCTCTGAGCTTGTCGAGCACCAATCGCAAATGTTTGGCATGGTCCTTCTTATTCTTGGAGAAGACCAAGATATCATCGAGATACACTAGGACGAATTCATTGGTATAGGGGTTGAAGATGAAATTCATCATCCGAGAGAATACTGGAGGAGCATTGACAAGGCCGAAAGACACGACAGTATATTCATAAGAACCAAAGCTTGTTCTGAATGTTGTCTTGGGAATATCTTATTCACGAATGCGAATCTGATGATAACACATACGAAGGTCAAGCTTCGAGAATACTTTAGCCCCTTTGAGTTGCTCAAATAGCTCATTGATGTTGGGAAGTGGATACTTGTTCTTGATTGTCTTCTTGTTCAATGGACGGTACTCGACACAAAGTCGGTCCGTGCCATCCTTCTTCTTCACAAAAAGAACACCACAACCCCATGGAAAAGAACTCAGCCTGATCAAATCCAGACGCTCTTGTTCATCGAGCTGTTTCTTCAATTCCTTCAGCTCGCTGGGTCCAAGCTTGTATGGACGCTTGCAAACGGGTTCAGTGCCTGGCTCAAGTTCGATAACGAACTCAACTGGCCGGTGAGGAGGCATACCCGGAAGCTCTTCTGGAAAGACATCTTGATACTCACAAACGACTGGAATTTGAGAGATGGCATTCAATTCGCCCTTCTCATTGAGAGAGAAAAACCGAATGGTTTCATCACGAGCGGCATAAATAATCACATCCTCAGAAGAATGTGTCAATTGAATTTCCCTGGCAGCACAATCAAGTTGAGCTTTGTGCTTAGAAAGCCAGTCCATCCCGAGAATAAGATCAATATCCGAGTCACCAAGAACAACTGGAGAAGACAGAAATTTATAGTCGCCCATCTTGATGGAAATATCGGGAGCAACCAAACTAGAAGTCAAAAGCTTTCCCGAAGAAACAACTTGCATAACTTTGGATAAAATTTTTGTGTCAACATTATGCTTCGATGCAAATGGGTATGACAAGAAAGAATGCGATGCACCAGTATCAAAAAGAACTTTTGCAGGAATATCATTAACTGAGAGATTACCCATTATCACATCAGTAGATTCCTCTGCTTGAGCTGCATTCATCATGTTCACCTTTGCAGACTTTGGGTTATGCTTGACCACTGCATTGCTGGAAGATCTGACAGGAGGAGGAGGAGGCAGGTGCCTTTGGTTGAAGCACTTGTTAGCATAGTGACCTTTCTGCTGACACTTGTTGCAAGTCACCTCTGAGAGTGGACGGTGATAAGGAGCATTGGACTTTGGAGCTTGATTCTGAGACTTGTTCTGATAGCCAGAGTTGGAAGAACCATGGCCACCTTTGTTCTTCTGCTGGTAAGGCTGACGAAACAGAGGAGGAGGAGGCAACCAGAACTTCTGTTGCTTAGCTGTCACAAGTGAGGAAGAAGAAGACTGAATTGCGTCTCTGACTCTCTTCTTAGAAGCCTCACACTTGAGCTGAGCAGCCTCTTGCTTCAGTGCCATATTATAGAATTGATCAAACTGAGTAGGCTCAACAAGAACGAGAGCTAACTGCAGATCCTCTCTAAGGCCACCTCTGAAGTGATAGATCATACTCTTTTCATCAGGAATGTCTTGTTTAGCAAAGCGAGCAAGTTTCTGAAACTGGATGTTGTATTGATACACAGACATGTTGCCTTGCTTGAGATTGCGGAACTCCTCACGCTTGCTCTCAACAACACTTTGTGGAATGTGGTGCGCTTTGAAGTCCCGACAGAAGTCAGTCCAAGTGATCACACGACCTCCTCTGGAATCTTTGTATTGCTGATACCAATCAGCAGCTTGGTCCTTGAGCTGGAAAGAAGCGAACTTGACATAGTCCTCAGGCCTGACATTGCTACATTCAAAATGCTTGTTGATGTCCACGAGCCAATCATCGGCATCCGTGGCCTCGGCACAGTAGCTGAAAGACTTGGGCTGATTTGCGAGAAACTAGTTGAGTGTAGCGAAGTTAGGCTGATTGTTGCCTTGACCTTGATTGCCTTGATTGCCTTGCCCTTGGGTGCGTTCTTGCAAGAGTTGCAGAATCATCTGAGCATTGGCGTTGGTGGCTGCCATGATAGCCTGCCATGCCTCCGGAGGCGGAGGTGGTGGCGGAGGGTTCGCTTGACTCCCTTCATTGCGATCCGGATTCTGACGCGTTGGCGGAGCCATCCTGAAGAGGGTGACATCCGTTAGCATCTTGATAGACAAATAGATAAGTAGAATCAACGGATAGAACTTGCAACATATAGTCTTCACAATAAACATTCGAACGAAGATGAACGAATGAATTCCATAGTAAATCATCACACTTCCGTAAGTTGAGAAGCCACTTGAAAAAGATATGGAATCAACATATAACTTCGAAGCAACTCGAATACCACAATTGAAAACAAAACAAAGTATTGGCTTGCAGAATAAGCCGGAACAAACATATGATAGAGGTTTCGTCCGAAGTTTTCGTGGTGGGGCCCACACGGGCTCAATCATACAGCACCATCATGTACAAGGCTGTGCACATGACATACGAAGCGTCCCCGAGTCGGCATAGCCAAGGACTCTTTAAGACACTACGAGACCACTGTAAAATCAACCATGTACAGGCGGACCACTAGACGTCGAACCCCAATCTCATATCAAGCGTCTGTCGGAAAGATATCCTAAGGCTACTAGAATTCCCACTTATAAACTCCCGAAACTTTCTGGTTATGCAATCTGGTGTTGGGGATACAGGGGACACAAAATATATCACCCAAACTAGCAATCCCTAGATCCAGCTGTATCCATCCGTCAACACATAACCAAGAAACCTTCGGAAATCGTTTACCTCAACCTTCGAAAAACATCCGTTATACAAGTTATGGCAATACTCCCGAACTCCCGCCCCAGTACTGGGTGGCATCGAGGTGATCTCACCAACAACTGCATAAAAGATATTTCGATGTCGGCGAAACTCAGGTATTCCAGAACTGCAACGATAAAATTGTGACGACAACACCTCGGAGCTCAACTCCCCGGGACACTGCCACAACCCCTAAATGTCAGGAGGCACCAAGAACAATGTTCTCGTCACAAAACCATCGAAACGATTCCAAGATACCCGCGTGATCCTAAAAAAAAATTAGTGAAATTTGAGGAGAGAAGAGTCAAAACTTCTACGTCAGGAGACCTCACTAGAGCGACGAAGGGACTGAGGAGTAAAAAGAATCCTACTCTCCGATATATATAATCTTAAGACTCAAAACATTTTTTGTTCTAGACTCAACAACGCCAGCGATTCGATCAAGCAGGGGGCTCCTAAGTCGGGGATGGCTCTGATTACCAACTTGTAACGCCCACGATGCGGCTATATCTCCCACGTGTCGAGGCACGACTTAGAGGCATAACCGCATAGTGGTTTTGTCGCAAGAAGGGTCATCTTCACACAATCCCATGTAATGAACAAGAATGGGATAAAGAGTTGGCTTACAATCGCCACTTCACACAATACATAAATATAATTCATACATCATCCAAAATACATGCATATAGACCGACTACGGTCAAAATCCAGATGAAAATAAGACAACCCCAAATGCTAGATCCCCGATCGTCCCAACTGGGCTCCACTACTGATCATCAGGAAAAGACACATAGTAACGACCACGTTCCTCGTCGAACTCCCACTTGAGATCGACCCCATCATCTGCACTGGCATCGTCGGCACCTGCAACTGTTTTGGTAGAATCTATGAGTCACGGGGACTCAGCAATCTCACACCCGCGAGATCAAGACTATTTAAGCTTATAGGAAAGGATGGTGTAATGAGGTGGAGCTGCAGCGGCAATAAGCATATATGGTGGCTAACATACGCAAGAGAGAGCGAGAAGAGAAGCAACGGAGCGGTCGTCATCTAGCAATGCCCAAGAAGTGATCCTGAACTCCTACTTACGTCATACATAACTCAGACCGTGTTCACTTCCCGGACTCCGCCGAGAAGAGACCATCACAGCTACACACGCAGTTGATGTATTTTAATTGGGTCAAGTGACAAGTTCCCTACAATCGGACATTAACAAATTCCCATCTGCCTCATAACCACGGGCACGGCTTTCGAAAGATAAATACCCTGCAGGGGTGTCCCAACTTAGCCCATCATAAGCTCTCACGGTCAACGAAGGATAAACCTTCTCCCAGAAAGGCCCGATCAGTCTCGGAATCCCGGTTTACACGACATTTCGACAATGGTAAAACAAGACCAGCAAAGCCGCCCGATGCGCCGACAAATCCCGATAGGAGCTGCACATATCTCGTTCTCAGGGCACACCGGATGAACATCCTACGAGTAAAACCAGACCTCGAGTTTCCAGGAGGGGGCCCCGCTGTCTACTCAGTTCGGACCAACACTCGAAGGAGCACTGGCCCGGGGGGGTTAAAATAAGATGACCCTCGGGCTCGCGAAAACTCGGGGGAAAGGCTTAGGTGGCAAATGGTAAAACCAAGGTTGGGCCTTGCTGGAGGAGTTTTATTCAAGGCGAACTGTCAAGGGGGTCCCATAAATCACCCAACCGTGTAAGGAACGCAAACTCAAGGAACATAATCCCGGTATGACAGAAACTAGGGCGGCAAGAGTGGAACAAAACACCAGGCATAAGGCCGAGCCTTCCACCCTTTACCAAATATATAAGATGCATTAATTAATAAGAGATATTGTGATATCCCAACATATCCATGTTCCGACATGGAACCAACTTCAACTTCACCTGCAACTAGCAACGCTATAAGAGGGGCTGAGCAAAAGCGGTAACATAGCCAAACAACGGTTTGCTAGGAAAGGATGGTTAGAGGCTGACATGGCAAAATGGGAGACATGATATAGCAAGTGATAGGTAGCGCAGCATGGCAATAGAGCGAACAACTAGCAAAGCAAAGATAGAAGTGATTTCGAGGGGTGGTCATCTTGCCTGCAAGGTTCTCAGAGTTGTCGAAAGCTTGATCCTCGTAAGCGTACTCAACAGGTTCCTCGTTCACGAACTCGTCTCCCGGCTCTACCCAAGACAAGAACACAAGCCACGGAACCACAATCAATCACGAGAAATGCACAAGCAACATGATGCAAAACATGTATGATATGCGAGATATGATATGCGATGCATATGCGTGCTCCGGAAGGAACATGATGAACAAGGCAGTAACTTGGTAAACCAAGCATTCCACTGGAAAGATGAGATGATTTCGGTCAAAATCGATATAAAGATCACCGGAAACGGATGCACGGTTTGCAAATGGCAAGCAAAACAAGAATGACACGAATCTGCGATTAACAGCATGGTAGCACTTAAAATGCAACAAGTAACAATGCTACAGCATTCCAACATAGCAACAAAGCATATGACAGGAATCTACATGAGATTCTTGACAAAAGATGAACACTGAGCTACGGTTAGATCACAACATATCAAGTTCAAACTAGCATGGCAAAAGTGCAAAAGATAACAGGTTCACAGACTTGGTGAAAAAACTGGACATGGCAGAAAACAGTAACAGGTAGCAATGTTCAGAGCACGAAATCAACATGCTACAGGAACTCAACATGGAAAAACAAGGCATGGCAGTGTTCTACTCAAAGCACATGACAAAAGTCCCTTACTGACCATAAGCCAAAAAGGACCAGAAGATATGATGGCAAGCATGTAAACATAGCAAGTTCCGTTATCAGGTTTCAGACAGCAGAAAACAGAGCATGGCAGAAATAATAATATTAAGGCCTCTTTGTGAGCTTGATGCACTCACTACAGAGCAATGCATGACAAACCAAGCATACCTACAGCAAGATGGAATGTTTATGAAGCTATTCATGGCAAGAAAAAGAGCATAGCATGTATGGATCAACTACAATAAGCTTGGCAAAATTGCATATCATGTTTAGAATCTGCCAGAAATATTTTATAGCAAAAGTAGAGCAAGATTGAGTCATGCTATGTTCCTCCATAATTGCAAATAAGGGCAGGAATGGATCAATTACAACTATATCTACAAAACATCCTTACTGAACATCTCCAAAATATGCATGGATCTCTCTGTAGCATCAAGTTTATATGGCAACAAAATAACAGCAAACAGAAATCACTGTCCTTGAAATGAGAAACATTACGGAGCCTACTTTGCATGCTTGTGCTAGTCACCACAGAAATCACAAAAATACAAGGCATACACCACTGGAAATATGGCATGGCATACAACAAAACACATGTAGAGCTCATGCCCATAAGATGCACGGATTAAATGATACAAAAATGACAAATCTCCAAGTTCTGATAAGAACCAGCAGATAACAGCAACTAGCCCTCTTGCAACAGAGATTTGGGCATCAAGATGACCTCTAATGAACATGGTGCAATTGAACAAAATGTAGAGCATCACGAGGCGAACAATTTGACATATTACACGCGCGAATCGGAGCTATATGCAAGGAGTTATGCAACGAGAAACATGAGCACTTGCTATAGAAAAATTATGACTTAGAAGAAAATTGGCACGGGAAAAAGTCAACGCCCAGTACCGAACAGATCCAGATCGGGGAAGAGCCGAGCGACGCTCGCCGGCGACGGGGGAGAAGAGGGCGGCGGCGGTCGGCGCTGGAGGGAGAGGAGCAGGGCGGAGGGAGGCGAGGCGACGGCGGGGAGGGACGCCGGCGGCGAGGGGCGCCGGGCCCGCGGGGAAGGACGGCGACGACGGCGGGGAGCCACGGCGCGGTGGCGGTTGGCGGCGGGGCGCCGCGCCGGCCGGCGGTCGTGGGAGGCGGCGGCACGGGGGAACCGCGGGCGGTAGGCGAACGGGCCCGCGGGCTCGCGGCGGGCTTCGCGGGCCGGCGGCGGTGGGGAGATCCGGCGCGCTGACGTGGCGGCTCGCGAGTGGCTGGAGGCGGCGGCGGTTTTGTCCGGCCGGCGTACGGACACGTCTAGCGCGGCGCGAGGGAAAAAGCTAGGGTTCGTCTGCGTTTCGTTTCGGGAGGGGATGCTCTTTTATAGCTAGAGGGAGCTAGGAGGCTCCAAATGAGGTGCGGTTTTCGCCCATACGATCGTGATCGAACGACCTAGAGCATGGAAGAGAGTTTGGTGGGTTTTGGGCTGTTTTTGAGGGGGTTTTACTGCAACACACAAATGGACTTTGCGGATGCCCGGTTAACCGTTGGAGTACCAAACGACCTCCAAATGGAACGAAACTTGACCGGTGGTCTCCGGGTGGTATAATAAGGCCACTTGACAAGCCTCGGTCCATTCCGAGAAATTTTGACACCCGCTCATGAAAGAAAACAAGAGGGGTGCACCGGAGGAGATAGGAGCGCCGGATTGCAAAACGGACAACGGGAAAAATGCTCGGATGCATGAGACGAACGCGTATGCAAATGCAATGCACATGATGACATGAAATGAAAATGCATGACAAGAACAAAATGCAAAACGACAAAAAAAACCCGACCACGAAGGGAATATCATAACACATAGCCGGAAATGGCAAGAGTTGGAGTTACAAATATGGCAAATTACATGCGGGGTGTTACAATTAAGTCTTCCAGGTGTGGTCGAATTGACAACTCAGCTGCTAATACTTGAGAATATTCTTTGGCTCCCCTTGTGTCGAATCAATAAATTTGGGTTGAATACTCTACCCTCGAAAACTGTTGCGATCCCCTTACTTGTGGGTTATCATCTACCAAGCGCTAGACATGTTTGCTTGAATGGAAATAAGTTGTCAATAGAAATTAGTAAACTATTTTTGAATAAACAATATCGAAGACATAAATATGGTTGAGAAACTCATATAATGGTACAATTGGAGGCGTCTACACATCGACCCAGATGTCGATATTACCTTCAATATCATCTCCCGGACGAATATCAAAGGTGATAACCATATCAGGCTCAAATGCATAAGTCTTGCATAGTGCTTGCCAAGTTTTGCAATCAAAATAGGTGTAGGTGTCTGCGTTGTATAATTTTGCATGGAAAGTATAACCATGCTCGGTCTTCAAGTAAACTCTCTTTACCTCCATAGTTTTCATAGGACTGAAACCTATCTTATCCAAGACAAAAACTCTTGCATGGCAGGGGATACGCTAGTAGCTGATACGTCTCCAACGTATCTATAATTTTTTATTGTTCCATGCTATATTATATTCTGTTTTGGATGTTTAATGGGCTTTACTATACAATTTTATATTATTTTTGGGACTAACCTATTAACCAGAGGCCCAGCCCGAATTGCTGGTTTTTTTGCCTATTTCAGTGTTTCGAAGGAAAAGGATATCAAACGGAGTCCAAACGGAATGAAACCTTCGGGGACGTGATTTTCGGAACAAACGTGATCCAGAGGACTTGGAGTCTACATAAAGCAATCAACGAGGAGAGCACGAGGCAGGGGGCGCGCCTACCCCCCCCCCCCCAGGCACGCCCTCCACCCTCGTGGGGCCCACGTTCCTCCACCGACATACTTCTTCCTCCTATATATACCCATATACCCTGGAAACATCAGATACGGAGCAAAAACCCTATTTCCACCGCCTTTACCTTCTGTACCCGTGAGATTCCATCTTGGGGCCTTTTCCGGCGCTCCGCCGGAGGGGGCATTGATCATGGAGGGCTTCTACATCAACACCATAGCCTCTCCGATGATGTGTGAGTAGTTTACCTCAGACCTTCGGGTCCATAGTTATTAGCTAGATGGCTTCTTCTCTCTTTTTGGATCTCAATACAAAGTTCTCCTCGATCTTCTTGGAGATCTATTCGATGTAATCTTCTTTTGCGGTGTGTTTGTCGAGATCCGATGAATTGTGGGTTTATGATCAAGATTATCTATGAACAATATTTGAATCTCCTCTGAATTCTTTTATGTATGATTGGTTATCTTTGCAAGTCTCTTCGAATTATCAGTTTGGTTTGGCCTACTAGATTGATCTTTCTTGCAATGGGAGAAGTGCTTAGCTTTGGGTTCAATCTTGCGGTGTCCTTTCCCAGTGACAGCAGGGGCAGCAAGGCACGTATTGTATTGTTGCCATCGAGGATAAAAAGATGGGGTTTATATCATATTGCATGAGTTTATCCCTCTACATCATGTCATCTTACTTAAAGCATTACTCTGTTCTTATGAACTTAATACTCTAGATGCATGCTAGATAGCGGTCGATGTGTGGAGTAATAGTAGTAGATGCAGAATCATTTCGATCTACTTGTCACGGACGTGATGCCTATATACATTATCATTCCTAGATATTCTCATAACTATGCTCAATTCTATCAATTGCTCGACAGTAATTTGTTTACCCACCATAATACTTATGCTCTTGAGAGAAGCCACTAGTGAAACCTATGGCCCCGGGTCTATTCTCCATCATATTAATCTTCCAACACTTAGCTATTTTTATTGTCGTTTATTTTACTTTGCATCTTTATCATAAAAATACCAAAAATATTATCTTATCATATCTATCAGATCTCACTCTCGTAAGTGACCGTGAAGGGATTGACAACCCCTTTATCGTGTTGGTTGCGAGGTTCTTATTTGTTTGTGTAGGTGTGTGGGACTTGTGCGTGATCTCCTACTGGATTGATACCTTGGTTCTCAAAAACTGAGGGAAATACTTACGCTACTTTACTGCATCACCCTTTCCTCTTTAAGGGAAAACCAACGCAGTGCTCAAGAGGTAGCAGTAGCATAGTAAAAAAATTATAAGTTGAAGCAAATGAAGCAGATGTCATGCTTAATTACGAAAAAAGACTTGTTGTTGTGACTTACTGTATCCACTTCGAAGCTCTCGTCCAGCTTGATGCTGAAGCGCCTATTATCATCACAGGAAGATTCTGTCGCACAGGCCACGCTCGTCTTCGCAGTATTCGCAAATACCGAAATCCTTTTCGTCGTCAGACATTTCCTATGTTCATAGTTGAAACATTAATTGAAAATCGATCGAAGGCAACTACCAGGATACTCAACACACAAATCCGAGGCACTCGATATTTCCTACATATTCTAGCACAAGTCATGCCAAAATTCACGAAAAAATCCGGCATGACCTTTGCTAAAATAGGACATATCGAGCGCCTGAAATTTGCTGGAAGGAAATGAATCAACACTCCGGCAAAACATAGGCCACTCGGAGGTGTAACCTGCAAACATGACCGGCCACTTGGGCAAGCACATATCCTATTTGAGCAACACAAGATATACATGTTTTTATTATCTACATCATATATATGAGCATTCAAACTTGATGGTCATTGCATTTCAATGGTTGAAAATATGAGAAAAAACATTTCAAAATATCTTATTAGCATGCATTCAATAAGCAAAACCAAATCGTAAAATAAATAAGTATTTTAATTAGCATGCATTCAATAAGCAAAAGTAAATCATCTCTTGCGTTCGTACATCATCGAATATTATCACTAATACATCCCGAATAATATCATAGATATAACATCACTAATACAACTAAAACCCTAGCGAACGATGGGTATCGGCGCGGGCGGTGGACACCCAAAAAGAAGGAACCATCATAGGATCATAGCTCTAGTGAGATCCCTGGAGAACCGCCAGGTATTGGAGAACCTGTGCTCCAACGCAACCAAGTAGCGACGGACGTGCGCGTCCTCGCTGACACGGTGACGTACCACCTCCGCGGGGTCCTCAAGCCTCTGGACCGTCACCGGCTCACGTGACCGCCACCAAAGAAGGTTCGGGTCAACGACGGGCTGGCTCCTCACCAAGCCGCGCCACCCGGTAGGTAGCGCCTCCCAGTACCAGCCCGGCGGAGCCCAGTCCCGGACATGGCCCATCGGGTCAAGCAGGTGTCCTCCGCCGAGTCGACGACGAGGATGCGGGATAGCATTGTCGACGTCGATGCGGGAATAATTGATTTAACTAAAAAAATAACAACAAATGTGACATGTTCAACTAGTTCTTACTAAAAATAAACTTACTATAAATAAAAATAAACTAGTTCTTACTAAAAATAAACTAGTTCAACTAGTTATATTAATTTTCTCACTAAAAATACACTTGTTCTATTAATTCAACTAGTTCTTACTAAAAAAACTAGTTCAACTAGTTCTATTAAATTTCTTACTAATTCTATTAAACACTAATGCCCTAGTTCTTACTAACTAATTAGTACCTAGGAACTACTGCCCTAATTACCATCTAATTTGATGAACCCTAACTAATTTGATGCAATCTAAAATTTGAATAACCCTAGGCAGAGGTAGGGGAGGGGGAGGAGGAGGCGTACTCACCTCTGGTGCCTGCGGCAGAGGGCTGCGTCGAGGTCGGGGTCGGGGCTCGGGCGCGCGGCGGAGGGCGGTGTCGAGGTCGGGGTCGGGGCTCGGGCGCGCGGCAGAGGGCTGCGTCGAGGTCGGGGTCGGGGGCGGCGTCAAATCCTGGGTCGGGGCGGCGTCGAGGGTGTGCAGAGACCGACGGGAGAGCGCGCGGCGGAGGGCGGCGATGCAGGGCGACGGCGGCGGCGACAGCGGAGGAGTTGGGATTTGGGGGAAGTGGCCGTGGTGAAGAATGAACTGCGCGGTTAAGTCGAAAGTAGCAGTAGCGCGTCCCAGGAAGTGCGCTACTGCTAAGTTAGCTATAGCGTGTTTCCGAACTGCGCTGCTGCTATTCCTTTCTCTTTTTTCCCCTTTTTCATTTATTTTTCTTTACTTTTTTTTTCTTTCTCCTTTTTCTATTTCTTTCATTTTCATTTACTTTTCTATTTGCTTTTCATTTAATTTTATTTTATTTAGCAGTAGCACCTTTCTACGTAAACGCACTGCTACAAAACAAGTAGCAGTAGCGCTGTTTCTATTAGATCGCTACTACTATGTGTACCCTATCGGCTTACCAGTGGGAATTTTAGTAGTAGCGCTTTTATCTTCAGACGCGCTACTGCTACAAATATATCTGTAGCGCGGTTTTCGCCAACGCGCTACTGCTAGTTATCACTAGCGTGCGTTTTTAACAAGCGCTACTACTAAAGTTCTGTGTATAAGGTTTTCCCTAGTAGTGAACATTACAGCCGACGAGGCTTCTTGGAGGCCGCCTCTTGCCGATGACGCCGAGAGAGTCATCGACTTGCCGCCAGCCATTGCAGCCGACAAGGCTTCTTGGAGGCCGGTTCTTGCCGACGAGGATGAGAGATTCGTCGACTTACCTCCGGCCATTGCAGCTGACGAGGCTTCTTGGAGGCCGGTTCTTGCCGACGAGGATAAGAGAGTCATCGACTTACCGTTGGCCATTGCAGCCGATGAGGCTTTTTGGAGTTCGCTTCCTATCGACAATGATGAGAGAACCGTCGAAAATTGCAGTCGGCAATGCTTCTAGGCCGCTTCTTGCCAACGAGGACGAGAGAGCCGTCGACTTGCAACCAGTCTTCCTGCTGACGAGGCCGAGGGGCTTGCCTCGCCGCTGCAAGCAAATCCCCCCCCCCCCCATCCCCCGGCGGCAGGAAAGATTGATTTGGGGAAGCCAGGCGGAAAGAGGAAAGATCGATTTTTTACATGGAAACCAAGAAGATGTCGGACAATATATAAGTCGTATTGCCCGACGGCAGTGCTCGGACTCCTTCCGTCGGGTCTAATGAGTCCGCCTAAATGGTGGATGGGTCCGGTGCAAGGTGTGTTGCCGCTGCCTCACCAGAGGCGGTACGATCCGTCTGGCATCTGAACGTGATGGCGGATGCGCAACCGCTTAGCTAGCGCGCCGAGGCAGAGGTGAACGCATGGGCATCGTCCGGCGCAAATATGGCGTGGTGTGCCCGCCGTGTGCGAGCCAGCGGGCGCGGGAGGTGGTGGCAGCCCTCATGGCGGTGGACGTTGGCGAGGCAGAGTCGCATTCTCCGGCGCCCCGTATGGTGCACGGCAAGTCCGGGCACCGCAATCGCATACTGGTGGACGTCGTCGACTCCTCCCACGACGGATCCATCATCGATCTCATGTCCATCGGCACCGTCAAAGCTCTGGACTCCGACGAGGAAGAGTAGGGCATGGGACTCGGTGACACCTTGAGTCTCGTGAGCCGGCGCGTGTCCCATGTCCTACTCTACCTCGCCGGCGACCAAAGCAACAATTTGAAGGGCGCAACCGGCAGCCGGACATGGGCACTACGGAGTCGGACGAGCTTCGCTTAGATTACATTTGGTGTTGCATGCAATAGTATGGATTTGAGATTTCTTAACTGAGGTATCCGGTTGTGAAAGAGATTATTCGATGCGTGACCAGTCACTGTCCACGGACGCACCCGGGCGCGTCCGCAGACGTTTGAGGGTCGAATTTGCTGTATCCAGTTGTAGATGCTCTTAGGGATGTTTTGGCTACTATTCTTGTTTCAATTATCTACTCATATCCCCATACTTGGTGGTTGCACTTGATTTATCCATTATCACTAAGACTTCGTTAAACTGGCTAATAGCCTGACATGAGCGTACGATTTGCATCTTTTCATTACTACTATGTTTTTATGCTTAAGTTGTTATTGGTTTGTGAGTACATTCAAAGTGAATATGTGACTTTTTACGTGGCCAGATGCGGGAGGTAATGATTATGCATATTGTATGGAACCCGACGTCACCAACTAGGAAGTGTACCAACAGTGTCCCTATGGAATGGAGTCCATGTTGGGGAACGTAGTAATTTCAAAAAAAATCCTACGCACACGCAAGATCATGGTGATGCATAGCAACAAGAGGGGAGAGTGTTGTCCACGTACCCTCGTAGACCGTAAGCGGAAGCGTTATGACAACGCGGTTGATGTAGTCGTACGTCTTCACGGTCAACCGATCCTAGTACCAAAAGTACGGCACCTCCGCGATATGCACACGTTCGGCTCGGTGACGCCCCACGAACTCACGATCCAGCAGAGTGTCGAGGGAGAGCTTCGTCAGCACGACGGTGTGATGACGGTGATGATGAAACTACCGGCGCAGGGCTTCGCCTAAGCACAGCAACGATATGACCGAGGTGGATTATGGTGGAGGGGGGCACCGCACATGGCTAAGAGATCAATGATCAACTTGTGTGTCTATGGGGTGCTCCCTTCCCCCGTATATAAAGGAGTGGAGGAGGGGGAGGGCCGGCCCTCTACTATGGCGCACCCTTGGGAGTCCTACTCCCACCGGGAGTAGATTCCCCCCTTCCAAGTAGTAGGAGTAGGAGAGAAGGAAGGGGAGGAGAGAGGGAAGGAAGGGGGGCCGGCTCCCCACCCAATTCGGATTGGGCTAGGGGGCGCGCCCTCCACCTTTTCCCTTCCTCTCCTCTATTCCACTAAGGCCCAATAAGGCCCATATACTCCCCGGGGGGTTCCGGTAACCTCCCAGTACTCCGGTAAATGCCCGAACTCATCCGGAACCATTCCGATGTCCAAACATAGGCTTCCAATATATCGATCTTTACGTCTCGACTATTTCGAGACTCCTCGTCATGTCAGTGATCATATCCGGGACTCCAAACTACCTTCGGTACATCAAAACACATAAACTCATAATACCGATCGTCACCGAACGTTAAGCGTGCGGACCCTACGGGTTCGAGAACTATGTAGACATGACCGAGACACGTCCTCGGTCAATAACCAATAGCGGAACCTGGATGCTCATATTGGTTCTCACATATTCTATGAAGATTTTCATCGGTCAAACCGCATAACAACATACGTTGTTCCCTTTATCATCGGTATGTTACTCGCCCGAGATTCGATCGTCGGTATCTCAATACCTAGTTCAATCTCGTTACCGGCAAGTCTCTTTACTCGTTCTGTAATGCATCATCCCGCAACTAACTCATTATTCACATTGCTTGCAAGGCTTATGGTGATGTGCATTACCGAGAGGGCCCAGGGATACCTCTCCGACAATCGGAGTGAAAAATCCTAATCTCGATCTATGCCAACTCAACAAGTACCATCGGAGACACCTGTAGAGCACCTTTATAATCATCCAGTTACGTTGTGACGTTTGGTAGCGCACAAAGTGTTCCTCCGGTATTCAGGAGTTGCATAATCTCATAGTCATAGGAACATGTATAAGTCATGAAGAAAGCAATAGCAACATACTAAACGACCAAGTGCTAAGCTAACGGAATGGGTCAAGTCAATCACATCATTCTCTAATGATGTGATCCCGTTAATCAAATGACAATTCATGTCTATGGCTAGGAAACTTAACCATCTTTGATTCAACGAGCTAGTCAAGTAGAGGCATACTAGTGACACTCTGTTTGTCTATATATTCACACATGTACTAAGTTTCCGGTTAATACAATTCTAGCATGAATAATAAACATTTATCATGATATAAGGAAATATAAATAACAACTTTATTATTGCCTCTAGGGCATATTTCCTTCAGTCCATCTACATGTTATGTCATTTTGTCTTCTACTTCTAGTATTTTAGGCCCTATTTTCTAGGGAATTTTTCGTTAGTGCCACTACCAAATTGGGATATTCGAGGCTTGCCGCTCGAACTTTCTGAATTCGGTCTTCCCCACTACTGCTTGCAAAAAAAATAGTTGCATGCCCCTTGGGATCGCCTCTGCTCGCTGTCGTCTCCTTTGCGTCATTACCTTTCATCTGGGACCCACCACTCGCTACGCCAAGCATAGCGATGAGGAGATCAGCCGGATGACCGTTCTGACCGATGTGGGGGGGCACCAATATTGATGAGCAGACTAGGTTCACTGTTCCTGACTATGTGGGGCCCACCATTGACGGGACAATACATCCATAATTCCATTTTGTCCGATTTGCATGCCTCGTTGGCTCATGCATTGAATGTCGATGACCGTCACATTTCTCAGGGCGTGTCGATCGATCTACCAGCCACCAATAATTAGTGGTTGCCCAGGATGTTCCCGAGGCACCTTCCCCACACCCACTTTCGCACACTTCTTATCGCATGTAGTTAACCCACATGCATAGGGGATCTATCATAGCCTTTTCGATGAGAGTGTTAGAACCCTACACTGAGCAGAAGGAATTGATTGATGAAAACTGGTAAAGAATCACTATAAAAACTGCAAAGATTTTTTTTTATAGTTTGTTTCACCACAAAAATAATTGCTAGAGCACAAATTGTAACAAAAATGCAACAGTGCAGCAAGTGGCCTGATTCTTAATGCAAGAGTGATGACCCCACAAGTATAGAGTATCCATTGTAGACTTTTCGAGAAGAGTGTCAAACCCACAAAAAGCAGAAGGAGTTGAGAAATGTATATACGCCAATACAAGTTGTTCTTTGCGTCATACATATGAGTCCAAACAATCTAGAAAATAATGCTTATCTTGTCAAAAGTCTGGAAATCTCACAACACGCATGTCGGGTGATTTTTGTTAGTCAAAAGCTGAGCTCTTTATCTTTGGCACAGGGAATTTTGTCTTGCTTTTTCTGTGAGACATGTAATTTTCTCTTGCAAATTAATTTTCTAGGAGTATATGCAGAGGTATGGAATAATGCATCGCGCCATGAGCGAGTGAGCTAGTTGGACAAGGACGTGGGTGTGCAAATCCAGCTGCTCTCCTTGTCAGTGATGTGCCGTACCAGGACCAAATAGCCAGGAAACCGACCGGTAATGGTTCATTCGTCTCACGGGTTCCACTCGTATGTACTTAAGTTAATATAAAGTTGGGTTATCTACTTTGGAACGGAGGAAGTACTTACGTACGTGCTGCTTCTCCTGAATAGTCTTTTGCGTGAGACTGGAACTCCTGACAATTATACGTTGGAACATCTTCAGCCGTCACCTTCCATCACATCCGCCATTGGCTAATCGGGTCCAATCTTGGATTTCATTTAGATTTGCTTGCTACATGTTCGCACAAGGAAAAACCATTGGCCGCCTGGTGTTTTCTCTGCCGTGGAATTCCTGGTTCCAAACAGAGACCAGCTGCGCTTTCCAGGCACCGGTAGTCGTGTTTCCGTGTCACCGGTGGTTCCACGGGCAGAAAACTAATCGACATTGTTGATGGTTCTTGAGGTAAGCATCCATATGGGTTGACCCTGACTTTGTGATCGACCAGCTGATCACGGGTGGAACCAACGTCAGCTGCGAGTAGTTAGCTAGGCGGTTTTGCTATTGAGTTTGTGAAGCGTAGAGCTTAATTAGGAGATTTGCCGACGGTGGAAGATTTAATTCACCCGCCGGCGGCCGCCACCTGCCGGCGCGCCGTGGGCCTCGACGGCGACGTCATAATACGAGGCATAGATGGAGGGAGCTGGAAGCCAGACGAAAACATGCATATTGCCGTCGTCGCCCTCTCGGCGTATGCATCCATACACCAACCAAAACAAAGGCAAATAAATAAAGCAATTATGTATTGCCCCTCGAAAATCGCAGGGGCACTTTGTAAGCTAAATTAGGTTTACATAAGATTTACTGTCCAAGATAAGGATATACTGGATGATCTACACTGTGTGAACATAAATAATTTTTTTAAATGGCACATGGCATCTTTTGAATTGAAATGAATGACAGATGGCTTGGAGCAGAGCCAAGATACCCAATATACTATTAAGAAAAACATTGCAAGACATCCAATTATTTGGTGGTTGGTCGAGGAAGGTACGTCCCTACCAACTAGCATATGTTTCTCGCATGATTCTCTGGTATCAACACGCAGGTTATATACGTATGTACCAACCAGTTGCCAGCCATCCCTAAGGTAGAAAGTACTAAGTAACAATGACACCATATGTACCAACCAATTGTTAGCCATCCCTGGGTGCCAGATCTGAAGTTCGATAGCGTGTCCGGAGTGTTGCCTCGGTCTGATTTGTTCAACAGTAATGGTTTCACCTTTGATGAGCCACCTTGGAGGTCCGCAAAACTGCATCACAGCGATAGAGCCGCGTCGAGCCCGGGTGTGAAGCTGATTCGTAATTTTCCTTTGATGGCTAATGTGGTGGTGTCAGAGGCAGGTGACAGGCGTCGGTGTCAAGCTCAGAGGATTCTTCGGTCTTATTTGTAATATTACTCCTCGGTTGGTGTTCCTTTGTGCTAAGGCTAGCATTCTGCTATCTTTTCAATTTTGCCAGGTCGGTATGTACATCACTTGTGTCCCCCCTTTTCGAAAATGTACATGACTTGTACTATGATCCTTATGATATAAATAAGACACGTATTACCATGTAAAAAAATGCCAGCCATCCCTAAGTTACAAAGTACTAACAAAGATGACATGTTTGCTATTCATGTGCTTCACGTCATTTTTGATACGATTGAGCATGCACCGGCACCGAGTATGTCTCAACAAAATATCTTATTCACGGCACGGAAACTATGATGACGCTCATGAGGCCATAATATGTTCTTGTCGTGAAGAATCTCTTGTGTGATGCAACATATTTAGATGGTTTCAATGAAACAATCCATATAATCGCCCGAAATGCAAGGTAATCATACCGTGAGATGACCGGAACTTAACAATCAACTCAGCTGACAGCTAGTGGTAGTTTGTTACATGCGACAATGGTTTGAATCATCAATCTACAACAAGGTAACGTTCAAATCCTTGGAATGTAGAAACAATTCGGCATCAGAATAATTATCCATTTTCCCGCAAAAGAAAAGAATGATTCTCCATTATCCATAGGATGTCGATCGTCCAGTCTAGAACATAAATGAATTTCAAACACACAACTCTTTACATTCATAATTACGCATAGCCGGTCGTCTACTTACTAGCTTGCTCGTGTCGGCTTCTAAGATCACTACCCTATCCATCCACGAAAATCTAGCCAAATCTTTGGCCTCGAACTCGATATAAACATGTTTATGAACCGGAATAAGTCTCTATTTCTACATGCATAATACTTGTGTTCTAAACCATATCTGAATTTGCAAATATGCACCTCAGTTATACAGACCCATTAGCCAGCCGTCTTATTCACTCACACTCAAGGTCGCCACGCCATCCATCCATCAGCCATCCGATGGCGCCAAATGCCGTCCATACACGTCCCCATACAACAACTAACTCCAAATAAGCAACGATGTGGTGTGTATGATATGATTGTACGGGCATGTATATGTTGGCCCCTGGAAACTTGTAGGGACGACTTGTAAGCTAAAATAGTTTCAGAGAAGATACATTATCCAGGATAAGGATATGTATGGTTGATCTTCGATGATACACTATCACGTGTAGAAGAAGATATCAGGTACATATGGCAAATGACATGTTTAGATGGCTTGGAGCAAGGGAAAGATGGCCATAGAAGAAACCAACATTTTGAATTATCCGGTGCATGGTCGATGGAGGAAGCTAGTACCAACTGGCATATTTTTTTGTGGTTCTTCCTAGGATGATTGTCTGGTATCATCAAGTGGGTTATGTATATGTTTGCACAAGCTAATTGCGAGTTTGCAACCACTCTAGCCTAGAAACTATCAACAATAGTACATACCATGTAACTATATCTGCTTCATGGCATTTAGACGATTCACCGACCTATTTCAGAGTGATTTTCAGATGGTTTCGGTGAAATCATTCATGTGTCACCCAAAAAATAGGTGTCATCATGTTATATATGCTAAAGCGAAAGGCCAAATAATTGTACCGTAGGATGACCGAAAACTATCGGTCAAGTCTCGCAGAAACGACGATCGTAGTTGTCAATCCACAACGCGATAACGTTCAAAGCCCCAAATATGAATATCCCTGGACCAGAATAATTCTCGATTTTATATTGGCATGACACCGAAAATTTGGTCTAGAACATAGACAAATTTGGTTTCTTGGCTTTTTTTTTGTTTTTGAAACATGGTATTTTCTCTCGCTAATTAATTTTCTATGCATGCACGGAACTAGTAATAATCCGCTTTAGCTAAACTTCAGTTGCTTGAAAACCCAATTAGGGGCAGTCGAATATTTTTCCAAACTATGGGCATACACAGTTACACACTGACACACACATATAATGATGGTTAGAGAGACTGTAGTATCCTCAGCCCACCAGGGTTCAAATCCTGGTGCTCGCATTTATTTCTGGATTTATTTCAAGATTCTCGGCGATGCGCATTCAGTGGGAGGAGACGCTCCCGCCGATGACGAGGTGCCTACGGTAACTACGTAAATTTCAAGATGATATGCCGGCTCAGTCTTTTGGAGGTGCTCATAAGGGTAGGGTATGCATGTGTGCTTTCATAAAAGTGAGTATATGCGCGTGTATATGAACGCTTGTGTGTACTGATCTTCAAAAAAAAAAGAGGAGGACTCTCCCGCCAAAAAAAACTAGAGGAGGACTGCTGCATGCATGCAACATGCAGCCATTGCGTGCAGGACGGGTGACGGGTGGCCGAGAGGCATTAATGGCCGTGTTAGTCTAGCAGTGTAATTCAGATCAAACATCAACTTTGTTTTAGTTTGAATTTATCAATGTTTTTGTATGAATTCTCTATCGTGTCAGCGCACGAGTCTAAATTTGTTTTCTACATCTTTTCTTTGTGTCTTCTTTTACTTTTGCTTTTATTTTCAGTTTTTTTTCATTGTGTGTAAGTGCGTCGGTGTGCGGGTGTATGCACGCATGTGCATGTTGAGGAAGATGACACCACGATTATAAGATGCAATTTCTTTTTGATATGTTGAGAGAGCATTAATCTCCAACGTTGGTGTTCTGTTATTTGAACACGAAGTATAATATGAATGTATAATACAAATTAATTGTAATTGGTGTGCGTATTGTGAAAAATTACACTATCTTTATGCAAATTTTGTCCTTATTTCTTTCTTTATCTTTCTTCTTAAAGGATAATACTAATGTTTATTCTTTCTTTGAAAACTTCATTATTATGATTTAGTATTACTTTTATTTTATTTTCTTTACTTTGTAAGGGTAATACCAATACCACTAATTTCATTCCTTCTTAGAAAACATTACTTTGTTTGAAAATATCACTATTATATGATTATTCTTGCATGTCGTAAAAATGTGTATTTTTGTGTAAATTGTGTGCAATGTTTTATATTATTTTTATTTTTATTTCATTACTTCTTAAAGGTATACCAATGCCACTAATTTATTATTTCTTAGAAATATCATTATTTAAAAAAAAATAGTATTTTTAAATTTTTTTATAATTTAAGATTAATACCAATGCCACTAATTCATTCATTCTTAGAAAACTCCTTACTTCCAATTCCACCATTATATACTTATTCTTGTATATTATAAAAACATTATATTTATGTGTAAATTGTGTTCAAATTGTGCCCTTATTTATTTTCATTATCTTCTTCAATAAAGGGTAATATCAATGTCACTAAATTATTTTTTTAGAAAACTTCTTTTTCGCAAAAATCCACTATTATATGCTTATTCTTGCATATTATAAAACAACACAATTTTTTTGTAAATTGTGTCCAACGTTTGTCATTATTTATTTTCTTTCTTTTTAAAGAGTAATATCAATGCCACTAATTAATTATTCCTTAGGAAATTTATTATTTTGATTTTGATTTATTTTTTATTTCATTTTGTTTGTTTTTAAGGGTAATACCAATACCACTAATTCATTCATTCATACTTCTTTTTGCGAAATTCCACTATTATATGCTTATTCTTGTGTATTATATAAAACACATTATTTGTGTAAATTATGTGGAAATTTTGTAATTATTTTGTTTTATATTTTCATTTTCTTTCATCTTAAATGGTAATACAAATTCCACTAATTTATTTCTTCGTAGACAACTTTTGTTTTTGCGAAAATTCCACTACTAAATGCTTATTCTTGCGTATTATAAACAAGTGCAATTTTTGTGCAAATTGTGTGCAATTTTTTATTTCCTTTGTTTTTGAAGGATAATACCAATGCCATTAATTAATTCTTGCCTCGAAAGCTTCCTTTGTTTGTTTTAATTTATTTTTATTTTAGTATGTAAGTATACGGGAATAAGAAGCATAGAGAAAGTATACATTTTTATGTTTCGTTATGTTACTTATAGTTGCATGATATTATTTTTATTTTTTAATCTGTGTTTGTTTAATTTAGGGTTAGTCCACTCCCATGATTCATTTTTGTTTACAAATAAATTATTTATTCTTTGTTTTTCCTTTGTTCAAATTTTCTACCAGGTAGCGCCATTCCTAGAGTTCTTTCTTCTTTTGAAAGAAATGTGTTCTTCTTTTTTTGTTCATTTATTATTTAACTGTATAATATATTTATTCTTGCATTTTCTAAAAGGTGTGTGCAAATTTTTGTTTTAAGTTTTAGCTCCAACACCACGATAGGAGAAACGCATGTACACACACGTGTGTGTGTTTTTGTGCGTGGGCATGTGGGTGGGTGTCTGTGTTTGTATGAGTGTTTTCTGCATGTGTATGCTCTCATGTCACGGCCTAGCCTAGTCTTAGTTGCAAAGTACGTACATATATACTTCAAAAAGGAACTAACTGGACCAAAACATACATCCTGCCAACTTGGATACAAATCTGGCTGAGCTTTTAAACCTCGACGCAGTCATTACCAAACCACGGGGTACTATAGATCAGCTTTTCGGTCTCTTTTTTAGTCCCAATTCAAGTAACTAGGTGAACAAATATGCGCTGTTGAAATCCTTAATGAGACCAAGTCAATAGGAGTGCTAATCATACTCATACAGGCCAGCCGTTCATGCAGATGCAGGAAAGAACATCGGATGCAATGGATTAGTGGCGAAGACACTGTTTAGGATAAGGATATGAATGGTTGATCTGCAATGGATATGAATAGTTCTCTATTTTATTTTGGCATGACACCGAAAATTTGGTCTAGAACATAGCCAAATTTGGTTTCTTGGCTTTTTTTTTTTTTGAGACATGGTATTTTCTCTCGCTAATTAATTTTCTATGCATGCATGGAACTAATAGTGCCTTCGCGCCATGAGCGAGTGAGCTAGATGGACAAGGACGTGGGTGTATAAATCCAGCTGCTCTCCTTGTCAGTGGTGTGCCGTACCAGGACCAAATAGCCAAGAAACCGACCGGTAATGGTTCATTCGTCTCACAGGTTCCTCTCGTAAAATCCCGACAGTTGTACGTTGGATCATCTTCAGCCGTCGCCTTCCATCACATCCGCAATTGGTTAGTTGGCTCCGATCTTGGATTTCATTGAGATTTCCTTGATATACGTTCGTACAAGGAAAACCATTGGCCGCCGTGGACTTCTTTGGTTCCAAACAGAGGCCAGCTGCGCTTTCCAGGCACCGGTGGTCGTGTTTCCGTGTCACCGGTGGTTCCACGGGCAGATAACTAATCGACATTGTTGCTGCTCCTTGAGGTAAGGGTTGACCCTGACTTTGTCGACGAGCTGATCACGGGTGGAATCAACGTTAGCTAGGGAGTAGTTAGCTAGGCGGTTTTGCTATTGAGTTTGTGAACCGTAGAGCTTAATTATAGGAGATTTGCCGACGGTGGAAGATTTAGTTCACCCGCCGGCCGTCGCCACCTGCCGGCCGGCGCGCGCCGGCACTCGACGGCGACGCCAACAATACGCCGCATAGACGAGAGCTAGCTAGGAGCCAAACGAAAAACATGTTGCCGTCGTCGCCCTCTCCATGTTATGTATCATGAACCAACCAAAACAAAGGCAAACAAAACCAATAAAAGCAATGATGTGATTGCGCGGGCATGTATATGTATTGGCCCCTCGGAAATCGTAGGGGCATTTTATAAGCTAAATTAGTTTCAGAAAAGATTCACTGTCCAGGATAAGGATATGCTGGTTGATCTTCCATCATTGATACACTGTGTGTACATATATAACTTTAAAAAATGGCACATGGCATCTTTTGAAATGAATGACAGATGGCGTGGAGCGGAGCAAAGATACCCACTGGATTAAGAAACCATACAAGACTCGAATTATTATTTTTGGTGGTCGATGGACGAAGGTACGTCCCTACAACCTAGCATATCTTTCTAGGACGATTCTCTGGTATAAACGTGTGGGTTATATATCTACTCCCTTCTAGCGTCAAAAACGTCTTATATTTTGATACGAAGAGAGTATGTACCAACCAATTACAAGCCACCCCTAGGTAGAAACTACTGACAAAGGTCTACCATATTGATATTCATGTGCTTCACAACATTTTAGACACGATCAAGCACGCACCCGCATCGAGTATGTCTCAACAATATATTCTATTCACGGCGCAGAAACTATGGTAACACCAAAATATGTTCTCGCCGTGATGAATCTCATGTGTGATGCAACATGTTTAGATGGTTCCAATGAAACTATCCATATAATCACCCGAAAAGATTAACATCATGTTATGGAGTACCGCTTCAGTACAACCCATATTTGATAAATGGTGGAGCTTAAAAGATACCTCTGATGGTCTAATCTCTATCTATCTAATAATAATAAAGCACGCAATACTTCTGTCTGTCCGTTGCGTTGTTTTGTAGAAAACCCCCATAGTTACTGGTAATTAATCTGTGGTACAGTTTTAAGTGATAAATAAACAAAAACGTTTCGTTTTGCAGAAACCTCCTGTAGTTTTTGATAATTAACTCACAGTACTGTTTTAAGTGACCCAGAGAAAATGTTATGCGTTTTACAAAGAGCCCCCTGCCATTTCCTAAATTCAGTCCGCAGTACATATCATATGTTTTTGAGAAATAGTAGTATCTTTTAAACCGTAACTCTAATTTTAATGTGTTATATATGAAATTTGATTAAGAAAATGTGTAGAATCTGAATATTATGTTATTTTATCTATTAAATTTTTTTAAATGTTGTTTTGGGTGCAACCTTAATAAATAGTGCACAACCCGTCTTTATTTTGTATCGGTGCAGATCCAGATAGAAAATGAACAACTCAGCAAAACTAAATTGAAGACGAAAGAAACCATCTATAACCACACATGCACGCGGCGGCAAAACCACGCAGGGGGCAAAGAAAGCAAATTTCCGATATTATGCCGAGAGAGATGCATTAGGATTGATACATTCAAACGCGTTGTGATTGTGTGGGCATTGATGGCATGTTCAAATAAATAACATGAATCTATTGAGGTCTTGTGTTGTTATTATTGAATTATGGGCGTGTGTTATTTTTTTCTCCCGTTGCAATGCACGGGCTCTTTTACTAGTTTAATTCTAACAAATTCATTAATCAGATTTGGTAGTAGCCCGCACATTCCCCACGCGATCAAGTACGTTCGATCATAACGGCATCAAATCAAAGCTAACTTTTGCTCGTGCATTACTGTCAGCGGATGTGTTGAACAGCAGCAACACACATGTACACGTACACGATCTTCTGATCGATCCGCTGTTGGCCGGTGCCTTTGGTCGAATCTAGCTCACTTACAGCTGATGGATTCATTATCCTCTGTAGCTAGCTCACACGATCGATGAATCAATCCACAACCAGCAATCAGTACACGCACGTAAATAAACAGCCAGGCGGCTGGAAACACAACACACACGAGAACACGGACAGACAAGATTGGAGGGGCCAAAAAACTATATTTCTTAATCCAGCCTCCCTCAGAAAAATTCCCCGTGTATTTTATCAAGGCTGGGGAGAGGGGGGGCATGGCCCCTGCAAGAACCAACGTAGCTCCGCTGCTGAGCATTTCGGATGAGGAAGAAGAATGAACAGTACAATTTCTTTCATGCGGAGAGAAGAACCAAAAAAAAAAGAATTAATAATGAAAGACGAAGTTAATCTTTTAAATTTTGGGGAGGGGGGGGGGGGGGGGGGCACTGAAGCGGGACTCCGCAATATATGCTCAAGCGAAATGCGCGGTGATTGTACTGTGAGATGGCCGGAACGTAACACACTATTGATAGCCTGTTAGAGACGACAACGGTTTGAAATGTCAATCTACAACACGGTAATGTTCAAACCCTTGAAAAATACTAACAATTCTGGATCGGAAAAATTCTCGATTTTCCACGGGATGTAGATCGTCCAGTCTAGAGCATAATTGAATTTCAAACACATATCTTTACATTCATACTTATGCATAGTTAGTCGTTTACTTAGCCGCACGCATGACATCAATCTAATTGGCATGCATGATGCCGCTTATAGTACTCTCATTATGGGAAGCCTAATGAATTGCATGAGAAAATGACTATGTGCAAGGTCCTCATCAAGAAAGGCAAAGGAAATTCGCTCAGGTGTTTTGTACCGTGAGAATTCTACCAAAATAAGATGTTAACTAACATCATGTTTATATGCTCGAGCGAAATCCTCGGTAATAAGATGTTAATTACCAAAGATCTATGGAAGTACCACGGCAACAGTGGCAGAGCTACTTGCATGGTTGATCCCCCAAAGAAAAGATGCATATTTTCTGAGTTAATTGTAAAAAACAACCACATTTGCGGCTAGGTTTGCGAAAAACCACCAAGTCGTTAATACATTGCAAAAATCACTGTGTTCCCACTAATTCTTTTGTAGAAAGCACTTATCACTCACTTCTGACAGATGGGGCCCGATTGTAAGGTGCTTTTTGTAGGATGATTCTCTAGTATCAACACGTACGTGGGTTATATATGTATGCACAAACCAGCTGCCACCCATCCCTAGGTAGAAACTACTAACAAGGGTAGCATGTTGCTATTCATGTGCTTCGCGAGTACGCACCGGCACCGAGTATGTCTCAACAATATATCTTATTCATGGTGCAGTAACTAGGATGACGCTCATGGCGCCACAACAAGTTCTCGTCGTGAAAAACCTCGTATGTGATGCGACATATTTAGATGGTTTCAATGAAAATATCCATATAATCGCTCAAAATGCATGGAAATCGTACCGTGAGATGACTGGAACTTAACAGTCAACTCTGACAGCTAGTGATAGTTCGTTACATGCGACAATGGTTTGAATCGTCAATCTACAACACGGCAATGTTCAAATCCCTGAAAAGTACAAACAATTCTGGATCAGAATAATTCTCCATTTTCCACAGGATGTCGACCTCCAGTCTAGAACATAACTGAATTTTAAACACATTCATTTACTTCATATTTATGCATAGCCAGTCATCTACTTACTAGCTTGCTCGTGTCGGCTTCTAACAGAGATCACCATCATACCCGTCCACAAAAATCTAGCCAAATCTCTAGCCTCGAACCCAACATAAACATGTTTATGGACCGAAATAATTCTTCATTTCCACACGCATAATACTTGTGTTCTAAACCATATCTAAATGTGCAAATATGCACCTCGAGTATACATACCCATTAGCCAGCCGTCTTCTATTCACTCACACTCAAGGTCGCCACGCCATCCACCCATCAGCCATCTGAAATGCCGTCCATACACGTCTCCATACAACAACTAACTCCAAATAGCAACAATATGGTGTTATGATATGATTGTACGGGCATGCATATGTTGGCCCCTGAAAAATTGTAGGGACAACTTGCAAGCTAAAATAGTTTCAGCGAAGATAAACTGTTTAGGATAAGGATATGAATGGTCGATCTTCGATGATACACTACCACGTGAAGAAGACTAATAGATATATATGTCAACTGAAACATTTAAAAACGAATGCCAGATGGCTTGGAGCAAGGGAAAGATGCCCATAGAAGAAACCAACATATTGAATTATTCAGTGCATGGCCGATGGAGGAAGCTAGTACCAACTGGCATATTTTTTTGTGGTTCTTCCTATGATGATTGTCTGGTATCATCAAGTGGGTTATGTATGCTTGCACAAGCTAACTGCAAGTTTTAAACCACCCTAGCCTAGAAACTATCAACAATAGTACGTACCATATGATATAACTACATCTGCTTCATGGCATTTAGACGACTCACCGGCCTATTTTCAGAGTGATTTCCGATGGTTTCGGTGAAATCATTCATGTAACGCCCAAAAATAGGTGACATCATGTTATACTCCCTCCTCCATTCCGGACGAAGGCCCAATAATTTTACCGTAGGATGACCATAAACCATCGGTCAAGTCTCGCGGAAACAACCATAGTTCCAGTTGTCAACCCAAAACGCGATAACGTTCAAAGCCTCGAACATGAATATCTCCGGACCAGAATAATTTTATTTTGGCATGACACCGATCGTTCGGTCTAGAACACAACCGAATCTCCAAACACGCGCCCACTTATCTACGCATAGCAAAGTCGGTCCACCCGCTCTATCTAGTGTCCGCTTCTACATTGTGATCGCGGTCCTGTCCGTTCACGAAAATCTAGTCAAATCTCCGGTTCTCGAACCTGACATAAACACGGCTACCACGGACCAGAATAACTCTCCATTTGCACGCGATGTCGATGTTCTAAACACATGAAAACTGAATTTTCAACACATCTGCATTTATGTATGCAGCCGTCTCCTGCTGCTTCACTCAAGGCCGCCACGCCATCCACGCATATCCGGTGGCGGCAAACGCCGTCCAGGTTCAACGAACGCCGTTCCCCCCGGTCCACCAGCGCCAGCCGCCTCCGGCCGGGCCCACCCGCAGCGTCACGGTGCACCGTGCACCGCGCCTTCCTGCCGAGCGGCCCCCCTCCCCGCAATCTCCTCCACCAACCTCTCTCCTGTATAAAACCTCGCGGCCTCCGCCGGCCTCCTCCTCCCACCAGTTCCAGGACAAGCAGCAGCGGCCGCCACTTCGTCCAGCTCCGGCTCCAGAAGGATCACTTCGCTGTCAAATCGGTAATACCACGGTGAAATTCGCCTCTTTTCCGTCGCCCTTCCCTTGGATTCGTCGGAGATTTCGATTGATGTGTCCGCGCGCCGGAGGGTAAAACAGAGTTCTTGATTTGTGTAGCTCGTCGACGGCGGGATGGGGGAGGCGTCATCTCCGGCGATCGCCAAGGATGTCACCGAGGTGAGCTGATTTGTCTCCCTGGACGCGCCAGTGTTTGGGGATGGCCGGCCGGTCGGATATGGTTTGGTGTGCTGATTTATTCTCTGTATTGCGATGTAGCTGATCGGGAACACGCCGCTGGTGTACCTCAACAAGGTGACCGACGGGTGCGTGGGGCGCGTCGCCGCCAAGCTCGAGTCCATGGAGCCCTGCTCCAGCGTCAAGGACAGGTCAGCTATGAACCCTCTGTTTTTTCTAGATCCCCATCCATGTTCTGAGGACAGAGGCCCTGGTTTGCTCTCTAGATTTGAGCTGAAGATTCGTTACTTGTGCTTGTGCAGGATTGGATACAGCATGATCACCGACGCGGAGGAGAAGGGGTTCATCGTCCCAGGCAAGGTGGGTAAAATCGACCCCTCCCCCTACCACTCTTTTGGTGTGTTTCCCCTGTTTTGTTGTACTCATGCAATTTTACAACAGTTTGGCGTTACCAACGATGATTTGGGCTCCCTGGAATAGAAGTACTTATTACCTGTGATTTTGGTAGTACTGTATGTATTAGCTGTGACCTGGCCGGCTTCAGTTAGTTCAGTAGAGAACACAGGTCAAGGGAATTTAGCATCTAGTCTCTTCTAATTGGGTTAAGTAGTCAGGTCAAGACGTATGCAAAAGAAATTAGGGAATTGCCTCATTCGGCGCTAAGAATTTTTCGTTCTTCTTCTCAGTGTTGCCATACATCTCTACTGGAACTAGAGATACATATCTGGCACTATGAATTCTATGGTTCAGGGATATGGCATTGATTTGCAGTACTATTCTATTCATTTCCTCCTGCACCAGCTCCTAGTTGTTTGACTTGCACAGCTGTTTTGCGTTGGCATTTAGGTCAACCCTTCACCAACATATAGGTTCAGCTTTCACCTGAACCAAGTAGTAGTAATTTGGAGCCTCTCTGTTTAATACGTGCTTCACGATCCCTTTCATGAACGATGATATGATATGCTGCCCCCTATTTGGTGCTAGGGATTTTTCATGTTCCATTTCAGGGTTGCCAGTTGACCATTTCTACTAGAGTTGTATATATTCCACGGTGTCTGGAATCTATGGTTCATTTATATGGCCTTGATTTGCACGGTATTATTCGTTTTCTCCTGCACCGGCACCTAGTTGTTTGACTTGTCCAGCTGCTCCGCGTAAGCATTTACGTCAACCCTTCACCAACAACACCTTACACCTGAACTAAGTATATTAATCTAGAGCCTCTCTATTTAAATACTTACCACGCCTTCCATGAATCATGACATGCTGCCCCTTGTTTGCAATCTTAAAGATTAATACTTGTGCACCTGGCCATTTTATTCATGCTGACAAGTTGTTTTATAGCAAGCACTTTCTGCAAACTTTTTTGTAAAGCTACGTTTACTAAAAAATTCAGATTACTAGGATGTTCTTTTGCTGATATTTTGCTTTCCATGTGAATGGTTTTCCAGAGTGTCCTGATTGAGCCAACCAGTGGCAACACAGGCATTGGGCTGGCCTTCATGGCTGCTGCCAAGGGTTACAGACTTGTACTCACAATGCCCGCATCCATGAGTATGGAGAGGAGAATCATCTTGAAGGCTTTTGGTGCTGAGCTGGTCCTCACCGACCCACTCTTGGGAATGAAAGGAGCTGTCCAAAAGGCGGAAGAGCTGGCAGCAAAGACACCTAACTCATACATCCTTCAGCAGTTCGAGAATGCTGCCAACCCAAAGGTGTAGCATAGTTTATCATTTGTGTTTGGACTTTGGAGATGTCTTTATGCCGTGTTTGATGTTTGCTTCCGAGCTCCCAGTTCTCAGGTTTAAATATTTCGTGCAGATTCACTATGAGACAACTGGGCCTGAAATCTGGAAAGGCACAGGAGGAAAGATCGATGGCCTTGTTTCTGGCATCGGGACAGGTGGTACCATTACTGGATCTGGAAAATACCTCAAAGAGCAAAATCCTAACATCAAGGTAAGCACTAGAAATCATTATGCACACTACGGTGTTAGCTGCCAACGTTGACCAACTAACATTTCTTCCTGTATGAGAAATAGTATCTGATTTTTTTGTGTTTTCTTATGTAAGCTCTACGGTGTGGAGCCTACCGAGAGTGCTGTCTTAAATGGTGGAAAGCCTGGTAATGTTTCCTTCTGTATCACATTCCATTTGTTCTAAGTACATTCAGTCACTAAATTCAGCTTATAATATCCATCAACAAAAATGGGTACCCCAACCACAATCACTAGAATGTCAAAAACCTGAGTTTCTCTTTTCACTGCCTTTGATTTGGCATGTGAAATGTCTTGTCAGCCCTATTCTAATATTAATAAGAATGCTGTGATGTTTAACCATTTCCAACGTGTACCATTTTGCGCCAAAGTATTCTGCTTTGATTCTTGACACTGCTTGTTCTGTACCAACAAGATTCAGTTATTTTTGAACAGGACCACACAAGATCCAAGGAATTGGAGCTGGTTTTATCCCTGGTGTCTTGGATGTTGACATCATTGATGAAACCATACAGGTGATTTTTCTTCTTGTACTAAGTAAAGTTGTAGAGAAGGCACTATATAAGAAAAATTTCGCCACATATCTTTTTGCTTAGTTGTTTCTAGTTTTTCAATCCTCCCGCGAGAATAGAAGTTTGCTGGATATTTCCTGTTTATCATTCCATATGTCTGCATCTTTTACCCTGGTGTAACCTTTGGTCCGTTCAAATTGTATGCCAGGTTTCAAGTGATGAGTCCATTGAGATGGCAAAGTCTCTGGCATTGAAAGAAGGATTGCTGGTGGGGTTTCTTTCGAACATTTATCTATTACTCCCTCTGTCCCAAAATAAGTGTCTCAACTTTGTACTAACAACTTTATTGTTAGTACAAAGTTGAGACACTTATTTTGGGACGAAGGGAGTATTAAGCAGTATCATGCACACATTTTTTTAATCCAATCTGTCTGTATGGATCAATCAGAACCAAGTGTTTGCATCAGCCATTGACTATCTAAATAATTGTAGGTTGGAATCTCTTCTGGTGCTGCTGCAGCAGCTGCAATCAAGGTTGCTCAGAGGCCTGAAAATGCAGGGAAACTCTTTGTTGTAAGTGACACATTTCCTCCTGGTAGTTTCTAGCATGCCTCTTTCCCCTGAAAATTCTACGTAATAAGCAAAACACAAATGAGTTGATGTAATGAACTACAGATTTATTTACTTTTGAATACCCTATAGGGAGATATCTGTACTTGTCAACTCTCATACTGCAAACTAGCCTATTCCACCAAGTGAAGAGAGGCTGCCTTTTAGCAGCAATCTCCATGTTGTATCCCTATGCTGACATTTCACTCATGTGTAGGTTGTATTCCCAAGCTTCGGAGAGCGCTACCTTTCGTCGGTGCTCTTCCACTCCATCAAGAAGGAGGCCGAGAGCATGGTGGTCGAGTGACCCTCGGGACTCCTCAAGCGCGCGAAGCTGTTCTCCAAAGCCAAATCCCTCCATTCGTAGGAGCCCTCCTTACAGAAATAAAAGCTTTGGCGTCCCTGCTAGTGTTGGTCTGACATCAAGCCCTGTCAAGCTTTAATCCCACTTTGTGTAGCAATGGGGAATACTTTGTGTTGGCCTTGTGGTGTTTAGCAGTTTGAATTACTTCTTGCCTGCCCTGTATATTGAACTATTCCTCTGTGGTCCATATGTCAGCCAGTGTGAAATAAAGCATCATGGTGCCCTTACATGTCTGAATCTTTGTTTTCCTTTTCTGAAACGGGGCTGACAACTATATAGTCGCTTGGAAAAAGAAACTGGTTCAGTCGAATCAATCTGGACCGTTGGATTGAAAACGTCAAGCCACGATTTGTTCAACAACCCACCACACCACGCACACAGCCTTGGTTCGACGAGAGCAACTAGTTAATGAGCGCTTCTTCGGGAGCCTCGCAACGATCAGCGCCACTTGACGCGCTCTCAGCTATTCGCCACGTGTCGCGCTCTGGACGCTCCCTCCGGATTTTTCTTTCCGCACGCGTTTTCGGCTTTTTAAACGGTTTTTTTTTTGTTTTTTCGACGTTTTGGTTTTTCCCCGGTCTTCCTTAGCTTTTCGATAAAAAAAATTTTGAAAAAAAAAAATTTTGCGCGAAAAAAACGCGTTTTCTTTTTTCCCCTTTCGTGAAAGTCACGGTTTTTCTTCCGTGAGAGGCACGGTTGTGCTTTAGCGAGAGTCACGGCCGTGCCTTTTGGAAACGAAAAAAAAACGCGTTTTCTGTTTTTTTCTTTCGCGTACAGAAAGGAAAAAACAAAACGCGTTTTCTGTTTTTTTTTTATTTCGTGAGAGTCACGGTTTTGCTTCCGTGAAAGGCACGAGAATCACGGCCGTGCCTCTCGGAAAGGGAAAAAATATGCGTTTTCTGGGTTTTTTTCACGAGAGTCACGGTTTTGCTTTCGCGACAGGCACGTTTGTGCTTTCGCGAGAGTCACGGCCCTGCCTCTCGGAAACGAAAAAATATGCGGTTTCTGTTTTTTTTCCTTCCACGAGAGTCATGGTTTTGCTTCTACGAGAGGCACGGTTGTGATTTCGCGAGAGGCACGGGCGTGCCTCTTTCGGAAAGGAAAAAAACAATGCTCCCGGTTCGGGTTTTCGCCCGGTTTTTTTCGTTCTGATTTTTTTTGAAAAAAAGTTCGTCAAAATCTATCGACATGGGATCTAGTTTTGAAGATCTCGATGCGAGGAATCCAATGGTGAAAACCGTCCAAGATTTGGACGCACGGTTTAAGAGATTAAACGTTTTGAATAAACGAATCTACGAAAAAAAGAAAAACTCCCGGGTTGCGACAAGTGACGCGCTGCATGTGCGCCACTTGTCGCGACCTGGAAAAATGAAGTGTTCTTTGCAACGAGTACTTCTTAATTAGTGATTTCGTGGTTCGACTACGCGGACCCTGGATTGGGCTCGCCGGCAAACCCGCGGCATACCCCGTCTTATCCACAGCCCGTTTGGCAAGGGAGCTCCTATGCAGCGCCGCAGGTGCCATGGGAGTCCTTAGCTGACGAGCGTCAATCTGACGTGCTTTCGCGCAGGGTGCGGTCTTAATGGGCCAGCCCATTCCGTGGTGTTCATATCGAGTCGCGCCACTTGTCGCGATCTGTGAAAGTGGAGTGTTCTTTGCAATGAGTACCCGCAGGTGCTAGGGGAGCCCTAGCTGACGCTCGCGAGCGTCAATCTGACGTGCTTTCGCGCAGGGTGCGGTCTTAATGGGCCAGCCCACGAGCGTCAATCTGACGCGCTTTTCACGCAGGCTGCGGTCTTAATGGGCCAGCCCATTCCATGGCGTTCATATCGAGTCACGACGAAAATCCAAAAAAAGGACGCATTCTTGAGGATTCGAACGCGCCACCGCTTGAGCTAGCTAGTATCAGTGGTTTGTAGGCCGCGCGCGTATTTAAGAACGATATTCAGAGGTAGATAAAAAAGCCACTGAAAAAAGGTAGATAAAAGAAAAATCGAAATTTTAACCATTTAATATTTTTAACTATACATTTAATATCTTTCGATATACAATGAACAATATTTAAATACACATTGAATACATTTTCACATACGCTGAACTATATATATATATATATATATATATATATATATATATATATATATATATATATATATATATAGAACTTTTTTAGATATACACTGAATAATTTTTACACAATGAACATTTTTTTAATATACGTTGAACAATATTTAAATACACATTGAACAATTTTTCTGATATATGCTGAACAATTTTTTCATTGTGAACAAATTTCGAAAAAGTGAACAGAATTTGATAACTGTGAACAATTTCTGAAATCATGAACAAAAATTAAATTTTCTAATAAATTTTTAAAACAAAGGTTAAAAATATAAAAAAAGGTAGAATAAAGGGGAAAAAGAAAGAAATAGAAACAGAAACAAAAGAGGAAAAAGGAAAAAAAGAAAAAAGAAAACAGGAAAAAACGAAAAACTGGCAAAAGGAAAAAAACAGCAAAAAACCGGTTGAGGGAACCTTCCAGAAGATTCCCAAAACCGGTTCGCCTCGCAGTGCTATTAACGCTTGCAGTGGGCCGGCCCATTTCACGGTACTCGCTCGCCTGCTTCAGCGGAAGCGCAGCAGTTCGACGCACGCGCGCGTCAAATAGGGTTCGCCGAAATCACTAATTAAGGAGTACTCGTTGCAAAGAACACTCCACTTTTTCAGGTCGCGACAAGTGGCGCGTTGCATGTGACTCTCGTGCATGTGACTTTTCTGATATTCAGTTCTGTTGAGGATATAGACCTTAGAGTCACCCGCCATGAGGGGCCGGGTTACTCATATGATCGTTGCCAGAAGCCCGGAGCCAAGCTTGAAGACGATGGGCCAGAGATGGGCTTAAGACCCGGATATGGCTTAAGGCCGTAGTTACAATCATTATTATGGTAGAACTTGTAGTGTAAGGCAAGTATAGTTGAGAGTCCGAGCCGGACACTCTTATGAGCCGGCCGGGGCTCTGAGGGCTGCTGGGCGTCAGCCTCCCTATATAAAGGGACGACCCGGCAGCGATTTAGGGACAAGAACAATCTCATCGAGAGCCGGGATAGCAGTTTAGCTCCCTGGTGATCGTAACCCTAATCAATACCACCTCAAACTGGACGTAGGCTTTTACCTTCACCGTAAGGGGCCGAACCAGTATAAACTCTCGTGTCCTTGTCCCGCATTAACCCCTTCAAGCTTCCTAGCTGCGATGGATCCACGACTAAGTCCTAGCTCGAGGACATCTGCCGTGACAATTCCACGACAGTTGGCGCCCACCGTGGGGCCAGCGCACGGTGGATTTGAGTTCTTGAAGGGCAGCTTCGAAGGGCTCAAGGGATACGCTGTGGGACGGATGACCAAGAGTCGTCGCGGCAAGCTCTACATCGACGATGCAAACTGGGGCCCCGACGCCGGCTCAATTGAGTACGGGTACCGGGTCCCCTTCGGCGGAATTCACGTTTTCATTGGCAAGATTGGTGGGCCGGGCCCTGAGCCGGGTCTCTGCGCTGATCTCATCGAGACGGCTCAGCTTGCGCGACCCGCCCGGGCCCGGCCTGCCTTAAGGCATGCTTTTGTGGGGTGTATCCATGGAGGACTCTCCGATCGATCTAGATCTGGTGATGAGACGGCCGCCGGCTCTGACGGCGAGTCGGCCACCGATGAGTCAAACTCGTTGTACCAACTTCAAGATGGCAGGCTCATGGGTTGTTCCGATGGTGACAGTATTCCGGACCTTTTTGAGCCGCCAAGTCAGGTTGGAGTTTTTATGGCTGGTGCGCAGCCTGTTCAGAACCTCGCTGCTGGAGCGGAAAACCCGGTGCCTTCTCCGGCTCAGGTGCTAATGGATCTCACGGACAAGATGACGGCCCTGTTAACCGCCACGGTTGACCCGGCGGATCAAGCTCAGCATGATGCGGAGGTGGCGCAGTTAAAATTGGATCTAGTGAAGGCTAAGGAGGATCTTGCAGCGAAAGGGATCAGGCTGGCTGCGGAGAGGGCGGCTCTCGATGCCCAAACTCAGCTGATCCAGGCGCAATCCTTCCAACTCACGATGGATCAGAACGCGACCAATGAGGTCACGAGAAGGAGGCATCAAAAGGCTCAATCTAGACTCCCTCCGATTTACGATCCACGCAACCTTTTCAACACGCCAGGTGCAGGGTCTAGTAAACCGCCAGGGGTCATAATGCCAGGAACCCCTATTCAGCCACAAGTGATGGGGCCTCCCCAGGTGCCCCCTGCCCCGCCTCAGTACGTGCCAATACCCCCGGGTCATTATAATAACCCGCTGGAGAACATGGTCGCTGCGGCAGCACGGCTGGCGGCTCTCCCAGTTGACGGCGACTCTCCGACGGCTATTGAAACCCGCCGGGTCAGGGAACTCCTTCAGACGGCACTGGCACAGCAGGAGGCATACTCCTACAGCCGGGATAGGATCCACTCGACCCCTCGTCCAGGTCAGAGCCCGAGCTACAGCAGGCACATGGTCTCAGCGACCGGCTCAAGTAACGTCCGACGCCACGACCCGCCCCTGGCCACGGCCCGGCTTATAACGGAGCCTTTCACGTAGCAGACCAGGACAAAGCACGGCAAGAGGCGGAGCAAGTGCCTCAATTGACGGCTTATCAGACCCCCCCCCCCCCGGCTTATCCGACGACCTCCGTCGACGTGGGTATCCCTACCAGGACCGGGGGCATCCCTTGTTTAGTGACAGCTATCCGTAATGAACGTCTACCCAAGGACTTCAAAGGCCCTAGAAAGGTGCCTAATTACACAGCTGACTTACAACCCGCAGCCTGGATCGAGAGTTATGAGATGGCTATGGAGCTGCTGGAGGTCAGTGAGGCGGCCATGGCCAAGTATTTCACCATGATGTTAGATGGAACTGCCCGCACTTGGTTGAAAGGGCTACCACCGAATTCCATTGGGTCTTGGGCTGAGCTGAAAGCCCGGTTCATCCAGAACTTCAAAGATACCTGTAGGCAGTCTATGTCAATTGTGGATTTGACTAACTGTAAGCAGCAGGAGGGTGAATCCACGACCCATTGGGTTCGCCGGGTTAAGGAGATCATACATTCATCAGATAAGATGGATGCCGGCTCTGCAGTCTTAATGTTGGAACAGAATTGTCGCTTCGTGCCCCTGAAGATGAAACTCGGGCGGCTTAAGCGCGACTGCAGTGATATGGGTACACTAATGGCGGCTCTTGTCAAGTACGCCGATTCCGATGGTACCAAGGATCCCCCTTCAGATGATGAAAGGACAGGGAAGGGAAAGAAGAACGGCAATGGCAAGGGTCCTCAGTTTAACCCGGGGAACCAAGGAGGAGGCAAGCGCAAGGCCGATGGCAGCCTAGAGTTTGTAGCCAACACCAACTCCCAAGGTAATAACCAGCGACGCAAGGGGAGGCCCCCTCCCCGAGGCGGCGGGTCAGGTCCGACGCTGGAGCAGCTGTTGAATGAACCTTGTCCAAGGCATGGCTCTAGAGAGAAGCCAGCGACTCATCTGTGGAAGGATTGCGCAATCATGAAGGCCTTTAAGAATTACAATGGCCCGGGCGGCGGCTCAGGCGCTGGCGGCTTTCATGGCCCGGGCGGCGGCTCAAATTCCGGTCCTCAGAACGGTCAAGGGGGCTTTAATCAACAGTCTGGCCAGGGTCATCAACAGCAGCAGGGGGGTTATCAGACCAATCCAAAGCAGCTTAGCGGTGGACAGTATCATGTGTTTACCACTAGTCTGTGCAAGCGAGATCAGAAGCTTCACAAGAGGGCTGTGAATGCTGTTGAGCCGGCGGTCCCACGCTACTTGCGGTGGTCTGAGCAGCCTATAGTGTGGAGTAGGGAGGATCACCCTCCCCGGGTGGATAACCCGGGCCACTTGGCCTTAGTGGTGGCCCCTCAAGTGGGAGGATATAAGTTCACAAAGGTGCTCATGGATGGAAGCAGCAGCATCAACATCCTCTATTATGAGACTTTTCGCCGTATGGGGTTGGTTGATAAGAACCTCAGCCAGTCAAACACTATCTTCCATGGTGTGGTACCTGGTAAGTCGGCTTATCCAGTCGGCAAAATCGAATTGGAAGTGGCTTTTGGTGAACTACAGGGTGGAGAAATTAACCTTTGAGGTGGTCAAGATAAGAAGCCCATATCATGCTATATTTGGGCGGCCGGCTTACGCCAAGTTCATGGCACGACCGTGTTATGTGTACTTACAGCTCAAGATGCCGGGTCACAATGGGACTATTACGGTTCACGGCAGCCGGAAAGTGGCTCTGGAGTGTGAGGAAGGCGATGCGGCTTATGCAGAGTCTGTTTGTGCTACAGAGGAGTTGAAGTTTTACAAAGACAATGTTGACCCAACAGATATGACCTCTCTGAAAAAGCCGACTACGGAGACTGAGCCGGCGATGAAATTTAAGTCGGCTGATGAAACTAAGCTTGTTGATTTTGTTCCAGGAGATTCATCTCAGCAGTTTAGCATCAGTGCCAATCTGGATCCAAAATAGAAAAGCGCGCTCATCGAGTTCATCCGTGAGAATAGGGACATCTTCGCATGGAAACCTTCTGACATGCCAGGTGTACCTAGAGAACTCGCTGAGCATACTCTCAATGTTGATCCGAAATTTAAGCCGGTCAGACAGTTCCTTCGGCGGTTTAATGAAGAGAGGCGGAAAGCCATTGGTGAAGAAGTGGCCCGGCTCTTGGCGGCCGGGTTTATCGTTGAAGTCTTTCACCCAGAGTGGTTAGCTAACCCGGTGCTCGTACTCAAGAAGAACGGCACCTGGCGGATGTGTGTGGACTACACGGACTTGAACAAGGCGTGTCCGGCTGATCCTTTTGCCCTCCCCCGTATTGATCAAATCATTGATGCTACGGCAGGTTGTGCACGCTTAAGTTTCTTGGATGCTTATTCTAGTTATCATCAGATTAAGATGGCAGTTAAGGACCAGGAGAAGACGGCGTTCATCACTCCCTTTGGAGCCTTCTGCTATGTATCTATGCCCTTTGGACTCAAGTGTGCACAGGCAACTTACCAGCGTTGTGTGCAGAACTGTCTTCATAAACAAATTGGGCGCAATGTTCACGCTTATGTGGACGATATTGTGGTTAAGTCCATAAAAGAGGAAACCCTGATAGATGATTTAAGGGAAACCTTTGATAATCTCCGAGTTTACAAGATGATGCTTAACCCGGCCAAGTGTGTCTTTGGTGTTCCTGCAGGCAAACTCTTGGGCTTCTTGGTTTCTGACAGAGGCATTGAGGCTAACCCGGAGAAGATCAAGGCTATCACCTCTCTGGCTAAGCCGGCGTGTATAAATGACGTTCAGCGTCTGGCGGGTCGCATCGCTGCTTTAAGCCGGTTTATAAGCCGTTTGGGTGAGAAGGCCATGCCCTTATATCAGTTGATGAAGAAAACTGATAACTTTGTCTGGAATGATGCAGCTAATACCGCCTTTGAGGATTTGAAGAAGCAGCTGGCAGAGCCTCCAGTCCTTGCTGCTCCAGTTGATAAGGAGCCCTTATTATTGTATGTGGCGGCAAACGCACGAGCCGTCAGTGTGGCTATTGTGGTGGAGTGCAAGGAGGAGGGTAAGGAGCATCCGGTTCAGTGGCCGGTTTATTATGTCAGCGAAGTGCTCATTGAGTCCAAGCAGCGGTACCCGCATTGGCAGAAGTTGGTATATGGTGTGTTCATGGCAAGCCGGAAACTTAAGCATTATTTTCAGGGTCATCCCATCACTGTGGTCAGTTCTGCCCCCCTTGGTGATATCATTCAAAACAGAGAGGCCACAGGGAGAATTGCTAAGTGGGCTATAGAACTTGGACCTCATGGTCTCAATTATGTGCCACGCACTGCTGTTAAATCTCAGGCCTTGGTGGATTTCATCAATGATTGGACAGAGTCACAAGTGCCTGAGCAAAAACCGGATAACACATATTGGACTATTCACTTCGATGGGTCCAAGCAGTTGGAGGGCTCGGGGGCTGGCGTTGTATTGGCTTCCCCTAAAGGTGACAAGTTCCATTATGTGCTATAGTTGATGTTTCCTTGCACTAACAATGCGGCTGAATACGAGGCCTTGCTCCACGGTCTTCGGATGGCTAAAGAGATGAGCTTGAGCCGGGTAAGGTGCTTCGGTGACTCAGACTTGGTGGCTCAACAAGTATCAGGCAAGTGGGACTCTAAAGATCCTCTCATGGCGGCTTATCGCCGTGAGGTTGATGCCATTGCTGGGCACTTTCAGGGCTACCAAGTAGAGCACATTGATCGCAGGAGGAACGAGGCGGCTGATGCTCTAAGCCGGCTAGGCTCTCAGCGAAAGCCGGTGCCGCCTAACACTTTCCTGGACGTCCTGTATAACCCTTCGGTCAAGTTGCCTACAGAGGAAGACTTGGCTGTCCCTGACCCGGAGGCACGACAGGTGGCGGCTCTTCATGTCATACCAGACTGGACAATGCCATATCTGGCTTATATGACCCGGGGCGAGTTGCCTGAGGATGAAACTTTGGCCAGGCAAATAACCCGGCGGGCTAAGTCAATGATCGTTATCGATGGCGAGTTGCATCATCGCAGTGTTACAGGGGCATTTCAGCGTTGTGTCTCCCCTGCGGAAGGTCAAGAGATCTTGCGTGAGATCCATGAAGGGGATTGTGGCCATCATGCCGGCTCAAAGTCCCTTGTGGCCAAGGCTTTCCGTCATGGTTTTTATTGGTTGACGGCTCATGCTGATGCAGAGGACTTGGTCAGTAAATGTGATGGTTGCTAGAGGTTTTCACGACGGGCTCACGTGCCGGCTCAGGAGTTGAGGATGATCCCAATCACTTGGCCCTTTGCGGTCTGGGGGCTTGATATGGTTGGACCTTTTAAAAGGTCCAAATATAAGAAGACCCACCTCTTGGTGGCAGTTGACAAATTCACAAAGTGGGTGGAAGCTGAGCCAGTTAGCAAGTGTGATGCAGCCACGGCGGTTCAATTTATGAAAAAGGTGATCTTTCGCTTTGGTTTTCCACACAGCATTATAACTGACAATGGCACCAATCTCTCCAAAGGCGCCATGGAGGAGTTTTGTCAACGCGAGCATATCCGACTTGATGTTTCCTCAGTGGCTCATCCTCAATCCAATGGTCAAGCTGAGAGAGCTAATCAGGAGATTCTGAAGGGTGTCAAACCCCGGCTTTTGGTCCCTCTGCAACGGACGCCGGGTTGTTGGGTGGAGGAGTTGCCCTCCGTCTTATGGAGCATCAACACTAATCCTAACAGATCTACAGGTTTCACGCCTTTCTTCATGGTTTATGGAGCAGAAGCAGTCCTCCCCAGTGACATCCGTCACGACTCACCTCGCGTGGCGGCTTATGTTGAGACGGACAATGAACAGGCGCGCCAAGATGCTCTTGACTTGTTGGACGAACAGCGTGATGTGGCCGCAGCCCGTTCAGCGATTTACCAACAAGACCTGCGCCGTTATCATAGCCGCCGGGTCAAATCCCGGGTCTTCCAGGAAGGCGACCTTGTGCTCCGGCTCATCCAGGATTAAACAGATGCACACAAGTTATCCCCACCTTGGGAAGGGCCCTTTGTGGTTAGCAAGAACTTGCACAACGGGTCATATTACCTCATTGACATTCGGGAGCACAAAGATTCACGTAAGTCGGAGGAAGAGACTCGTCGGCCGTGGAACATAGCTCAGCTTCGGCCTTACTACACTTGAGCCACCGGCTCTCGTGGTGTATATATTTCTCTTAGCCATGTATATATTATGATAAGCAATAAAGCAGGACCTCTGTCCTTTTTTCTCCTCCAAATATGCATGTGTTGTTTTTATTACAAGATTACATGATGACTTAAAGGAGGATCCGGCTTATGATCGTATTCGAATCTAGCCGTAAGCAGTAAAGTCACTTGGGGGCTTCCTGTTCAAACATGGGTCGTATTCGAACCAAAGAGAACATAGCTGTCGATACCCATTTGATTGGCAAAGTGCCGAGCTCATTGGGAGGTTACCTTTGGTCATATTTGAATCATAGTTTAACCCCTCTGAGAACCGACGTGGATCGTATTCGAATCAGCGTCGTTAAACAATTCTAAAAATCACTTGGGGGCTTCCTGTTCAAACATGGGTCGTATTCGAACCAAAGAGAACATAGCTGTCGGTACCCTCTTGATTGGCATCGCCACACCCACTGGGGGCTATATGATCGTATCCGAATCTTGGCTTAACCCCTTTGGGCCGGGTCTCTGGTCGTATTCGAACCGGAAGCCCCTAAGTTCTTCTACTTTATCACAAGTTTACTCTGATTATGTCAAGGTGTGCACAGCCGGGTCTCACTTTGCCGGCTTAACTTTGGTTTACAGTGTTAGTTGAACATCATGGGTGTCAGCAAGGCAAGTAAATCGGATTTAAGGCACCAACCTTGTTACCCGGGTTGTCTAAACCGGAAGTATGCTTACAGGCCGATAAGTGTGTTATTACGGCTGTATTCAGGATACTATTGAAGACAAGTCCTTTTTGATTCATATTCCGGGTTATCTAAAATTTATGATTCTCAGGACGGTAAGACGCCCCGAGACTTATGATTTGCCTTTCTATATTTGAGGTTAAGAAAAACGAAGGATTGATTATGACCCGGAGAAGTATCGAAGAGACAACTTCAAAAGACTTTCGCATTCAATACGTGCACGATGGCACGGCAGAGATGAACTGTTGCACCTACTCTATTACAAAATTCATCAAGTCTAAAAAGGGTGGAACATTGTTTGCTAAACCGCCAGCCGAGTTATGATGCCCGCTGAGTTGAAGTCTCCGGCTCATTCCTATCCTCTCCTCCGGCTGATCCCAAGACCTGGAAGGTTGATGACTTCCAGTCGATGCCGCTGAGAGCTTCGAATTGGGCTTCCTCGTCAATTAACCCGGCCGGGTCAATCTCCGGGGCGAAGGTGTGCTGACGAGCCGGCGGGATCAAGTTGAGAGCTTCATTGCGAGGGGTTGGAATCCTCTGATTCTCCACATCATAACCCGGCTGGTACTTGGTCAGATCGGTGTCGTTCCCGATAAGGGTGGCCACCGGGCGTACGGCCTTCACGCAAGCTGCGAAGTCCTTCTGATCGAAAGCTGAGCCGTCTTCCTTCAGGCTTGGATAGCCAAGGGCGATGTCCACCGGGTCTAACTCCGGCAGGAATGCCTTGGCCCGGCTCAGCGCAGCGATCGCTCCGGCTCTCGCAGAGGCCCGCCGCAGCTCTTGGATCCGCTGAGGTAGAACGGCGAGCCGGCGCAGGACTTCGGCCAGGTGAGTCGGCACCTCGTTGGATAGGGCCACCACAGCTAAGGCACGCTGTGACCCGGTGTAGAGCTGCTCCACCAGGGTATACACGGCCTTTAGCTTGGTGACCATGCTCTGGTTGAGGTTGGTGTTGGGAATCGTATCATAATTTTAAAATTTTCCTACGCTCACCAAGATGCATCTATGGAGTCTACTAGCAACGAGGGGAAGGGAGTGCATCTACATACCGTTGTAGATCGCGAGCGGAAGCGTTCCAATGAACGTGGATGACGGAGTCGTACTCGCCGTGATCCAAATCACCGATGACCGAGTGCCGAACGTACAGCACCTCCGCGTTCAACACACGTACGGTGCAGCGACGTCTCCTCCTTTCTTGATCCAGCAAGGGGGGAGGAGAGGTTGATGGAGATCCAACAGCACGACGGCGTGGTGGTGGATGTAGCGGGTCTCCGGCAGGGCTTCGCCGAGCTTCTGCGAGAGAGAGAGAGGTGTTGCAGGGGAGGAGGGAGGCGCCAAAGGCTGTAGTATGCTGCCCTCCCTCCCCCCCTTTATATAGGCCCCCTGGGGGGTGCGCAGCCCTAGGAGATGGGATCTCCAAGGGGGGGCGGCGGCCAAGGGGGGAAGGGGTTGCCTTGCCCCCCAAGGCAAGGGGGAACTCCCCCCCCCTAGGGTTCCCAACCCTAGGCGCATGGGGGGAGGCCCAAGGAGGCGCCCCAGCCCACTAGGGGATGGTTCCCCTCCACTTTCAGCCCACGGGGCCCTCCGGGGCAGGTGGCCCCACCCGGTGGACCCCCGGGACCCTTCCGGTGGTCCCGGTACAATACCGATAACCCCCGAAACTTTCCCGGTGGCCGAAACAGGACTTCCTATATATAATTCTTCACCTCCGGACCATTCCGGAACCTCTCGTGACGTCCGGGATCTCATCTGGGACTCCGAACAACCTTCGGGTTTCCGCATACATATATCTCTACAACCCTAGCATCACCGGACCTTAAGTGTGTAGACCCTACGGGTTCGGGAGACATGCAGACATGACCGAGACGCCTCTCCGGTCAATAACCAACAGCGGGATCTGGATACCCATGTTGGCTCCCACATGTTCCACGATGATATCATCGGGTGAACCACGGTGTCGAGGATTCAATCAATCCGTATGCAATTCCCTTTGTCAATCGGTATGTTACTTGCCCGAGATTCGATCGTCGGTATCCCAATACCTAGTTCAATCTCGTTACCGGCAAGTCTCTTTACTCGTACCGCAATGCATGATCCCGTGACTAACGCCTTAGTCACATTGAGCTCATTATGATGATGCATTACCGAGTGGGCCCAGAGATACCTCTCCGTTTACACGGAGTGACAAATCCCAGTCTCGATCCGTGCCAACCCAACAGACACTTTCGGAGATACCCGTAATGCACCTTTATAGTCACCCAGTTACGTTGTGACGTTTGGCACACCCAAAGCACTCCTACGGTATCCGGGAGTTGCACGATCTCATGGTCTAAGGAAAAGATACTTGACATTGGAAAAGCTCTAGCAAACGAAACTACACGATCTTTTATGCTATGCTTAAGTTGGGTCTTGTCCATCACATCATTCTCCCAATGATGTGATCCCGTTATCAATGACATCCTATGTCCATAGTCAGGAAACCATGACTATCTGTTGATCAACGAGCTAGTCAACTAGAGGCTTACTAGGGACAGGTTGTGGTCTATGTATTCACACATGTATTACGATTTCCGGACAATACACTTATAGCATGAATAATAGACTATTATCATGAACACGGAAATACAATAATAACCATTTATTATTGCCTCTAGGGCATATTTCCAACAGTTGGCACTTCTGGGACCTGTTTAACAGCATCAGATAAGCCGGCGGCAAAGGATGAGTCATGAGGTATAAACATTCTAAGCTTGATGAAAGCCGGTGAGGCGACTTACCAAAGATGGCGGCCACCATTTGGGAAACCTGGCGCTTTAGGCCGGAGAGCTCGGTGGTCTTCTCAGAGAGAGCCTTCTCCGCCTGTTCCGCCCGGGTCACCAGTGCGGCCTTCTCTTCGGCCCAGGCTTTTCGCTCAGCATCAAACTCGGTCTTCAACTTTTCTTGAGTAGCGATGCTGGATACAAACTTGGCGTTTGCCTTCCGGGTCTCCATCTCCTGCATCTTCAGCCGGGTCTTGAGATCCGCAAGGTCCGCCTCTAGATTCTTGCCAACAGCCTGCATATATTTCCGGGTTATTAACAGTTACTATATAAGTCCCAAGCGTTTTCCAAGCAAAGACACTTGGCACTTGGGGGCTAATGCATATTGAACGTATCTATCTGCATACTGCCAGCTCAATTGAGTAAGCCGGAACCTAAGTCTACAACATATTCAATCATAAGTCGTCGACTTGGGGGCTAGCATGGCAAAGGTAACTATGCAGTAAGTAAGAAGACAACAGAAGGATACCTTAGATTTTTGTTGGATCTGGTTTACCATGGTGACCTCCGCGTCCCGGCTCTTGTGCACCTGGCTGATGTAGCCAGAGACGAGCTCTCCAATGCTCAAGTTGGTGTAGTCGGAGAGGTCCAGGTTCACCCGGTGGGGCTGCAGCAACTCCCCCTTAGCGGAGCACTTGGCCAGCACGGTCGGTCTCCCCGGCTCAACAAACTCCGTCCGGATGATTACCACGTCCGGGTCGTCTGCTGGTGGAGCTGAGCCGGAGGCCTCCGGGTTAACTGAAGTTTCTGTAGTGGCCTTGGTAGTTGGGGCAGTGGCCTCAGGTGCCGTGTCCTTTGGAGTGGTGGCCTCGGGGGCGGAGGCAGCTGGCGGTTCTTGAGCCGTCACCTCCGGTTCAGGTAAATCCGGCACTCCGGCTGACCTGGTCTTCTTCGCTCTCTTGGTGAGCTTTGCCTGGGCGCTGAAAGGACAGAAACATTCAGCACAAAGAAAGTAAGTACAGACAAATATAATATGAGATGGTTGTCATTACCCGGGCGCGGTCTTGAAAGTCGGAAGACTCGACTGCATAGAGTCGCCCGAAGAAGGGGAGGTCTCCTGATAATTGGAGTCAGAAGAATTGAGTGGCTGACGGATAACACCCGCCAACGGATGAAAAGGGTACAAGTGGGAAAAAACCTCAGTTCGGCGCTTCCTTGTTGCGTCGGGTAACCCGGCGGAGAGGTCGGTGTCCTTGTTGGTCCGGGTGTGACGCCGGCTTTCATGAACCTGTCGCTTCAAAATAAATTGAGGTTCTTGGTAAGCTAAAGGATGTGAAAAGCTTACTTTCCGGGTTACCCTTCGGACTTTCAGCTGTGGCAAGGGCTCCGAGTCAGAGGAAAGTGACATTACCTCTTCAACCACCGGGTTACTGGCGCCGGTGTCATCCTGTCAATGACCAAGTGTTGATAAGGCGGACAGCAACAAACAGCAAATACAGCAAGAACTTAAAGGTTTAGGGGTTACCTCTGACTCGGAGCTGTCGCTTAATTGCATCAGCTCCGAAGCAGTAGGCATGCTTCCTTTTTTACGAGGGGCGGCTTTCTTGGCGGCTTTCTTCGCCTTCCTGGCCTTCTTGGCCGCCTCATGGTCATATTTGACCCGCCAGAACTTATCATCAGCCTGAAAAATACAATGATGAATTCTCAAAACGGTTCAGATGCAGGTTATATGCAGAAGAAGATAAAAAATAAAGTCAGCGGCTTACCGCTGGGGCTAGGTTGGTCTTGCAGAAGGGGGCTAACCCGGTCCTTCCGCAGTCTGCCAGGCTCTCGTTTAAAAGAGCCTTGGTCATCTCCTCTGCAACATCTTCTGGAAGATCATTGCGGCTGTGTCTCTGAGGGTCATCCTTTCGTCCGGTGTATTCACACATTAAGCCGGGGCGGCGGCTCAATGGGATCACCCGCCATGAGATCCAGACCCGGACCAGGTCGATTCCGTTCAGACCATTGCCCAGGAGAGCCTTGATCTTGTTGATAGTTGGGAGCAGAGGCTGGCGCTCCGCTTGAGTCAGCTTGTCCGACAGTGGGTGAGTCGGCTCCAGACGTGTTGGGCGAAAGCCGGGCAGCGGGCTTTCATCAGCCGGGGATGTATCTTGGCAGTAGAACCAAGTCATGTTCCAGTCCTTTGGGTGGCTCGGTGGCTCTGCGTAAGGGAAAAGGCAGTCCCTACGCCGCTGGATGGAGATACCACCTAACTCCAGACTTGGCCCATTGGCACACTCATTCTGACGGTTTAAGTAAAACAACTCTCTAAAGAGCAGCAGACTAGGCTCTTCTCCAAGGTAAACCTCGCAGAAGACTTGGAAATTGCAGATATTGGACACTGAGTTGGGTCCTATATCTTGAGGCCGCAAGTCGAAGAAGTTGAGCACGTCCCTAAAAAACTTTGAGCCGGGCGGTGCGAAGCCCCGGCTCATGTGATCCGCAAAAATCACTACCTCCCCATCCTTTGGCTGTGGCCTTTCTTCTGACGGGTCAGGGGCACGGTAGGACATGATGTCTTTCTTGGGCAGATATCCTGACTTAACAAAATCAGCTAGGGTCTCGTTGGTCACGTTGGACCTCATCCAGTTGCAGGTAATGGGAGCTTTGGGAGGCATGGTGAAAGTCGGCAGTCTATGACAGAAAGGAAAAAATGTCCGGGTTAATTATAAGCCGGAGATCTACAGTTCAAAACTAAGGTGGCGGCTTATGAAGGGGACTAATGGTATATACTCAAGTACAGTGGGTTATTTAAGCCGCAGGGACATTCAGAATAAATTGATTATCTACGGCCTTATCACAGTTAAGCCGGAGGATTCTACGAAGCATGGTTTCCTTTAAGCCGGAAGATTCTATGTCACGTGGTTTCTTTAAACCGGAATTGTAAGCCGCCAAGATTCAATGGTTGAAGTTTTTACTAAGTGTGGTAAAACAGGTTTCACATATTGCAGTAACTTTTTTGGATCAAAATGGTCAGGCAAAAGAAAAAATTTCTAGCCCTAGAAACAGAAGTGAGGGAGTTCTTGGGCTCGAACAAAGTTCTTATGCAGTACAAGGAAGGCTACTTGCGTGTGAAATGGATCTTAAACAACTACCGCACTAGTTCTATGCAGGTCTAAGATCAAGCAGGGGCAGTAACTATGAGAACTACCGAAGCTTGCGGGCAATGGTGACGAACACGAAGAACGTGGATGAACCCTACTGCAGATCGCTCTACGGGGTAGTGAGGACTTACCGGAGCTGAAAAGGTGCGGGGTTCGCCGCCGTTTGTCTGGTCCGAGTCAGGGTGATGCAGCGGCCAAGGTTGACGAAGACCGGAGGCGGAGTGCGAGCTCAGGCAGAGAGGCAGCGGCGCGAGGAGGAAGAAGAGTGGCAGAGAAGCCCGTCGGGCCGGCCTATTTATAAGGCGAGCTCATAAAGCGAGCGCGAGAATCAAGGAGACCGTGGCGTGGTTATCTCCCCCCCACGACGCCTCGATTTTCGGGATGACAGTAAAGGCAAAGATCCGTTGCGGATCTGGTGGAGTAAAAAACGGGCTTAATGGAAGATGACGTCACGGCGGATTATCCGGAGTCCAGAGGATGACGTCACGCCGGGTTATGGCCTTCACATGAATGGTAAGCCGGAGATTTTTTTCTGTCAAAAGGATTGAAGATTGACATGAGCCGGCTCAAATCAATCTGGGGCCTAATGTTGAGGATATAGACCTTAGAGTCACCCGCCATGAGGGGCCGGGTTACTCATATGGTCGTTGCCAGAAGCCCGGAGCCAAGCTTGAAGACGATGGGCTAGAGATGGGCTTAAGACCCGGATATGGCTTAAGGCCGTAGTTACAATCATTATTATGGTAGAACTTGTAGTGTAAGGCAAGTATAGTTGAGAGTCCGAGCCGGACACTCTTATGAGCCGACCGGGACTCTGAGGGCTGCTGGGCGTCAGCCTCCCTATATAAAGGGACGATCCGGCAGCGATTTAGGGACAAGAACAATCTCATCGAGAGCCGGGATAGCAGTTTAGCTCCCTGGTGATCGTAACCCTAATCAATACTACCTCAAACTGGACGTAGGCTTTTACCTTCACCGTAAGGGGCCGAACCAGTATAAACCCTCGTGTTCCTTGTCCCGCATTAACCCCTTCAAGCTTCCTAGCTGTGATGGCTCCACGACTAAGTCCTAGCTCGAGGACATCTGCCGTGACAATTCCACGACAAGTTCCCTCAATCTGGGAGTTTTCCCTTTTTCGTAGATCCGTTTATTCAAAATGTTTTATCTCTTAAACCGTGCGTCCAAATCTCGAACCGTTTTCACCATTGGATTCCATGTTGATAGGTTTTGACAAACTTTTTTTTTACAAAAAGCCGGACGAAAAAAACCGGGCGAAAAAACCAAACCGGGAGCACGGTTTTTTTCCCTTTTCGAAAGAGGCACGCCCGTGCCTCTCGCGAAATCACAACCGTGCCTCTCGTGGAAGCAAAACCGTGACTCTCGTGCAAGGAAAAAAAAACAAAAAACGCGTTTTTTTTTCGCTTCCGAGAGGCACGGCCGTGACTCTCGCGAAAGCAAAAACCATGACTCTCGCGAAAAAAAAACAGAAAACGCATAAATTTTTCCCTTTCCGAGAGGCACGGCCGTGACTCTCGCGAAAACACAATCGTGCCTCTCGCGGAAGCAAAACCGTGACTCTCGGGAAAAAAAACAGAAAACGCGTTTTGTTTTCCCCTTTCCGAGAGGCACGGCCGTGACTCTCGCAAAAGCACAACCGTGCCTCTCGCGGAAGCAAAACCGTGACTCTCGCGAAAGAAAAAAAACAGAAAACACGTTTTTTTCGTTTCCGAAAGGCACGGCCGTGACTCTCGCTAAAGCACAACCGTGCCTCTCGCGGAAGAAAAAAACCGTGACTTTCGCGAAAGAAAAAAATAGAAAACACGTTTTTTCGCGCAAAATTTTTTTTCGAATTTTTTTATTGAAAAGCTAAGAAAGACCGCGGGAAAACCAAAACGTCGAAAAAAACGTTAAAAAAGCCAAAAACGCGTGCGAAAAAAAAATCCAGAGGGAGCATCCAGAGCGCGACACGTGGCGAATGGTTGAGAGCGCGCCAAGTGGCGCTGATCGTTGCGAGGCTCCTGAAGGAGCGCTCGTTAACTAGTTGCTCTCCAGGTGCCAGTTCCTCTAGCTGGCGCTCACAGGCGCCTGCTCGTGGGCCGGCCCATGTGGCGAGCGCTCGATCGCCACGCCCTGGTCGCTCGCTCGAGAGTTCTTTCACCTGTTGGTAAAAAAATATTGCGTTGTTTCACCTCCGTTGAATTTCAAAAAACGAAAAAATAAAATATGGAAAAATCGCAAAAACAAAAAAAAATCAAAAAAAAAGTGAAATACAATAAAGTTCACAAAAGTGAAAAGGGGTTCATAAATTTGGATAAAAAGTTCACAGTGATCTGAAAAAAATGTGCACACATTTGTAAAAAGTTGATGGATTTTGAAAAATAGTTCACAAACTTGAAAAGAGTTCATCGATTTGAAAACAAAATCATCAAATTTCGAAAAAATGTTCATCAAATTTGAAAAAATAGTTCATCAATTTGAAGAAAAAAACATCGAATTCAAAAAAATAGTTCATCGATTTTACAAACAAAAAAGCGAAATTGAAAAAATTCGCACATTTATCATTTATCAAAAAGTGTAACGATAAAGAAATAAAGAAGAAGAAACGAACAATTCGAAACAACAGTAAGTAAATCAACTCAGAAGAAGGTAATCCGTCAATCAGAAGCAGGTGGCTGGTTGGTTATCGCGGTGTACTTGAAACCAGCAGGCTGGTTCGGCCGTTTGGCAATACTCCTTCTGTGCTTAGGGAGTTTTATCTTCTGTGCTTTCGTGTGGGAATCGATCAAAATCGGCAAAAAAAAAAAAAAGAGGCAGGAGCTTAAAAAGGTTATTTCAGTTGAGAATGTCAATTGGGCAGTAGCGCTGAATCATTGATGCTCCTAGTCCTTGCTAGCTTCGGTTTGACAGGACAAAAAGGAGGCACATGTAATGCAGGCTATGTTCCATTGCTCTCATCTCGTTTCTGGTCACTGTAATGCACCCCGGAGTACACATGATGCATTGATGTTAGGCTGCCACTCCCTCCCTCCCTCCCTCCCTCCCTCCATGTGTAGCACGAGAGCAGAGCATTGAGCAGCTTCTATCTATGCTACTCCAGCATGCTTTGGGACAGGTACAAACATTTTATGATGGTCATCTCAACATCTGAATCTGTGATGTTGGCAAGTTTGACATGTCTAGTGAGTTTGTTTGTGCCCAAAACATGGCTGCCCTGCCCTGCCCATATACTACTTGCATGGAATCTTTATTTCATCAAACACTACTATTATTTTGTCACAAACATGTGCCAGCCTACAAAATGATCAACCACCAAGGTGTCACGCCGGCGACAAAGCCAGCGGTCGGCACATTAACCAGCCTTCAAAATGAACAACCACAAGTTCTCTCGCCGGCTACAAAGCCATCGCCCGGCAGACTTGCCGGCCTTCAAAAAGGCCCTAGTCCATGGCCGAGGCCTCCCCTAGTTCATGTCGCCTTAGTTGAACATCTCCATTGATCAGCTTCTATTATGCTGCTCCAGTATGGAGGTGATATCATCAGGAGTCATAGAACTTGCGCTTAATATTTAGTTTATTACTAGAATTTTGAAAATACGAACTTGCAGTCATTTAACTTGACTCAAGCGTACACATACGGTCACAAAATGCATATGCGGGCGTATTCGTGTACGTGGCTCCACCTGTTAGTGACTAATGATGATCGGCTGAGGCAATTTTGCACAAAACACACTTGTATTTTTTTATTCACGAAAGAGAGCCGACCACCGTGTTACATTTTTTGCACAAAACCCCTTTGCATTTTTTAATTTGCAGAAAAGTTAACCACTGTACTGCAAAAATTAACGAAATTTAAGCCAAAATCAAATATTCCAGCAGTCGAACACATGACTAGCCACTCTAACCACTCTACCACTAGACTAGACGCGCGATCACTAGAGTAGCCACTCTAACCACTCTACCAATCACGTTTAGATCACAGCTATGAATACCAATCTCACATGTATTGAACGAGAATGCAGTGGAGCTTACATGGGCTGCAGACACTGCGGCCAATTTTGTACATGCTATTTTTTCTTAAGATATTTACAAAACGTAAATAAAAAAGTTATACTCAAATATTTGCATGTTAAAAATATTGTACATTCAGATGATAATTATTAAATATAAAAATTAAATATAAACCTATGTATTATGTAAGAAAAATTAGTAAGGAATATTCAAGATTATTTTAAGATATTTGTAAAACATAAGAAATAAAATTATGTTCAAATATTTGTTTGTTATTAATATTATACATACAAAAAATAATTAGTAAATAAAAATATTTAACTAAATTTTTCTAATATATAAAACTATTTATTTAAATACGAACATTGAAAATATTTATTAAATACGAACATTGAAAATGTTTATTAAATAAATATGTTTACTGAATCCATACAAAACATACACTCAAGGCTTATTTAAAATACACAAAATGACGAATAAAAACACTTACTAAATATTTATGAATATTCACTTGTGTATAATTTTTACTCATGACTTATATTAAAAAATTATATAATTTAAATATTATATAGGATTGAATATTCATATCAACAATTTATATTTTAAAGTATTTTTATTTAAGTATACAAACATTTTATATAATTCATAAATGTTATTTTAAATATATGAATATTTTTAAAATAATTCATGAACAATTTTAAATGTAGTTTATTTCGTCTGTATGTACAATAATTATAACACACGAATATTTAAATATTATTTTTACTACTTTTTTGACAAGGATTATTTTTACTACTGAAATTATAATTTACATAATATCTACAATTTTCTATAAAAGTGGCACTGGCCATAGCTCATTTCAGCTCCACGAGCCGACGAGCGCCTTGGTTACAGTACATTTTTTTGCGGGGTCTTTGTTATAGTACATTAAGTCTAGTTATCCATGCTAATCTTGTACAGGTGCATGTTGTAGTTGCTAGGGCGGCTTTTGTGCTAACCTTTGGTCGTGAGTTTGGAGACTTGGTGGCCGCATTTTTTTTTAGAAAACTTTCGATCTATTCATCTTTAATCATAACAATACAACAAACACCAGAAATAATAAAAATTACATTTAGGTTCATAGACCACCTAGCGACGACTACAGGCACTGAAGCGAGCCGAAGGCGCACCGCCGTCATCGGCACTCCCTCGCCGGAGTCAGGCAAAACTTGTTGTAATAGACAGTCGGGAATTCGTCGTGCTAAGGCTCCATAGGACCAGCGCAGCAGAATAGCAACCGCCGCCGATGAAGAGTAGCATAGATCGAAAGGATCCAACCTGAAGAAACGCAAATATGGACGAACTACGATCAGATATGAGCAAATCCACCAAGGACGGATCCGCTGGAGACACACCTCCACATGCCCACCGACGATGCTAGACACACCACCGGAACGGGGTCTAGGCAGGAAGAATCTTATTCCATCTTCAGGGAGCCGCCGCCGTCTCGTCTTCCTGAGTAGAACACAAACCCTAACAAAACTTGAAGAAACGTCTAAAAACAGAGTACATATCAATTTACTATCCATGACAGACATGTGAATGTTATTGGTGTGGTGGTTAGACTAGTTAGTGTGTGTCGCGAGTTCGAGAGTGGCGCGCCTCTTTTTTCTTTGAGGGGGGGGGGGCGTGCCCCATTTTATGGCGTTAATTTTTTCAATAGAGTGGTTGATTTTTTGGCAAATAAAACAACAAAGGGGGTTTTGTGTAAAAATATGTCAGCCGAGCGCCTTCAATCACTGACAAGTGGGACCACACACACGGATACGCTCGTATACGCATTTTGTGACAGTATATGTACGCTTGAGTCAAAATAAATGACCACAATTATGTATTTTCAAAGTTCTAGCACCAAACTAAACATCAAGCGTAAGTTCTATAACTCCATGTGATATTACCTCCCAGTATGCTTTGGGACAGGTACAAAATATTTATGATGGTCATCTCAACATCTGAATCTGTGATGTTAGAGCATCTACAACCGGGCGCCCCAAACCCGCCTCATACATCCGGGCGGGCCGCCCGGTCACGAAATTTCGATGCAGATGAGCGCCTTAAACATGCCACAAATGCCCGGGCTGGCCGGCACCCCTCATATTCAGCCCAAATATGGGGCGGATATGGGGGCGTCCGGGCACGCCCGCCACATCGGACCCGACAGCCCGACCTCACTGCAAATTGCACCAAATCCACCAAACCCTTTCTCCTCCACCCGTCGCCCTACAACCTTTCCCGCGCCCGCGAGCCCTCGCCGTCCGTCACCCTTGCTCCCCATCCTCACCGCAGGTCCTGATCCACCGCCATAGATGTCGTCCAGCCTGCCCCCGACCGTCGCGACGGAGACGCAGTCCGCCTCGTCCATCGGCGTCCCTTCCTCGGCTCCGTCTTGCAAGGCAGAGAACGTTGCCCGTAAGATGCAGCGATGCCGGCAGCGAGAGAGGGAGGCGGCGGCGGCATCGCAGGGAGGTTCAGACATGGTCGAGCAGTTGTCTCCCCCGCCGCGCCCGGAACCACGCACCCCTTCCATCCGTGCGCCAACGCAGATTACACCGTCCGACCCCGCTGGGATAGAGGAAGATTCGACGGCCGGTTGGGCCATTCGGGAGAGCTTTCCGCCCACGCAGATGCCGGCGGTCGACGTGTGTGACTCGCCGCAACTCGTTCGGACGCGGATGAGCACGGGCACCAGCGGCCCCCGGGCTTCCCTCGACATGTTTGATGGAATGACCGAACAAGAGTCGGTACGTTTTCTTTGCTCCTGCCCGATCAAAGTTTATACGGCATGTTCAATGTTTTGCATAGACCACTAGTTCATTTCACACATGATGAATGCTTGCAAACCATGATCATCTAGGAGGCGTTCTTGTCGAAAATGATCAATGACAATGAAGATCCGACTGAAATGAAATATGAATTGGAGGGCACCACCGCATTTAAAGTCGGGACAACATCCGATCCCAATCCAAGCAAGAAGAAGAAGAAGAGCAAGACGGCGAAGACAAGAGGTCCAGCATTTTCAAGATTTGAGGACATCTAGTTGGTCAAAGCTTGGTTAGCCACAAGAATGGATCCAATATGCAGCACGGAGCAAAAGGGGAACAAGTATTGTGAGAAGATTTGGAACGAGTATCACGAACAAAAGGAGTATGTGGAGCCGCATCCTATCGTGACCACCCGTAATGTGGCATCTCTCCAACATCGATGGGGGATCATTCCAGGGAATGTGAACAAGTACGTCAACTACTACTCACAAGTGACCAAACGCCCTCAAAGTGGGATGGGAGTGGCAACTCGCGTAAGCTCAATTGCTTCATCCTATCGTCATTTGCATATGCTTGTTGTGTTTGCATTCTCGTGCTCATACATATGTTGTTTGCTAGAAGGAGGTGGCGGCCACTTTGTATCGCAAGGTGGAGAAGAAGCTGTTTGCTTTTACCATTGTTGGATCATATTGAATGGCAAGCCGAAGTGGACGCAACTTGTGGCCGATCTCAAGTCCGACAAGAAGAAGAATGATGGCTCAAGCTCCCACCAATCAATTGGATTGGACGATGAAGAGGACGATGTTATCGTCACAAATGGAAGAGCCACCGTGCCAAAGAATAACCGACAAGTCATGGGAAACAAGTGGCAGAAGGCACAGGCCTCCCGTGACGCCGCGGCTACAAAAATGTCATCCACATGGACGGGCATTTTTTCGATAAGGGAGAACAAGAAAGAGGAGAGGTACAAGGTCATGTTGGATGCACAAAGGAGAGGATGGGGTGGGACCGGAAGAGGGCGGAGAAGAAGCTAGAAATTGAGAGGGAGAAGCGAAAGGCGGTGATCAAATGGGAACTCGAGAAGGCCAAGACATTTGGAGAGATTGAGCCTGAGAAGGAGAGGTTGCAACTCGCACGGGACGCGGAGGATGCGAAGATCATGTTGGTAGACGAAACCCTCTTGGATGAGCATCAAAGAAGTGGCTTGCAGACAAGGAGATCAACGACCGTAGGGAGTACGAGGCGGCGAGGGCAGCAGCGGCAGCGGATCATGTGGCCAGAATGCAGGCGGAGGAGGCAGCCCAGATGCAGGCGGAGCAGGACGAGCAGGACACAGTCCACCTGGGCTCGGAGCAGGCGCCATGGATGGCGCCCGGCCAGTGATCCTACAAGCGCGCCACGCTCAGACATTGGTTTCATTTTGGCATGTCCGATTTGTTGAACTATGTTTCGAACCGTTGAATTCAAACAATTTGTATCGTATGATCGACGTGCGTGAATTACATGGATTTGAGGATCGGTATTTGAGGTATGTGGATGTGTGGCGCAACATATGAGAGGTCGGCAGGCGCTGTCCGCGAACGCGCCCGGACGCGCCCGCGGGTGTATAGAGGGGCGGATTTGCCAAGTCCGGTGTAGACGCTCTTAAGGCAAGTTTGACATGTCTGGTGAGTTTGTTTCTGCACAACACATGGCTGCCCTGCCCACATACTACATGCATGGAATCTTCATTTCATCAGACACTAGTTTTATTTTGTTACAAACATGTTAATGGCAATCAGGTAAACCTGTTATGTGGTTCAAGGAGAAAGAGGGGGTGAGTGACAGAATGCCAATTAGGCAGTAGTGCTGAATCATTGATGCTCCTAGCCCTTGCTTGCAGCTGGCTGCTAGGTTTTACAGGACAGAAAGGGTGCACATGTAATGCAGCTCGGCTAGCTGCTAGGTTCAATTGCTCTCAACTTCTTTCTGATCACTGTACTGGAGTACACATGATGCATTGATTTTTGGGTACCAGTAGTACACTAGTGCCCCTCCACATGTACCACGAGAGGCTTGACCAGCTTCTCTATGCTGGGAGACAGCTATGAAAAATATTGATGGTCATCTGAATCTGTGATGTTCAGTGCAACTGCAACTGGTTTGGTTGACAAGTTTGACATGTCTGGTGGTGAGTTTGTTTGTGCACATGGCTCTGCCCTGCCCATGCAGCACATGGAATTTATTTCATCAAACAAACAGTAGTACAGTACTTCTTTATTTTGTTACAGGTACAAACTAGGGCAATCCTCCTGGATCAGCACAAAATCCATCCATGGCTTTTTCACTAGTTACTAGTACTAACTGCTGCAGCAGGGAAGGCCAAAGAAGGAAGAAAAAAAAAACTTTGCATGAGAGGAAGAATGGTGGACTGTGAGCTTGTACTACTGCAACTGCAAGCACACAAATGGGGAGGGGGGGAATTGGGGCCTCAACACAAGAGAGAAAGGCCCCCATGAGCTGAGCATGAATGATGATGCAAGAGGAAAGGTGGTCAAGACCTTTCCTTTCCTTTCCTTCACTTGTGGAGTGAGTGAGGAGGAAACAAGAAAGGACCTGCTGCATGCACCACTGACCTGCATCATGCTCTATCATCACCAGTGAGCATGAGTGAGTGAGTGATACAAAAGGTGTCTATGAATTATATGAGAGAAGGAGAGAGAGAGAGGCCCTTGCTGTCTGTGTCTGAACCTGCCTGCCTGATGCTTGCAGCAGGATTGTTTGTTACTTGGAGCCAGTCCGTACATCCGATGGAGTACTATTTGACTACCCCAGGAAGCTCAAGAACTGAATCTGTTGTGGCATTGTTGCCAGCAGTGCCTAGATTTGCTGCCACAACTCTTATCAGTGGTTTGGAAGTTCAGAGTCTGCATATGCATGGTGCAGGAAAGAGATGGCCCTGAGAGATTGCAGGGAACATCTACTAATCTGCAAATAGATGTTGGAACTATGTGGGACTTGAAGATTGCAGAAACAAGAAGAAAATATCTATCTCATTTGCACACCAGCAAAAGCACACCCCCAGCCCTCACAGGAAAATTTGATAAATCCAATGTAAACAACTGTGAGCATCAGCATACACAACACATGGACTCCAGTAACCTGTTGCAGCCTAGAAAATCCAACAACTAAACTAAACTAAACTCTGTTGCAGCCTAGAAAAAAGTCAGCAATGCCAGGATCACATGATGCAAAACAGCAATGCAGCAGGGCTGCTCAACTCCAGCCCTGCAAACAAAACCTGATCCAGTGTTTTTAGATGCATGTCAATGCTGTGTGTGAGCATGCATGCTGGGTAGAGAGCACTTCTCTTGCAAATCCAACAACTAAACTAAACTAAACTCTGTTCCAGCCTAGGAAAAAGTCAGCAGTGCCAAGATCACATGATGCAAAACAACAATGCAACAGGGCTGTGTTCAACTTCAGCCCTGCAAACAAAACTCGGAAAGGGGACAGGAAAACATAGCATAACATCGCGATATAATGGAGGGCATAATATTGTATCAACCAACCACAAGTGACAACGAATCCAGGACAAGAGAAATGGTTCTCTCAAGCGAAAGACTGACTACTAGAGCTAACAAGGAGTTTCAACTGAGACCTAATCGGATTTTCGCGTTCGATTCTTTCCTCCTGACTGATGATCTACATGACTACGGCCCAATGGCCTCTAAGACCCGATGCGACAGACTCAGGAGATGCTCCTGACCACCGGCAGAAGCTCACATATCCGAGTGTGAGTACTCGTGCTCGTGCTCGTTCTCGACACTCTTCCTCATCTGCATCACCTTCTTGTGGGAATTGGAGTGCATGAAGCTCACGAAGGTTGGGCTGTTGGCGGGCCTGTACTCCGGCAGCAGCCTGCCAGACTTGTACCTCACACCGCACGCGTTGCATAGGGTCTTGGGCCCTAGAGGGCCGCTCCTCCACTGTGGCGTCGTGTGGGACAGGCAATGGGTGCACCGCTTCACTGGCTCCTCCAGTGGGACCTCCTCATTCACATATGTCTTCTTGGTCCTCCTCTTGCCCTGCTCATCTACAAATGAAGTCTTCTTGATCCTCCTCTTCTCCTGCGGAGGCTCCTCATCATCTCCATAATATGTGGTCTTCTTGATCTTCCTCTTATCCTGCCCCCTTCCATGATCTTGTTCTTCGTCAACTTGTTGGCCGCAGCGCTCCAGTTTGATGAACCCGTTCCCTGCCTTGAGCCTCAGGCTACACGTGTTGCACAATAATGCCCCTGATGGACCGCCCTGCCACTGCTGTGGTGTTTGGTTGGAGTTGGACAAACAAACGCTACACCTCATCACCGCCTGCTCTTGCTTGAACTGCACAGTGTAGGGCTTATATTCTTCCTCGTGTTCCTGCTCCAGTTTTTGGACAAGTTCTTGGTCCTTGTCTTTCTTGGGGAGGATGAGCTCACTCTCTGCTAGCCAATGCTTCTGATCAAGTAGTAGTGGTGGCTCAACAATCAGGAAATATTCTTCATCACTATCTCTTATAACAGAGGCCAGGCTTCTCTTCTTTCTTCTGGGATTGGAAGATGAAGGATGTGGCAGGTTTGGGTTTACAGATGCTTGTTCTTCGGAGACAGGGTAGGATGAAGGGTTAGTCAAGCAGTCCTCTAAATAGATGGAGAGCCACTCTGTGCTGCTGTCTTCACTTTCCTGCAGATCAAAAAAGAGTAGCATGGCACGTTTAGACAAAATGGCCAAACTGATTGTCTAAGAATATATCACTAAATGGAATTACACAACTGCAAGGAAATCTACTTTTCATAGAGGTCCTGTTCTATGTTTTTGCCAAGAAACAAGCATGTGAGGATGAATAAAATGAATGGAATGCATAGGGAAGCCTTAATCGACTAGGGACTGCATTGGCAATATGGTTCCCAAACAAAGAGTAGAAGTATGGAGTAACAAAATTTCCAAACAGATTACTGAATAAAACTACTATCGAAGAACAAACAGTCCTACAGTCAGCACCCTTTACTTTTTGAACTAATTCAAGTCCACACCATCAATCAATAGAAAAATTGCTTTGGGGGCATTCGAATTGGCAAGTGATACTTGAGTTCAGATTCCAATGGAAAATTAAGTTACTGGAACGAAACTAGAAGTCATGCTTTTACAATGCAATTAAACACCGTGGAGCAGAAACCACCATGGCAGTTTCTCACAACAGGATGCAATTAAACAGTTCAGTAGTCCACGAACTTCAGTCAAAGCTAAATATGAGGAACATAACTGATGCATTTCATAATAAGTGATGAGATGGAAATATGTTTCCTTGAATCCTTCAAGGAGTTACAGACCAAAACTGAAGAACCCTTCAGGCAAAATTGAGATGCCGACTGCCATTGTCACCGTTTCTAGTCCTAAAGTTTTCCACCCAAATTGATAGTACAAAAAAACCACAATATCTCTGTCACAATCTTGCATACGCATCCTCTCACAGCGGCCAAAAGGATATTAACAGTGGATGCGCCTATGCAATGACAATGACAGGAGGGAAGGAACATATGCACATCGACATTGATTCAAGACACGCATTGCTTTTCCTCTTTCTTCCGTGACATCACAACGAAAGGGAAACATAAATACTTTTCCCCAATGGATAATTGAAAGAACGTGATGAACCTGACATGAACCCTAGTAAGGGGATAAAACAATTATTGCACGGTGGCTGAAAAAAAATCCCCCCTCGCCGGGCGGCAGTTACCATTGAATTGCTGAAGAAATTGAAAACCTCTTCCCTCCAACCAAAGCAATATTCTCCTAATAATAGACACAAACGTGAACAGAAGGATTCCTCCACGGGAGAGGACCAAAACAGTAAAAGCAACACAGGAACAGAGCCGCCATTTCTTTTTTCCTCTGTGTTCCAAACATTCAAGAGGAATTTCATCCTAAAGGGAGCAAGAAACCGGCGAAACCACCTAGGGTTCAAGGAATTGCACATGAACCAACCTAAACCCCCATAATTCTTGAACAGGCGGCCGCGGCGCCTAAACCCCGCAAAATATTCCTCTGCAGAAGCGCAACCCGGAAGACATCCAAGAAAGCATTCAAAACCCAAGAACCCCTGGTCCGCCGACGCCTTCCCTCGCAACGAAGCAACCAAAACCCCCGGTTCTTGGCCGGTGGGAACCTGGGGGAACAAGTCCTATTCGCAGGGGAACAAACAATCAACCGGAACAAGCGGGGAAGAGGGGGGTGGTGGGAAAAGAAACCGACCATGGCGGGCTCCTGGGGGAACATGTCGCCGAGGGCGGCGGCGGCCGCCGCCGCCGCCGCATTCGGCGGGTGGTGCACGTCCATGCCCCGCCGCCCCCAAACCGGAGGAGTGGAAAGAGGAGATAGAGAGGGGAAGAGAGGGGAGGGGAGGGAGGCCGGGTAGGGATTCCGCAAGAGCTTTCTTTTGTTTCCCAGCGGAGGTTTTTATGGGGAAGAGGAAGGAAAAGAGAGCGCGTTGGGGTTACGATTGAGGGGGGAAAAGGGCCGGTTTTTACCGTGTTGGGAGGACAAGGCCCAGCAAAAAGTTGCCCTCTTTGCCCCTTTTTGCTTAGCCCTGAGGTTTTAGGGTTTGTTGTTTACAATGGACTCAATGCTTTCGTCGGTTGCCCACAACAGGGTTCAAAAAGGAAAGTTTTTTTGTTTGGGTTTATGTGTGTATGTGTGTGCTTCACATGACAATTGTGTTTGGGTTGTTGTGGGGTTTATCCATCCACATGAGAAGATAGGATGATGATACTGTGAGGTTTATCTTGAGGGAGAAAAGATTTCATGGCAGGTTAAGCAAAGAGAATTTGTTGATTATGCAAATGCATCTAATGGTTATGTTTGGGTAAATTTGACATGATTAAATACTCCAATTGGTTATTGTGCGGTTTTGTATCTCATACGACAAGATAACAACATTGCGAGGTTTAACTCGGGGGAAATCCATGGGAGGTTAGGGCACCTCCAACGTTGTGCATCGAAGCGCCGCTAAACGCCCGTACACTGTGTGTCATCCAACGTCATGCATGGAACGCTTCGCCGACCAGTCGCGCGTGTTTCAAAATTCTACTAACCAGAAGCAAATCTGGGGAAGGTCTGCAAACGTCCGGACAACCGCCACGTAGGCGTCCCGACACTCGCAACCCCCATAAAAACCCCATCCGGAGCGCCTTTTTTCTCACTGCGTCCCTCCGCCCTTGCTTTCTATCCGCGTAGTCCGAGGCTGGCGTCGTCGCTATACCACCCACTCCGCCACCCAGGCCTCGCTGGACCTCCACCGCTCCATACCGGGTGTCAGTCCCGACTTGCTGACGCCTCCCTTCCACCCCTGGTCCGGCCGCCGCCCAGCTACCCTCCGCCCCCTGCACATTGCGGTCCATGGTGGACACCACGCCCGAACAAGTGTTCGGCCAAATGTCGTGGCCCACTTTTATTGACGTTTTTGTTGTTTACTTTCAAGCAAGCAAGATGAACACGGGAACGCTTGAAGAATTTATCAAAATGCATCAACAGATTCGGCATTCAACCAGTGGGCGCTTCGGGATGGGGGGGGGGGTCAACTAAAAACTTTGTTCGAATAAGTTGAATTCATATTTGAAATATTTTATTGGAAAACTTCATGTTTGGGTTGTAATATCAATATTTGAATTATTGTTGCATTGTAATATTTGCACATGATGATCATGGACGAAGGATGATATTTACCTTTAATAATTTTGAGTGCTTCGCATATAAGACATTTGGTGTACCAGGTTAGGTGGGCTACCGCTGTCCGTGGACGTTTGGGGTGTCCGATTTGACGGACGGCATTTGAGATGCCCTTTAGCAAAAGGATTTTGCTAGATATGGTTGTGCATCCAATGATCTCTGAATAAATGTGCATGATAAATGCATTTTTAATTAGCAGCAAAATTGTTTAGTAGTACTATCAAAATTCCTTTTTTTATTTCAGATAAATCAGCACGATATAGCAATTTTTTCGATTATTACTTCGCCGAAAAGTTTCTTCTATAACGAGTAGACCATTATTTTTATTTTTACTATTATTAATGAATACCGGATTGGGATTCGAATTAAAATCCTGCAAGAATATATATATATATACAGTGGTATCTTGTCATGAATGAATTGAGGTTAATGGAGAAATCTGCAGCGCATCTTTGGTTCGATCTGTTGCTCCTTTGCCCTGTTTTGCATTACATTTATTCTTGTGTCGGCCGTATGAGCTAGGACAGAAACAGACCCCGCGAGACCTTTCAATTTTTTGTACTGGTTTCCCTCCCTCCCTTTCATGACACGCAACGCAACGCAAGCAGAGAGAGAGAGAGAGAGAGAGAGAGAGAGAGAGGGGCCACGCTTGTGTGAATTGCTCTTCATGCTGTCATGCATTTTTGTGAGCATGTGCAGCTCTTCTTGCTTTTGTGGGTTTTATAGCTTTACCATTGTTTTCAATTCTGATGATTCTGGTTGAAAGGGAGAAAAAGGCAAACATTACAGAATTTTTCAACAAATGTTAAATGGCCGATTTAAGACGTTATGTCCTTACAGGAATGCGACGACCAAGACGACACAAAGGGAAAGAAATAACACAAATTTTCCTCTTGCTATTTGGCTCAACATAAAGCCCTCCTTTTAACAGGGCGCAAACGCGTCTACAAGTACATATACATCAGCTGCCCTTTTCATCATCGGGAGAAAAAGGCTCTAGAATCCAGGAGCAAAATTTGCTTGGGTTTTACTCAACTTCCACAAGAGTGTTTCGAGTGAGGAACGATGACAGAATAGGCCTGCGACGATCAACCATGATCCATCACAAAAAGAAGACCCTAGTCGATTACGACAACAGGTACTCTAAATCTGATGGACAGTATATGTATATAGGTTTTTCCACCAGAAGACAGGCTATGCCTAGACTTTGTGAGGTTGGAGCTGGCAGCAAGCAACAATATCTCCAATTCTGCTTACTTCCAAAGTCACCTGCACGCATAATACACGGCGTCCGCACTATTAGTTTCTGAAAGTAGCCACTCATCGCAGTCCAGCAAACACCGCAAACAAAATTAGAACAAGCACCAGAGGCACTGAGCAGCAAAAAGGGACAAAAACACCTTTAGTGGCCCAACTTGTCAATGGAACATGGCATTTCCTATCCTATTCCCAACATAGCAATGTCCATTAAACATGCACTCTCAGGAATTATACCATCATTGCTGCACTTTTCTGAACTCTGTCAGGACAGGATATATGTTCTCGAAGGCAGTGTATGTCTCTTCTCTCACCTACAAAGCAAATAGTTTAGACATACCATCATTACCGGGTAATAGAGAAACCCACAGGGCCACAGGAAAGGACTACCAACCTTTGCTCCAGTCAGAACAATCTTGCCAGAAACAAAAATTAGGAGAACAATCTTCGGCTGCCTCATCCGGTAAATCAGACCAGGAAATAGCTCTGGCTCATACTGTCAAGCAACCGTGTAAAATATCAGTTACAAAACAAGGAGATAGAGAAGTTCCAGGAAAGAAAGAAAAATACTTCACATGATAAAATAGTGCTAACAGAAACCACAGAATTCAACTTGGCAACTTACACTTGAGAAAGCGCCATGGGAATATGCGAGGCCCTCAAGCCTGATAGGGAATTTGACATCACAAGAGGCAACGATATTCTGGATCTTGAAGTCCTGACATTACAGAATTAACAAACGTTCAGCAAACAAACAATTATCAAGGGATGTGCATGAAAACTTTACACAAGAATGGGATAGGTACCTTGAATTTTGCAGGAAAGCCAAGCTTCTGGATTATACGAGCATACTGAAAACAGGAAAACATTTACAATTTGAGAACCTTTTCCCTCTGATATGTATGGAAGGAAAGAAAGCTAGACAATACCTTTCTAGCTGCGAGTTTAGATTGCTGTTCACTTTTTGCTCCAGTGCAAACCTGATAACACAGCAACAGTGTACTTTGCATCAGTGCGTAATTAGGAGGATAAGACCACTACCATATCTCCCTGGTATAACTATCAAATTCACTTTCCAAGAAAATGTTAACAGAGGCCACTGAATCAAAACAATTTTGCAGGTTTCCATTTAAGTGAATGTGATCAACTAGTGCCCAAGGAATTTTAATTGAACTAAAGTATCAATCCAATCTCAACAAATCTTTGCTTTATCTCAATGGCTGAAGATGATATTCAGAGGGTCTTTACTGATAAAAAACATTTATTTCTGACATATAGCTAATGAGAAAAATATGTATCGAACCCTAACCGCTAGTGTCCATGAGAAATTTGCATTGAATTCAGCAGTCGGATGACTACTGCAGTCGTACAATACCAGCTCCAACGTCATTAAATAATCAAACTAAGAACATATTCTGCATCAGATGTACATGAACTTGGCCTTACCATTTTTCCTGAAGCAAATATCAATGCAGTAGTTTTTGGTTCTCTTATCCGCATGATAACTGCAGCAAAACGCTGTTCACAATAGAAAATCAGCAAAGAGAAGCATAACATATATGCTGCTGAAATGCACCAAATGTTCATGGTCAAATGATTTGTTTTTACCAAATAAATTTTACACAACAGAAGAGATCATACTAACCTAGAAATGCTATTGATTATCACATACAAGTGCATGTTTTAAACAGCATTAACTTTATTTAGTAAATCTCTCTCAAACAAAAAACTTTATTTAGTAAAACGCAGAATAGAGCAGAGCAGCCATGTATCATCAATTCATAACCTTACCCTCATGCTAAAGCCTAAAGGTAGTAAAGTAGACAGTCTCAACTCACCATCGGATCAAAACTTATTTAGTAAGTTATTGTTCTCTAGTTTATCAGCAAATGAGCACAAAATCAGAAAGGTCCACAAAAGAACCTATGTACAGAGTCTCAAATCTTTTACCAGGCTATCCACTGTCTACACAGCAGGAACCACAAAGACATTCCTGTTATCAGAGAAAACAAAAACATCATGAAGAATGTGTTAGGATAATGATTTCACCTTGGGGTTATACTCTGCATTGCGTGCCTGGAGAGCTATTGCTTTCAGGTCCAATTTACAGTCCAGGTTGACCGTCGACACGATATTCCTGTTATCAAATCAAAACACAGGAAAGCAGAGTACACCCATCAGCGTTAAAATTTGGTACTTGGTGTAGGAAAAAGAGCCACATCACAGGACCAAGTTGGCACAAAGTGGATGACTTGGCATGCTAGACTAACTGCAGAGCAAGTAAACGTGGTCATTTTAATTTTAAAAGCTGGCAATGAACAGCGCAGAAAGCTGCACATCATTCACATTCAACTATCCATATGCAGCACTTGGTTTCCTGTCCAAACTGTTATTCGCACATCTCAGTGGCCTTTAACCCCACTCAATCCTCTAAAGCTCCATGCATATCCATTCCAGAGCATTTAAGCCACACCGTGGCACGAATTTCAAACCCGGTGACCCCCGACACGAGTTATGAACCCGCTGTCGTTTAGCATTCAGAAGTTCCATGCATATGCATTCCAGAGCATTTAAACCGCACCGTGGCATGAATTTCAAATCCGGTGACAAATTATGACCCGGCTAACCTTTATATTGACTACTACTACTTTTTATCTGAACCCAACCTCTCTACATTGGTTTATTAATGTATAAGTTTCCGGCAACCAAGCATCAAATTTACGATTTTCATTTAATCGGTCTCTAAAAACTCCTATACCCGTCCCTCTTTGGAATCCAAAAGCCCCAAACCAGATCGAACCGAGCTGCGCTCGTCCACCAAATCGACCGCGCCCAATTCAGAAACAGCTCGCTCTACCAAAGTCAACCCTGTCAAAGGGAGGAGGGACCAAGGGGCAAGGGGCGGCGCCGACCGACGAACCCAGCCCCGGGCGGGAATCCTGAGAGACGGGGACGGGGGGCGGGACTTACTGGAGCGTGGGGATGATGCCGGAGGGGTGCTTGGTGAGATCCACCGGCTCGCTCCCCTCCAGCGCCGCCTCCGCCATCCACCGGCCCCCGGAACCGCCCTCGCCCCCGCCGCCGCCCCTGGTCCCAGCCCCGGCCCCGCGGGAGGAGCCCGGTCCGGGCGCGCCGAGGGAGGAGGCGCTGGCGCCGGTGGGATTCTCCCGCGGAGAAGACAGAATTCGAAATCCGCGGTGGTTTTATAGAGATCGGGGAGAGGGGATCGGAGGAGGCTGGATCGTCTAGGGTTTGGTCGTCGGCCTTCCGCGAGGTTCGTGCGGGTTGGGGTTGGGGGTGGGGGTATGCGTTGGGGCTACGGGGAACAGGCGGTTGTTGCGGGGGGTTGAGTATTTATAGGCCCAGCGAGGGTGACCGGCTGTGGCCCGTCCGGAGGGCGAGGTTGTGTTCGATTTCGACTCGTATATGCAGCTCTCACCCGGAGACACAATTCGCAAGCGTAGTACTTCTAGGTCGACGATTTAACTATCTAAATATGTAAATATGTAAATATGTATCATACGTAATAAAAAACATATATTTAAAAACTGCATCGCTGTAGGAATTTAGTGATATATTTTTCATGACATATAACACATATTTAATTCTTCAAATCAATGACCTAGAACTACGCGAATGACTTATTCATCTAGACGGAGGTAGTAGTAACATATTTTTCCTGCGGGGCAATTTGCAGGGCACTCTTTTGAACTCACTTTCATCGACAGACGAAAACATATTGTTAAAAGGAGAGCGAGAACTAACACTCTCACCCACGAATTTGCCACTAGGATGTCAGGATGAGAAACAAAAGACCCGGAGGTTACCTGGAAGGATTATTCTTGCCGAGGTAGCTCGTCTTTTTTCTCAAAAGGTTGAAGGTTTGGTTTTGCTTTTTACCGATGCTTGAGCAAGTTACCATCATTCATATTTTGATAGAGCATTGCAATTCTCTTTTACTCCGGCATGTGGTTCTCTAATGATGCCTCAGCAAGTAACCCTCGCTTGCCTTTTCATGCATGCACGCACGCGGCCGCCTCCATTTTCTAGCGCTTTTAATTTTAAGTGGATTAATGGGTTCTTTGCAAACATGTATATAGGCTTGCTAAAGTACGCCTGCGCGCATTGTGGTCTATTGTACGCTCCGGCCACTTCGAGCCAACCGGCGCGCTAAGTAGCTAGACACGCTAACCAGGTGCAAGGCACGGGCGCGCGCATGTGTTACTTTTTCTTCCATATGCCGTTACCCTTAAACAATCCGGCTTCTCCGCGCGGGGTGACGCGACCCGTGCCTAATTAGGATGTAGCTTAAGGGCCTGTTGTGAACTTCTCTAGCTTCTCAAAACTCCACAATTTCAGCTTCTCATCTTGGCTTCTAGCTTCACACAGCGACTTCCATCCGTTCGGGAGCAAAATTAGCTTCTCCATCGCCACCTTGGGCTGGCAGCAGCTACTGGCCTGCCTAGCGCCATATTGGCCTAGGCTGGCCTGCCTACCTCCCGCTGGGCACCTAGCCCACATTCGCTACAGGTCATTTTCAACATTCAGCTCGCCCAAACAACAAACTGGACAGATAGAGCATCTCCAACAGCCGTCCAAAACGCCGCGCGAAAAAGCAGTTTGCAGCGCGCCCATCGCCTGGAAAAGCGCGGCGGGCAGCGCTGGCTCCAGCTGCCGCGCTAAAATTTAGCGCGCGCGTAGCTTCAGCAGCCGCGCGCTATCGCACGAACATTGCGTACATATTTTTAAATAAAAATGGTACTAATAAAATTCATAGATAAAAATGATACATAGATATTTTACATAGTTCCACAGCATAGATAGATAAAACTACAGTGCAACGTCATAAAAAAAACTACTAGATAGTGCAACTAGATAATGCAACTACAACCTACTCCCAGTCGTCATCATCATCATCATCGTCCTCCTCGCTGGTCTGGTCCGAGGTATCGAGCCACATGTCGTTCCAACGAGGATCATTAGCCGAAAAGATCGACTGCCCACCATTTTCAACGATATCGCACTGCGGTAACGCCAAGGCCTTCCGCCGACGCCTGTCCAACCGTTCCGCGCGGCGCTTTGCCGTCTGCTCCGCCCAGTAGGCTTGCTCGTGGGCGACGTCCTCTGGGTGGCGCCGGCGCCACTCCGCCATGGCCCGCTCGTCCTCCTCAGCGATGAGGAGGCCGCGCTGCCGCCGAGCGTGCTCCGCACGGTCTTGGTCCGTGATAAGACGAGGCGGAGGGGCGACGTCCTGCACCTGCTAGCGCGTGTAGACGTCCTGGAAGTTCATTTGCGGGCGCGGCCTGCCTAGGCGCCACGCAGCCGCGCCGTACGCGCGGGCGGCCTCGTGCGCAGTCTCGAAGGTGCCGAGGCCGAGCCGGACGTCGCCGGACCGGATCTCGGCGTAGTACCAGCCGTTGGGGCGCTGGCGGACGCCGTAGTAGCCCGACGCTCCTCGGCGGCGCGGCGGCATGGTGGCGCGTCGGTGGCGGGGTGCTGGAGCGGCGAGGAAGCAACGAGGAAGCGGGGGAGGCGCGCGTGGCAGCGGAAGAGGAAGAGAGAGTGTGAGAATAGCCGCGTGGCGAGCGCCGCAATTTATAGGCGCGCCGGAAGCGGTGCGCCAAAAGTAGCGCGCGAGCTGCCGCCTTTTCCCGCACGCGCGCAAACGATTCCCGCGGTGCGCTAGTTTCCCGCCACCGCTGGAGCGCGCGAAAACGTCCCGCGCGCGCTAAAAACTCAGTTTACCCCGCGCGCGCGCCTTTTGGCGCGGCTGTTGGAGATGCTCTAACTAATGCCAATTACCCATCAAATCTGGTGATTTATACCCCGAATCACATCAACTTGAACATCAAATTTGCCGCCCTATTGGTCGCGAATCCATTCCATCAAAGGGCATAACCTATTGTTCATTAATAAAGGAGATCGAAAATGCATACGCCATGGCCGAACCAGAGCCCTCTGCCTTGCGTTAGAGCATCAGGGGCTTGGGGCACGCTGCTGGGGTGGAACTCGGAGGAGAGGAGGCAGCGGGGATAGTTGCAGTGGCGCCGGCATCGCAGCTCCGTGCAGACGCGGGGTGGCGGCGGCGCGTAACCCTAGCGCTCGGCCAGGAGGAAGGACGAGAGGAAGAAGTCGTGGGTGAGCGAAGTACCGAACCGTGCAGTTTTCACTTGGCGGTGGCAAGGGGTGTAATTTACACGAACTCCACGAAAATTGAGAAGTCGTGGAGCTGGGAATATCCAGCTTCTCCAACTCCGTGAAAAATGCACTGAGGCCCAATATAGCTTCTGGAATTTAGCTTCACGGAGCTCACGCGTTCGGCCCAGCTTCACGTGCGGGGTTGGCGGAGCGTGGAGCTGGAGAGGTTCAGAACAGGCCCATATATACTTCTTCTAAGGGAGTTAGCATCCTTTTGAAGCAAAACTATTGATATGATGAAAGCATATGATAGGGTCGAGTGGGCATACCTACATGCGATCATGCTGAAGTTAGGTTTCTCTCCACCTTGGACTGATATTGTTATGGGAATGGTAAAATCAGTGTCCTTCTCCGTACTGTTCAATGGAGAAAAGTTGGAGCAATTTAAACTATTGTGGGAAAAATAGAGTGTGGGAAAAATAAAGAATGGCACATTCCGTTATCTGAGGGATAGAGTGTGGGAAAAAGTGAAGGGTTGGATGCAGAAACTATTGTCAACAGCTGGCAAGGAGGTGTTGATAAAATCAGTTGCACAGGCCATACCGGTTTTCTCTATGTCTTGCTTCCGACTCCCGAGGGGTCTATGTGATAGTGTAACTTCAATCATACGGCAATTTTGGTGGGGATCTAAACGTGGGAGGAGGAAACCTGCTTGGGTATCTTGGGACGTCACGACAAATCCCAAAAACTTGGGTGGTCTTGGCTTTAAGGATATGGAAGTTTTCAATCTGGCTCTACTCTCTAGACAGGCTTGGAGGCGCCTGACAGAGCCGCTTTTCTTGAGCTCACGCATCCTAAAGGCAGCTTATTATCCAACTTCGTCCATCTTCGAGGCAGAGTTGGGCTCAAACCCATCTCAGATATGGAGAGCAATTGTCGATGGGAGAGACATGTTGAAACTTGGTGCGATTATGCGAATAGGAGATGGGCGCTCGACCAACATCTGGCAACACAATTGGATACCCAGAGCGGGTATGATGAGGCCGATTTCCTCTTTGGTCCATGACCCTCCAGAACTAGTAGTAGACTTAATTGATGTTTCATCCGCTTCTTGGAGGGAAGAGCTGATTAGGCAAGTCTTTGTTCCAATGGATGCCGAGGCCATTCTGAGGATTCCTGTATGCACCCGTCAAGTTGATGATTTTTGGGCGTGGTCCGAGGATCCGAGAGGCCTTTTCTCTGTCAGGACAGCATACAACATGATATATCGTATAAAGAGTGGAAGAGAAGCATGGTTAGAGGAAGGAGAGCATACTTCCAATCTCCAGGGACTGATGAAGAGTTGGTCGGCCTTATGGAAGCTAAAGGTGCCGTCGAAGTTGAAAGTATTGACTTGGACACTTGCCCAGCACTCGCTACCAACAGGAGATCTATTGCAGCACCGAAACATGTCCACTACGGATGTCTGCGGAGTGTGTGGGGCGCAGGACAGTTGGCGTCATTCCCTACTGGACTGCGCCCTGTCCAGGAGCACATGGGCTCTGTCGAAGGAAGAAATGGTGCAACATATGGCGATGAACCGAAGTGACAATGCAAAGGAGTGGTTATTTTCCATGTTTGATTCGCTGCCCGGCGACGAGCTTGTAACCATGATCGTCACCCTTTGGGCGATTTGGTCTGCACGGAGGAAGGTAATACATGAGGGAATTTTCCAGACACCTTTTGCAACCCATTGCTTCATATCGAATTACCTGTCAGAGCTTCAGTTTTTGGAGAAGCCAGAGAAGGAGAAGAAGGCACCGGCTCCTAGATCGGCGGAGTGGATCCCTCCTCCAGAAAATCACATGAAAGACAATGTCGATGCGGCGGTTGCGAGACATGGTGGGTTTGGGACAGTAGCGGCCATTTGTAGAGATGGCAGCGGGGAGTACCAAGGAGCGTCAGTGATCCGGTTCAACAACATTGATGATCCAGAGACGTTGGAGACCTTGGCAATTGGTGAAGCTTTGGCCCTCGCTGATGACCTGCTCTTCCACAGTATTTCAGTGGTGTCGGATTGTAAGGTGGCCGTCGAAGCGATCAAGAGAAGGTACATGTGCACAATATGGGGCCGTGATACATGAAATCATAGACCGCTCTAGAGTTTTTTCTTCTTGTTTGATTAATCATGAATTTAGGACCTCGAATGTTGAGGCTCACAAACTTGCAAAGCATGCGTTATCCCTGGGTTTTGGCCGCCATGTCTGGTTAGGTCACCCAGGAAATTTGGATTTCGTCCCTGTAAACATTGTGACGGGTGAATAAAAGCTTTGCGAGTTTGTCTAAAAAAAAGCAAAAAAATTTCCTTCTGTTTTTCTTAGTGGTAGGCAATATGTCGTCATGTGTTTGTGGTGCCTTACCTAAGACCTTAGTTTCTTGGAGATGTTTATATGAATATGGTATGTATGCGCATGTTTCTAGTGCGCATCTGTTTTTTGAAAAATAAATAAAAAGAAAATATAATGTATTCGGCGGGTATCATCCTATGTGGATATCTTTTTTGTTGTTGCAAAATATCCTATGTGGGTATCGTGCTCCAACTTCATTGTGCATCTTATAACAACTTTGGGGAAACTTCTGTTTACAATAACAAACTTCTGTGAATATGTGGTGCCCTTCAACCAGATCCAATCATAGCTGTCTAGCGAGGTGCAGGAGAAAAACCATTGACTTCTCATGAATTTGGATGCATCGGGATAATAGGCTGCTCAAGCATCAGGAGACAAACTAACTCTCGTAAAATGGGTGGTTGTGGCCCCTCCACCTCGGTCCGCTTTTGCTACTCAAGCTATAGCAACGAACTATGTGGGAGCTTATTCAAAATCCGAACCACATATAATAACATGGTACAGAGCAGAGACCACCCAGACTTTCATATAAGCTGAACATCGATGCATCTTTTATTGAAAAATGGAACAGGTGGAGCAGGTGCAGTGCTATGTAATACAATTGGCGAAGCTATTGCAGGAGCTTGCTGGCCTCTAGATCGACTACTTGATGCAGCAATAGCGGAGGCAACAACGCTTCAGTAGGGCATGTACATGATGGAAAAGTTGGGCTGTGTTCCAGCAATATTCAAGATATTTCAGGACCAAGTGCTTCGGACCCTCAACTATGACACATTCCTTTATGATGATAGTGATACAGAGCAGAAGGTTTATACAGTAAAGTTTGAGACCTTTTTACGGTACATCAAATCATTCTGAGCCGTTTATTTTTGCGAATGAACGGTCCAGATGGGGCTATATACTACACCAAAATTAGTGGAGTATATTGAGGCATCAAGGGTATTTTAGGCAATTCAATTCCTTAGACTGAATTTAAGTTTCCCCGATGGAATTTGTATGCGTAAGCGTCCACCAGTCAAGCGCGAACTCCGACGTGTGTGCAGCGTTCCGTCCACCAGCTCTCCCGCACCAGGTTACAGGGGTCCGCCCGTCCAAGAATACTGGCAACGTCAGTGAGCTCCTTTTGCATGCATCGATCGTGAGTAGATGCAAGCGCTACAGGATAGTATGATTTTCCGTTGAATTCGTGCAGTACGTATAGAGTGGAGGCTAGCTACATGTGTGTATACCTTCAAACTCGATGAACACGACGATGTCGTGGCATGCTTAGCGGCCGCCGACGCGTACGGCAGCGCAGTACGGGTGAGCGAAGACCAATCGACGGCCGTTTATGCAGCAGGAGGAGGCAAGGTCGTGGGGCAGTCTAATAGGAAACTAGCTTCGCGGCGGGGTCGTGGCAATTATAGCAGTAGCGTGGCTTACAGCAGGCGCGCTACTGCTACACTTATTTCAAAAGCGCGTTTTATGGGCGCGCTACTGCTACGTAGCAGCAGTGCCGTATTTTAAAGCGCGTTGCTGGTAAGATTCTGTGTATAGGCTTTTCCTTAGTAGTGAGATGATGCAGAAATTGGGGTTCCCTCTGAGTGGGTGGAGCTGATCATGGAATATGTGTGTCCTCAGTAAGCTACAGAGTGAGATTCAACGATACAGAGACCGAAGATAAACTATATAATATGTGCCAAAATTTCATGATTTATATGAGTATTTTTGCATATTATGATAAAGTGCAATTTCGATGCAAAGTTGTGCACCGTTTTTTAGTTTTCTTTCTTCTTAAAGGAAAATACATTATTTGAGTTACACTATGTGTAGATTATAGTAGAATGCGAAAAATTACACTCTTATGTGCTTATTCTTTGCACATTTCAAAAAGTGCAATGTCAGTGCAAATTGTGTGCAAGTTTTGTCTTTTTCATTTTCTTTCTTCTTAAAGGGTTTCATTCTTTCTTAGAAAACCTCATTATTTTGATTTTGTTTGAGTGTTTTTTCTGAAAGTATAATACCAATGCCACAAATTCATTCTTTCATAACAAACATCATTTTTTAATTTTGTTTTAGTTTTTATTTCATTATAAATTTTGCATTAGTTTTCATTTCTTTTGTTTTGTAGGGGTAATACTGATGTCACTAATCTATTACTTTTTAAAAAAGACCTTTTGTTTCGGAAATCTCACTATAATATTCTCTGTTTTCCTTTATTTTTTTAATTTATGTTTTCTCTTTCTATGCATTTTTGTTTTTTCTTTTTCTTTGCTTTATTGGTTATTTTTTGTTTTATTTCTGGATTTTTGGCTGAGTGTAACTATAGACAAACAAATACTATATAATATGTGGCAAAATTTCATAATTTCATAATTATTTTTGCATATTACGATAAAGAGCAGTTTCAGCGGAAAGTTGTGTGCAAGTTGTTTTTAATCTTTGTTTATTTTTAAGGGAAATACATTATTTCAGTTACACTATGTTTAAATTATAGTAGAATGCAAAAATTGCACTATTATATGCTTATTCTTTTCATATTTCAAAAAGTGCAACTTCCATTCAAATTGTGTGCAAGTTTTGGATATTTTTCTATTTCATTTTCTTCCTTCTGAAAGGGTTTCATTTCCTTTTAGAAAACTTCATTATTGTGATATAGTTTTATTTTCTTTGATCTGAAAAGGTAATACCAATGCCACGAATTCAATCTTCCATATTAAACTTCATTTTTTTAGTTTTTATTTCATATTTTGATTTTGTTTTAGTTTTCATTTTCTTTTCGTTTGTAAGGATAACACCGATGTCACTAATCCATTACCTTTTAGAAAACACTTTCTTTTTTGCAAATCTCACTATTATTTGCTAATTTTTGCATAGTAATAATACTAATGTAGAAAAAGAAAAAGAGACTGGCTTGGCAGTACTGGACTGCAGCTTGCACCTGTGCGCGATGCTGCGTTGGGTTTCTACTGTTGCAGCTACCGATCAGAACCACAAGCTTCGCGAGTTCATTGAGCTGCCGTAACTGGGCTGCCTAATTAGGCTTGACTGAAACAGAGTTTGGGGTCAATCGACTGATCCAAAAATTATTTTCAGTCGATTGACCAGTAGCCAGTCTCAACCTTGTTTGCTGAGTGGCTATCATAAGACGCTCGACATAGGTAGTCTTTGCCACGTACCTTGGCTTTGCCGAATGTTTTTTTCTTCACATCCAGTTTAAGTCGGCTTTGCCAAGTGTTTTTCGTTGACACCCGGTTTAGGGAGATATGCTAGACTCACGGGCCCTTTACGGGGGATTAACGGGGTGGTTAGGACTTGATTGGCTAGAATTGAATTAGGTGACCCATCAATATTCAGGGAGGCAATTAGATGAGGGCACGCAAGGGGGGTCCGTAGAGTCCGTTGTTTGTTGTCCGTGAATGTTGTATTATCGCGGCTTAGGTGGCTGTTTCGGCAAAATGTGGACTTCTTCAAAATCAGTCTTCATCTTCTCGATATCCTGAATAATTGGACTGCACATGCCTTTGTAACTTCCTGTCAGGTTTTTTTTAGAGGAAAGGCATACGCCCAACTTTATAGATAAAGCCATGAGGCAGGTAGCAAGAACAACACCGAAACGTATCAAACACACCCAAACCCCAACGTTGGGCAGGACAACGCGAATAAAGTCATGGTACATGGCTCCCACGCCAGTACACGACACGCAGGCCGGAATAGAAGGAACCAACTAAGCTAAAGACTCAGGCCCAAAAGAATCCCTCAATCAACGTGCTCTTGTCTGCATAACTGAGACGCCGTGGTCCGGATTTTGTCGATCAGCATAGATAGCGCCTCTTGGTCGTCGGCTTTAGTCAATGATTTCCACTGCTGCAGGAAAGCACACGATTTAAATAAGCAGTCAGCCGGTTTAGCCGAAAACACGTGCTCGATAGTAAATTTGTTCCTAGTAGTCCACAGAGACCAGCATAAAGCCCCCAAGCCCACCCAAAAGATCCGTCTAGAAACACCGGAAAGGTTGGATGCCAGGCTGCGCAACTCAGCAAAGGAGGCAGGGGCCCAAGACACATGAAGTCAGTCCCGCACACAACTCCAAATAAGCTTAGCCAGGTGACAGTGAAAAAAGATATGATCCGAGTCCTCTACCTCACCACAAAGAGCACAAAACTGGGAACCCGGCCTGTTTCTCTTACGAATCTGGTCAGCCGAGGGCAGCCGGCCCCGAAAGGCTTGCCACAAGAAATTTTTTATCTTATGGGGAATACGGGCCTTCCAAACATTGGAAAAACGACTGGTAGGTGCGCCACCAACTAGCTTAGAATAAAGCGACTTGACAGAGAATCGCCCAGAGGCAGAAAGCGGCCAAAGCACCGAGTCCCTGACCGTCGAGAGTGTAGGGAAGAGGGCAGTAAGACGTTGCCAGTCTTCAAACTCTACAGGCGACAGAGAACGGCGGAAGGCCAGGTTCCACCCCTGGGAAGCAAGCTTCGCAATAGAAATATTAGGGTCAGAGCAGTAAGAGAAAAGGGTAGGAAAGGTCACCGAGAGAGGTGAATCTCCACACCACCAATCAAGCCAAAACCGAATAGAGGAACCATCCCCAACAACAAACTTAGCAAAAGATTGAAAAACAGGTCTAACTTTGACCAGAGACTTCCAAAACTGAGAGCCACCACGCGACAGAGCGAACATCGGGCTAGAGGATGGGAAATATTTAGCCTTAAGGATCGACAACCAAAGGGGTTGTTCCTCAGCGCTCATAATCTTCCACCACCATTTAATCATCAAGCATTGGTTCATGATGGAAGTATTGAGAATCCCTAACCCCCCAAGGTTTTTGGGCCTGCACATCAATTTCCATTTGACGAAGCGATATTTGCGGCGGTTGTCCACAGCATTCCAGTAAAACGCCCCACGGTGTTTGTCAAAACCAGCATGAATCCCAGCCGTCAAGAGAAAGAAGCCCATAAGGAACATGGGGAGGGAGGAGAGACAAGCATTAATTAGGGCCACTTTACCAGCGTTCGTATTATATCTCCCCCGCCAAGGAAGGACCCTGTTTCCCACCTTAGTGACTATCGGGGCAAAATCTTTTGCATGCAGCACATCCGGGGAGATAGGCAACCCCAAATATTTGAACAGATAGGAGCCCTGCTTACAATTAAGAAGGTGGGCCACTCGCGCGGCTTCCGACCCGTCCACACCAGTCACAACTACTTCGCACTTGGCAAAGTTAATCTAAAGCCCCGACATAGCCTCGAAGCAGAGTAAGATAAATTTGAGGTGGGCAAGGCAGGCCTCATTCATCTCGACCAGAATAATAGTGTCGTCCGCATATTGGAGATGGGTGAGACCATGGGGAATGAGATTAGAGCAAACCGGAGTAATGTGCCCAGTGGCAGCCGCCCTAGAAAGGAGGCGAGATAAAGCATCTGCAACGAAATTGAATAGGATGGGAGAGGCAGGATCGCCTTGCCTCAGGCCCCTACCATTGGCAAAGAATTTGCTAACCTGACCATTAACATTGATGGCAGTGTGGCCTCCTGAGACCAACTGCATAATCCTATGGACGAGGGGCCCCTCAAACCCTTTGGCCAGTAAAACTCTTCGCAGAAAATGCCAACTCACCGAGTCATAGGCCTTCTCAAAGTCTAGTTTTAGAATCACCGCTTTCGACTTACGAGTCTTAAGATCATGAACGATTTCATGCAAACAGAGGACCCCGTCCAGAATGAAACGACCCTTGATGAAAGCCGACTGGAAAGGGCAAATGGTACGGTGGGCGATGGGGGAGAGACGAGTGGCTAACCCTTTAGCCGGAAACTTGGCGAAGTTATTAATAAGGGCGATCGGCCTAAATTGCGAGATCAAATCCGCGCCCTTGATTTTAGGAATAAGGGTAATGACAGCGTAGTTAAGGCGAGAAATGTCCACCGTACCCAACCAAAACCCTTGGATGATCGAACAAATGAGAGGCCGCAACTGCGGCCAGAATTTTTTGAAGAAGGGGATCGAGAAACCATCAGGGCCGGAAGCAGCCTGCGGGTTAGCCGAGCTAATCACCTGCCAAATCTCATCATCAGATAAGGGAACCATCAGGTCTGAATTTTCGTCCGGAGAGATCTTAGACCTCACCCCAAAAGTCAGGACAAAGGCCAAGCCCAGGGTCCGGTTTAGAACCGAGTAGAGTAGAATAGAAGCTAACAATGTGATTCATAATGAGGGACTGGTCAGAAACTCTAACACCGTCAATCAACAGAGTGTCAATGAAACACCTGCGGCGTCTGCCATTCGCGATCGCAAAAAAATAGGCTGTCATAGCATCCCCTTTTAAGGTCCAATTAAGGGCACCTCGTTGGCGCCAGTAAATCTCTGACTGTTGGTGGAGAAGCAACAAAGCGTCTTCCAGGGAGTAGCGAGAGGCCCACTGAGAAGGTGAAAGCCCAGATGTGTCAGCAGATAAATCCAACTCCCGGATTTGAGATTCGAGGGACTCCTTGTCTCGACGCAACTCGGCCGCCCTATTCCGAGACCACCCCCTTAAGAATTTACGCAACTCATAAGATAGCTTGTGCCAATCATCCAAGGGGCCAAAGGAGCGGTGAGTAGAGGAGAGAAAATTAGTGATCTTAGAAGCCACCATGTCACAAAAACCCTCCACAACAAGCCAGGAAGCATCAAACTGGAAACGGGAGGCAGAAACAAGAGAAAGGATACCCGCATCCAGGATCAGGGGAACATGATCAGAGCCCACCGCAGGCCTAGCCTTAAGCAGCGCGCGAGGAAATAGCGAGTCCCACTGAACAGAAACGAAAACCCTGTCCAGCACCGACCGGACAGGCGAGGATTGATGGTTAGACCAGGTGAAACGCGCCCCCACCCTAGGGAGCTCACGCAGCGCGCAATTACTGATGAAATCATTAAAAGCATTGGCGAGAGGCCAGGAGAAATTAGGATTGTTCTTGTCAGCCGGAGAACGTAACAAATTGAAATCGCCCCCAATTAGAAGAGGAATAGAACAAGTTTCAATCTTAGTCGATAGTTCGTCCAAAAAGAGAGGAGCAAGCGTGTGATCCGCAGGGCCATATACCACCATAAATTCCCACAGCGTGTTGAGCTGACGATGATGAACCACACAGCTAGCCCAAAAGATGCCATGATCAAAAGTAATGAAATAAAAAACGTCCCGCTTGGACCCAATCAAGATTCCCCCAGAGTGGCCCGAGGCGGGGAGAAGGTGCCAATCAAACCTATCCATCCCAGCTATCGCAGATAGTTCAGAAGGGGAAAAGGATTCCTTGAACGTTTCGACCAGCCCTAAAATGTCAATATGTTCACCACAAACCAAGTCATGAATCTGGTCACGGCGCCCCCTAGCACCGAAACCACGAATATTCCAGAATAGAGCTTTCATTTGTAGGAAAGGTTTTTAATACGGAGACTCGAAATGCACGGAGCCCCACAAGGCTTCGATCGCTTGGGACGCCCCACCTTAGAAAGGACCGGGGGGGCCGACGACTGGCCACAACCATTTGTCGCCTCCAGCCCCCCGGCTTGGCCCTGAGCATCAACATGACCAGCACCTTTCGCAGCCTCAACGGCCTTAGCAATGGTAGCCTGGGCTGCCTCATTGGCCCTAATGACAGAAAGCAGGTGAGAAGGGGAGCTCATCCCCGGTATCGCAGCCACCCCAATATCAGACATGATATGCAGCAAATGGTCATCTGACAGAGCTGGTAAAACAAGGCGAACAGGAGAGGCAGGGAGAGATGGTTGGGCAGCCGAACCTGAAAGAGGGAGGTCCTTGGCCGCGGCACGCCGCTCCGCCCGCACCGCCATCGAGACGCCAGAGTCGCGCACACGCCGGCCCTTCCGCGCCGTGGATGCCGGAGAGCGCAGCACAGGGGAGCACCGAATCGGCGACGTCGGCCCAGGGCCAGACCCCGAGACGGAGCCCAGGTCCTTGTCCAGACGCCGCGCCAGACCCGTCGCCGACAGCTTGGAGGTGGAGGAGGCCCTACTCTTAGCCGAAAACTTCCGGACCGAAGACTTCTTCTTCTGCTTAGATGAGGGCTCGGAGGTGCGCAAGGGGGAAGCTGGAAGGTCCTCGATCCCAGAGAAAGAAGGAGACTGCGGGCGAGTAGGCACATTGGAACAGACTCCAGAGATGGGGGTCCCCTTACCAGCACCAGTGGCACGAGAGGCCAGGTCTTCCTTCTGAGGGTTAGGGGCAGGGGCATTGTCCTTGAGCAGCTCGCGCTCATCCGAATCCAGCTTATCCCATTCAGACTGAGTGAAGCGCGGCTCAGTTCCTCCACTTGGGTTTTGCCCCCCAGCCGACCCATCCCCCTGCGTGTCATCCTTGTCCTGGTCCGAAGGCTTGGAAGGAGGAGGCGGGGGTGGAGGAGGAACACGATCTGCCCCCTCCACCCGAACCCGAAGGCGCACACCCTCAGGAGAAGGGAAGACATCCACAGAGCCATGAACACAAGCGGGATCGATGCACCAGACACTGAGACGAACCGGGCCAACCTTGCCCAGGGATTCCGAATCCACCTCCACGGGCTTGCCAATGAGCTTACCAAACGCCATCATGAACTCCACAGATCGAAGCCCCACGGGCACGTCGTCAACTAGCACCCAAATCTTGCTAAGCGGGCCCACCGCCTTGGCACCACAAGTAGCTGCTTTGACAGAAACCACAAGCTGGTTGAGGGGTAGGGTAAAACTGGTGCACGAGGAGATCATCCGTAGATAGTCCTTAGAAGGAAAAACCACTGCAAACTCATACTCAGAAAGCTGGCGCACCTGCCAATCCCAACCACCATCGTCCCAAATTTTCAAGCCGTCCAAGAGGGTCTGCGGAGAGATCAGCTGCCCACACACCGTGACGATGGCCACGTTAGAGAGGGACGGCGCAGCCATCACCACAGGAACCTCAGCATCGAGAGCGAAGAAAGAACACCCGGGAATACCCAAGCCAAACTGGATGAAAGAGGGAATCTGGGCACGGTTACGGCAGTCGACAGTGAGATGGCCGTCCGAGCGGCAGATGAGGCAGAAGGGTGGATTAGTACATCTAGACTGGAAGTGATTCGGGCGGTGGCATGCAAAGCAGGTCAGGGTCGGTGAAGGGCGCAAAGAGGCAGGATGCTGGCGAGGAGGGGGAGGCGGCGGCGGCGGCGGCAGGATGCCATCGCCACGGAGCGCAGCAGGGGGACCCGAAGCAGGGGAGGGGGGCGCCGATCCCCGGCGAGCGAAGAGGAGGAGCCAGGCCCGAAGCGCGGCCCAGAGCGAGAGGCACCGCCCGCCGCAAACAAGCGGGGAGGGGGCCGAGGCGGAGGGACCGGGCCCCTGGCCGGAATGGGGCGTGGCGTCGACAAGGAAGAACCACCGCCAGCCGAAGCAGTCGCAGCCTACCACGGATCCAGCCCCGCGCCAGGGACCGTCGACGCAAATCTGGCCACGGAGCGCTCCGCCCCCGCCTCCCGCTCCTCCTGCTTAGAAGGCAGCACGCGCGCCGCCCGCTCCGAGGCGAGCTTGGATCGCAGCTCCGCCTCATAAGCCAGATCGACCCCATCGCCCGGCGACACTTCACGGGCACGCTTGCTACCCGAAAGGGCCTCGGAGGAGGAACCCCGAGATTTGTCCATGGCGGCCACCTCAGCGAAGGAGAGAAGCAGTGGGGGTGGGGAGGGAGCGGATCTGGAGAACTGGCGAATAGGACGACGCACCCTGCGGATATCAGTAGCGGACGCCGGAAACCCTGGGAAGGGGGGGGGGAAGCGCCGCGACGCACCCATAAATATCCACCGCAAGCCAGGCCAGAGAGGGCCGAGTGGGCCGTAACGGAATCGCAGGCTCGGGAAGGGGGCGGACGCGGAGCAGTGGCCACAACCATCTGCCCCGGGCCCATAGACGAGAGGGGGGGGGGGGAAGACACGAGGGACGACAGAGCCGGGGGCCCGGGCGGCCCAGCACAAGACGAACCAGGCACCGCCCGGCCCACGAGCGCACCAAGGCCCATATCGACCAAAGAACAGACCGGATCTAGGGTTAGGCCATCGCCCGCCCCCGCACACACCGGCGAAGCCGCCGCCGCCGTCACCAGCCCAGGCCGGCGAGGAGGAGGGTGAATAGGGCAGGCGACCGGAGAAGCACCAACATCCAAATCCAACAGGCCAGCGGATGGGGAGGAACCGAGGATACCACACTCAAGAGAGGCTGCCGGGCCCCGTCCCGCACGCCGCCGACGCCGGCCAACGCGCCACCACCCAGACGACCCAGAGGGAAACGACACCGGCCGGCCCCTGCCCCCCGGAGCAAATTTTCGAACGAGGCCCGGCGCCAGCACGGATGGCATCACCGAGACCGCACCCGACGAGGCCTCCTCCGCCGAGTCAGAATCCGACTCCACTGAGTCGCCCAGCGCCCAGAAACGCTATCCGGGGACGGACGCCGCCGAAGAGGAGCAGGGCGAGCCATCCCGACTCGCAGTAGACGCGGGGGGGGGGGGGGGGGCAGCGGGAGGGAAGGGAGGGGAGGAGGGGGGAGCCATGGGACACGGCGAGGGCAGGGGGGGGGGGGGAGGAGGGGAGCGGCGCGCGGGGGGGCGAAGGGGGAGAAGGAAGAGGAGCCATCTCCGCCAATCTGAATCTCTTTTCAATTCTGTTGGGCTTTGCTTCCTGTCAGGTTGCTAATCAATGCCGCACAATCAGATGCGATGTGTAAACGAGTTACCTGTAGATCATACTAGCCATGCCCACGCGGCGGCACGCCGCGCCCCGTCGATACATCGTGTCTACACATGTTGTTTTTATTGTTTACAGTGAAACTCAATTTAAAGCATGAGAGCTACGTAGGTGCGATTGCAATCGCAAAAAGAGAAGCTAAAAAAGTTGTATATCAGGAAACAGGGAGTATATGCTGGTACTTTTCTAATAAGTTCAAACAAACACGGTACGCTCACTTCTATCTTAGATCATTCTAGTGCGGCCTCCGGCGGGATTGGTGCCTTTTTTTTTTTGGCGATCTCGGGATTGGTGCTTGTGATGAAGTGGTGTAGAGTCTTTGCAAATTCTTGCATATGATCTGGTTTGAGGGCATGCATACGCAATGGTATAATGTTTGAAAAATCATCGCATATGTCTTCCAAGATCTTAGTTTGTATTGTGAACCTATTTTCTTGAGCGTTTATTTGCACAGTCGACGGTAGCAGGGCTTCAGTTTGAGAGCTTCTTCAGAAACCATCGAAGGAAAGCTCTATTTCAGTACGGCCTCTTGGCGCTCCTGGCCGTGGTGGTCACCTATGCAAGTATTGTTGAGAGACGTGTCCAGCAACGGTGTTATGCCATCTGAAATAGAGTAATTTGCTTAATTCTGTAGCAAGGGAGACATCTAATTACCTTTTTCCTGGTAACACAATCTTTATCCAGGTTTAAGAAAGAGAGAACATCCAATAACTAATCTTGATTGCAATTTATGTTTAGATGTACTGCATTGACATTAGAATCTAGAAGTGCAATTGTTAACCAAAGATGAAAATTATAGCTTTATCAAGTTGCCCATGATCGGCACTAAGACATGCAGCAAGGGCAGATTATATAACACGCTGCCGGCAAGCCAGTACGCCAACGACACTGGCCTATGCGGCATGCCGCTGCTGCCATGCAGCAAGCCAGCGACCGGCTGCCGAGAGCAAGCATGTCCGGCCTCTTGGCCACTGCTCCTCGCCGTGTTGGTCCCCCCAGGCTGGCGTCCGTCGATCTGGGCGGATGCAGTGCGGAAGGCGCTGAAACTGAACAACCTGCAGGACGATACCGCGGAGGCCTGCTGCCACCCTCTCTCTCCCACGGCTGGTGTACCTTCGATGAGGAAACGACGCGAGGCAACAACGACAACAGGCGGCGTGGATATTGCAAGCAGAGAAGCAGTGGAGAACCAGCCGCCGCGGCCGGATGGAGCGACCGAAGTGGCGGTGGCACCCGTGCCTAGGATGGCGAGCTTCCGCAGGGGTGATCGTGAGGTGACATAGCCTGTGGCGCCAGCCCCGGCAAGCAACAACGACAGCGTGGCGGCGGCGAGTCGGCGCCGTGCGATGGCCGGTGGTTCCCGCGCCCGAGATGGTTGCATACAGGCGGGCGCTAGCGGTCGCGGCTTTGGCGCCGTGGAAGCACTGGGACGGTGAGGCGGCGCATGGACGTGCAGTGAGCCAGTGACACTAGTCGCCTCACGGATGACGACGTCTGCAGTGTCACCTCTAGTCCTGCTCTATGGGGTCTCCACATGATCACTAAGGCACTAGTGAGTACAAAGGTGCTCCTCGAGCTATATGCTAGAGGTGGAAGAAGGCCAGGCTCGCCCTCTCCTCCCTCTATATATGAGGCTAGTTCTAACAGGTTGGGAACCCTTTTGCATGGGTGCCCTGGGGGGTTTATATAGGCCTACCCCCAGGGGTACAATGGTAATCCGGCCGTGTGTAGGACCCGACTGTCAGTGTCTCTGGTCGCCGGCTTCTCCGCCGGCTGCTGGGGCCCGCCGCTTGGTGGGCCCCGCCGACCGGTCTGGTACGGAGCCGACAGGCCGCCTCTGCCGCTTGCGGGTCTGGTCGGCGGATAATTACTGTTGCCGCAATGTTGCTGACGCGTGCTTGGTCAGGGGGCGTGGCTACAGTCCCGCCGCCTGGTGGGAGATCACTGTAGCCACACCGTGTCTCATCTGGTTAATGGCGCGCAGACCCCAAGGGAGGGGAGGGCCGCCTGCTAGAGGCCGGCCTTCCTCAGGTCCGACTGGTCAGGCTCCCGCCGTCCTCCGGGCTCTCGCTGCCTGGTAGGGCCCGCCGCCTGCAGGCCGTACCGACAGGCCGTCGTGGGAACAGGGCTCCGCCTGTCAGGAGTGACGTCAAGGGCGGAGTGGCAACAGTGCCGTGCCGTGCGGAGATCTCCGCCGGTACGGGGCACTGTGGCCAGTCCTGGCCCTGGATATGGGGGTGATGGGCTACACTGTAGCCACACCTTGTCTTGTCCTCTTTAACGGGGGCGCAGACTCTGAGGGCGCCGCGGGCCGACTGTTAGGAGTCGGCCTCTATGGAGGCCGCCTGCAAGGAGTCGGCCTGCCTGGCAGCCGGCCGTTCGGGCCAGCCGGGCATCAGAAGGCGGTGCCTCATCTTGATGTCTTGAGGGGCGCAGTCGGTCCTGATGTTTTGAAAGGTTCTCGGACTCGGGTTAGGCTACCCGTGGCCCATTACTCCGACAGTAGTCCCCAAAGCTGGTGAGGCGTCGCGGCTGATAAGTCGAGGAGCCTCAGCAGTTTCCTTTTACGAGTGCTTTTGCTGAATGCCTCTTCCGACTCCTGGCATGCCGCCTGGCGGGAGTCGGACACGACCAGGCGGCCTCGTGTGACAATTTCGTAACACCGAGGCGGGAACCGGGTGGCGTGCTTGCTAAGCCTCTAGGCCTGCCGCCCGCTGCAAGCACACCACGCGGCACCAGCAAACCGGGCCTGCCTGCCAGCCCACGCTTACGATGGGACGTGACAGCTGGCCGGGCCCGCCACCACCGGGCCTCGACGCGCGGGCGGATCCGCTGCGGCCGAGGCGAGCGGTTGCGATTCCAAAGGGAGTTACCCCGCAGTAACTTGCAAAATAACCGTGGGGTCGTGGGGTCGAGGGTGCAGTTAATCCCACGATCCCACGCCCCGCCCCTCGGCTTCGTAGCCCGGGGGCTATAAGTAGGGGGAGGAGAGGGAGCGGCGGAGCACGCGCGCCCTTCTCCCCTCCTTTTCATCTTCTTCCTCCTTTGTTGCTGCCGCACCTCCACGCTCAGCCGAGGCGCCGCCGCAACTTGCCACCGGCGGGCTCGCGCTCTTCGTCAACTTCTCGCCTCCATGGCGCACCACGGAGCCTGGGACGGCTCCAACGTGCATGAAGACCACATCGATTTCCTCCGCAAGACGCGGCGACTGACCGACGAGGACTACGTGAGGGTCCACCTCGCGCCGGAGCGGGAGATTTCGCCGGCGCCGGAGGAGGGCGAGCGGGTCATCTTTCGCTCGCACTGCCTGTGCGGCCTCGGCCTGCCGGCGAGCGGCTTCTTCCGGGACTTCCTCGAGTTCTACAACCTCCAGCCGCACCACCTCACCCCGAACACGGTGGTGCTATTGTCCACCTTCGTCACTCTGTGCGAAGGCTTCCTTGGCGTCCTCCCCACCATCGAGCTCTGGGGGAGTTCTTCTACTCCAAGCTCGGCACCGTTAGGAAGGGCGTGCCGGCTCAATGCGGCGCCTTCGTCGCAGTGCGGAGGCTGGCGACCGACAATCCATTCCCCTCCATCGCGCTGATTCAGTCGGTGAAGATGTGGCAGTAGTCGTACTTCTACGTGAAGAGCATATTCGCGGAGGGCGACTGGGTCAACTTGCTGGCTTACGTAGCCGGCCCGCCGGTTGGGAAGTGGCCCAAATGGTCGTACCGGGCCAAGACGCTGTCGCCTTCTGGAGCCGCCGCCATCGCGCGGCTCCGGGTGTTGATACAATCGGAGGGCCTGACCGGGCCCGACCTGCTGACAGCCTTCGTGGCGCGCCGGGTGCTCCCGCTCCAGGGCCGCCCTCACATGATCTGTCAGATGAGCGGGCATCGGGACCCAAGTCGGCTGTGCACCAAGGAGATGCCTCACGCAGAGGTAGCTCATATGGTGAACTATCTTTTGAACTGCAAGCTCTCAGAGGAGTGGCAGTTCGGCAAGGAGCCGTATTCACGCGCCGACCCCCTGCCCATGGTAAGTTTCCTTTCCTTCCTCTCTCTCTTTTTTTGTTGCCGAGTTCTGCTTGGCTGACTCGACCACTCGGCTTTTTGAACAGAGCCCCCTCATCCAGCCAACATCCGGCGCCGCGGGGCCGGAGCGTCAATTTCTTCTCGACCGGGCGGTGAGCGATGTGGACGACCCTGACTTGGGGGCGGCCGCCCTGGACGACGACGCCGTGGGAGGAGGCGGCGAGGCAGGCGGCTCAGGGCTCGGGGCCGGCCTCGAGGACTGGCCAGACGACGACGCCGGAGAAGTCGCCCCACGCCGCCAGCCGGGGTCCGACCAGCAGGGCGCGAGCTCGTCCGCCCCGCCGGCTGCCCGAGGCGGCGCGCAGAAACGCCGAACCGCGCCGCCCCTGTTCGGCAGCCGACCGAAGAAACCCAAGGGCTCGGCTGCGGCGACCAAGCGGGATGAAGCGGCCGCGAAGGCCATCCGCTTCCGCAAGGTGGTGAAGGAGCCGCAGATGGTTTCCGCGTAAGTACCGACTCCCTCACATGTTTTTCTTCATTTATGCCAATGTTCCTCTGATTTTCTTTGTCTTGTGTAATGCAGATCTCCGCTCTCTCTCGAGCGGTCTGTTGCCGCGTCCGTTATTGGGTCGGCGGAGACTTCCAACACCACCCGGCGAATCGATCCGACCGCCGACCTCTGGGAGGCGCAGGAGCGAAACGCTCGGGAGGCGCGCGAGGAGCAGGAAGCCGCCCGCAAGGAGAAGGCGGAGGCGGACAAGACGGAGGCCGCCGCGTTGGAGAAGCTAGCGGAGGCCGAGGCTGCCGCCGCGGCGAAGGAGCGGGCCGAAGAAGCCGCGCGCCGCCAGTCGGCGTTATTCGTCGTCCCTCTAAACTCCGCGCCGCCACCGCCAGAGTTTGTGGCGCCGACAGGGGATGCCGGCGACGAGCACCCGATCGTGGAGGAGGAAGGCGGCGACGTCGTCATGCCGGACGTAGTCATGCCTCCATCGCCGCTGTCAGGGGGAGCGCGGGACAAGCAGCCGGCTGACCCGCCAGCGCCACCAGCCGAAGGCGAGATGGTGACGGGCCCGACTCCCAAGGTTTGCACACCATTGCACCGCTGGCTTGCGAAGGCGGCCTCGGTGCCTCGCCCACTGGAAGTTGGCGCCGCAAGCTCTTCGATCCCGGACGCCGAGGTGACCAGCGCTGCGCCCGCTGACTGGGTGCAGGGAGGCGGAACGGGCCCTTTGAACCGGGCGATCCTAGACGTCCAGGCCAAGCTTCGTGCTGAGGCTGACGCACTCAAGCACTGCAACAACGCATTCTTGGATACGCGAGCGGCCGTTCGGGTACGCTTCTTGCTTCTTCATCTTTGACTTTTACACTTCTCTGTGGGGGCGCGCCAGCGCACCCACTGGGTGTAGTTCCCGAGTTCCGGGCCGGCTGCTGAGCAGGCGGCTCGGAACTTTTATTTGCAAGCTCCGAGTGCTAACTTAGTCCGATATCTTCATTGTAGGATTATCATAACTTACGTGCGGTCGCCTTCAACTCCAAAGTCCAGGAGTTGAACCAACGGACCGCTGACTTGTCGAAAAGTCAGAGTAAGTCTTTGTTTTCTTTCTCTGCCGGGGCGCGTTAGCGCACCCGCGGGCTGTAGTCCCCGAGATTCGGGCCGACTGCTGAGCAGTCGGGCCAGATCTCCCCGGCAACTGTACTTCTTCCTTGTTGATTGTTGATGTTTTTTCCCTTTACTTTTGCAGAGGCCAACGCCGTCCTGCAGCAGCAGCTGGGTGAAACCAACACCGCCTTGCACGCCAAGGAGGCGGAGTGCAGCAAGCTGGCCGAGGAGCGTGACCGGCTGGTCACGCAATTGGCGGAGCAGGCGGAGCTTCTTCAGAAGGCTCAGAAGGAGGCGGAGGTGAAGGAGTCCAATCTCCTTGCCGAGTTCGAGACCGAACGCTCCGCCTGAGCCGACAAAGAGATGCTGCTGACTGCCGGCTTCGGTAGTGTTGAAGACATGGTTGATGGTAAGCTTCTTCTTCTTTTTCTTTCTTCGAGCCGCCGACTGCCGATCAGGCCGGCTTCTAGCTTCCGACTTCTGGCTCTTTTGTTTTCTTTTTGAGCAGACTTCTTCCCTGATCACTCTGGCGCTGCCAATCAGGCCATTGAGGCTTATCGCGAGGAACAGAGGGCGGAGGGCGCGCAGATCGCTGCCAACGCCCCCCAGACCCTTAGCGAGCAGCTTCTTAGTATCCAGGCCCGCCTTCGGCCGGCTCATCGGATGCTCCGTCGTCTTCAGCGCGTCGGGGTGCAAGCCATCTCCGCCCTGTGGCCTGACATGCCGGCTCCGCGCACCCCCAGCCGGACTGCCGACTGGCTGGAGGTGGCGGCCGGTCATCTTGAAGCCTGGAAGGGCTCCTCGGCCCGGGCCGGAGCATGCCGGGCCTTGGAGTTCGTCAAGGCGTGGTACCCTGGGCTAAATCTAGCCCAGTTGACCACATTTCGACAGGAGGCCCAGGAGGAGTTGGTGGCAGTGGAGGGTGATCTTGTCAAGCGTGCGGCGGCGATCGCCGAGTACACCGACACCAGCGTCTTCGTCCCGGAGCTGGCTGAAAATGGTGCCGAGGCGCCACCAGAGTGGTTCGGGCTGAACCCGGAGGATGACCAGGACTCGGCCGAAGTGATCGACTCCAGCGACGAGGGAGAAGGCGAGGAGGACGAGGAAAGTGAAGAGGAAACGCCAGAGGTCGGAGCGGACGGCCAGCCTCACCCTGACCGCGCCTCCAACAATGAGCCACGCCCCAGAAGTGAGTCGACTGCTGCTGAGGGCGACCAGGCGGAGACCGACCAGCCGGCCGCTCCACCCACCGGCGCCGCCGACTCCACCGTTCCACCGGACCCGTCTGCTGCTCCCTAGGCCGCCAATTTTTCTTTCGTTTTTTCCTGCTTATTAGTCTCGACAACCTTTTATTAACTTCGCACAATTCCACTCGCGGGGTGTATTTTGAACTTCTGTTGAATGCTGGATGTGGGCCTTTTGGTATGTAAATATTTTTGCCGAGTTCTGGCCTTCCTTGCTTTCTGCTCCTTGGCTTTTTCCTTTGCCGCCCTCCCTTGGTTGCCGCCTTGCCAGTCAAACAGCCGCTCTGCGGACTGTGGCTGGGTCAAGTACTTGCCACTTTGGGAGGACAAGTACTTAGCCGACTAGAGCATTTTAGCAAGTTAAGTAGAAGCCGGCCGGCCGGCTGCTCAGCAACCGGTCGGTGAGGTGGGAAGCCGGCTTGCACGATGTGCATGCTTTTTGGTCCTTAGCCATTTTTCATGTGGGCACCCTTTTCTGCCTTTGTCCCCTGCCTGCCGAACAGTCGCTCCGCGAGCTGCGGCCTTGGCAGGAGAAGGTTTAAGTGTCGACACACTACTTGTCCGGCTGCAGGAAGCATTACATAGTGCAAGGTGGCGAGCCCCCCGGGCCGACTGATCGAACCCGGTGCCAGGAGGAAGAAATGAAGTAACACATTCATAGGCATAATACCTGTCATGTAGATAAAAGAGGGCAGTCCCCGAGCTCTTCTCGGGGGACCCGGAGTCTTCATATTTAATACAAAGGGTAGCGTGGTACATACTGTCGTGGTTCTATGACTGACACTAGAATGGGGGGTAGGTATGAGGAGGCAAGATCCTAGCTATGGCGAAGTTGTACACACGAGTTTTACGAGTTCAGGCCCTTCGCGCAGGAAGTAATAGCCATACGTCTCGGAGCCCGGAGGCGGTCGAGTGGATTATAAGTGTGAATGTTACAGGGGGTGCGAACCCTTGTCCCAGAGGAGGGGGTGGCTTATATAGAGTGCGCCAAGACCCCATCTCACCTCCGTTACAGGGGTTCAATGTACATAAAGATAGGGCGTTACTGGTAACGCCAGCCATAAGTGCTATAAATGACCTTAAAGACTACGGAGTGAACGCATGACCATTGCAGTGCTGGGCGACTCCTGATCTTCAGTAGGTCGAGTGATTCCTTGTATGGTCGAGTGATATCAGGTAGGGGAGTATCCGAGTGATATGATGTGTCGAGTGGATTGCACTCGACGTCTCTGACTGAGAGTTCTTTGTTGTCCCTTGGACTTCTTGCTTCTAGGGTAGTGACATTGGGTAGGGCGTATAGGTCAGGTCTATGACCCTACCCTGGGTCTGTATCCTCATCAGTAGCCCCCGAATGGATTAAGGTTCAAGTGAAAAGTATGTTGAAGTTGAACTTGCTCCAAGCTTTGCGTCTCGCAAGTGTTCTGCGCAGGACGGAAGGTTCATGTTGGAACTTCAGCTTCGATTCGGTCGCCTTAATCGATTCAGAATCATCTGCGGAGTGTTGTTTTGGTGCGCGGAACCTTTGGCGCGATCGATTGCAGAGTATCCCGGATTTCACGGGATTCGAAATTTCGGGGAAGCGCGCGGGACGGGGCGTGCCGAAGTAAGCGGGGTGGATAAATAGGAGCGTCTCGATCCCCACGCCACCTTTTTCCGCCACGTACATCGCGCGCGACTGTTGCGGGATTTGATGGGATCGCCTGGACCCACGCGTCAGCCACTCGGAAGCGGCCCTTTATAAAGCGACGGAGCCGAGGCGTTCGTACTGTGCGCGTCTGTTTTCTCCCTTCCTCCTCTGCTGCACCACGGCATCCGGCTCCTCTGCTCTCGACACCGCCGCTCTGCCACCATGGTGAAGGACAAGACGGCGGCGCTGGAATGCGCGAAGAAGGCGACGGGGGCGGCGAAGGGCAAGAAGCAGAATCGCGGGTCGTCGTCGCGCTCGGCGCTGCCGCCAGGTTGGATCCAAGGCGATTGGATCTGGTCTTCGCTTCGGCAAGAAGATTTGGATGAGCTGGTAGAGTTCGGGCTGATCGCCAAGGGTGCAGCGAGGCTGCCGGAGGGGGAGTCGGAGCCGCAGCCTCGACCTGGTGAGTGTGTATTACTCGCCACCCATGTCGACCGGGGATTCTCGCTTCCTCCGCACCCCTTCTTCAGGGGCTTCTTGAACTTCTTTGGTGCCCAACTCCACCATTTTTCTCCAATACCATTACGTACCTCGCTGCATTCGTATCCATGTGTGAGAACTTTCTGGGGTGTGGACCGCACTGGGGTCTTTTCAAGCATATTTTCACCATCCGTTCCCAGTCGGTGAAGAAAGCGAACACGAGTGATGAGAAAACACATGTCATTCAGATGTGCGGGGGTTTGGGCATCCAGAATAGGCAGAGGAGCTCTTTCCCTTCCATGACCCTTCCTGAATTGGTTAGGGGTTGGCAGTCGACCTGGTTCTATTGCCAGGACCTCGCAACTCCAGGTCAGTCAACCGGACTTCCCCACTTCACCTTTGACCGTGTTCAGACTCCTTCTTCGTTGAAAGTGGCTGCTGCTGAGAGCGTGGAGACGAATATGCTAGTTGAGAGGGTAGTTCAGCTGATCAATCAGGGCGTCACTGGCATGGACCTGCTGGAAGTATTCCTCAGTCGACGCATCCAGCCGCTTCAGTACCATGACCATCCCATGTGGATGTACACTGGGCCTGGCGACACTGCTCGGGTTCATCCCGAAGAAGTACCGGCCAAGACAGTGGCCATGTGGTTGAAGAGCATTACAGGCAACAAGGACAACCCCAGAGGAGCTAGGAGAGTCGTCCCCTTCAGTGATGACAATCAGCCTGATAAGGTATGGCCTTCGTTCCGACCGTTTTTGAGTACACACTCCGACTGCGCTTGAGCCCGACTGACTTTCACTCGACTCCTTGTTTTGTAGGTTTTTACTGACATGTATTCGATGCCCAATGGCGAGAAAGTCCCAGAGCAAGGCCAGGAGGGGGAGGCCAGTGTGGAGGAGAGTGGCGAATGGGAATCTCCGGACGATGATGATGACGATGATGAGAGCAAGGAGTCAGACGATGAGGAGGAGGTCGACTCGCCGCCCCGCTCTGAACGCCGATCCAAGCAACACCATGATCCGGCGGGCGAGCGTGGAAAGAACATGGCTCCAAGCACACAAGCGCAGAAGCGCACCCGGACGTCGACTCCTGAGCCAACAGAGAAAACCGCCAAGCAGCCCAAGGTTGCTCCTCCAAAGACTCGGAAGACTCTGCCGAGGATCAAGATGGACATCCCTGTTGCTTCAGGGTGAGTATTTTTCCTGTGCCTTTCTGTGCCGACTGATTCTTCTGTTCTGACCGAATGGATCATGTACCTTTCTAGCCCAACCTCAGCTGTGACTGACATGGATATTGACAAGGCTCCAGGGGATGAAGAAACGGATGACGCGGCCACCTCCCGAGCTGGTAAGTCCGCTCGACCAAAACTTGTTTTCTCGATTGAGTCGTCGGTCGGTTGAATTGTTTTTTTCTTTTCTCTGCAGCTCCACGAGACATCGTCGTGCTTCCTGATGATGAAGAAGAAGAAATGCCTCCGAAGGAGAGGAGGAGGAGAGGCAAAGGCTCGAGCAGGAGAGGGCTTGAATTTCAAGTCCCTCAGTCGACGCCGGTGCTTGAGGCGGTGGTCGAGCGAACCGGAGATCTGGTTCGGACCAACGTCACATTCGCCGTCCGCTGACGACTGATCGCCCGTCGGGGTCGACTGATCCAGCTCCCGCTGCTCCCGTGCAACTCCCCGCATCCGACCCGGTGGCTGCTTCGGCCGCCTTGGGGTCATCACTCTTTACTGCATACCAAACTCCAGATGACTCGCCAAGTGCTGCCAGGGAGGCTCTTCGCCAGGTGAACCTTGTTATAGAGCAGGTGAAGGTGATACACAAGGGCAGTCAGGTGGCCTACAATGCTAGCACCGCTCTACAGACCAATGTTTAGGTCAGTTATCTCCTGACTGATCTTATTTCTCGTCCGACGTCCGATCACCCACTGGGGTGTGTCTGTCTTAAAGTTGTATAGGTCCACTTGAGTCGACTAGGATTGAGTCGATTGAATCGTTGAAAAACTGCTGCTTTATTATTCGTAAGATGTCCGTGGACGAACGTTTTGGAACTTTATGTGCATCTATCATGAGTTTGCACCTTGCATCTGTTCACCTATCGGGTTGTAGCTCTTGCACTCGGAATCGAGCGAACTTTTGAACCAGTGGGGGCACGTTGAGTGCACCCACTGGGTGTAGTCCCCGAGACCATAGTTGACTGCGGGCAGTCGAGTATGGTCTGAGAATTTGAATTTTCTCACTTGACCTGGATGGACCAAGTCGAGTGGAACCTAAACCAGTGGGGGCACGCTAAGTGCACCCATTGGGTGTAGTCCCCGAGACCGTGGTCGGCTGCGGGTAGTCGACTATGGTCTGAGAACAACTTTCTTCTCTTCTTTTTTACACTCGTGCTGGGCAGACCATGCCGAGTGTTGAATCAAACCAGTGGGGGCACGCTGACAGTAGAATGGGGGGTAGGTATGAGGAGGCAAGATCCTAGCTATGGCGAAGTTATACACACGAGTTTTACAAGTTCAGGCCCTTCGCGGAGGAAGTAATAGCCCTACGTCTCGGAGCCCGGAGGCGGTCGAGTGGATTATGGGTGTGAATGTTACAGGGGGTGCGAACCCTTGTCCCAGAGGAGGGGGGTGGCTTATATAGAGTGCGCCAGGACCCCAGCTCACCTCTGTTACAGGGGTTCAATGTACATAAAGATAGGGCGTTACTGGTAACGCCAACCATAAGTGCTATAAATGACCTTAAAGACTACGGAGTGAACGCCTGACCGTTGCAGTGCTGGGCGACTCCTGATCTTCAGTAGGTCGAGTGATTCCTTGTATGGTCGAGTGATATCAGGTAGGGGAGTATCCGAGTGATATGATGTGTCGAGTGGATTGCACTCGATGTCTCTGACTGAGAGTTCTTTGTTGTCCCTTGGACTTCTTGCTTCTAGGGTAGTGACCTTGGGTAGGGCGTATAGGTCAGGTTATGACCCTACCCTGGGTCTGTATCCTCATCACATACTGCATCAACTGTAAAATCTCCGAAGGAGATTTGCATTCCATGGCCGATCTGTCTCCTTGCCGGAGTCGTCTCTTTTGCGTGCTCTGGGCTTCTGAGCGTCGATTAGGTAGTAGGAGTTGTTGCCCAGAACTTTGCTGATGATGAAGGGGCCTTCCCAAGGTGCCAAGAGCTTGTGCTGGCCGGCTGTTCGCTGGATCAGCCGGAGCACAAGGTCTCCCTCTTGAAAAGATCTTGGCTTGACCTTCCGATTGTAGTATTGGCGTAGACTCTACTGGTAGATGGCGGGCCGGCTGAGTGCTAACAGCCGGCCCTCTTCCAGCAGATCGACGCCGTCTTCTCGTGCTTCTTGTGCCTCCTCTTCGGTGTACATGGTGACTCGAGGGGAGTCGAATTCTATGTCCGTCGGGATGACGACTTCGGCACCGTAGACGAGGGAGAAAGGAGTGAAGCCGGTTGACTTGTTTGGAGTTGTTCACAAGCTCCAGAGGACGGCCGGCAGCTCATCGAGCCAACAGCCGGCCGAACGCTCCAGAGGCTCGACCAGTCGGGGCTTGATGCCGGACAAAATGAGGCCGTTTGCTCGCTCGACTTGGCCATTTGACTGTGGATGGGCAACAGATGCTAAGTCCAGTCGGATGCCCTGCGTCGCGCAGAAACGAGCCAAAGCGCCTTTGGCGAAATTTGTGCCGTTGTCGGTGATGATGCTGTGTGGTATGCTGTACCGGATGGTGATGTCGGAGATGAAAGTCACAGCAGTCAGATCATTCAACTTCTTAATTGGCTTTGCCTCTATCCACTTGGTGAACTTGTCCACCGCGACAAGCAGATGAGTCATGCCGCCGCGTGCTGTCTTGAATGGTCCCACCATATCTAGCCCCAGACGGCAAAGGGCCAGGCAATGGGGATAGTCTTGACTGTAGAAGCCGACAAATGTGGCTTGAGCGGAACTTCTGGCACCCTTTGCATTTCTGGACCAAGTCTTTGGCATCTTCTAGAGCAGTCGGCCAGAAAAACCCATGGCGGAAAGCTTTGGCAACAAGCGCTCTTGAAGCCGCGTGGTGACTGCACTCGCCTTGGTGGATGTCTTTGAGGATTTCTTGGCCTTGCTCCGGCTCCACGTAACGCTGGTACACACCAGTGACGCTGCGCCTCACAAGTTCTCTGTTGACGGTGGTGTACGCTGCTGCCCGGCGTTGCACTTGTCGGGCCGAGATCTCATCAGCCGGCAGCTCCTTGTTTACTAGAAAGTTGAGGATGGGCTGCGCCCATGAAGGTGTCGCTATTTCTTCTACTGCTAGGACTGCTACTTGCACGAGGGCGGTTGGGCCGGGAGGCGGCGGGTTGGAGTCGGCAGCCGCCTGCTGCGTTGATGAAGTCCCCGGGCCGACTGCTGCAGTCCCCGGGCCGGGTTCTGAAGTCCCCGGGCCGGGTGCGACTGCTGCAGTCCCTGGGCCGCCTGTCGAAGTCCCCGCGCCGGCTGCTGGGGTCCTCAAGTCGGATCCGACTGCTCCAGGAGAGGCCGGCACGAAGATGGATTCTGATTCTGGCGACAGCTTGACAGACGGCTTGAGGAGGCGTTGCAGTGCGACGCCGGCTGGTATCGCTTGCCGGGTGGAGCCGATCGGTGCCAAAGCATCTGCTTGCTCATTGTCATTCCTTGGCACATGGAGGAACTCGCACCCTTCGAAGTATCCACTGAGTTGCTGGACGAGGAAGCGGTAGCTGGCCATATTTGCGTCCTTGGTGTCCCAGTCGCCAGACGACTGCTGGACCACCAAGTCGAAGTCTCCATAGCACAGGATCCGGCTAATGCCGAGTTCCTTGGCAAGCCGGAGCCCGTGTATAAGTGCTTCGTACTCAGCTACGTTGTTGGAGGCAGCAAAGTGGATTTGCAACACATATCTGAGCTTGTCGCCTTTGGGAGAGGTGAGGACGATGCCGGCTCCCAAACTGGTGCGCATCTTGGAACCATCAAAGTGCATTCGCCAATAGGTGAAGTCCGGTGCTGGTGGCAGGTACTGGGTCTCGGCCCAGTCGACGAGGAAGTCGGCCAGCGCTTGGGACTTGATGGCGGTGCGGGGCTAGTAGTGGATGGTGTAGGGGGCCAAATCTATGGCCCATTTGGCCACTCGGCCCGAAGCATCTTGGCTTCCAATGATCTCAGCAAGCAGAGCAGTGCATACAACAGTGATTGGTTGCTCTTGAAAGTACGGCTTCAGCTTCTTGGCGGCAAAATGCACGCCGTAACACATATTCTGATAGTGGGGGTAGTTCTGCTTGGAGGCGGACAACACTTCACTCAGGTAATACACTGGCCTCTGGACTGGTAGTGCCTTGCCTTCTTCCTTGCGCTCTACCACTATGACTGTGCTGACCACCCGGCTGGTGGCGGCGATGTAGAGAAGCATGGGCTCCTTGTCAGTTGGGGCCGCCAGGACAGGCGGAGTGGTCAACATTTTCTTGAGTTGGAGAAAAGCTTCGTCCGCCTTGTCGTTCCACTTGAAAAAAGTGGTCTTCTTTATGAGCTGGTACAGGGGAAGAGCCTTCTCGCCCAGCCGACCGATGAAACAGCTGATGGATGCCAAGCAGCCGGTGAATTTTTGCACGCCCAGCAATTGGGTGGGCACCTCCATCCTCTCGAGGGCCTTGATCTTCACAGGGTTGCACTCTATGCCGCGCTCTGAGACCAGGAAGCCAAGAAGCTGTCCGGCTGGTACTCCAAAGACACATTTCTCCGGGTTGAGCTTGATCTAAAATCGGCGCAAGTTTTCAAAGGTTTCCTTGAAGTCTTCTAGCAGCGTGCCGCGCTTTTCCGTCTTCACCACAACGTTGTCCACATAGACATGGGCGTTTCTGCCGAGCTTCTTGAGGAGACACTTCTGCATGCGACGTTGAAATGTGGCGCCAGCATTCCTTAAGCCGAACGTCATGGTCAAGTAGCAGAAGGCTCCGAACGGTGTGATGAAGGCGGTCTTCAGCCTGTCGGCCGGGTTCAGCTTGATCTGATGGTACCCTGAATATGCATCCAAAAAACTCAGCAGCTCGCATCCGGCTATGGAGTCTATCACTTGGTCAATTCTCGGCAAGGCAAATGGATCCTTTGGGCAGGCTTTGTTGAGGCTGGTATAATCGATACACATGCGCCACTACTTATTCTTCTTCAGTACAAGGACTGGGTTGGCTAACCATTCTGGAAAGAATACTTCCATGATGAAGCCGGCTGCTAGAAGCCGGGCTATCTCGTCTCCAAGGACTCTTCTCTTTTCTTCTAACAGGCGGCGCAAGGGCTGCCTGACTGGCTTGGCATCAGGTCGGACGTGTAGCTTGTGCTCGGCGAAATCCGTCGGAACACCCGACATGTGTTTGGGAGACCATGCAAAGATGTCCCGATTCTCATGGAGGAAATCGACGAGCTCGCTTTCCTATTTGCTGTCAAGGTTAGCAACTATGACAGCGTGCCTCTCCGGGTGCTCCGGGTCCAAGGGTATATTCTTTGTTTCTTTCGCCGGCTTGAACGAGCCCTCAGCTTCCGACTCCTTGGGGTTGGGTGACATTTCCGGCTGCTTGCCTGCCATGGCCACAACCCGGTCAAGGAGCCGTTTCTCTGCCGCGATCACGAGGGACTCGACCAGCCGGCTGCTGTCTGCTGCACAGGCGGACGACTTCTTGTAGTCTCCGACTATGGTCAGGATTCCCTTGGTGCTCGGCATCTTCATCTTGAGGTAAGCATAGTGGGGGACCGCCATGAACTTGGCCAGAGCAGGTCGGCCAAGTAGCGCATGGTAGGGGCTCTCAAGGTCCACCACTTCAAACCAGACTGGCTCTCGGCGGAAGTGATCTTTGTCCCCGAAGAGGACATCTACCTGTGTCTTACCGATTGGTGAGCAGGAAAGGCCAGAAACTATGCCATGGAATACAGTCCGACTGGGCTGAAGCTGCCTCTGTTTGATTCCTAGTTTCTCCATAGTATCTCGGTACAGGATGTTGATGCTGCCGCCGCCATCTATCAGAACTCGGAAGAAGCGAGCAGCCCGCCTCTCGGTTGCAAAGGTGGCGTCCAAGACCAAAGCATAAGATCCAGGAGAGGGCATCACCTCCGGGTGGTCAGCTCTGCTCCAACTGATAGGCTTCTCAGACCAATGCATGAATTCGGGAGTCTCTGATGCTACTGCGTTTACTTCTTGTTGCCGTTGTCGTCTGCTGTGCCTGTCGTCGGCCACGCTGGTGAACACGACATAGGCTCCATGCTCTTCAGGATACTCATCTTGTACTGCGCCTACAGGCCGAGCCGCCGGCTGCTGGGGGGGGGGGGGGGGAGGAGGCGGCGGGCCGACAGGCGGAGGAGGCAGGAGTCCATCACCCTTGGCGATCCTGGTGAGCCAGTGGCATTTCCGAGTGGTGTGGTTGGACGGCTTTGCGCCGCTATGGAACTTGCAGGGTGCATCGAGAGTCTGCTCATATGAGAAAGCCGGCAGCCAGTTGGGCTTGCCGCCCTTCTGACGCTTGGGTGGAGGCTGCCCTTCTGGCTGTTGATCTTCAACTGTCGCCACCTGCCGGCTTGTGGAAGCCGGCCGTGGCCTTGCGCTTGTTGTCATTCGACTGCTGATGCCGACTGGTGTCGCCAGCCGGTGTTCGAGGAGCTTGAGGAGCCACCTTGCCTGATGCATCAACTTGGATCTCCGCCTTCATGGAGGAGTCGGCTGTGGCGTACTTGTCTGCTATGCTCAGCAGTTCATCGAGAGTCGCCGGTTCATCGCAGAGAAGCCGGTGCTTGAGGAGGGTGCCCTCTCGGCACCCGGCAGTGAAGTACTCGATGGCCTGCACCTCGTGCACGCCCTCGCAGGAGTTGCGCAACTTGGTCTAGCGCGTGAGGTAGTCGCGAGTCGACTCGTTGGGGCCTTGGACGCACATGGAGAGCTGGCGAGGCTTGGGCGGCCGCTTGTACGTGCTGGTGAAGTTGCGGACGAAGGCTTCGGTGAAATCTACCTAGCTGTTGATGCTGCGGGGCTTCAGGCTATTCAGCCATGTCCGGGCAGTGCCCTGGAGCATGAGTGGAACGTACTTCACGACGACACGTTTGTTGCCGTTTGCGATGCTGACGGCCGTGGAGTAGTCGACCAGCCAATCCTCCGGCTTCACGGAACCGGTATACTTGGGCGTATCTCTTGGGAGCGTGAACCCTTTGGGGAAGGGCTCATCTCGGATGCGGGGGCCAAAACAAGGCGGACCCAGCTCGTCTTCTTCTTCTTCTAGCACCAGGGATCGGTTGAGGCGGTCGATCCGGTGGCGGGCGTCGTTCTCTCCGACTCCTTCCCGACGGCCAAGGCGTCCGCCGAGTGTCTGGTGGTCAACAGGCGGCGGGGAAGCGCGCCTCTCTCTGCGCGGGGGGGGGGGGGGGGGGGAGGGGGGGAGGCGGGCAGTCATCCTGCCATTCCACTGCTCTTGGGCGGCCGTCTTGGTCGCGCTCGATGGTGATGCGAGTCCGGCTGCGGCTGGCGGTCGGCTCCTTGTCTCTTCTACCGCGGACGCCACCGGTCGGTGTCCGGGATGTCGCGCCTTGATCTCGGCGAGGAGGCGGGTCGCCGTTTCGCCGGCTGGGCACTTCAGCGCGGCAGCCGGCCTCTTGCTGCTCAGCAGCCGCGTCTAGGAGCTGCTGAACGCGCTCCTTCATGTGGCGATGCTCATCGCCCTCGAGCTTGTATAGCTCATCTGCTGCCGCCTGGGCAGCTCGTATATTCTTCGTGGGCGTGGCGTAGACGGGACGATCCATCCCGAACATGCTGGCGATGGTCGCGCCACGCTGCCGAATTGGGCCAATGCGGCTAGGGCCACCAGGAGCCGGCGTGCCGCCGACGGCTCGGTGCATCTCTCGCTGGTAGGCCTTCGAAAGGCGTCTCATGCTGGCCAACCGGTTGGCGCTCTCGACGAGCTGGACACGGCGTGCTTCCAGTGTCTCAGCGTCGGCGTCTTCCGGGATGGGCGCAGTCAGGTCTTGCAGCGCCGCCTGCAACGGATCCTGGCCACCCCGCCAGAGTGCTCGCCGTGGCTGATGACGAGCACTTCCGTGACGGTGCTGCCACCGCTGTCCGCGCGTGGAAGCGGTTCGTCGTAAACCACCACATTGGTGGGAATGCGTCAAGCGACGCCGTGTCGGAGTCGACGAGCATCGGGTTGGTGGAGCCAACTGACTCCAAGTCCCCAGCACGCTCACTAGCGACGTGGAGCTGATCGAACAGGTCTCCGGGAGACGGTGCACCTCGCCCCATGGTGGGCGCCAAATGTCGGGGGTTGGGTGCGACATATGCAAATAGATGGCTTATCATGGTGGGAGCGAGTAGAACGTCGCCGGTGCCTGGAAGCAGGATAAGGCGTAGACACGTACGCCGGCGCACTTTACCCAGATTCGGGGCTCTCCTAAGAGATAACACCCCTAGTCCTACTCTGCGGGGTCTCCGCATGATCACTAAGGCACTAGTGAGTACAAAGGTGCTCCTCGAGCTGTATGCTAGAGGTGGAAGAAGGCAAGGCTCGCCCTCTCCTCCCTCTATGTATGAGGCTAGTTCTAACAGGTTGGGAACCCTTTGCATGGGTGCCCTGAGGGGTTTATATAGGCCTACCCCAGGGATACAATGGTAATCCGGTCGGGTGTAGAACCCGGCTGTCAGTGTCTCTGGTCGTCGGCTTCTCTGCCGGCTGCTGGGGCCCGCCGCTTGGTGGGCCCCGCCGACCGGTCTGGTACGGAGCTGACAGGCCACCTCCGCCGCTTGCGGGTCTGGTCGGCAGCTGATTACTGTTGCCGCAATGTTGCTGACGTGTGCTTGGTCGGGGGCGTGGCTACAGTCCCGCCGTCTGGTGGAAGATCACTGTAGCCACACCGTGTCTCATCTGGTTAATGGCACGCGGACCCTAAAGAAGGGGAGGGCCACCTGCTAGAGGCTGGCCTCCCTCAGGTCCGACTGGTCAGGCTCCCGCCGTCCTCCGGGCTCTCCCTGCCTGGTAGGGCCCGCCGCCTGCAGGCCGTACCGACAGGCCGTCATGGGAATAGGGCTCCGCCTGTCAAGAGTGACGTCAAAGGGCGGAGTGGCAACAGTGCTGCGCCGTGCGGAGATCTTCGCCGGTACGGGGCACTGTGGCCATGCCTGGCCCTGGATATGGGGATGATGGGCTACACTATAGACATACCTTGTCTTGTCCTCTTTAATAAGGGCGCAGACTCTGAGGGCGCCGCGGGCCGACTGTTAGGAGTCGACCTCTATGGAGGCCGCCTGCAAAGAGTCGGCCCGCCTGGCAGCCGGCCATCAGAAGGCGGTGCCTCATCTTGATGTCTTGAGGGGCGCAGTCGGCCCCGATGTTTTGAAAGGTTCTAAGACTTGGGTTAGGCTACCCGTGGCCCATTATTCCGACAGTATCCCGAGCAGCACCGAAAGCTCGGTTTTAATCTTCATCGTGCCGGACTGCCGGTCATCTCGCACGCCGGCGGTGACTCCATACTGGGCGTCGGCACCATCGCGTTCAACCTGAACTTCTGGACAACGGCTGCTGCGACCGTGTTCATCTGCACGTAGGCCTTGCGTGGAACACCGGGTAGTGCGCCGCGTCCCCTGCCGCGAACTCGCCGCCGTTACCGAGCCAGTGCTCCGGCACGAGCTTCTCCATCCGCGTGTACGCCGAGTAGTTGCCGACCCTCCCGTTGAAGGTAACCGGCGGGTACAGGCGCGTCGCCTCGATGATCGCGGCGTGCAGGTAGTGCATGCTTTACACGTTGCCGTCCGGCGACCGCGAGACCTCATAGTGGACAGGCTGCTCGCACCGCGGGTTCGCGGCGAGGATCCAGAAGAACCATGTCAGGCCGGAGGTCGTCGTATACTCACCGGCCAAAATGAAGCTGACAACCACGTCCCGCGGGAACCGGCGCTTGGCTTCCGGCATGTGGAACACGGTGGGGAGCTTGCCGCCGCCGTCATCCTCGCCCATGGCCGCCGTGAACCGGGAGAGCAAGTCCGGGTCCCCATCGCCGGGGCTGTTTCTCTGGCTTACCTCCTTGGCTTCGATGACGTTGGCGACGGACAGTTTGGCCGGCGTACGTTGGGAAAGAAACGGGAGAGAGGAGGAAGAAGAAAGGGGAGCCGCGTGGGAGGTGCCTCGCTTGGTCGTTAAACGGGAACAAATCTTACTCCTATTTATACACGCACGATTCGTCTAGAAAGCACGCACATGCTCTGATCGAGAAACTACGGATTAAGCGGCAATGCCGTAAATCACGCACGTAATCCCATGATGTGTCGACGCCAACAGTTGCCAACCCATGCACGCAATAAAAAAGAAATCAAACTGTCTAAGTACGTGTCAACACCAATAATGGCTTGCACATGCAAAGGTAAAAGAAAATGAAATCACCTAGCTTAAGCGCCCGGAGAGAATCCTGGAAGATTCGTGCATGTGGTCACTTCATCCCCGAAAACTGCGCCTTGCATGCACCCATCAACGGCAAAAGCGAAACAGCCAATCCAGCCCTGCCGCCCGACAGACAGTTGGTTGATCAAAAAACAAACAAAAACAAATCACAGAGCAAACTGCAGAGGGCCCATGCATATGGGTCAACGGGACAACGACAGCCCACGCGCCCCGCAATAAGTACGCAAAATAGCTACATGCACGCACGGGATAACAAATTACGTTCAAAAAATTTGCAAACCGACGCCAGAGTCACACAAAATTTTACCCAGTGATCTCCCAAAATAATGCACGTGTCGATCAAACACAGGCCCGTCAATACCTTCTGACCAAGTGGTGAAACGTCATTGCTTAAACTTGGTTAGATATAGTGGTTTCGGTATTACTAAGCTGTCCTCGAGTTAAACTCCAAATTGAATCATATTGGCCGTTGGATCAACTTAATAGTAGTGCTTGAATTGGGTACTATGATGTACCGTAAAAAATCGCGCAAGTTTCATGGCACACAACATGAGCATGTTGTCAAATTTTCTCCAAAGGAACAAAAGGTGATTTGCGGTTGCAAGAAGTTTGAATTTGCTGGATTCCTCTGCTCACGTTGCTTAAAATACTTGATATCAATAATATGAAGCATATCTCTAAACAATATATTTTGAAAAGATGGACAATTGATGCCAAAGTTCTAGAGATAACAAGCGATCGCAATCCGTGTACAAATCAAATGGGTGCTGAGGGAGTCCTGGATTAATGGGTCCTCGGACATCCGGACTATGGTACGTGGGCCGAACTGATGGGCTGTGAAGATACAAGACCGAAGACTCTCTCCCGTGTCCGGATAGGACTCTCCTTGGCGTGGAAGACAAGCTTGACGTCCTGATATGAAGATTCCTTTCTCTGTAACCGACTTTGTACAACCCTAGTCCCCTCCGGTGTCTATATAAACCGGAGGGCTTAGTCCGTAGAGAAAAGGAGAATAATCATAGTCATACAGGCTAGACTTTTAGGGTTTTAGCCATTACGATCTCGTGGTAGATCTACTCTTGTAATACTCATATTCATCAAGATCAATCAAGCAGGAAGTAGGGTATTACCTCCATAGAGAGGGCCCGAACCTGGGTAAACATCGTGTCCCCTGTCTCCTGTAACCATCAACCTTAGACGCACAGTTCGGGACCCCCTACCCGAGATCCGCCGGTTTTGACACCGACATTGGTGCTTTCATTGAGAGTTCCGCTGTGTCGTCGTCAAGAGGTTCGATGGCCCCGTTGAAAGCACAAGTGCTCCCTGGGTGATTTTGGTAATTAATGTCAATATATCTCTTGTTGGACTAATGTTCACCTAGTATACTTCAGATAAGTTCAACAATGGAGTGGCGTGGACAAGAAGATGTGGAAACCCTTCAAGATGACAAGGACAAAGGATTGGCTCAAGCTCAAAGCTCAAGACTCTGCATTTTCAATTTAGTGATCCAAGATCACATTGAGTCCATAGGAAGGCCAATACTATTAAGAGGGGGTGAGGTGTTGCTTAATGGCTTGCTTTCTCAAAGTGCTTAGTGATATGCTCCAAAGCCCTCAACTACTTTCTCACATCCACATATGTCCCAAACCGAAAGTCAAACTCGGCCCCACCGAACCTTTCTATCCGGCGCCACCGAGTTCTCTTGACATAGCCACTGCCAGAAATCCTAATCAATTCGGTCTCACCGATGGGATCTCGGTATCACCGAGATGGGCTTGCAAACTCTCTGTTGCCTATTGCAATAATTTCGGTCTCACCGAGATATGCAATCGGTCCCACCGAGTTTGCTTGGCCAACTCTCTGTTTTGCTTATTACCCAAATCGGTCCCACCAAGTTTGTGTAATCGGTCAAACCGAGATGAGGTTTTACCCTAACCCTAGCACATCGGTCCCACCGAGTTGATCTATTCGGTCCCACCGAAATGCCTAACGGTCACATTATGAACCAAATCGGTCTGACCGAGTTCTCTGAATCGGTCCCACTGAGTTTGGTAAATTGTGTGTAACGGTTAGATTTTGTGTGGAGGCTATATATACCCCTCCACCCACTCTTCATTCGTGGAGAGAGCCATCAGAACATGCCTACACTTCCAACATACATTTTCTGAGAGAGAACCACCTACACTTGTGTTGAGGTCAAGATATTCCATTCCAACCACATAAATCTTGATCGCTAGCCTTCCCCAAGTTGCTTTCCACTCAAATCATCTTCCCACCAAATCCAATCCTATGAGAGAGAGTTGAGTGTTGGGGAGACTATCATTTGAAGCACAAGAGCAAGGAGTTCATCATCAACACACCATTTATTACCTTTTGGAGAGTGGTGTCTCCTAGATTGGTTAGGTGTTACTTGGGAGCCTCCGCCAAGATTGTGGAGTTGAACCAAGGAGTTTGTAAGGGCAAGGAGATCGCCTACTTCGTGAAGATCTACCCGAGTGAGGCAAGTCCTTCTGGGCGACGGCCATGGTGGGATAGACAAGGTTGCTTCTTCGTGGACCCTTCGTGGGTGGAGCCCTCCGTGGACTCACGCAACCGTTACCCTTCGTGGGTTGAAGCCTCCATCAACGTGGATGTACGATAGCACCACCTATCGGAACCACGGATAAAAATCTCCCTGTCTCCAATTGCGTTTGCACACTCCAATCCCTTCCATTTACATTCTTGCAACTTGCATGCTTTACTTTCCGCTGCTCATATACTCTTGTCATACTTGCTTGATATGTATAGTGAATGTTTAAACTTGTGCCAAAACTCTACTTCAACCTAAAGAAATTAAAAACTGCAACTTTTCTTGATTAGAGTCTATTCACCCCCCCTCTAGACACCTCTTCTCGATCCTTTCACCCGTCAATCATCTACAACAATGTTGTCCAGGGAGAAGTCTTCCTCCCCGGACATATCTTCGTATTCGGCGGCTTCGCACTGCGGGCCAACTCGCTTGGTCATCTAGAGCAGATCGATAGCTATGCCCCTGGCCATCAGGTCAGATTTGGAAGCTTGAACTATGTCGCGGATATCCGCGGAGACTTGATCTTCGACGGATTCGAGACCACGGCAGCCGCTCCCTGTCACCACGATGAACATGACTTAAATCTGTCATCGGACCATGCCTAGGAGATAGCGCCTGTAACTGCTCTGGCCCTAGATCTGGAGCAGATTGCGCCATCCGAGGACGGGAGGCTCAACCCCGCCACGGAGGCCGCAGACTCAGTGGCGTCGGAGCCGCACATAGACCCAACCTCGAGTGGGATCTGTGTCACCGGAACCTCGGACTCGTTTCCGGCTACAGGTTCCGAACCATGTGCATCCGCGCACACCGAGCCTGATCAGGCATCAATCGTCGAATTCAGCTCCGTGGACATCTTCCGGCACTCGCCTTTAGGCGACGCGCTAAACTCACTAAAAACACTCTCCTTAGCGGGGGACTCACAGCCGAATTATATCTGGTTCGAACTGGAGGCTGATGACGGAGAATTTCACTTCCCACCCCCACCCACTTCATAGCCACTGTCGAGGACCTAACCGACATGCTCGATTACGGCTCCGAAGACATCGACGGTATGGACGTCGATGCCAGAGAAGAGGAGGCCTAAAACCCGCCGTTTACCAGACGTTGGACGGCCACTTCCTCATATGACGTATACATGGTGGACACACCTAAAGAGAACAATGTCAAGAACGAGAAGGATCCAGTCGAGGATAAACCTCCTGAGATACAGCCAAAACGCCGACGTCAGCGGCGCCGCTCTAAATCACGCCATGTAAAAGACAGCGATACCGGCACAAGAGAAAATAACACTCCGGACGGTGCCGAAGACAATGAAGACCCCGTTGAGGCAACTTCCGAACAAGATGAACGGGAAGACGGGCAAGTTAGCCCTGATGAACAGGCCACACACGAAGACTCGGAGGACAGTAGTTATCTTCCGCTCTCCGAGGATGAGGTGAGCCTCGGCAACAAGGATTTTATCGTGCCTGAGGAACCTCTCGAGCAGGAGCGCTTTAAGCGCCAGCTAATAGCCACTCCAAGGAGCCTGAAAAAGAAGCAGCAACAGCTTCAAGCTGATCAAGATCTGCTCAACGATAGATGGACTGATGTGCTGGCAGCCGAGGAATACGGCCTCAAGCGCCCTGCTACCTCTTGAGCACTGCGTTGGTTTTCCCTTGAAGAGGAAAGGGTGATGCAGCAAAGTAGCGTAAGTATTACCCTCAGTTTTTGAGAACCAAGGTATCAATCTAGGAGGAGGACACACACAAGTCCCTCGTACCTACACAAACAAATAAGAACCTTGCAACCAACTCGATAAAGGGGTTGTCAATCCCTTCACGGCCACTTGCAAAAGTGAGATCTGATAGAGATAATAAGATAAATATTTTTGGTATTTTTGTTGTATAGATTGAAAAGTAAAGATTGCAAAATAAAATAGATCGGAAACTTATATGATGGAAAATAGACCCGGGGGCCATAGGTTTCACTAGTGGCTTCTCTCAAGATAGCATAAGTATTACGGTGGGTGAACAAATTACTGTCGAGCAATTGATAGAAAAGTGCATAATTATGAGAATATCTAGGCATGATCATGTATATAGGCATCACGTCCGCGACAAGTAGACCGAAACGATTCTGCATCTACTACTATTACTCCACACATCGACCGCTATCCAGCATGCATCTAGAGTATTAAGTTCATAAGAATAGAGTAACGCATTAGGCAAGATGACATGATGTAGAGGGATAAACTCAAGAAATATGATATAAACCCCATCTTTTTATCCTCGATGGCAACAATACAATACGTGTCGGTTCCCCTTCTGTCACTGGGGTCGAACACCCCAAGATTGAACCCAAAGCTAAGCACTTCTCCCATTGCAAGAAAGATCAATCTAGTAGGCCAAACCAAACTGATAACTCGAAGAGACTTGCAAAGATAACAAATTATACATAAAAGAATTCAGAGGAGATTCAAATATTGTTCATAGATAATCTTGATCATAAACCCACAATTCATCAGATCTCGACAAACACACCGCAAAAAGAATTACATCGAATAGATCTCGAAGAAGACCGAGGAGAACTTTGTATTGAGATCCAAAGAGAGAGAAGAAGCCATCTAGCTAATAAGTATGGACCCGAAGGTCTGAGGTAAACTACTCACACATCATCGGAGAGGCTATAGTGTTGATGTAGAAGCCCTCCGTGATCGATTCCCCCTCCGGCGGAGCGCCGGAAAAGGCCCCAAGATGGGATCTCATGGGTACATAAGGTTGCGGCGGTGGAAATAGGGTTTCATGGTGCTCTCGGATGTTTTCGGGGTATATGGGTATATATAGGAGGAAGAAGTAGGTCGGTGGAGCTGCGAGGGGACCATGAGGGTGGGGGGCGCGCCCAAGGGCAGGCGCGTCTCCCTGCCTCGTGGCCTCCTTGCTTCTTTCTTGACGTCCACTCCAAGTCCCCTGGATTGCGTTTGTTCCAAAAATCACTCTCCCTAAGGTTTCATTCCGTTTGATATTCCTTTTCTGCGAAACACTGAAATAGGAAAAAAAAACAACAATTTGGGTTGGGCCTCCGATTAGTAGGTTAGTCCCAAAAATAATATAAAAGTGTGTAATAAAGCCCATTAAACATCCAAAACAGATAATATAATAGCATGGAACAATCAAAAATTATAGATACATTGGAGACGTATCACGCCCAGCCAAAAGTTACCCGAAGCGCAAATTGCTACCTCAGTTTGATGATGAGGCGCTGGAGCCCATACCATCATCGCACAATGTGGCCGACCAACCACCACGTGGTCGGGACAAAGCGGCAACTCAAGCCGAACACCAACCCGCCCCACCTCACCGTAAAAGCAGAGACAAAACAGCTTGGGGACATACATATGACCTGCGGCAGGACTTGGACAATAGAGCAGGTCAGAACAGATCGATCTATGGATCACGGGGACGTGGCCCGACACACGATAATGGCTATCTAGCCGGACACAATAATCATACTCACGCCCGAGCCGAGAACCGCAGACGGACTCCATCCGAGCTACGTCGTGATGTGGCCCGATATAGAGGCGCCGCACACCCCATTTGCTTCACTGGCGAGGTAATGGAGCATGAATTCCCAGAAGGGTTTAAACCCGTAAACATCGAATCATACAATGGGACAACAGACCCCGCGGTATGGATCGAGGACTTTCTCCTTCACATTCATATGGCCCGCAGCGATGATCTCCATGCCATCAAATACCTCGCATTAAAACTAAAGGGACCAGCGCGACACTGGCTAAATAGCCTTCCAGAGAACTCCGTTGGCAGCTGGGAAGACCTAGAAGACGCCTTTCGCGACAACTTCCAAGGTACATATGTCCGGCCACCAGATGCCGATGACTTAAGTCACATCATCCAGCTGCCCGGAGAGTCAGCCAGGAAGCTCTGGACTAGGTTCTTAATTGAAAAGAACCAAATTGTCGATTGTCCGGACGCCGAAGCCCTCGCGGCCTTCAAACACAGCGTCCGGGATGAGTGGCTCGCCCGCCACCTCGGTCAAGAAAAACCAAAATCCATGGCAGCCCTTACCGCTCTAATGACCCGCTTTTGCGCGGGAGAAGACAGCTGGCTCGCTCGTAGGAGCAACACCGCCAATGATCCGGGCACTTCCGAAGTCCGAGACGGCAACGGCAAGCCACGACGCAATAAACACAAGCGTCGCAATAATAAAGAAATAACGCAAGACACGGCGGTCAACGCCGGATTCAGCGGCTCCAAACCCGGTCAAGGGAAAAAGCCATTCAATGCAAATAGAGACAAACCATCCAATCTCGACAGGATACTGGATCGGCCCTGCCAGATTCATGGCACCCCCGATAAACTAGCTACTCACACTAACAGAAGCTGCTGGGTCTTCAAACAAGCTGGCAAGTTTAATGCCGAACACAAGGGGAAGCGGCCGCCAAGTAACAGCGATGACGAAGAGACTCGCCAGCCGAATACCGGGGTTCAGAAGCAATTTCCCCCGAAGTGAAAACCATAAACATGGTATATGTGACACACACCCCCACAGGGGAGCGCACGCGCGCACCACGGGACGCATACGCCATAGAGCTGGTTCCCCCAAAATTTAGTCATATCCGTCCCGAAGGTTTGGCAGCTCTGATCATCGATTCAATTATCGATGGGTTCCATCTCACGAAAGTCCTTATGGACGGCGGCAGTAGCCTTAATCTACTCTACCAAGACACTGTTCGCAAAATGGGCATTGATCCTTCAAGAATCAAGCACACCACAACTATCCTCAAGGGAGAAGTACCCGGCGTAGAAACTCACTGCACGGGCTCCATCACACTGGAAGTCATTTTCGGTTCACCGAACAACTTCCGAAGCGAGGGCTTGACCTTTGATATTGCCCTGTTCCACAGTAGCTACCATGCACTTCTGGGGCATACCGCTTTTGCTCGTTTTAATGCGGTCCCACTCTACGCCCGCGCAAAACTTAAAATGCCCGGTCCACACGGCGTCATAACAATAAATGGAAATACAGAACACTCCCTTCGTACAGAGGATCATACTACGGTTATTATAGCCGAAGTACAAAGCGGCCTCATCAAACCGCATAACTCATCGGACATTAAGCCGTCGGTCTCTATTAAATGGAACCGATCAATCTCAGAGCTGGATTAGCAGTTCGGCCTCCGTCGTTCGCCTTACACACACGCGAGGTTTATACCGCACATGCATAATTATGTACTCAAAATACCCTGGTCATCGGCGGAGGCACAATACGGACAAGCTTACAAGCACTCCCATTTCCTCCTTTTCTTTTATAACCATTTTTTATCTCTTATCACAGGTGGCCCAAACATCGGTCATCCCACGGACTCTTTCGGAGTTCGTCTTCATACACTCACCCAAAGGTTATTCCTGTTAAGGAATCCTTTCACCGAGGCAAGGCGACGCAGACGTGCGACAGGAGGTCCAAATGATTTTGTGTAGACCGCACTCTCTATTTCGAGCCTGTAAAGTGCCTTCTCCCTCAGCCTTCGACCACCGACATGTCAAATAGCCTGGGTCGTGGCGTTATTATTTGTAAAATGACAATTGACATATCAATCAGGTTCCAGTGAACATAATCCGTATCCAGTATTCGCTTTTTCTAGAGAGCTGAATTTCTTCCGGTTGTTTCACACTCGCACCTTGGCACAGATTTCCAGGGGCTCGATATGGGAACAAATAAGTTGCCGACAAAGTCCAAACAGCTTTATAGCACACTTCGGCGTCACGAGTTTGTCCTTATATGCACCAGCTCCGAATCATGTCTTTGGTCAATAGTTGGGTTGCCCGGCTCCTGTGCTTACAACCTTACGTTCCACTATATCGGCTAGGGTAGTAAAGGAAGAACTACTGCGATTGTGTCCCAGTTTATCCGGATGAGCACCTCAGTAGAGAAAGCCGTAAACTGACCGTCATGATGCGGCGAGAGCTAGTCAACCACTCGATGACTTACTAGAATCTTTCGCGATTCCTTCCGTATTACACGAAGGGCCGTTCTTAAGGTCACCCATGTAACACACCGTATTCGGATAACTGTGTACATACCAGGGGCTATATCATAGACCCACCGTCAAAATCCTATGGCTAAGTGAAAGTGTTAAAGCCCTATAGTCCGATTGCCTAGTTCGCTGCATTGACACCTCCTTCACGGACCAAGACGTTGGGTCAAGAGTGACCAAGTGCTTTTTCGAACACCCCCGTATTTTATGCGAGGGGGCTGAAGCCGATGACTGGAAAACTTTCAGATTATACAAAAAACGGCCGCATAGGAGGAGCCAAAACTTTTAGGCCTAGCCTTAAAATATCATAATATTGTTTTTACAATTTCAATACATTTCACTCGAACATCATATCTTTCGAGCACTGACCCTCTATCAAGCGGGCACCCTCTAAGACATCCTCGAAGTAATGCTTTGGTGTGTGATGCTCCTTGCCCTTGGGTGGACTTTTCCCTGCAATATCGGTGGTCTTCATCTTCGCCCAGTACGTCTTGACGCGGGCAAAGGCCATCCGTGCACCTTCAATACACGTTGACCGCTTAACGGCGTCGATACGCGGCACCGCATCGACAAGTCGCTGCACAAACCGAAATAACTATTCGGAATTGGCTCCGTCGACCACAGCCGGACCACGACGTCCTTCATGGCAGAACCGGATATCTTGTGGAGCTCGGCCCATTGGGCCATCTGTTCGTTCAGCAACAGCGGGTGCTTTGGCGTGCCGAATTGTGACCAGAAAAGCTTCTCCATTGCGTACCCTTCTTGCGCTTCATAAAACTGCGCCGCATAGGAGGCGCTCTTCGGCAAGTCCAAGAATGTGTCTGGAGAGCTCCACATTTGATTAAGCGGGGAATACTTCGGATCGCCGAATTTAGTCTGTAATAAGAAAGGCTTACCGGCCGCTATCTCCCCAGCTTGCCGGATCTCTTCCCGAGCCGCTCTAGACTCAGATCGTGCTTCTCTCGTCTCTTGTAAGGCCTTGTCGAGATCGACCGCTTTGGCTTTGTTATCCCTCTCGAGGAATTCGCATCGGACAGTGGCTTCTTTCAGCTCGCGCGCCATGGTAGACATTTTCTCCTAACATTGGCGCTGAGCAGCCTGTCCGGCTTTTAACTCATCAGCTGCCTTTTTGGCAGCCACATTACTCATCCGGGCTTGCTCCTTGGCTCGGGCAAGTTCAGCCCGAAGGGTTTCCACCACGGCAGCACTATCTGCAGATACGCATGTCTCAGAATATAATTCCAGCTTCGTGCTCCTGTTATTATACATACATACACTGACCGCCCCAAAACATACCTTGCGCCTCGTCGAGCCGTTTGTTAATAAGCGTGATGTCGTCATCCGCCACATCATGTTTTTGCTTCAGACCTGCAACCTCTGTAGTGTGGGCAGTCGTCATGGAGGTAACAACCTGTGTTCCAATTAATTAGATTAGTTCCTCGACACATCTTTTTCGATCCTCTGCTTGCCTCCCTTTGGACGCCAACCAGAGTCTCAGGGGCTACTATCTATACACAGGTGCATTTTGCGTGTAAAGCACAACCAAAAATATAACATTACGTACCTTGAAGCCTCTCAGTAGGCTCATGAAAGCTTCATTCAATCCGCTTTTCACGGACAGAATCCTCTCAACCACCGTACCCATCAAGGTACGATGTTCCTCTGAGACGGACGAATATCGCAACATGTCCATCAATGTATCCGGCGCCTCCGAATTCCTGAAAACCGATGTGGGAGTACGGACTCCCTTTGAGAGGATATGCTTGCTCGACCCTAGAGTCGTCTCCGGCTATAAACCGGATAATCCGGGGCCTTTATTGTTGGTCCCCGCAAAGATTGCACACCCCGAACCCTGGGCGGCCAAGGTCTCACCTTGGGGCATTGTCTTCTCTATCCTCTGTTGATCGGGAGAGATCCTCTGGGACGACACCTCGGAGTCGTCTGCCCTATTGGGCGAGGAAGCTTGTGGAGGCGACTCGCTTTCCATCATCTCCGGAAGAAGATCCCCCGAGGAAGTGGAGGATTGTTGAGGAAGACTGTGTGCCGGACTAAAAAATGTGTATTCTAGATGTCACCCTTGTAACAGGAAAAGGAACGGGATATGTTTAAAACACCGTTGTTCACTTACGATTCGGCTGAAGGCTTGTCCTTATGGGGGAATTGTGCGACAACATCGCCGTCCGAGCCCGAATCGCCTGGCAGGGGCGTCTTGCCTCGCTTAGGAGCCTTTACCTCCCAATCTTCGGTGGCGGCCCTTTTCTTTCCATGGGGAGAGAGGATGTTAGCTTCTCCTTCTCTTTTGTCTTTGGAATAGGGAGCCTTAATCTCCCCGGACACAATGTTTGGTGTACCTTCGGAATGGAGACTCCCTTTGGCCCCCCCGCTCTCCTTATTGTCCTCTTTCAACGGCACCTGGTATGGCGCTGGGACCAGCATCCTTGTTAACAAGGGACTAGCTGAGGCTTCAAGAAGGGGGGCCAAACACCAGATTCGCTCCGCCTTCTTTATCCAGCCCTGGAAGAAGATGGTTTTCTCAGTATCTTATTATGAGATGTTTAACTAAGCTGTGTTCGGGAGTCGAGTGCTTACCGAGGTATCCGGATGGTTGCAGTCAAGGCCGATGTCCTTTGTAGTATCTGGCCACTGTTTTCGTGTCCCAAAAAATAACTTCCACATTCCTCTGTGCGTCGCACCGAAGAAGTACTGAAGGGTTCGTGGTCCTTCTGGATTAAACTCCCACATACGGAGGGGCCGTCGTTGGCACGGGAGGACCCGACGAACTAACATTACTTGAATCACATCGATGTGTTCGGTGTTCTTCTCAAGGAGACTCCGGATGCGGCTCTGTAGAGTCTGCACTTCGTCGGTTGATCCCCAGTCCAACCCCTTATTGACCCATGATGCTGTTGGGGAACGTAGTAATTTCAAAAAAATTCCTACGCACACGCAATATCATGGTGATGCATAGCAACGAGATGGGAGAGTGTCATCCACATACCCTCGTAGACCGTTAAGCGGAAGCGTTATGACAATGCGGTTGATGTAGTCGTACGTCTTCATGATCGACCGATCCTCAGTACCGAACGTACGACACCTCCGCGTTTAGCACACGTTCAGCTCGGTGATGTCCCGGGAACTCACAATCCAGTAGAGCTCGAGGGAGAGTTTCGTCAGCACGACGGTATGGTGACGATGTTAATGACACTACCATCGCAGGGCTTTCGCCTAAGCACCGCTACGATATGACCGAGGTGGATTATGGTGGAGGGGGCACCGCACACGGCTGGGAGAGATCAATGATCAACTTGTGTGTTCTAGGGTGCCCCTGCCCCCGTATATAAAGGAGCAAGGGGGAGGCCGGCCGGCCCTGTAGGGCGCGCCAGGAGGAGGAGTCCTCCTCCTAGTAGGAGTCGGACTCCCCACTTTCATACTCCTACTAGGAGGGGGAAAGGAAGGGGGAGAAGGAGAAGGAAAGGGCCCCCCTTCCTAGTCCAATTCGGACCAGAGGGGGAGGGGGCGCACGGCCTGCCTTGGCCGGCCCCTGTCTCTCTCCACTAGGGCCCAACAAGGCCCATTAACCCCCGAGGGGTTCCGGTAACCCCTCCGGCACTCCGGTAAAATCCCGATTTCACCCAGAACTCTTCTGATGTCCAAATGTAGGCTTCCAATATATCAATCTTTATGTCTCGACCATTTTGAGACTCCTCGTCATGTCCGTGATCATATCCGGGAATCCAAACAACCTTCGGTACATCAAAACATATAAACTCATAATACCGATCGTCACAGAACTTTAAGCGTGCGGACCCTACGGGTTCGAGAACTATGTAGACATGACCGAGACACGTTACCGGTCAATAACCAACAGCGGAACCTGGATGCTTGCTACGTCTTGAGCTTGCGTTGGTTTTCCTTAAAGAGGAAAGGGTGATGCAGCACAGTAGCGTAAGTATTTACCTCAGTTTTTGAGAACCAAGGTATCAATCCAGTAGGAGGCTCCTCAGAAGTCCCACGCACCTACACAAACAAACAAGAACTCGCGACCAACGCAATAAAGGGGTTGTCAATCCCTTCACGGCCACTTGTGAAAGTGAGATCTGATAGAGATAATATGATAAGATAATATTTTTGGTATTTTTGTGATATAAATTAGAAAAGTAAAAGATGTGAATAAAAGTAGATCGAAAGCTTATATGATAAAAGATAGACCGGGGGCCATAGGTTTCACTAGTGTCTTCTCTCAAGGTAGCATAAGTATTACGGTGGGTGAACAAATTACTGTCGAGCAATTGATAGAAAAGCGAATAATTATGAGATTATCTAGGCATGATCATGTATATAGGCATCACGTCCGTGACAAGTAGACCGAAACGATTCTGCATCTACTACTATTACTCCACACATCGACCGCTATCTAGCATACATCTAGAGTATTAAGTTCATAAAGAACGGAGTAACGCATTAAGAAAGATGACATGATGTAGAGGGATAAACTCATGCAATATGATATAAACCCCATCTTTTTATCCTCGATGGCAACAATACAATACGTGCCTTGCTGCCCCTGCTGTCACTGGGAAAGGACACCGCAAGATTGAACCCAAAGCTAAGCACTTCTCCCATTGCAAGAAAGATCAATCTAGTAGGCCAAACCAAACTGATAATTCGAAGATACTTGCAAAGATAACTTAATCATACATAAAAGAATTCAGAGGAGATTCAAATATTTCTCATAGATAAACTTGATCATAAACCCACAATTCATCGGATCTCGACAAACACACCGCAAAAAGAGCTACATCGAATAGATCTCCAAGAAGATTGAGGAGAACTTTGTATTGAGATTCAAAGAGAGAGAAGAAGCCATCTAGCTAATAACTATGGACCCGAAGGTCTGTGGTAAACTACTCACAACTCATCGGAAGGGCTATGGTGTTGATGTAGAAGCCCTCTGTGATCGATTCCCCCTCCGGCGGAGCGCCGACGAAGGCTCCAAGATGGGATCTCACGGATACAGAAGGTTACGGCGGTGGAAATAGTTTTTCGTGGTCGCTTCTAATGTTTTCGGGGTACATGGGTATATATAGGAGGAAGAAGTAGGTCGGTGGACGCTCGAGGGGCCCACGAGATAGGGGGGCGCGCCCAGTAGGGGGGCGCCCTCCACCCTCATGGCTGCCTCGTTTGTTTCTTGACTTCCACTCCAAGTCCACTGGATCACGTTTGTTCCAAAAAGATCGCTCCCGAAGGTTTCATTCCATTTGGACTCCGTTTGATATTCCTTTTCTTCGAAACACTGAAATAGGCAAAAAAAACAGCAATTCGGGCTGGGCCTCCGGTTAGTAGGTTAGTCCCAAAAATGATATAAAAGTGTAAAGTAAAGCCCGTAAACATCCGAAACAGGTAATATAATAGCATGGAACAATAAAAAATTATAGATACATTGGAGACGTATCAAGCATCCCCAAGCTTAATTCCTGCTCGTCCTCGAGTAGGTAAATGATAAAAACAGAATTTTTGATGTGGAATGCTACCTAGCATAATTTTCAATGTAATTTTCTTTACTGTGGCATGATTGTTCAGATCCAAATGATTCAAGATAAAAGTCCTTAAAACATAAAAATAGTAATACTTCAAGCATACTAACAAGTAATCATGTCTTATCAAAATAGCATAGCCAAAGAAAACTTATCCCTACAAAATTATATAGTTAGGCTATGCTTCATTTCTATTACACACATTACTCCCATCATGCACAACCCCGATGACAAGCCGAGCAATTGGTTCATACTTTTTAATGCGCTTCAGCTTTTTTCACTCTTATGCAATACATGAGCGCAAGCCATGGACATAGCACTATATGTGGTATATGGTGGTGGTTGTGAGGACAAAAAAAGGAGAAGATAGTCTCACATCAACTAGGCGTATCAATGGGCTATGGAGATGCCCATTAATAGATATCAATGTGAGTGAGTAGGGATTGCCATGCAACGAATGCACTAGAGCTATAAATATATGAAAGCTCAACAAAAAAAACTAAGTGGGTGTGCACCCAACTTGCTTGCTCACGAAGACCTAGGGCATTTTGAGGAAGCCCATCATTGGAATATACAAGCCAAGTTCTATAATGAAAAATTCCCACTAGTATATGAAAGTGACAACATAGGAGACTCTCTATCATGAAGATCATGGTGCTACTTTGAAGCACAAGTGTGGAAAAGAGATAGTAACATTGTCCCTTCTCTCTTTACTCTCATTTTTTTCTTCTTTTTTTCTTCTTTTTTTTTTCCTTTTTTGGCGGGCTTCTGTGGCCTCTTTTGTATATTTATATTTTTTATAAAGTCTGAAGTCTCATCCCGACTTATGGGGGAATCATAGTCTTCATCATCCTTTTCTCACTTGGGACAATGCTCTAATAATGAAGATCATCACACTTTTATTGATTTACAACTCAAGAATTACAACAATACTTAGAAAAAAATATGACTCTACGTGAATTCCTCCGGCGGTGTACCGGGATATGCAATGAATCAAGAGTGACATGTATGAAAAATTATGAAGGTGGCCTTGCCACAAATACGATGTCAACTACATGATCATGCAAAGAGCAATATGACAATGATGGAGCATGTCATGATAAACGGAACGGTGGAGAGTTGCATGGCAATATATCTCGGAATGGCTATGGAAATGCCATAATAGGGTATGGTGGCTGTTTTGAGGAAGGTAAATGTTGGGTGCATGATACCGGCGAAGGTTGCGCGGCATAATAGAGGCTAGCCAAGTGGAAGGGTGAATGTGCGTATATCCATGGACTCACATTAGTCATAAAGAACTCATATACTTATTGCAAAAGCTTATTAGCCCTGGAAGCAAAGTACTACTACGCATGCCCCTAGAGGGATAGATTGGTAGGAAAGGACCATCGCTCGTCCCCGACCGCCACTCATAAGGAAGACAATTAAAAGAGCACTCCATGCAACAAATTTGTCACACAACTTTTACCATACGTGCATGCTACGGGACTTGCCAACTTCAACACAAGTATTTTTCAATTTCATAATTACCCAACTAGCATGACTCTAACATTACCACCTTTATATCTCAAACAATTATCAAGCATCAAATTGATCATAGTGTTTAATGCACTTTCTATGATAGTTTTTATTATACCCAACTCGGATGTTCATCATTCTAGGACCAATTCTATAACCATAGCAAATACCATGCTGTTCTAAAAGACTCTCAAAATAATATAAGTGAAGCATAAGAGATCAAGAATTTCTTCAAAATAAAGCCACCGCCGTGCTCTAGAAAATATAAGTGAAGCACATAGAGCAAAACTATCTAGCTCAAAAGATATAAGTGAAGCACAAAGAGTATTCTAATAAATTCCTATCATGTGGGTTTCTCCCAAAAGGTGTGCACAGAAAGGATGATTGTGATAAACTAAAAATCAAAGACTCATATCATACAAGACGCTCCAAGCAAAACACATATCATGTGGCGAATAAAAATATAGCTCCAAGTAAAGTTACCGATAGACGAAGACGAAAGAGGGGATGCCTTCCGGGGCATCCCCAAGCTTAGGCTTTTGGTTATCCTTGAATATCCTGGGGTGCCATGGGCATCCCCAAGCTTAGGCTCTTGCCACTCCTTGTTCCATAATCCATCAAATCTTTACCCAAAACTTGAAAACTTCACAACACAAAACTTAACAGAAATCTCGTAAGCTCCGTTAGCGAAAGAAACAAAACACCACTTCAAGGTACTGTAATGAACTCATTCTTTATTTATATTGGTGTTAAACCTACTGTATTCCAACTTCTCTATGGTTTATAAACTATTTTACTAGCCATAAATTCATCAAAATTAGCAAACAACGCACGAAAAACAGAATCTGTAAAAAACAGAACAGTCTGTAGTAATCTGTAACTAATGCAAACTTCTGGAAGTCATAAAAATCTACCAAAATAGGACGACCTAGATAATTTGTTTATTGATCTACTGCAATTGGAATCAGTATTTTATCACGTTCTGGTGATTTTAAAAAATTGTTTTCGTGAACAGAAAGTTTCTGGAATTTTCAGCAAGATCAAATAACTATCGTCCAAGAAGATCCTATAGGTTTAACTTGGCACAAACACTAATTAAAACATAAAAACACATCTAAACAGAAGATAGATGAAATATTTATTACTGACATAAGCAAAAACAAAAAACAAAAATAAAATTGGGTTGCCTCCCAACTAGCGCTATTGTTTAACGCCCCAAGCTAGGCATAAAAGCGAGGATAGATCTAAGTAGTGCCATCTTTGGCACCCAACTCATAAGTAGCTCTCATGATAGATTCATAAGGTAATTTAACTTTATTTCTTGTAAAGTGCCCCATGCCTTTCCTTAATGGAAATTGGAATCTAATATTCCCTTCCTTCATATCAATAATTGCACCAATCGTTCTAAGGAAAGGTCTACCAAGAATAATAGGACAAGAAAGATTGCAATCTATGTCAAGAACGATAAAATCTACGGGCACATAATTCCTATTTGCAACAATAAGAACATCATTGATTCTTCCCATAGGCTTTTTAATAGTGGAATCCGCAAGGTGCAAATTTAAAGAGCAATCATCAAGATCATGGAAACCTAGAATATCACATAAAGTTTTCGGAATCGTGGAAACACTAGCACCCAAATCACACAAAGCATAGCACTCATGATCTTTAATTTTAATCTTTATAGTAGGTTCCCACTCATCATTAAGTTTCCTAGGTATAGAAACTTCCAAATTAAGTTTTTCATCATAAGATTGCATCAAGGCATCAACAATATGTTTGGTAAAAGCTTTATTTTGACTATAAGCATGAGGAGAATTCAACACGGATTGCAACAAGGAAATACAATCTACTAAAGAACAATTATCATAACTAAATTCCTTGAAATCCAAGATAGTGGGTGCAATGCTATTTAAAGTCTTGACCTCTTCAATCCCACTTTTACCAAATTTAGCATCAAGATCTAAAAACTCCGAATCATTGGGACGCCTTTTAACTAAAGTTGACTCATCTCCAGTCCCATCATTATCAAGATTCATATTGCAAAACAAAGATTTAATAGGGGACACATCAATAACTTTTAGATCCTCTTCATTATTTTCACGGGAACTAGAAGAACACGCTTTTACAAAGCAATCTTTCTTAGCACGCAATCTAGCGGTTCTTTCTTTGCACTCATCAATGGAAATTCTCATAGCTTTGAGAGACTCATTGATATCATGCTTAGGAGGAGTAGATCTAAGTTTCAAAGAATCAACATCAAGCGAAAGTCTATCAACATTCCTAGCCAAATCGTCAACTTTAAGCAATTTTTCTTCAAGCAAGGCATTACAATTCTTTTGAGAGATCATAAATTCTTTCACACTATTCTCAAAATCAGAGGGCATATTGTTAAAATTACCATAAGAATTATTGTAGGAATTTCCATAATTATTGGAGGAATTGTTGGAAATATGCCCTAGAGGCAATAATAAAATGGTTATTATTGTATTTCCTTGTTCATGATAATTGTCTGTTGTTCATGCTATAATTGTATTAACTGGAAACCGTAATACATGTGTGAATACATAGACCACAACATGTCCCTAGTAAGCCTCTAGTTGACTAGCTCGTTGATCAATAGATGGTTATGGTTTCCTGACCATGGACATTGGATGTCATTGATAACGGGATCACATTATTAGGAGAATGATGTTATGGACAAGACCCAATCCTAAGCATAGCACAAGATCGTGTAGTTAGTTTGCTAGAGCTTTTCTAATGTCAAGTATCGTTTCCTTAGACCATGAGATTGTGCAACTCCCGGATACTGTAGGAATGCTTTGGGTGTACCAAACATCACAACGTAACTGGGTGGCTATAAAGGTGCACTACAGGTATCTCCGAAAGTGTCTGTTGGGTTGGCACGAATCGAGACTGGGATTTGTCACTCCGTATGACGGAGAGGTATCTCTGGGCCCACTCGGTAATGCATCATCATAATGAGCTCAATGTGACCAAGTGTTTGGTCACGGGATCATGCATTACGGTACGAGTAAAGTGACTTGCCGATAACGAGATTGAACAAGGTATTGGGATACCGACGATCGAATCTCGGGCAAGTAACGTACCGATTGACAAAGGGAATTGTATACGGGATTGATTGAATCCTCGACATCGTGGTTCATCCGATGAGATCATCGTGGAACATGTGGGAGCCAACATGGGTATCCAGATCCCGCTGTTGGTTATTGACCGGAGAGTCGTCTCGGTCATGTCTGCATGTCTCCCGAACCCGTAGGGTCTACACACTTAAGGTTCGGTGACGCTAGAGTTGTAGAGATATTTGTATGCGGAAATCCGAAAGTCGCTCGGAGTCCCGGATGAGATCCCGGACGTCACGAGGAGTTCCGGAATGGTCCAGAGGTAAAGATTTATATATGGGAAATCCTATTTTGGCCACCGGAAAATGTTCGGGTTTTTTCGGTATTGTACCGGGAAGGTTCTAGAAGGTTCCGAAGTGGGGCCCACCTGCATGGGGGGACCCACATGAACGTGGGTAGTGGGGGCAAGGCCCCACACCCCTGGTCAAGGCGCACCAAGATCCCACCTTAGAAGGAATAAGATCATATCCTGAAGGGATAAGATCAAGATCTCTAAAAAAGGGGGATAACAATCGGTGGGGAAGGGAAATGATGGGATTTCTTTCCCCCACCTTTGCCAACGCCCCAATGGACTTGGAGGGCAAGAAACAAGCCCCCTCCACCCCTATATATAGTGGGGAGGCGCATGGGAGCAGCACCCCAAGCCCTGGCGCCTCCCTCCCTCCCGTGACACCTCTTCCTCCCCGCTTGCGCTTGGCGAAGCCCTGCCGGGATCCCGCTACTTCCACCACCACGCCGTCGTGCTGCTGGATCTCCATCAACTTCTCCTCCCCCCTTGCTGGATCAAGAAGGAGGAGACGTCCCCGCTCCGTACGTGTGTTGAACGCGGAGGTGCCGTCCGTTCGGTGCTCCAACAGCCATACGACCATCAAGTAGTTCTTTCAAAGTCTATACTTTGTTTTCATACATGGATCCTCTCGGATTTTATGGCCTCGAGCCATTCGTCAGAATCCGGGCCCACCATCGCTTCTCCATAGCTCGTAGGTTCATTGTTGTCTAGCAACATGACTTCCAAGACAGGATTACGTACCACTCTGAAGTAGTACGCATCCTTGTCGTCCTATGAGGTTTGGTAGTGACTTGATCTGAAGTTTCATGATCACTATCATAAGCTTCCACTTCAATTGGTGTAGGTGCCACAGGAACAACTTCCTGTGCCCTGCTACACATTAGTTGAAGTGACGGTTCAATGACCTCATCAAGTCTCCACCATCCTCCCACTCAATTCTTTCGAGAGAAACTTTTCCTCGAGAAAGGACCCGTTTCTAGAAACAATCACTTTTGCTTCCAGATCTGAAATAGGAGGTATACCCAACTGTTTTGGGTATTCTCTGAAGATGCATTTATCATCGGTGAACATCTTCAGAGAATACCCAAAACAGTTGGGTATACCTCCTATTTCAGATCTGGAAGCAAAAGTGATTGTTTCTAGAAACGGGTCCTTTCTCGAGGAAAAGTTTCTCTCGAAAGAATTGAGTGGGAGGATGGTGGAGACTTGATGAGGTCATTGAACCGTCACTTCAACTAATGTGTAGCAGGGCACAGGAAGTTGTTCCTGTGGCACCTACACCAATTGAAGTGGAAGCTTATGATAGTGATCATGAAACTTCAGATCAAGTCACTACCAAACCTCATAGGACGACAAGGATGCGTACTACTTCAGAGTGGTACGTAATCCTGTCTTGGAAGTCATGTTGCTAGACAACAATGAACCTACGAGCTATGGAGAAGCGATGGTGGGCCCGGATTCTGACGAATGGCTCGAGGCCATAAAATCCGAGAGGATCCATGTATGAAAACAAAGTATAGACTTTGAAAGAACTACTTGATGGTCGTATGGCTGTTGGAGCACCGAACGGACGGCACCTCCGCGTTCAACACACGTACGGAGCGGGGACGTCTCCTCCTTCTTGATCCAGCAAGGGGGGAGGAGAAGTTGATGGAGATCCAGCAGCACGACGGCGTGGTGGTGGAAGTAGCGGGATCCCGGCAGGGCTTCGCCAAGCGCAAGCGGGGAGGAAGAGGTGTCACGGGAGGGAGGGAGGCGCCAGGGCTTGGGGTGCTGCTCCCATGCGCCTCCCCACTATATATAGGGGTGGAGGGGGCTTGTTTCTTGCCCTCCAAGTCCATTGGGGCGTTGGCAAAGGTGGGGGAAAGAAATCCCATCATTTCCCTTCCCCACCGATTGTTATCCCCCTTTTTTAGAGATCTTGATCTTATCCCTTCAGGATATGATCTTATTCCTTCTAAGGTGGGATCTTGGTGCGCCTTGACCAGGGGTGTGGGGCCTTGCCCCCACTACCCACGTTCATGTGGGTCCCCCCATGCAGGTGGGCCCCACTTCGGAACCTTCTAGAACCTTCCCGGTACAATACCGAAAAATCCCGAACATTTTCCGGTGGCCAAAATAGGACTTCCCATATATAAATCTTTACCTCCGGACCATTCCGGAACTCCTCGTGACGTCCGGGATCTCATCCGGGACTCCGAACAACTTTCGGTTAACCGCATACTAATATCTCTACAAATCTAGCGTCACCGAACCTTAAGTGTGTAGACCCTACGGGTTCAGGAGACATGTAGACATGACCGAGACATTTCTCCGGTCAATAACCAACAGCGGGATCTGGATACCCATGTTGGCTCCCACATGCTCCACGATGATCTCATCGGATGAACCACGATGTCGAGGATTCAATCAATCCCGTATACAATTCCCTTTGTCTATCGGTATGTTACTTGCCCGAGATTCGATCGTCGATATCCCAACACCTCGTTCAATCTCGTTACCGGCAAGTCTCTTTACTCGTTCAGTAACGCATGATCCCGTGGCTAACTCCTTAGTCACATTGAGCTCATTATGAGATGCATTACCGAGTGGGCCCAGAGATACCTCTCCGTCATACGGAGTGACAAATCCCAGTCTCGATTCGTGCCAACCCAACAGACACTTTCGGAGATACCTGTAGTGCACCTTTATAGCCACCCAGTTACGTTGTGACGTTTGGTACACCCAAAGCATTCCTACGGTATCCGGGAGTTGCACAATTTCATGGTCTAAGGAAACGATACTTGACATTAGAAAAGCTCTTAGCAAACGAACTACACGATCTTGTGCTATGCTTAGGATTGGGTCTTGTCCATCACATCATTCTCCTAATGATGTGATCCCGTTATCAATGACATCCAATGTCCATGGTCAGGAAACCATAACCATCTATTGATCAACGAGCTAGTCAACTAGAGGCTTACTAGGGACATGTTGTGGTCTATGTATTCACACATGTATTACGGTTTCCAGTTAATACAATTATAGCATGAACAATAGACAATTATCATGAACAAGGAAATACAATAATAACCATTTTATTATTGCCTCTAGGGCATATTTCCAACAGTCTCCCACTTGCACTAGAGTCAATAATCTATTTCACATCACTATGTGATTGTAATGAATCCAACACCCATGGGTTTTGTTCATATCTCGCTTGTGAGAGAGGTTACTAGTCAACGGGTCTGAACCTTCCAGATCCGTGTGTGCTTTACAAATCTCTATGTCATCTTGTAGATGCAGCTACCACGCGGTACTTGGAGCTATTCCAAATAACTTCTCTACTATACGAATCCGGTTTACTACTCAGAGTCATCCGGATTAGTGTCAAAGTTTGCATCGACGTAACCCTTTACGACGAACTCTTTTACCACCTCCATAATCGAGAAAATTCCTTAGTCCACTAGTTACTAAGGATAAGTTCGACCGCTGTCATGTGATCCATTCCTGGATCACTCTTGTACCCCTTGACTGACTCATGGCAAGGCACACTTCAGGTGCGGTACACAGCATAGCATACTATAGAGCCTACGTCTAAAGCATAGGGGACGACCTTCGTCCTTTCTCTCTCTTCTGCCGTGGTCAGGTCTTGAGTCTTACTCAATACTCACACCTTGCAACACAGCCAAGAACTCCTTCTTTGCTGATCTATTTTGAACTCCTTCAAAATCTTGTCACGGTATATATTCATTTGAAAGTACAATTAAGCATTTTTAATCTATCCTTATAGATCTTGATGCTCAATGTTCAAGTAGCTTAATCCAGGTTTTCCATTGAAAAACACTTTTCAAATAACCTTGTATGCTTTCCAGAAATTCTACATCATTTCTGATCAACAATATGTTAACAACATATACTCATCAAAAATTCTATAGTGCTCCCAGTCACTTCTTTGGAAATACAAGTTTCTCATAAACTTTGTATAAACCCAAAATCTTTGTTCATCTCATCAAAGCGTACATTCCAACTCCGAGATGCTTACTCCAGTCCTTAAAGGATTGCTGGAGCTTTGCATACTTGTTAGCATCTTTCAGGATTGACAAAACTTTCTGGTTGTATCACATACAACCTTTCCTCAAGAAAATCGTCGAGGAAACAATGTTTTGACATCCTATCTGCAAGATTTCATAAATAATGCGGTAACTGCTAATATAATTCCAACAGACTCTTAGCATCGCTACGAGTGAGAAAATCTCATCGTAGTCAACTCCTTGAACTTGTCGGAAAACATCTTAATGACAAGTCGAGCTTTCTTAATGGTGATACTTACCATCATTGTCTGTCTTCCCTTTTAAAATCCATCTGCACCCAACAGCCTTACGACCATCAAGTAGTTCTTCCAAAGTCTATACTTTGTTTTCATACATGGATCCTCTCGGTTTTATGGCCTCAAGCCATTCGTCGGAATCCGGGCCCACCATCGCTTCTCCATAGCTCGTAGGTTCATTGTTGTCTAGCAACATCACTTCCAAGACAGGATTACGTACCACTCTGAAGTAGTACGCATCCTCGTCGTCCTACGAGGTTTGGTAGTGACTTGATCCGAAGATTCATGATCACTATCATAAGCTTCCACTTCAATTGGTGTAGGTGCCACAGGAACAACTTCCTATGCCCTACTACACACTAGTTGAAGTCATGGTTCAATAACCTCATCAAGTCTCCACCATCCTCCCACTCAATTCTTTCGAGAGAAACTTTTCCTCGAGAAAGGACCCGTTTTTAGAAACAATCACTTTGCTTCCGGATCTGAAATAGGAGGTATACCCAACTGTTTTGGGTATTCTATGAAGATGCATTTATCCGCTTTGGGTTCGAGCTTATCAGCCTGAAACTTTTCCACATAAGCGTCCCAGCCCCAAACTTTTAAGAAACGACAGCTTTAGGTTTCTCTAAACCATAGTTCATACGGTGCCGTCTCAACGGAATTGCGTGGTGCCCTATTTAAAGTGAATGCGGTTGTCTCTAATGCCTAACCCATAAACGATAGTGGTAATTCGATAAGAGACATCATGGTATGCACCATATCCAACAGGGTGCAGTTATGATGTTCGGACACACCATCACACTATGGTGTTCCAGGCGGTATTAGTTGTGAAACAATTTCCACAATGTCTTAATTGTGTGCCAAACTCGTAACTCAGATATCTCTATGATCATATCATAGACATTTTATCCTCTTGTCACGACGATCTTCAACTTCACTCTGAAATTACTTGAACCTTTCAATAATTCAGACTTGTGTTTCATCAAGTAAATATTCTTAACATCTACTCAAATCATCTGTGAAGTAAGAACATAACAATATCCACTGCGTGCCTCAGCACTCATTGGAGCACATCAAATGTATTACTTCCAACAAGTTACTCTCTTGTTCCATCTTACTGAAAACGAGGCCTTTCAGTCATCTTGCCCATGTGTTATGATTTGCATGTCTCAAGTGATTCAAAATCAAGTCAGTCCAAACGATCCATCTGTATGGAGTTTCTTCATGCACATATACCAATAGACATGGTTCGCATGTCTCAATCCGGTGAAGGCACCTCGTATCAAGACTAAGGCCACCAAGAGGCCTGCCAAAAAGAAAATTGCTGAACCGTCTGAGCCAAACGTTGATGATGATCTGGATAATCCGGATTCAGAGGTAGAACTTGACTCTCTTGGTTCATTTTTCATACACCTCATTGACAATGACTATTACCAGGATGACGCTGAAGCCAGCCATGCTGATGACGTAGAGGTAATTATTCTTTCCTCCAGTTCAGATCCTCTGCCCACACAGAAAATCCGTCAAGCAAACCGGAAAGTAAGATTTTCTCACCCCCTAGCTCACTTGGACCCAAACTTTCTTTTGAAGAAGCAGCAACACGAAGCTCGCCGCACAACCCGGCACAGCGGCCAGGTAGTCACCTCAGCCGGTTTACCGAACACCCCGGTCCGGAAACGCCGATCAGAGGTCTCAGACATTCCTGATACTTCTTACCCCAAGGCGGGTTGTTTTTGACAGCCTCTTAATCCGCCTGATTCAAATTATTAGGGAACACCTCATTCATCCTCTGGCGAGTCAACAGCCACACAACTTCCACCTCTCAAGACGGTCCCTGGGTGAGTTATGCTTAAAGTTTATCCTTGATATGTTTATGTTTGCATACTGTACTGATCTTTATACTTGTTCTTTCCAGTGCCAAGCCTAGACCTAGCAAGAAGGCCAAGTTAAATAAAACGGCTGATGATAATGTGATCATTGAACCAGAAAGAACTCCTGAACCGGAAGAAACAAATGCTGACGCCATGCTTGATGATCCACCACCACAAGATTATGACTTTGTTGTTGAACAAGTAAAAGCTAATCCGACGGGCCATGCTGATAAAACGACAAGCCCAGTCCAAGCCACTGACAAACCATCAAATCCAGTCCGCGTCGCTGATAAACCGTCAAGCCCAGTCAAGGCTACAGATACAAAGCAGATGATGTTATGATCACTGGTTTTGGCCACACCACCCCTGGCAATTCTGTTGCTTTATCAAAACATAGCGCCAAGGAAGAGCTTTTTGCTATGGGTAAAGGCAAGTGGAATGCAGACTTGTCAAGCTATGCCCATCTCAACGCCCAAGACATTCATTCTGGCTTCTTGAACCGTCTATACACAAGCCGCGACTATGAAGCCGGTTTAGTGAACTTGATGAAAGAACGATATGAGGTAACTGTTGCTTAACTCTGAATAACTGTTTTTCGCTTGTGTCAAAATAATAAAACTCCAGTAGCCCCCAAGGGCCGGTTTATGATATCAATCTAAACCAGGTCTGTGTAATACTTCAACTGTGTTTGCGTAGCCCCCAAGGGCCGATTTATCTTTTCAAGCTGAACCGAGACTTAGCATAATAATCTTGCAATTTTCGTCGGTGTAGTCCCCAAGGGCCGGTTTATCTTTTCAAGCTGAACCGGGACTTTAGAAGAATACCCATAATGTTACTTTGAGCAAATATACATTAGCCCCCGAGTGCCAAGAATAATACTTGTATTATGCTGGGGACTTGTAAAAAATTTCTGATAAGAAGCAAATAAGCATTAGCCCCCAAGTATCAAGTGTATAACTTGTTATGTGCTTGGTACTTCAAATATGTATTGCCAACTCATGATATATCTGTCTCTTATAGGCTGAGCTGAGCAAAAAGGAAGCTCAAACCGCTGATCTTCAAGAAAACATCAAGTCTCAGCAAGCAGAAACCTCCAAAGCCAAAGATGAGCTGACCAGTGCCTTAGCAGCCATGGAGAAGCTGAAGGAAAATTTCAAGAAAGAGCGTGCTGATTGGGAGATAGAGAAATCCACCTTGCAAAAGAAAGCTGATGACGCAGAATCAGCCCTTAAACCGGTGACAGAAGAACTGACCGGTTTAAAGCGGCGGATAAATGCCATGACCACTGCTGTGTTTGGTAAATATCCTTGCTTTAAGTTTTCAACATATATCATCCCATATGCTCCCGGTTTACTGATGTTCATAATGATGCAGGAACTCGCATTACCCATCTGGGCTCCGATATGCAGAAAAAGCTGAAGGCTGCCTATACTCTTATAGAGCAACTGTTTACCGGCGTGCAACGGATCATATGCACTGCCTCTCATAACAAGCCGCCCCAACCTTAATCAAGGAAACCTTAGAAAGGTTATCAATGCTACCTGTCCGGGTTGAAGAGTTAAAAAGATTGGCTGCAAGGCCAGGTGCTCTGACCGTGCTAACCTGGGCTAAAGCATGGGTGCCTGATCTTGATCCGGAGGATGTGGGTAAGGGCTATCCAAGCTTAAGAGAAGACGGATCAGATTTTGGTAATGATGATCTTTGAGCTCTGACGAAGGAAATGCGCCCCTTGGCTAGCAAATTGGCTGAAGAAGCTGACCTTTCTTATTATCAGTCGATTTATGATGCTGACAATAAGCGCGTTACGGCCCCAATTCCTGAGATTCAAAACCTTATCCCGCCAATCCGTAAGCACACTTATGCCCCTGACATTGAACCGTCCACACTTATAAGTGATGAAGCCGTCTTCCAAGCTCTAACTGGGATTGATTGGACAACCACTGACTTCCAGCCACTGGGTGGAGAGGAGGAGGATGAACCGTCGCAGGATGATCCACAGCCATCAAGTCAGCCCGGTGACCAGTCATGATCCGGAGGACGGTTTAGCTTCTGCACACTGTCATCCGTGTGATAAACAATTATTCTTTTGGGCCGTCAAAGCGCCTTGTAATAGGCTAGTTTAAACACTTGGTCTGCTATGCCATCGTGCATATTTACTTTGCACAATACTGTTAATCCGTCATGATTATGCTATGTCTGCTTATGATCCTTAGCAGCTTTATGCAATCCTGTCTCTGCATATGATAAACTTAAAATTGTCCTGGCGGTTTACCGCCGGATGGGTCATAACACCCGATATAAAGCCACGGTTTATAACCAGGGCTGTATTGTCAAGAATAATTAAATATGAGATTCATCATACCTTTGACTTTGCACCACATCATTGGTTTACCAACTTTATTATAATAAGGGTGATAACCCAAATCTTGAGTGCTGATAACTCCCACTATGCTTTGCTGGTTTATAATAAAGTCATGCCGGGTTATAATAAACACCGGATGATCATACTAGTGACTTGTAGTCGAAACCAGGCCGGGTCAATAAGCGCCGGATTATAATTGATCATGTACTAACAACTCGTAGTTGAAAGCCAAGCCGGGTCATAAACACCGGTTTATCATAATATATCATAAACTTTATCAAAAAAGAATAAAACTGGTCAAAAGAAAAGCATATGAAAACTTGTAGTCGAGGCTTTTTATGGGCTGCCAGGCCTAAATCGAGGCTTTTCATGGGCTGCCAGGCCACTGAGTTAAACCATTTTACAAAGCCTTTTAAGATGGACCTCACATTAACCCATCGTCGTTTTAACTTTGACAAGTTCAGGGTCTATGAGATTGACTTGCCAAACGTTCGGCGGGTCATACCAGGATTACCTGGATGGAGTGGCTTACTTAAAGAAGGCAGGATAACCCGGGGTTTTAGGTGAATACACCTGGCTTCCAAGCCTGGCTTGATAGCCTATTACAAGGGTGCAGACTCTTTGTTCTTTGAGAAGTAAAAAGACCCCAAGTAATTTCCCTAGTGGCCTTACGCCGATCAAGAGGTGTAGCTATGGTTCGAATATGACCAAGCCCCCAAGTGATTTCCCTGGTGTCTTTCTGCTGATCAAGAGGTGTGGCTATGGTTCGGATACGACCAAGCCCCCAAGTGATACATATATGGATTTTCAAGCCGGATCAACAGAACTCCGCTTTATAAATAGAAACCCCCATGTAACACCACATGATGTAAGAAAAACAACAGAGACCCCGCTTTAGCTGAGGCTCCGGTTTATTATATTGATCATAATATATACATTGTCATAACTATGTACATAAAAAGAGCCTGTGGCTCAAGTATAGTATGGCCGAAGATGAGCGATATTCCACGGCCGGTGGGTCTCCTCCTCCGATTTACGTGAGTCTTTGTGCTCTCGAACATCGATAAGGTAGTATGACCCGTTATGTAGATTCTTGCTGACCACAAAGGGTCCTTCCCAAGGCGGGGATAACATGTGCATATTAGTCTGATCCTAGATGAGTCGGAGCACCAGATCGCCCTCTTGAAAAGTTCTGGTTCTAACCCGTCGGCTGTGATAACGACGCATATCTTGCTGATAAATCGCCGAACGGGCTGCTGCAATGTCACGCTCCTCATCTAGCAGGTCAAGTGCTTCCTGTCGCGCCTTCTCATTGTCAGCTTCAACATAAGCCGCCACACGAGGCGAATCATGACGGATGTCACTTGGGAGAACCGCCTCTGCTCCGTAAACCATGAAAAAAGGCGTGTAACCCGTGGATCTGTTTTGGGTGGTATTAATGCTCCATAACACGGATGGTAACTCTTCCACCCAACAACCCGGCATCCTCTGCCGGGGAACCATAAGCCGGGGCTTGATGCCTCTCAGGATCTCTTGATTGGACCTCTCTGCTTGACCATTAGACTAGGGGTGTGCCACTGATGACACATCAAGCCGGCTGTGCTCACGTTGACAAAATTCTTTCATAGCCCCCTTGGACAGATTAGTGCCATTATCAGTTATGATGCTGTGTGGAAAACCAAACCGGAAAATCACCTTCTTGATGAATTGAACCGCCGTGGCCGCATCACACTTACTGACTGGCTCTGCTTCCACCCACTTAGTGAACTTATCAACCGCCACCAAGAGGTGGGTCTTCTTATCCTTGGATCTCTTAAAGGGCCCAACCATATCTAGCCCCCAAGTTGCAAACGGCCAAGTGATTGGAATCATTCTCAGTTCTTGAGCCGGAACATGAGCTCGGCGTGAAAACTTTTGACATCCATCACACTTTTTGACCAAGTCTTCAGCATTAGCATGAGCCGTCAGCCAATAGAAGTCATGACGAAAGGCCTTGGCTACCAGGGACTTTGAAACGGCGTGGTGACCACAATCTCCTTCGTGGATCTCACGCAAAATCCCACGACCTTCTTCAGGAGACACGCAACGCTGAAACGCCCCTGACACACTGCAATGATGCAATTCTCCATTGACAATAGTCATTGACTTGGACCGTCGGATTATCTGCCTAGCCAAAGTTTCATCCTCCGGTAACTCACCCCGGTTCATATATGCCAAATATGGGACCGTCCAATCTGGGATGATGTGAAGAGCCGCCACCAACTGAGCCTCCGAATCAGGAACAGCCAGATCCACCTCTTTGGGAAGCTTGACCGACGGATTATGCAACACATCCAGGAAAACATTAGGTGGCACCGGTTTATGCTGGGAGCCCAAACGGCTTAAAGCGTCCGCTGCTTCATTCTTTCGCCGGTCCACATGATCAGCCTGATAACCCTTGAAGTGACCTGCAATAATATCCACCTCTCGACGATATGCTGCCATGAGCGGGTCCTTGGAATCCCAAGTACCGGACACTTGTTGAACCACCAGGTCCGAGTCACCGAAGCACTTAACCCGGCTTAAATTCTTCTCCTTAGCCTTCCGAAGACCATGGAGTAAAGCCTCATATTCAGCTGCATTGTTAGTGCAAGGGAACATTAAACGGAGAACATAGCAAAACTTATCACCTCGTGGGGAAGTTAATACGACTCCAACCCCTGAGCCCTCCAATTGCCTAGACCCATCAAAATGAATAGTCCAATAAGTATGATCCGGCTTCTCTTCTGGCGCCTGTAGCTCTGTCCAGTCATTGATGAAATCCACCAGCGCTTGGGACTTGATTGCCGTCCGAGGCATATTTTTAACCCATGAGGTCCAAGCTCAATAGCCCACTTGGCAACCTGGCCAGTTGCTTCCCTGTTTTGGATTATATCCCCCAAAGGAGCAGAACTGACCACAGTGATGGGATGACCCTGAAAATATTGCTTAAGCTTCCGGCTTGCCATGAAAACTCCATATACCAGCTTCTGCCAATGTGGTTATCTCTGTTTGGACCCAATAAGCACCTCACTGATATAATAGACCGGCCGTTGAACCAGATACTCCTTTCCCGCCTCCTTGCGCTCCACCACAATAGCCACATTAACAGCCCGGGCATTAGCAGCCACATATAATAACAAGGGCTCTTTATCAACGGGAGCGGCAAGGACAGGCGGCTCAGCTAGCTGCCGCTTTAGAGCCTCAAACACTTCATTAGCAGCATCACTCCAGACGAAGTTATCCGTCTTCTTCAGCATCTGATACAAAGGGATGGCCTTCTCCCCAAGACGACTGATAAACCGGCTTAAGGCTGCAATCCGGCCTGCCAAGCGTTGAACATCATTGACACATTTCGGTTTAGCCAGTGAAGTAATAGCCCTGATCTTCTCTGGATTAGCTTCAATGCCCTTGTTAGACACCAGAAAACCCAAGAGCTTGCTCGCTGGTACACCAAAGACACACTTGGCCGGGTTAAGCATCATCTTATAGACCCGGAGGTTATCAAAAGTCTCCTTCAAATCATCTATCAATATCTCCTCCTTCCTGGACTTCACCACGATGTCATCCACATAAGCATGAACGTTGCGCCTGATCTGATTATGAAGACAATTCTGAAGGAAATATGCCCTAGAGGCAATAATAAAGTTATTATTTATTTCCTTATATCATGATAAATGTTTATTATTCATGCTAGAATTGTATTAACCGGAAACATAATACATGTGTGAATACATAGACAAACATAGTGTCACTAGTATGCCTCTACTTGACTAGCTCGTTGATCAAAGATGGTTATCTTTCCTAGCCATAGACATGAGTTGTCATTTGATTAACGGGATCACATCATTAGGAGAATGATGTGATTGACTTGACCCATTCCGTTAGCTTAGCACACGATCGTTTAGTATTCTGCTATTGCTTTCTTCATGACTTATACATGTTCCTATGACTATGAGATTATGCAACTCCCGTTTACCAGAGGAACACTTTGTGTGCTACCAAACGTCACAACGTAACTGGGTGATTATAAAGGTGCTCTACAGGTGTCTCCGAAGGTACTTGTTGGGTTGGCGTATTTCGAGATTAGGATTTGTCACTCCGATTGTCGGAGAGGTATCTCTGGGCCCACTCGGTAATGCACATCACTATAAGCCTTGCAAGCATTGCAACTAATGAGTTAGTTGCGGGATGATGTATTACGGAACGAGTAAAGAGACTTGCTGATAACGAGATTGAACTAGGTATTGATATACCGACGATCGAATCTCGGGCAAGTAACATACCGATGACAAAGGGAACAACGTATGTTGTTATGCGGTCTGACCGATAAAGATCTTCATAGAATATGTGGGAGCCAATATGAGCATCCAGGTTCCGCTATTGGTATCTCTGGGCCCACTCGGTCATGTCTACATAGTTCTCGAACCCGTAGGGTCCGCATGCTTAAAGTTCGATGACGGTTATGAGTTTATGTGATTTGATGTACCGAAGGTAGTTCGGAGTCCTCGATGAGATTGGGGACATGACGAGGAGTCTCGAAATGGTCGAGACGTAAAGATCGATATATTGGACGACTATATTCGGACATCAGAAAGGTTCCGAGTGATTCGGGTATTTTTTGGAGTACCGGAGAGTTACGGGAAGTCGCCGGGGAGTATATGAGCCTTATTGGGCTTTAGGGGAAAGAGAGAGGAGAGGCTGTGCGCCCCCCAAGGCCTAGTCTGAATTGTACTAGGGGGAGGGGCTGCGCCCCCTCCTTCCATCTCTTCTCTCTCCCCTTTCCTTGACTCCTACTCCTACTACTTGGAAGGGGGGAATCCTACTCCCGGTGGGAGTAGGACTCCTCCTAGGGCGCGCCATAGAGAGGGACGGCCCTCCCCCTCCTCCACTCCTTTATATATGGGGAGGGGGGCATCCCTTGGAGGCACAACAATTGATCTCTTGATCTCTTAGCCGTGTGCGGTGCCCCCCTCCACCATAATCCACCTCGATAATATCGTAGCGGTGCTTAGGCGAAGCCCTGTGTCGGTAGAAGATCATCATCGTCACCACGCCGTTGTGCTGACAGAACTCTCCCTCAAAGCTCGGCTGGATCGGAGTTCGAGGGACGTCGTCGAGCTGAACGTGTGCTGAACTCGGAGGTGTCGTGCGTTCGGTACTTGATCGGTCGGATCGTGAAGACGTACGACTACATCAACCGCGTTGTGCTAACGCTTCCGCTTTTGGTCTACGAGGGTATGTGGACACACTCTCCCCTCTCATTGCTATGCATCACCATGATCTTGCGTATGCGTAGGAATTTTTTTGAAATTACTACGTTCCCCAACAATGGCATCCGAGCCAGGTTTTATGCGTAGATGTTATATGCACGACTAGAACACAAGTGAGTTGTGGGCGATATAAGTCATACTGCTTACCAGCATGTCATACTTTGGTTCGGCGGTATTGTTGGATGAAGCGGCCCGGACCGACATTACGCGTACGCTTACGCGAGACTGGTTTTACCGCCGTGCTATGCACACAGGTGACTAGCGGGTGTCAGTTTCTCCAACTTTAGTTGAACCGAGTGTGGCTACGCCCGGTCCTTGCGAAGGTTAAAACAACACCAACTTGACAAACTATCGTTGTGGTTTTGATGCGTAGGTAAGAACGGTTCTTGCTCAGCTCGTAGCAGCCACGTAAAACTTGGAACAACAAAGTAGAGGACGTCTAACTTGTTTTTGCAGGGCATGTTGTGATGTGATATGGTCAAGACGTGATGAGATATAAGTTGTTGTATGAGATGATCATGTTTTGTTGAAGTTATCGGCAACTGGCTAAAGCCTTATGGTTGTCTCTTTATTGCATAAGATGCAAGCGCCAAATAATTGCTTTACTTTATCGCTATGCGATAGCAATAGTTACAAGAGCAATAGTTGGCGAGACGACCATGTGACGACACATTGATATAGATCAAGATGATGGAGATCATGGTGTCATGCCGGTGACGATGGAGATCATGACGATGCTTTGGAGATGGAGATCAAAGGCACAAGATGATGATGGCCATATCATGTCACATATTATGATTGCATGTGATGTTTATCTTTTATACATCTTATTTTGCTTAGTTCGGCGGTAGCTTTATAAGATGATCTCTCACTAAATTTCAAGGTATAAGTGTTCTCCTTGAGTATGCACCGTTGCAAAAGTTCTTCGTGCTGAGACACCATGTGATGATCGGGTGTGATAGGCTCTACGTTCAAATACAACGGGTGCAAAATAGTTGCACACGCGGAATACTCAGGTTAAACTTGACGAGCCTAGCATATAACAGATATGGCCTCGGAACACTGAGACCGAAAGGTCGAGCGTGAATCATATAGTAGATATGATCAACATAGTGATGTTCACCATTGAAACTACTCCATCTCACGTGATGATCGGACATGGTTTAGTTGAAATCGATCATGTGATCACTTAGAGGATTAGAGGGATGTCTATCTAAGTGGGAGTTCTTTAAGTAATATGATTAATTGAACTTTAATTTATCATGAACTTAGTCCTGGTAGTATTAGCATATCTATGTTGTAGATCAATAGCTCGTGTTTAGCTCCCCTGTTTTATTTTTGATATGTTCCTAGAGAAAACTATGTTGAAAGATGTTAGTAGCAATGATGCGGACTTGGTCCGTGATCTGAGGATTATCCTCATTGCTGCACAGAAGTATTATGTCCTCGATGCACCGCTAGGTGACGGACCTATTGCAGGAGCAGATGCAGACACTATGAATGCTTGGCTAAGCTCAGTATGATGACTACTTGATAGTTTAGTGCACCATCCTTAACGGTTTAGAATCGGGACTTCAAAGACGTTTTGAACGTCATGGACCATATGAGATGTTCCAGGAGTTGAAGTTAATATTTCAAGCAAATACCCGAGTTGAGAGATATGAAGTCTCCCACAAGTTCTATAGCTAAAAGATGGAGGAGAATAGCTCAAGCAGTGAGCATGTGCTCAGATTGTCTGGGTACTACAATCGCTTGAATCAAGTGGGAGTTAATCTTCCAGATAAAATAGTGATTGACAGAATTCTCTAGTCACCATCACCAAGTTAGTAGAACTTCGTGATGAACTCTAGTATGCAAGGGATGACGAAAGTAATTCCCGAGCTCTTCGCGATGCTGAAATCGACGAAGGTAGAAATCAAGAAAGAGCATCAAGTGTTGATGGTTGACAAGACCACTAGTTTCAAGGAAAAGGGCAAAGGGAAGAAGGGGAACTTCAAGAAGAATGGCAAGCAAAGTTGTTGCTCAAGTGAAGAAGCCCAAGTCTGGACCTAAGCCTGAGACTAAGTGCTTCTACTGCAAAGGGACTAGTCACTGGAAGCGGAACTGCCCCAAGTATTTGGCGGATAAGAAGGATGGCAAAGTGAACAAAGGTATATTTGATATACAGATTATTGATGTGTATTTTACTAGTGTTCGTAGCAACCCCTCGGTATTTGATATTGGTTCAGTTGCTAAAGAGTAGTAACTCGAAACGGGAGTTGCAGAATGAACAGAGACTAGTTAAGGGTGAAGTGACGTTGTGTGTTGGAAGTGGTTCCAAGATTGATATGATCATCATCGCACGCTCCCTACACTTTGGGGATTAGTGTTGAACCTAAATAAGTGTTATTTGGTGTTTGCATTGAGCATGAATATGATTTGATCATGTTTATTGCAATACGGTTATTCATTTAAGTTAGAGAATAATTGTTGTTCTATTTACATGAATAAAACCTTCTATGGTCATACACCCAATGAAAATGGTTTGTTGGATCTCGATCGTAGTAATACACATATCCATAATATTGAAGCCAAAAGATGCAAAGTTAATAATGATAGTGCAACTGATTTGTGGCACTGCCGTTTAGGTCATATTGGTGTAAAGCGCATGAAGAAACTCCATGCTGATGGGATTTTGGAATCACTTGATTATGAATCACTTGATGCTTGCGAACCATGCCTTATGGGCAAGATGACTAAAAACTCCGTTCTCCGGAACAATGGAGCGAGCAACTGACTTATTGGAAATAATACATACTGATGTATGCGATCTGATGATTGTTGAGGCTCGCGGCGGGTATCATTATTTTCTGACCTTCACAGATGATTTGAGCAGATATGGGTATATCTACTGGATGAAACATAAGTCTGAAACATTTGAAAAGTTCATATAATTTCAGAGTGAAGTGAAAAATCATCGTAACAAGAAAATAAAGTTTCTACGATCTGATCGTGGAGGAGAATATTTGAGTTACGAGTTTGGTCTTCATTTGAAACAATGCGGAATAGTTTCGCAACTCACACCACCTGGAACACCACAGCGTAATGGTGTGTCCGAACATCGTAACCATACTTTATTAGATATGGTGCAATCTATGATGTCTCTTACCGATTTACCACTATCGTTTTGGGGTTATGCATTAGAGACAGCTGCATTCACGTTAAATAGGGCACCATCTAAATCCGTTGAGACGACACCTTATGAACTTTGGTTTGGCAAGAAACCAAAAGTTGTCGTTTCTTAAAATTTGGGGTTGTGATGCTTATGTGAAAAAATTTCATCCTGATAAGCTCAAACCCAAATCGGAGAAATGTGTCTTCATAGGATACCCAAAGGAGATAGTTGGGTACACCTTCTATCACAGATCTGAAGGCAAGATATTCGTTGCTTATAATGGATCCTTTCTAGAGAAGGAGTTTCTCTCGAAAGAAGTGAGTGGGAGGAAAGTAGAACTTGATGAGGTAACTGTACCTACTCCCTTATTGGAAAGTAGTTCATCACAGAAATCTGTTCCTGTGACTACTACACCAATTAGTGAGGAAGCTAATGATAATGATCATGTAACTTCAGATCAAGTTACTACCGAACCTCCTAGGTAAACCAGAGTGGGATCCGCACCAGAGTGGTATGGTAATCCTGTTCTGGAGGTCATGCTACTTGACCATGACGAACCTACGAACTATGAGGAAGCGATGATGAGCCCAGATTCCGCGAAATGGTTTGAGGCCATGAAATCTGAGATGCGATCCATATATGAGAACAAAGTATGGACTTTGGTTGACTTGCCCGATGATCAGTAAGCCATAGAAAATAAATGGATCTTTAAGAGGAATACGGACGCTGATAGTAGTGTTACTATCTACAAAGCTAGAATTGTCGCAAAAGATTTTCGACAAGTTCAAGATGTTGACTACAATGAGAGTTTCTCACTCGTATCTATGCTTAAGTCTGTCCGAATCATGTTAGCAATTGCCGCATTTTATGAAATCTGGCAAATGGATAACAAAAACTGCAATCCTTAAATGGATTTATTAAAGAAGAGTTGTATATGATGCAACCGGAAGGTTTTGTCAATCCTAAAGGTGCTAACAAAATATGCAAGCTCCAGCGATCCATCTATGGACTGGTGTAAGCATCTCGGAGTTGGAATATACGCTTTGATAAGTTGATCAAAGCATATAGTTTTATACAGACTTGCGGTGAAGCCTGTATTTACAAGAAAGTGAGTGGGACCACTACAACATTTCTGATAAGTATATGTGAATGAAATATTGTTGATCGGAAATAATGTAGAATTATTCTGCAAAGCATAAAGGAGTGTTTGAAAGGAGTTTTTCAAAGAAAGACCTCGGTGAAGCTGCTTACATATTGAGCATCAAGATCTATAGAGATAGATCAAGACGCTTGATAAGTTTTTTCAATGAGTACATACCTTGACAAGATTTTGAAGTAGTTCAAAATGGAACAGTCAAAGAAAGAGTTCTTGCCTGTGTTACAAGGTGTGAAATTGAGTAAGACTCAAAGCTAGACCACGACAGAAGATAGAAAGAGAATGAAAGTCATTCCCTATGCCTTGGCCATAGGTTCTATAAAGTATGCCATTCTGTGTACCAGATCTATTGTATACCCTACACTGATTTTGGCAAGGGAGTACAATAGTGATCTAGGAGTAGATCACTGGACAGCGGTCAAAATTATCCTTAGTGGAATAAGGATATGTTTCTCGATTATGGAGGTGACAAAAAGGGTCCGTCGTAAAGGGTTACGTCGATGCAAATTTTGACACTGATCCAGATGACTCTAAGTCTCAATCTGGATACATATTGAAAGTGGGAGCAATTAGCTAGAGTAGCTCCGTGCAGAGCATTGTAGACATAGAAATTTGCAAAATACTTACGGATCTGAATGTGACAGACCCGTTGACTAAAATTATCTCACAAGCAAAACATGATCACACCTTAGTACTCTTTGGTTGTCAATCACATAGCGATGTGAACTAGATTATTGACTCCAGTAAACCCTTTGGGTGTTGGTCACATGACGATGTGAACTATGGGTGTTAATCACATGGTGATGTGAACTATTGATGTTAAATCACATGGCGATGTGATCTAGATTATTGACTCTAGTGCAAGTGGGAGACTGAAGGAAATATGCCCTAGAGGCAATAATAAAGTTGTTGTTTATTTCCTTATATCATGATAAATGTTTATTATTGATGCTAGAATTGTATTAACTGGAAACATAATACATGTGTGAATACATAGACAAACATAGTGTCACTAGTATGCCTCTACTTGACTAGCTCGTTGATCAAAGATGGTTATCTTTCCTAGCCATAGACATGAGTTGTCATTTGATTAACGGGATCACATCATTAGGAGAATGATGTGATTGACTTGACCCATTCCGTTAGCTTAGCACACGATCGTTTAGTATTCTGCTATTGCTTTCTTCATGACTTATACATGTTCCTATGACTATGAGATTATGCAACTCCCGTTTACCTGAGGAACACTTTATGTGCTACCAAACGTCACAACGTAACTGGGAGATTATAAAGGTGCTCTACAGGTGTCTCCGAAGGTACTTGTCGGGTTGGCGTATTTCGAGATTAGGATTTGTCACTCCGATTGTCGGAGAGGTATCTCTGGGCCCACTCGGTAATGCACATCACTATAAGCCTTGCAAGCATTGCAACTAATGAGCTAGTTGTGGGATGATGTATTACGGAACGAGTAAAGAGACTTGCCAATAACGAGATTTAACTAGGTATTGAGATACCGACGATCGAATCTCGGGCAAGTAACATACCGATGACAAAGGGAACAACGTATGTTCTTATGCAGTCTGACCGATAAAGATCATCGTAGAATATGTGGGAGCCAATATGAGCATCCAGGTTCCGTTATTGGTTATTGACCGGAGACGTGTCTCGGTCATGTCTACATAGTTCTCGAACCCGTAGGGTCTGCACGCTTAAAGTTCGATGACGGTTATATTGTGAGTTTATGTGATTTGATGTACCGAAGGTAGTTCGGAGTCCCGGATGAGATTGGGGACATGACGAGGAGTCTCGAAATGGTCGAGACGTAAAGATCGATATATTGGACGACTATATTCGGACATCGGAAAGGTTCCGAGTGATTCGGGTATTTTTCGGAGTACCGGAGAGTTACGGGAATTCGCCGGGGAGTATATGAGCCTTATTGGGCTTTAGGGGAAAGAGAGAGGAGAGGCTGTGCGCCCGCCCAAGGCCTAGTCCAAATTGGACTAGGGGGAGGGGCTGCGCCCCCTCCTTCCATCTCTTCTCTCTCCCCTTTCCTTATCTCCTACTCCTACTACTTGGAAGGGGGGAATCCTACTCCCGGTGGGAGTAGGACTCCTCCTAGGGCGCGCCATAGAGAGGGACGGCCCTCCCCCTCCTCCACTCCTTTATATACGGGGAGGGGGGCATCCCTTGGAGGCACAACAATTGATCTCTTGATCTCTTAGACGTGTGCGGTGCCCCCCTCCACCATAATCCACCTCGATAATATCGTAGCGGTGCTTAGGCGAAGCCCTGCGTCGGTAGAACATCATCATCGTCACCACGCTGTCGTGCTGACGGAACTCTCCCTCAAAGCTCAGCTGGATCGGAGTCCGAGGGACGTCATCGAGCTGAACGTGTGCTGAACTCGGAGGTGCCGTGCGTTCGGTACTTGATCGGTCGGATCGTGAAGACGTACGACTACATCAACCTCGTTGTGCTAACGCTTCCGCTTTCGGTCTACGAGGGTACGTGGACACACTCTCCCCTCTCGTTGCTATGCATCACCATGATCTTGCGTGTGCGTAGGAATTTTTTTGAAATTACTACGTTCCCCAACAAATTCTGCACACAACGCTGGTAAGTCGCCTGGGCACTCTTGAGCCCAAAAGGCATAGACACATAGCAGAAGGCTCCAAAGGGAGTTATAAAAGTTGTCTTCTCCTGGTCCTTAACTGCCATCTTGATCTGATGATAACCCGAATAAGCATCCAGAAAATTCAAACGCTCACAACCCGCCGTAGCATCAATGATTTGATCAATACGAGGGAGAGCAAAAGGATCAGCTGGACACGCCTTGTTCAAATCTGTGTAGTCCACACACATACGCCAAGTGCCGTTCTTCTTAAGTACCAGCACCGGATTAGCCAACCATTCCCGATGAAAAACTTCAACAATGAAACCAGCCGCCAAGAGCCGGGCGACCTCCTCACCAATGGCTTTGCGCCTTTCTTCATTGAACCGGCGAAGAAACTGTCTGACCGGTTTAAACTTGGGATCAACATTAAGGGTGTGCTCAGCGAGTTCCCTCGGTACACCTGGCATGTCAGAAGGCTTCCATGCAAAGATGTCCCGGTTCTCACGGATGAACTCGATGAGCGCGCTTTCCTATTTTGGATCCAGATTAGCACTGATGATGAACTGCTTGGATGAATCGCCAGGCACAAAATCAACCAGCTTAGTCTCATCAGCCGATTTAAACTTCAAGGCCGGATCATGCTCTATAGTTGGCTTTTTCAAAGAAGTCATATCTGTCGGATCAACATTGTCTTTGTAAAACTTCAACTCCTCTGTTGCACAAACCGACTCCGCATAGGCCGCATCACCCTCTTCGCATTCCAAGGCGATCTTACGGCTCCCATGTACGATGATGGTGCATCTTGAGCTGCAGATAAACATAAAGGGCCTTGCCATGAACTTAGCATAAGCCCGCCGTCCAAACAGGGCATGATATGGGCTCTTGATTTTCACCACTTCGAAGGTCAAGGTCTCTGATCTTGAATCATGCTCATCTCCAAAAGCAACCTCCAGAGCTATCTTACCAACTGGATACGTCGATTTACCAGGCACCACACCATGAAAGACAGTGTTTGACGGTTTAAGATTTTCATCTGTTAACCCCATGCGACGGAAGGTTTCATAATAAAGGATGTTGATACTACTCCCCCCATCCATGAGTACCTTGGTGAACTTATTTCCTCCAACCTGAGGCGCCACCACCAGTGCCAGATGACCCGGATTATCAACCCTGGGAGGATGATCCTCTCAACTCCACACAATGGGTTGTTCAGACCAGCGCAAGTAACGGGGCACCGCCGGTTCAACGGAGTTCACTGCCCTTTTATGAAGCTTCTGATCACGCTTGCACAGGCTAGTGGTGAAGACATGATACTGCCCACTACTCAACTGCTTCGGGTTGCTCTGGTAACCCGACTGCTGCTGCTGCTGACTCCCCTGATGATTATAACCACCTTGGTTGCCCTGGTTGCCATGATTGTTATGTACGCTTTGATTACCCTGAAATCCTGAGCCGGAACTGCCTCCACCATAACCCGGCCCATGAGAACCGGGGCCTGAACCGCCGGACGGTCCATGATCAGAACGGAAAAGATCTGAATTTTTGCAATCCCGCATAATAAAGCAATCCTTCCAGAGGTGATTGGCTGGCCTTTCCCGCGACCCGTGCTTTGGGCAAGGCTGGTTTAACAGGCGCTCAAGATTGGGACCTGAACCCCGCGGGGGCGGTTTACCCTTGCAACACTGACCATTGTCCTGTGTGTTGGTGTTAGCCACAAAATCTAAACTGTTATCCGCTTTACGCTTACCGTTGTTTCCATGGCCTGCCGGGTTATGCTGCTGCCCTTTGGTGCTGCAACTCTTCTTTCCCTTTCCCGGCTTTTCATCATCAGACTCAGGGTCCTTGGTACTATCAGAGTCGGCATACTTAACCAGAGCTGCCATAAGCGTCCCCATGTCATTGCAATGACGTTTGAGCCGTCCCAACTTCAACTTCAGAGGTGCGAACCGACAATCGCCTTCCAATGTTAAAACTGCGGTATCAGCGTTGATGCGGTCCGATGAATGCAAAATTTCTGAAACCCGGCGCACCCAATGGGTTGTTGATTCTCCTTCCTCTTGGACACAGGCAGCTAAGTCCACAATTGACATGGGCTGTTTGCATGTGTCCTTGAAATTCTGGATAAACCGGGCCCTTAACTCGGCCCATGACCCAATGGAGTTAGCTGGCAAGTTTTTCAACCAAGTACGAGTTGTTCCTTCCAACATCATGGTGAAGTATTTAGCACATGCCACTTCATCCACATCCAGCATCTCCATTGCCATCTCATAACTCTCAACCCATGCCTCAGGGGATAAATCGGCGGTGTAATTGGGCACTTTACGTGGTCCCTTGAAATCCTTGGGTAACCGCACATTACGTAAAGCTGGGGTGAGACACGGCACTCCCAAAGAACTGGAGGTAACTCCTAGCTCCACCGAAGTTGTTGGACGAACCGGAGTAAGCTGACGGGCTGCGTACTGCGCTGCTAACTCAGCTTCTCGACGTGCTCTTCCTTGATCCACTACGTTCTGAGCATCAGCACCCTCACCCGCCGGGTTATGGCCACGGGGCAGATTACGGTTCCGTGCACTGCTTGACACAGCCGGTTCATCAATGCGCCTGCTGTAGCTCCGGCTTGGGCGGGGAGTGGAGTGACTTCTCTCGCGGCTGTATGAATAAGCCTGTTGCTGAGTCAAGGCCGTCTGAAGGAGCTCCCTAGCCCGTCGTGTCTCAACTGCTACTGGCGACTCGCCTTCGATCGGGAGAGCTGCCAATCGTGAAGCGGCGGCAACGATGTTATCCAACGGGTTAGAGTAATGTCCCGGAGGCATTGAAACGTGCTGCGATAGGACATTGTTCTGACAAGGGGGGTCCATTGTGCGCGGCTGAACCGGCGCCCCTGTCCCAGGTGCCTCCACCCAGTTTACCACTGGCTGGTTACTGGTTCCTGCTCCTGGCTTGTTAAAGAGATTCCTGGCCTCATAAACCGGAGGCAGGTGAGATCGGTACCTTCTCCTCATGACATCATTTGACGCGGTCTGATCTAACATAAGCCGGTAAGCCTGTGCATCCAACTCGGCCCGCTCTGCAACCATCCTGGAGTCCTCAGCTGCCAGGTCCGCCTTGGCTTGAGTTATCTGATCCTTCACCTTCGCGATTTCCGCGTTATGCTCATCCCGATTCGTCGGGTTAACTTCCGCCACCAGCACTGCTAAAGCGTCAAATAAATCAGATAAAACCTGAGCCGACAGTTGCACAGGGCCTCCTGCCCCCCTGCTGTCGCCACTACTGATCCAGAAACCATCGCTGTTGCAGTCGAAGAATGCTGCAGAGGCTGTGTACTGGCCATGAAGATCGCAACTCGGCTCGGCGGATCAAAGGGGTCCGGAATACTGTCGCCATCGGAACAACCCCCAAACCAGCCATCTTGCAGCTGGTACAATGACTCGGTCTCTCCAGTGGATGACTCATCATCAGAGTAAACGACGGTTTCGCCACCAGATGCCGATCTAACCTCAGATTCCACTCCGTGGATGACTCCCACGAAGGCACGCTTCACGGCGAGCTGAGCCTGGGCAGGTCTCACACACTGAGCTGTTTTGATGATGTCGGTGTAGATGTCTGGCTCAGCACCTAGCTCGCCAATCTTGCCGATGAAGACGTGAATACCGCCGAAGGGGACCCGGTACCCGTACTCGATTGAGTCGGCCTCGGGGCCCCAGCCTATGTTATCGATGTAGAGCTTGCCGCGACGACTCTTGGTCATCCGGCCCACAGCGTATCCCTTAAGCCCTTCGAAGCTGCCCTCTAAGAACTCGAAACCACCGTGCGATAGCCCCACGGTGGGCGCCAACTGTCGTGGTTTTGTCACGGCAGATGTCCTAGTGAAAGGACTTAGTCGTGGAGCCATCACGACGGGTTAGCTTAAAGGGGTTATAAAGCGGACAAAGGACGTAGGGAGTTTATACTGGTTCGGCCCCTTGCGGTGAAGGTAAAAGCCTAATCCAGTTGATGTGGAATTGCTAGGGTTTCGATGACCAGGGAGCGAATCCGCTATGCCTGGCTCTCGAGTTGTTGTTTCTTGTCCCTGAACCGCCACCGGGTCGTCCCTTTATATACACAGGTTGACGCCCGGCGGTTTACAGAATCCCGACGCCGGCTCATACACGTATCCGGCTTGGTTTCTACCCTTTCCTATCTTACAACACAAGTTACATAAGACATGGCGGTTTATGTCTACGGGCCTTAATCCGCCTTTGGGCCCTGGGCCTTTAAATCTCTTGTAGTAAAACACCATACTCCTTATCTTCATGGGCTTCAATACGGATGATTACTGATGAGTATAACCCGGCCCCTCCTGGGCAGTTTATACTCAATACTTATATCCCCAACAGTAAGAGACATCATAGATTGTACCATATCTAATAAAGTACGGTTACGATGTTCGGACACACCATTACGCTGTGGTGTTCCAGGTGGCGTGAGTTGCGAAACTATTCCACATTGTTTCAAATGAAGACCAAACTCGTAACTCAAATATTCTCCTCCACGATCAGATCGTAGAATCTTTATTTTCTTGTTACAATGATTTTCCACTTCACTCTAAAATTATTTGAACTTTTCAAATATTTCAGATTTATGTTTCATCAAGTAGATATACCCATATCTGCTCAAATCATCTGTGAAGGTCAGAAAATAACGATACCTGCCGCGAGCCTCAACACTCATCGGACTGCATACATCAGTATGTATTATTTCCAACAAGTCTGTTGCTCGCTCCATTGTTCCGGAAAACGGTAGTCATCTTGCCTATGAGGCATGGTTCGCAAGCATCAACTGATTCATAATCGAGTGATTCCAAAAACCCATCAACATGGATTTTCTTCACGCTCTTTACACCAATATGACCTAAACGGTAGTGCTACAAATAAGTTGCACTATCATTATTAACTTTTGCATCTTTTGGCTTCAATATTATGAATATGTGTATCACTACGATCGAGACTCAATAAACTATTCACCTTGGGTGTGTGACCATTGAAGGTTTTATTCATGTAAACAGAACAACAATTATTCTTTGATTTTAAATGAATAACCGTATTGCAAAACATGATCAAATCATATTGATGCTTAACGCAACCACCAAATAACATTTATTTAGTTTCAACACTAATCCCGAAAGTATAGGGAGTGTGCGATGATGATCATATCAATCTTGGAACTACTTCCAACACACATCGTCACTTCACCCTTAACCTGTCTCTGTTCATTTTGCAACTCCCGTTTCGAGTTACTAATCTTAGCAACTGAACTAGTATCAAATACTGAGGGGTTGCTATAAACACTAGTAAAGTACACATCAGTAACATGTATATCAAATATACCTTTGTTCACTTTGCCATCCTTCTTATCCGCCAAATACATGGGGCAGTTCTGCTTCCAGTGACCAGTCCCTTTGCAGTAGAAGCACTCAGTCTCAGGCTTAGGTCCAGATTTGGGCTTCTTCACTAGAGCTGCAACTTGCTTGCCATTCTTCTTGAAGTTCCCCTTCTTCCCTTTGCCCTTTTCTTGAAACTAGTGGTATTGTCAACCATCAACACTTGATGATTTTCTTGATTTCAACCTTCGTCGATTTCAGCATCACGAAGAGCTTGGGAATCGTTTCCGTTATCCCTTGCATATTATAGTTCATCAAGAAGTTCTACTAACTTGGTGATAGTGACTAGAGAACTATGGCAATCACTATCTTATCTGGAAGAGTAACTCCCACTTGATTCAAGTGATTGTAGTACTCATACATTCTGAGCACATGCTCACTAGCTAAGCAATTCTCCTCCATCTTGTAGGCAAAGTGCTTGTCAAAGGTCTCATACCTTTCGACATAGGCATGAGTCTGAAATACTAATTTCAACTCTTGGAACATCTCATATGCTCCGTGGCGTTTCAAAAACGTCTTTGAAGCCCCGATTCTAAGCCGTAAAGCATGGTGCACTAAACTATCAAGTAGTCATCATATCGAGCTTGCCAAACGTTCATAACGTCTGCATCTGCTCCTGCAATCGGTCTGCCACCTAGCGGTGCATCAAGGACATAATTCTTCTGTGCAGCAATGAGGTTAATCCTCAGATTACAGATCCAATCCGCATCATTGCTACTAACATCTTTCAACATAGTTTTTCTCTAGGAACATATCAAAAATAAACGGGGAGCTACATCGCGAGCTAATGATCTACAACATAGTTATGCAAATACTATCAGGACTAAGTTCATGATAAATTTAAGTTCAATTAGTCATATTACTTAAGAACTCCCACTTAGATAGGCATCCCTCTAATCATCTAAGTGATCACGTGATCCATATCAACTAAACCATAACCGATCATCACGTGAGATGGAGTAGTTTTCAATGGTGAACATCACTATGTTGATCATATCTACTATATGATTCATGCTCGACCTTTCGGTCTCAGTGTTCCGAGGCCATATCTGCATATGCTAGGCTCGTCAAGTTTAACCCGAGTATTCTGCGTGTGCAAAACTGTCTTACACCCGTTGTAGATGAACGTTGAGCTTATCACACCGGATCATCACGTGGTGTCTCGGCACGACGAACTTTGGCAACGGTGCATACTCAGGGAGAACACTTTTATCTTGAAATTTAGTGAGAGATCATCTTATAATGCTACCATCAAACAAAGAAGAATAAGATGCATAAAGGATAAACATCACATGCAATCATTATAAGTGATATGATATGGCCATCACCATCTTGTGCCTTTGATCTCCATCTCCAAAGCACCGTCATGATCACCATCGTAATCTGAGCGACACCTTGATCTCCATCGTAGCATCGTTGTCGTCTCGCCAACTATTGCTTCTACGACTATCGCTACTGCTTGGTGATAAAGTAAAGCAATTACAGGGCGATTGCATTGCATACAATAAAGCGACAACCATATGGCTCCTGCCAGTTGCCGATAACTCCGTTACAAAACATGATCATCTCATACAATAAAATATAGCATCATGTCTTGACCATATCACATCACAACATGCCCTGCAAAAACAAGTTAGACATCCTCTACTTTGTTGTTGCAAGTTTTATGTGGCTGCTACGGGCTGAGCAAGAACCGTTCTTACCTACGCATCAAAACCACAATGATAGTTCGTCAAGTTAGTGTTGTTTTAACCTTCTCAAGGACCGGGCGTAGTCACACTCGGTTCAACTAAAGTTGGAGAAACTGACACCCACCAGCCACCTGTGTGCAAAGCACGTCGGTAGAACCAGTCTCGCGTAAGCGTACGCGTAATGTCGGTCCGGGCCGCTTCATCCAACAATACTGCCGAACCAAAGTATGACATGCTGGTAAGCAGTATGACTTGTATCGCCCACAACTCACTTGTGTTCTACTCGTGCATATAACATCTACGCAATAACCTGGCTCGGATGCCACTGTTGGGGAACGTAGTAATTTCAAAAAAATTCATTCGCACAGGCAAGATCATGGTGATGCATAGCAACGAGAGGGGAGAGTGTCATCCACATACCCTCATAGACCGTTAAGCGGAAGCGTTATGACAACGCGGTTGATGTAGTCGTACGTCTTCACGATCGACCGATCCTCAGTACCGAACGTACGGCACCTCCGCGTTCAGCTCACGTTCAGCTCAGTGACGTCCTGCGAACTCACGATCCAGTAGAGCTCGAGTGAGAGTTTCGTCAGCACGACGGTGTGGTGACGATGTTGATGACGCTACTGTCACAGGGCTTCGCCTAAGCACCGCTACGATATGACCGAGGTGGATTATGGTGCAGGGGGGCACCGCACACGGCTGGGAGAGATCAATGATCAACTTGTGTGTTCTAGGGTGCCCCTGCGCCCGTATATAAAGGAGCAAGGGGGGAGGCCGGCCGGCCCTGTAGGGCGCTCCAGGAGGAGGAGTCCTCCTCCTAGTAGGAGTAGGATTCCCCTCTTTCCTACTCCTACTAGGAGGGGGAAAGGAAGGGGGAGAAGGAGAAGGAAAGGGGGGCGCCGCCCCCCTTCCTAGTCCAATCGGACCAGAGGGGGAGGGGGCGCGCGGCCCGCCCTGGCCAGCCCCTCTCTCTCTCCACTAGGGCCCAACAAGGCCCGTTAACCCCCGGGGGGTTCCGGTAACCCCTCTGGCACTCCGGTAAAATCCCGATTTCACCCGGAACTCTTCCGATGTCCAAATGTAGGCTTCCAATATATCAATCTTTATGTATCGACCATTTCGAGACTCCTCGTCATGTCCCCAATCTCATTCGGGACTCCAAACTACCTTCGGTACATCAAAACATATAAACTCATAATACCAATCGTCACAGAACTTTAAGCATGCGGACCCTACGGGTTCGAGAACTATGTAGACATGACCGAGACACGTTACCGGTCAATAACCAACAACGGAACCTAGATGCTCATATTGGTTCCTACATATTCTACGAAGATCTTTATCGGTCAAACCGCATAACAACATACGTTGTTCCCTTTGTCATTGGTATGTTACTTGCCTGAGATTCGATCGTCGGTATCTCAATACCTAGCTCAATCTCGTTACCGGCAAGTCTCTTTACTCGTTCCGTAATACATCATCCCGCAACTAACTCATTAGTCACATTGCTTGCAAGGCTTATTGTGATGTGCATTACCGAGAGGGCCCAGAGATACCTCTCCGACAATCGGAGTGACAAATCCTAATCTTGATCTATGCCAACTCAACAATTACCATCGGAGACACCTGTAGAGCACCTTTATAATCACCCAGTTACATTGTGACGTTTGGTAGCACACAAAGTGTTCCTCCGGTATTCGGGAGTTGCATGATCTCATAGTCATAGGAACATGTATAAGTCATGAAGCAAGCAATAGCAACATACTAAACGATGAAGTGCTAAGCTAACGGAATGGGTTAAATCAATCACATCATTCTCTAATGATGTGATCCCGTTAATCAAATGACAACTCATGTCTATGGCTAGGAAACTTAACCATCTTTGATTCAACGAGCTAGTCAAGTAGAGGCATACTAGTGACACTCTGTTTATCTATGTATTCACACATGTACTAAGTTTCCGGTTAATACAATTCTAGCATGAATAATAAACATTATCATGGTATAAGGAAATATAAATAATAACTTTATTATTGCCTCTAGGGCATATTTCCTTCAGATGCGAGCTGAATTGGAGGGCCAGATCGGAACGCAGGTATAGCTGCCCACTTGGTACCGTGGGATTCAGTGATGTAAAACCACTCCCGCTGCCATAAGTCGGAAGATTCTATGAAGGATCCTTTTAGCCAAGGGGCGTTGATAAGTTTTCTCACTATAGCACCACCGCACTCAGCTTGTTTCCCGTCAACTACCTTCGGCTTCACATTAAAGGTCTTGAGCCACAGGACGAAGTGTGGGGGAATACGGAGGAAGGCCTCGCACGTAATAATGAACGCCGAGACGTGAAGAAAGGAGTGCAAAGTTAGATTGTGAAAATCTAGCCCGTAATAGAACATGAGCCCTCGAACAAAGGGATGGAGAGCGAACCCTAGCCCTAGGAGGAAGTGGGAGATAAACACGACCCTCTCGCTGGATCTGGGAGTAGGAATAACCTGCCGTTGAGCAGGAAGCCTGTGGGGGATTTCCGCGGTCAGGTAACTTGCCACCCGGAGCTTCGTGATATCCTCCTCTGTGACAGAGGAAGCCACCCACCGACCTTGAGGGTTGGGTCCGGACACGACTGGGAAGCTCGAAGCAATTAAGTTGAACCTTGGGCGCTGGAGCTCGAGGTTGGAGAGGTTGAGGAAAGGGTTGGCGTGAATAAGCAAGATGGGTCTTAGCCCCTTTATAAAGGCAATGAATATCGAACGCCTCCTCCTAAGCTTTAAAACCTGCCTATTCTTAAGGAATCATGCCAACCGGACGGTTGGAATACCCACGCCCGTGTTGATGAGGATCCCGCAATAAGGGGACACGATCCCTGCTTCGACAAGACATGCCAATAAAACCGCGTCTCGGAACATGGAGCGACAGGCTAAAAAATGGTTCGATATAAACACCGGGCGGTGACGTGACGTCACGCTACAAAAAGTTGTCAGCGGATTGGACTCGTGAAATATTATGCTCTCTACGGTGGTGTGTGGTATTTGTTTTGCAGAGCCGGACACATTCGTTGTGTCCGAAGACTGTGTTGGAGTATTCGGAGAAGGAACCCGCCTTGCAATGCCGAAGACAATTAGCGCGCCGGACACATCGTCATTGAAGCCTGGTTCAGGGGCTACTGAGGGAGTCCTGGATTAAGGGGTCGTCGGGCATCCGGACTATGGTACATGGGACGGACTGATGGGCTGTGAAGATACAAGACCGAAGACTCTCTCCCGTGTCCGGATAGGACTCTCCTTGGCATGGCAGGCAAGCTTGGCGTCCTGATATGAAGATTTCTTTCTCTGTAACCGACTTTGTACAACCCTAGTCCCCTCCGGTGTCTATATAAACCGGAGGGCTTAGTCCGTAGAGAAAAGGAGAATAATCATAGTCATACAGGCTAGACTTTTAGGGTTTTAGCCATTACGATCTTGTGGTAGATCTACTCTTGTAATACTCATATTCATCAAGATCAATCAAGCAGGAAGTAGGGTATTACCTCCATAGAGAGGGCCTGAACCTGGGTAAACATCGTGTCCCCTGTCTTTTGTAACCATCGACCTTAGACGCACAGTTCGGGACCCCCTACCCGAGATCCGTCGGTTTTGACACCGACAGGTGCACCACAATTACAGTGCGATCCATTCCTAAATGCTTCAATACAAACATCACTTGGTAATAAAATCTATATGTCACCACAACCTACTGTTGGCTTAGAGAAAGCAAAAACAAACCAGAAAAAGAAGACTGATGATTCTTTACAACTACAACCTCAAAACACATCGAAGGTATAAGACGGACTCACTTGTTTCACACAATAAATTTATTACTGACATTTATTTACCACTTTTTATAGGATCATTTGAAGTTTATGACAAAACCAAAGAATGTGGCCAGGATTACAAGCATACAACACACTAATGGTATAAGCATTCTACATTGTCAAGTTTTATCATTTTGAAACTTCAGCACCATTAAACTTTGCTACTTTTCTGCATAGGGCACCCCTGAAAATAACATCTACACCGATGTGCAACTGTATAACTCAGCTCTGCAGCAACAGATGATTGGGACCTCTACCTCTGCTATGACAGGACAAAATCAAGTCGAACAGAAGCCAACTTAATCAAATCGTCTACCCCGCGTACTTGTGTGGGAGAATATCATACGAAATCCAACATTCAAAGAAAACTCCGTGCAAACCACATATGAAAGTTAAAAAAATGAAAAATATATGAGATATCAAGTGGATGATGTTCTATTGTCATGTGAAATCTATTATATAGTATAAAAAGTGCTTTACGGGTTAACCGAAAAAAGATAAATCTATTAAAAATTACCACAAAAATCAGAAACATCTGATAGTCTATTTGACACATCCGTAAAACATGACCATCGGATATTATTTTACTAAAAAGGTTTAGAGAACTACCCACCTTTGCCATTACGTAAAGTAACACCTTTTATTTCCTCTTGGCGTGAAACCTTTCCTACCAAAAATTAAAACCTGCACTTTGTCCTTCAAGCTGTCGCGTGCTCTCCATGGGATGCACTAATTTAATGGACTTCCGGTGCATGACCGGGACGGCCAACACAGCTAGCCGATCAGCGCCAACTTCTTTTGGCCACGGCTGCCAAATGAGCTTTCCATTCAATCTAAGTTTTGGATCAATAAGCAAACTCAGGTGAGTTCATGTGTTTCCAAACAGCCGGAATCGAAGAAGCAAAGATCAATCAACCATTGTAGTGTACGTGTGTGTGATGTGAATTTGTTTCCGGCCGACGGAGATCAAGCAATGATCAATGAGCCGTTGTAGTGCGCGTAACGTGAATTTGTTTCCAGCCGGCCGCGTGTTTATACTAGCCTAGCTATCTTTGCATAGGAGTCCCTGTGTACTTGAGTCTAGGTTTCCAAACAGCCGGAATCGATCAAGCAAAGAGAAATCACGAATTTGTTTCCGGACAGCCGCGTGTCGATTAAATAGCCTAGGTATCTTTGCACACGAGTCCTTGTGTACCCGAGCCCAGGTCAATCCTTGATCTATGGCTGTTGGTGAGTCCTCGTAACCCAATGTCTTCTAGTACGGGCTCCATTACAAATGTGAAAGGATATATTGATTGTGAATTTCTTGCATATAAACACTCTTCTATAAGTAGTAACTTTGTGCTTTCTAGGGATTTTGTCTAAATACAAGGTCACCTTTTTTGTGAGATAAACTTGACTGTCAATTTGATAGATCAATAAATTAGTGCCAACAGATCTAACAAACAACTTATTAACATTAACGTTTGAAGAATTTACCCACCTTTAAACCTTTGAAATTTTCCACCTATAGCTAGCCTAACCATCCGCCTACAGATTCTCAAATTATTTCATCCACGGACTCCTTCATCCCAGCCGCCTATAATTCTATAACCTTCTAATGAGCAGCTCCAACACAGGAAACTGCCGGCTCGATACTTCACCATTCTAGACGAGGTGAACTTGCTGTGATGTCCGACATCCTATGAGCAATATAGGATTAACTGTGTATCGTATATTTTTCAAAATATTTTTTGCTAAGTAAATAACAAGACATTTCCAATGCATGTCACGGGCTACTAGCATAAGCTAGGAGCGGCTAGCTAATGTTGATGCATTTGATTGAGTAGATTTTGACAGCTTAGACTTGAACTATGTTAATCTACCTCAATTCCACATATGGCCCAATCCGGTCCGGCCAACATGAATCTCATAACATGTTCTTTTTTGCGGGATAATCCCATAAGTCTCTTTTTTGTTTTTATTATTATTACTGGAGCACGACAAAAAAAAAAAACAGCCAAAAACACATTGCGCTACATAGGAATTGATCTCGGGACCACATATATGGGAAATGACATCTCCTACCGCTCCAACCAGCAGGAGTTGACAACCATAACCAACCCGGAAACGTTTGAAAACATAGCACAGCGTGCAGATTTGAAAACATGTTTTGAATTTTTTGAAACTACTTTTTTTACAGATTGTGATTTTTTAAAATTTCCGATATTTTTGAAAACACAAACAGTTTTGAAATTCGAAATTTACTTTTCAAATCTGAATAAACTTTATAATTCCGTTCTTTTAAAATAAGCACACAATTTGGTATTCTGAACCTCAAACAAAATTTGAAAACATCGACAACTTTGGAAAATTCCGGAACGATTTTTGGAGTGTGTACATTTTTTGAAAAACACAAATAAACTTATTCTATTTTCACTTAAAAATATCAATAAATATTTTTATAATTTATAAATTTTTGACATTTGGAAATGTTCATGCATTGGAAAATAATGTTTGTGATGTTAAAAAGTGTATTACGCAATGGGGAAAAATTTTAACATTCAAAGAAATTTTTGTGATTTTTTAAAAGAAACTTCACATATTTAAAAAAAATCATGACATTTTCTAGAATTTTCTTATGCAATGTAAAAAAATGTTTGCATATTTGTTTTAGAAAAAGTTTCGCTCCATTTAGAAAATTGATCAGTATCAATTTGAAAATGCTTACCACGTATTCGAAAAAATGCTCGGGCTCATCGTGTATTTCAAAAAAACTTATTGTGTGTTAAAAAATATTCCCGTGTATATAGAAAAATATAAAGTGTGTATTACAAAAGTGGACATGTATTTGTAAAGAAAATACAACTATATAGGGGTATTGGGTTGGGAACAAGTTGCGTGCTGAGAGTGGACATGCAACTATGCTGGGCATGAGTTGCATGTTTTGCTTGGACACGCAACTGGGTCGGGGTGTGTTTACATGTCGAGGTTGGACATGGAACTAGATATGGGTCATGGTAAGTTGCGTGTTAAAAAAACAAAGCACAAGCCAGTTGCGAGTGAAAGGGTGAGCATGCAACTGCGAGAACTATGAGCTGAGTTGCAAGTTGAGGATGGACTTACAACTGAAACAACTACAAACTATGAGACCAGTTGTGAGTCAAGGGTCGACTTGCAACCGGGATAAAACAAATTACGATTCAGTTGCGAGTCAGGGATGGATTTGCAACTAGGATGAAAGACAAAAACACATGCCCAGTTGCGAGTCAAGGGTGGGCTTGCACCTGGGATAAAACAAACTATGTGCCTAGTTGTGAGTCGAGGGTGGACTTGTAACTAAGACAAGTATATAAAACAATAATACGAGTTGCGAGTTGAGGGTGGACTTGTAACTGAGATAAAAACAAAACACATCCCAGTTGCGAATCAATAGAGGTCTTGGAACTCAGAAAATAACAAACTTTGGGCTCTAGCTGCGAGTCGAGGTTGTACTTGTAACTGGGACAACAGTTGCGAGTTGAGGATGGACTTGCAATCAAGACAACTACTAAAGAATGAGCCCAGTTGCAAGTCAAGGGTCGACTTGCAACCGTGATGAAACAACATACGGTCCCTAGTTGCGAGTCAAGGGTGAACTTGCAACTAGTATAGAAAACAAAAACACATGCCTAGTTGTGAGTCAAGGGTGAGCTTACAACTGCGAGAACTATGCGCCTAGTTGCGAGTTGAAGGTGGACTTGCAACTGCGACAACTACAAAACTACGAGCCTAGTTGTGAGTCAATGGTCGACTTGCAACTGGGATGAAACAAACTATAGTCCTAGTTGCGAGTCAATGGTGGACTTGCAACTGGGATGAAAGAGAAAACATAGGCCAAGTTGCGAGTTAAGGGTAGGCTTGCAACTGGGAGAACTATGAGCCAAGTTGCGAGTTGGAGGTGGACTTGCACCTGGGACAACTATGAAACTACGAGCCGAGTTACGAGTCAAGTGTAGACTTGCAACCAGAATGAAAAAAGCTACAGTCTCACTTGCGAGTCAATGGTGGACTTGCAACTAGGATGATAGACAAAACACATGCCCAGTTGCGAGTCAAGGCTGGGCTTGCAACTTTGATGAAAAAACTATAGCTCTAGTTACGAGTCAAGCGTGAACTTGCAACTGGAACAACTACACAAAACTATGATACCAGTTGCGAGTAGAGGATGGAGATGCAACTAGGACAACTATAGACTACGAGCCGACTTATGAGTCGAGGGTGGACTAGGAAGAATTGGCCCAGTTATGAGTCGAGTGTAGACTTTTAACTTGGACAAGCGACATAACCTGCCTTTCGACTTGTACAACACATGCGAGATAAAATGGGCACACAAGAGCATAAGCAGAAAAATGCTCGACAAAATAATATACATACAACACGAACGAGCCGACAAATGAAAAAAGAGAAACAAGGTGACACGGGAATACATTGGACGACGACATAAGACCAGGATTTTGCACGAAAATTACAGCAGCAAGATCCAACTGATAACAACTTAGATGACTCATTGCTAAATCTTGTCTTGAGAAAGTTTAAAAGAAATGGGAGACAATGTCAAAATGAACCGGGAAGGTAACGACCGCGATAGAGCCTCTCTTTTCTTGTCTCTTCCAATTGTATGTCGTGGCCTAGAAACAACACAGCGAAACTATTTGCCAACACGCCATAATAATGGGCTAAAAAAGTGAAGCCAACCAGGCCAAGAAACTAATGTGCGACAAACAAAACATCGACCGATGAGGGGATCGAGCGCTTGCATGGAAGTTAGAGAAACTAAATCAAGTGATGACAAACTTAGATGGGACATCCTCAAAAATCAGATGTGATTCAGAAATTCCGTGCAGAAAAAATTTCACGAATTTGGAAGGTCTCACATTTAAAAAAATATGTATTCACAAAAATCTTATTCACAAATTTGACAAAAAAGGAAAAAAACAAAATGAAAAGAAAGAAAGAAACCATATAGAGAAAACAAAAAAAAAATCGTCATGAAACCTCTCAAACTTAACAAAACTGTGAAAACTAGCCCGTGCTTTGAAAACAGGCTGAAGGTGTTTTGCGCTTTGATCGCACCGTATTCGATTACACATGAAGGGCATACATGCAACGTTTCCACCGCACAAGCACACAAATGACTCAAAAAAACAAGCACACGCATGAAGGACATACATGCAACGTTTCCACAGCACATGCATGGGCCTCGTTTCCACAGCACAAGCACACGAATGGCTCAAAAAAAAAAGACAACCAGCTCCAAAGACTACAGGAGACCGGCACACACAAAAAATCGATGCGAAAAATTCCACAATAGGAACAGCCCAGGCAAAGCGAAGCTGGCAACTATAATACGAAGCGGTCCAGGCAAAGCAAAGTTGTTATAGGCACGCGTCTTGGCAAACAAACAAGACACAAAGCTCCTAAAAAAAAAGAGACAAACAAGCGAGGGCAAAAATCACGAATCTTAATATGCTATATCTAACGGCTAGGGAGTTAGATATAGAAAATACTTGGGCTGTGTTTCAGGCTTTCAGCCTTGTAAATGTACTTTTTATTTATTAATATAGAAAATACCATAGAACGATTGTTCTATGGTCTCGGCTCAAAAAAAGAAAAGGCTAGGAAGTTAGATGTGAGATAATTATTTCACATCTAGATGTGAAATAGCAAACCTGTAACATGTTAGCGTCAATGATTTCAGCTTTATAAATAGAACGTGTGTCATATTTACTCCGCTTTGCCTTTTATTACGGAAAGATATTCTTGTAGAAAAACAAAACAAATATATGACATCTGATTCTCTAAAAATAATGACATGTGCGCGCGTGTACGTACACACAGGGACACCATAGTGTAGCAAGCCTTGAAAGTTCCATCCAAATCTTTACAAAAATATCAGTTAGCTACATGTTTCTTTTTAATCATTGTGTTTTTTTAGTAATGTATTTGACCTCGAAATTTTGCATGGCAATATACTACTAGGGAAAAGCCTAGCACTACTGAGCGGGTATTTGGTGTACCCGCGCTACTGATACGACGCTACAGCTAATGTTTTACAGTAGCGCGTTTTGGCACGTGCTACTGCTATACCTATTTAGCAGTAGCGCTTTCTATACCACCGCTACTGCTAAGTGCTTTAGCAGTAGCATTTTTGTGTCCAGCGCTAAAGAGCGCTACTACTATATTTTCTCATATTTTTTTGCTGCGTATTTGCGATGTTTTTGTATAGATTTTATACAGTATTCTAATCATATCATACACATGCAATATGTTCATCATATCATACACATAATAGTCTTATCATATCATCCAACACAAATCATGTCGTCACATCATAATCGCGATATAGCTATACAGGTTACATGACATGTCTCATCATACATAATGTAGTACTTCTCGAGGCATCGGTTCATATCCCTCTCTCGCACTAGCGTGAACCTAAACTAACTACTGGCTGTTGCTCGGAAACCGGAAACCGGTACACCCCGGGCCTGACACTCCGGCCACTCGTCGTATACTCCTGGCGTAGCATTTCTTTGCCATCGATGATCTATGTACCTGCATCGTCACATGAGTCGATGATACGCAACATATATAGTTGAGCAACAGAAAGAGACAGACTTAGCAAAAATAGAAGCAACATATCATAAGCATAAATAACAAAGTTCATCGTACCCAAAATGCCCTAACTAGAGTGATCTTCGCAGGAGGACGGTTTAATTACATCACAAATAAAGTTTCGTCGTACATAACTCAAAGTTTCGTCATACAGAAAGTATGGACTAAACGGACACATTGTCATATATCGACAATCACTCCAACATGTCGTGTCATCCATCCAAGTCAGGGAGATAGTCCCCGAGCTTAGTGAAAGGCTTCAGGTCGAGACGCAGAGCGGCTACGCGTGTTCGGACGTTGTTGAGGATATAAACCTTAGATTCACCCGCCCGGAGGGGCCGGGTTACTCATAATGGTCGTCACCTGAAGCCCGGCGCCAAGCTTGAAGACGGTGGGCCAAAGATGGGCTTAAGACCCGGAGATGGCTTAAGGCCCGTAGTTACAACCGTCATTATGGTAGAACTTGTAGTGTAAGGCAAGAATAGTTGAGAGTCCGAGCCGGACACTCTTATGAGCCGGCCGGGACTCTGAGAGCTGCTGGGCGTCAACCTCTCTATATAAAGGGACGACCCGGCGGCGGTTTAGGACAAGTAAGATCTCGTCGAGAGCCAGGCCTAGCAATTAAGCTCCCTGGTCATCGAAACCCTAATCAATACCACCTCAACTGGACGTAGGCTTTTACCTTCACCGTAAGGGGCCGAACCAGTATAACCCTCGTGTTCCTTGTCCCGTTTAACCCCTTCAAGCTTCCTAGCTGCGATGGCTCCACGACTAAGTCCTAGCTCGAGGACATCTGCTGTGACAATTCCACGACAGTTGGCGCCCACCGTGGGGCCAGCGCACGGTGGATTTGAGTTCTTGAAGGGCAGCTTCGAAGGGCTCAAGGGATACGCTGTGGGCCGGATGACCAAGAGTCGTCGCGGCAAGCTCTATATCGATGATGCAAACTGGGGCCCCGACGCCGGCTCAATCGAGTACGGGTACCGGGTCCCCTTCGGCGGAATTCATGTCTTCATTGGCAAGATTGGTGAGCCGGGCCCTGAGCTGGATCTCTGCGCCGATCTCATCGAGACGGCTCAGCGTGCACGACCTGCCCGGGCTCTACCTGCCTTGAGGCATGCTTTTGTGGGATGTGTTCATGGAGGACTCTCTGAAGGGTCTGGATCTGGTGATGAGACGGCCGCCGGCTCTGACGGCGAGTCGTCCACAGATGAATCAAACTCGTTGTATCAACTTCAAGATGGCAGGCTCATGGGCTGTTCCGATGGTGACAGTATTCCGGACCCGTTTGAGCCGCCGAGCCGGGTTGGAATCTTCATGGCCGGTGTTCAGCCTGTTTAGAACCCTACCGCTGGGTCAGGAAACCCGGTGCCCTCGCCGGCTCAGGTGCTGATGGATCTCACGGACAAGATGACACCCTGTTGACCGCCACGGTTGACCCGGCGGATCAAGCTCAACATGAAGCGGAGGTGGCACAGTTAAAGTTAGATCTACTGAAGGCTAAAGAGGATCTGGCGGCGGAAGGGATCAGGATGGCTGCGGAGAGGGCGGCTCTCGACGCCCAGACTCAGTTGATTCAGGCGCAGTCCTTCCGACTCACGATGGATCAGAACGCGTCCAATGAGGTCATGAGAAGGAGGCATCAAAAGGCCCAGTCTCGACTCCCTCCGGTTTACGATCCTCGAAACCTCTTCAACACGCCAGGTGCAGGGTCTAGTAACCCGCCAGGGATCATAGTGCCCGGGTCTGAAACCCCTATTCAGCCACAGGTGATGGGGCCTCCCCGGGTGAACTCTGCCCCGCCTCAGTATGTGCCAATACCACTGGGTCATTATGCTAACCCGCTGGAGAACATGGTTGCCGCAGCAGCATGGCTGGCGGCTCTCCCAATTGACGGCGACTCTCCTACGGCTATTGAAACCCGCCGGGTCAGAGAACTCCTTCAGACAGCGCTGGCGCAGCAAGAGGCGTACTCTTACAGCCGGGACATGATCCACTCAACCCCTCGTCCGGGCCGGAGCCCGAGTTATAGCCGACACATGGTCTCGGCGACCGGCTCAAGTAATGTCCGACGCCATGACCCGCCCCCTGGCCATGGCCCGGCTCATAACGGAGCCTTTCCCGCAACAGACCAAGACAGAGCGCGGCAGGAGGCGGAGCAGGTGCCTCAGTTGACGGCTTACGAGACTCCCCCGGCTTATCCGACGACTTCCGTTGATGTGGGTATCCCTACGAGGACTGGAGGTGTCCCTTGTTTAGTGTCGGCTCTCCGCAACGAGCGTCTACCCAAGGATTTCAAAGGGCCTAGGAAGGTGCCTAATTACACGGCTGACTTACAACCCGGAGCCTGGATCGAGAGTTACGAGATGGCCATGGAATTGCTGGAGGTCAGTGAAGCGGCGATGGCCAAGTACTTCACCATGATGTTAGATGGGACTGCCCGCACTTGGTTGAAGGGGCTACCACCAACTCCATCAGGTCTTGGGCTGAGTTGAAGGCCCGGTTCATCCAAAACTTCAAAGATACCTGTAGGCAATCCATGTCAATTGTGGATTTGACTAACTGTAAACAGCAGGAGGGTGAGTCTACGACACATTGGGTTCGCCGGGTCAAGGAGATAATACATTCATCTGATAAGATGGATGCCGGCTCTGCAGTCCTAATGTTGGAACAGAATTGTCGTTTCCTGCCCTTGAAGATGAAACTCGGGCGACTTAAACGTGACTGCAATGATATGGGTACGCTGATGGCGGCTGTCGTCAAGTACGCCGATTCTGATAGTACCAAGGACCCCGCTTCAGATGATGAAAGGACAGGGAAGGGAAAGAAGAACGGCAATGGCATGGGTCCTCAGCATAACCCGGGGAACCAAGGAGGTGGCAAGCGTAAAGCCGACGGCAGCCTAGAGTTCGTGGCCAACGCCAGCTCACAGGGGAATAACCAGCGACACAAGGGGAGGCCGCCTCCCCGAGCATGCGGGTCAGGCCCGACGCTGGAGCAGCTGTTGAATGAGCCTTGTCCAAGGCATGGCTCTAGGGAGAAGCCAGCTACTCATTTATGGAAGGATTGTGCAATCATGAAAGCCTTTAAGAATTCCAATGCTTTTGATGGCCCGGGCGGCGGCTCAGGTGCTGGCGGTTTTCATGGCCCGGGCAGCGGTTCAAGTTCTAACCCACAGAACGGTCAAGGGGGCTTTAATCAGCAGTCTGGCTAGGGTCATCAACAGCAGCAGGGGGTTATTAGACCAATCCAAAGCAGCTTACCGGTGGACAGTATCATGTATTTACCACCAGTCTGTGTAAGCGAGATCAGAAGCTTCATAAGAGGGCTGTGAATGCTGTTGAGCCGGCGGTTCCACGCTATTTAAGATGGTCTGAGCAGCCTATCGTGTGGAGTAGGGAGGATCACCCTCCCCGGGTGGATAATCCGGGTCACTTGGCCTTGGTGGTGGCTCCTCGGGTGGGAGGATATAAGTTCACTAAGGTGCTCATGGATGGAGGCAGCAGCATCAACATCCTCTATTATGAGACTTTCCGTCGTATGGGGTTGATTGATAAGAACCTCAGCCAGTCAAACACTATTTTCCATGGTGTGGTACCTGGTAAGTCAGCTTATCCAGTCGGCAAGATCGAGTTGGAAGTGGCCTTTGGAGATGAGCACAACTACAGGGTGGAAAAATTGACCTTTGAGGTGGTCAAGATAAGAAGCCCATATCATGCCATATTTGGGCGGCCGGCTTACGCCAAGTTCATGGCACGGCCGTGTTACGTGTATTTACAGCTCAAGATGCCGGGTCTCAATGGGACCATTACGGTTCATGGCAGCCGGAAGGTGGCCTTGGAGTGTGAGGAAGGCGATGCAGCTTATGCAGAATCTGTTTGTGCAACAAAGGAGTTAAAATTTTACAAGGACAATGTTGACCCAACAGATATGACCTCACTGAAAAAGCCGACTACGGAGCATGAGCCGGCAATGAAATTTAAGTCGGCTGATGAGACTAAACTTGTTGATTTCGTTCCAGGTGATTCATCTCAGCAGTTTAGCATCAGTGCCAATCTGGATCCAAAATAGGAAAGCGCGCTCATCGAGTTCATCCGTGAGAATAGGGACATTTTTGCATGGAAACCTTCGGACATGCCAGGTGTACCTAGAGAACTCGTTGAGCACACTCTCAATGTTGATCCGAAATTTAAGCCGGTCAGGCAATTCCTTCGGCGGTTTAATGAAGAGAGGCGGAAAGCTATTGGTGAAGAGGTGGCCCGGCTCTTGGCGGCCGGGTTTATTGTTGAAGTCTTTCACCCAGAGTGGTTAGCTAACCCGGTGCTCGTGCTCAAGAAGAACAGCACCTGGCGGATGTGTGTGGACTACACGGACTTAAACAAGGCGTGTCCGGCTGATCCTTTTGCCCTTCCCCGTATTGATCAAATCATTGATGCTACGGCGGGTTGTGAGCGCTTAAGTTTCTTGGATGCTTATTCTGGATATCATCAGATTAAAATGGCAGTTAAGGACCAGGAGAAGACGGCGTTCATCACTCCTTTTGGAGCCTTCTGCTATGTGTCTATGCCTTTCGGGCTTAAGAGTGCACATGCGACTTATCAGCATTGCGTGCAGAACTGTCTTCATAACCAGATTGGGCGCAATGTTCATGCTTATGTGGATGATATTGTGGTTAAATCCAGGAAGCAGGAAACCTTGATAGATGATCTGAGGGAAACCTTTGATAATCTCCGGGTCTACAAGATGATGCTTAACCCGGCCAAGTGTGTTTTTGGTGTTCCTGCAGGCAAGCTCTTGGGTTTCTTGGTTTCTAACAGAGGTATTGAAGCTAACCCGGAGAAGATCAAGGCAATCACCTCTCTGGCTAAGCCGGCGTGTATAAACGACGTCCAGTGCCTGGCGGGTCGTAACGCTGCTTTAAGCCGGTTTATAAGCCGTTTGGGTGAGAAGGCCATGCCCTTGTACCAGTTGATGAAGAAAACTGATGACTTTGTCTGGAATGACGCTGCTAATACTGCTTTTGAGGATTTGAAGAGACAGCTGGCAGAGCCCCCAGTCCTTGCTGCTCCGGTTGACAAGGAGCCTTTATTGTATGTAGCTGCTAACACACGGGCCGTTATTGTGGCTGTGGTGGTGGAGCGCAAGGAAGAGGGTAAGGAACATCCGGTTCAGCGGCCGGTTTACTATGTCAGTGAAGTGCTCATCGAGTCCAAACAGCGGTATCCTCACTGGCAGAAGCTTGTTTATGGGGTGTTCATGGCAAGCCGGAAGCTTAAGCACTATTTTCAAGGTCACCCTATCACTGTGGTTAGTTTTGCCCCCCTTGGAGATATCATCCAAAACAGAGAGGCTACAGGGAGAGTGGCTAAGTGGGCTATAGAGCTCGGGCCTCATGGTCTAAAATATGTACCACGCACGGCTGTAAAATCTCAGGCTTTGGTGGATTTCATCAATGATTGGACAGAGCTGCAAGTGCCCGAAGAAAAGACGGATAACACATATTGGACTATTCACTTCGATGGGTCCAGGCAATTGGAGGGCTCGGGGGCTGGAGTTGTATTGGCTTCCCCTAAAGGTGACAAGTTCCATTACGTGCTACGGTTGATGTTTCCTTGTACTAACAATGCGGATGAGTATGAGGCCTTGCTCCATGGTCTTCAGATGGCTAAGGAGATGAGGTTGAGCCGGGTAAGGTGCTTCGGCGACTCAGACTTAGTAGCTCAACAAGTATCAGGCAAGTGGGATTCCAAGGACCCTCTCATGGCGGCTTATCGCCGTGAAGTTGATGCTATTGCTGGACACTTTCAGGGTTACCAAGTAGAGCACATCGATCGCAGGAAGAACGAGGCGGCTGATGCTTTAAGCCGGCTAGGCTCTCAGCGAAAACCGGTGCCGCCTAATACTTTCCTGGACATCTTGCATAACCCTTCTGTTAAGTTGCCTACAGAGGAAGACTTGGCTGTCCCTGACCCGGAGGCACAATTGGTGGCGGCTCTCCACATCATCCCGGACTGGACAGTGCCTTATCTGGCTTACATGACCCGGGGAGATTTGCCTGAGGATGAAACTCTGGCCAGACAAATAACCCGGTGGTCTAAGTCAATGGTTGTCATCAATGGTGAGCTGCATCGCCGCAGTGTTACGGGAGCGTTTCAGCGTTGTGTCTCCCCTGAGGAACGTCAAGAGATCTTGCGTGAGATTCGGCTCAAAATCCCTTGTGGCCAAGGCTTTTCGTCATGGTTTTTATTGGCTGACGGCTCATGCTGATGCGGAGGACTTGGTCAGTAAATGTGATGGTTGCCAAAGGTTCTCACGACGGGCTCATGTGCCGGCTCAGGAGCTGAGGATGATACCAATAACTTGGCCATTTGCGGTCTGGGGGCTTGATATGGTTGGGCCTTTTAAAAGGTCTAAGGACAAGAAGACCCACCTCTTGGTGGCCGTTGACAAATTCACAAAGTGGGTGGAAGCCGAGCCAGTTAGCAAGTGTGACGCAGCCACGGCGGTTCAGTTCATGAAAAAGGTGATCTTTCGCTTTGGCTTTCCACACAGCATTATAACTGACAATGGTACCAATCTGTCCAAGGGCGCCATGGAGGAGTTTTGTCAACGAGAGCATATTCGACTTGATGTTTCATCAGTGGCTCACCCCCAATCTAATGGTCAAGCTGAGAGAGCTAATCAGGAGATTCTGAAGGGCATCAAGCCCCGGCTCTTGGTCCCTTTGCAACGGACGCCGGGTTGTTGGGTGGAGGAGTTACCCTCCGTGTTATGGAGCATCAATACTACTCCTAACAGGTCTACGGGTTACACGCCCTTCTTCATGGTTTATGGAGCGGAAGCAGTCCTCCCAGTGACATCCGTCATGACTCGCCTCGAGTGGCGGCTTATGTTGAGGCGGATAATGAACAGGCGCGCCAAGATGCTCTTGACTTATTGGACGAACAGCGTGATGTGGCAGCAGCTCGCTCAGCGATTTACCAACAAGACCTGCGCCGTTATCATAGTCGCCGGGTCAAATCCCGGGTCTTCCAGGAAGGTGATCTGGTGCTCCGGCTCATCCAAGATCAAACAGATGCGCACAAGCTATCCCCGCCTTGGGAAGGACCCTTTGTGGTCAGCAAGAACTTGCACAACGGGTCATACTACCTTATTGACATTCGCGAGCATAAAGATTCACGTAAGTCGGAGGAAGAGACCCGTCGGCCGTGGAACATAGCTCAGCTTCGGCCTTATTACACTTGAGCCACCGGCTCTCATGATGTACATATTTCTATAAGCCATGTATAGATTATGATAAGCAATAAAGCAGGACCTCTGTCCTTTTTTCTCCTCCAAAGATAAAGGTGTTGTTTCCATTACAAGATCACCTGGTAACTTGGAGGTGGATCCGGCTTATGATCGTATTCGAATCTAGCCGTATGCAATATAGTCACTTGGGGGCTTCCTATTCAAACATGGGTCATATTCGAACCAAAGAGAACATAGCTGTCGATACCCATTTGATTGGCAAAGTGCCGAGCTCATTGGGGAGTTTCTTTGATCATATTTGAATCATAGCTCAACCCCCTTTGGGAACCGACGTGGATCGTATTCGAATCAGCGTCGTTAAACAACTCCTAAGGTCATTTGGGGGCTTCCTGTTCAAACATGGGTCGTATTCGAACCAAAGAGAACATAGCTGTCGGTACCCTCTTGATCGGCATCGCCAAACCCACTGGGGCTAGATGATCGCATTCGAATCTTAGCTTAACCCCTTTGGGACGGGTCTCTGGTCGTATTCGAACCGGAAGCCCCTGAGTTTTGATTTTCTGATTTACAACAAGTTCTTCTGGTCTTTATTCCGCCGGCTTAACTTTGATTCACAGTGCTAGTCGAACACAGTCGGTGTTATCGAGACTGGTAAACCGGAATTGAGGTACCAACCTTATTACCCGGGTTATGTAAACCGGAAGTGTACTTGAAGGCCGGTAAGTGTGTTATTACGGTTATATCAAGGACATAATTGATGACCAGTCTTTTGTGATTTAGATTCATATTCCGGGTTATATGTATGAGACTATGATTCTCAGTGCGGTAAGCCGCCTAGAGACTTGTGATTTGTTTTTCCATGCAGGATAGTTAAAGACAGCTATCTGAGCTTAAGGAAAATGAATGATCAATTATGACCCGGAAAAATATAAGGAAACAGCTTCAATGGAATTAAGCATCCAACACGTGCGCGATGGCACGACAAGGTTAAAATGTTGGTCCTACTCTATTACAAGACTCTCAGAGTCCAAAAGGGTGAAGCATTGTTTAACAAGCCGCGTAAAGGATTTAAGATGCTGGCCGGGTCGACGCTTCTGGTTCATCCCTCTCCGCTTCTCCGGCTGTTCCCAAGACCTGGAAGGTTGACGATTTCCAGTCAATGCCGCTCAAAGCTTCAAATTGGGCTTCTTCGTCAACTAACCCGGCCGGGTCAATTTCCGGGGCAAAGGTGTGCTTACGAGTCGGCGGGACTAAGCTGATGGCTTCATAACGCGGAGTGGGGATCCTCTGATTCTCTGCGTCATAGCCCGGCTGGTACTTGGTTAGATCCGTGTCATTCCCAATCAGGGTGGCCACCGGGCGCACGATCTTCACGCAGGAAGCGAAGTCCTTTTGATCGAAGGGGGTGCCGTCTTCCTTCAAGCTGGGATAACCAAGTGCAATGTCAGCCGGGTCTAGCTCTGGAAGGAACGCCTTGGCCCGGCTCAGAGCAGCTATGGCTCCGGCTCTTGCAGAGGCCCGTCGCAGCTCTTGGACGCGTTGAGGAAGAGCGGCCAGCCGGCGAAGTACTTCCGCCAGGTGAGTCGGAACCTCATTTGATAGGGCTACCACAGCCAAAGCCCGCTGTGACCCGGTGTAGAGTTGCTCCACCAGGGTGTACACGGCCTTCAGCTTGGTCTGCATGTTCTGGTTGAGGTTGGCGCTTCTGGGACCTGTTTAATAAAGTAAGATAAGCCGTGCTCAGTGATGGGAGTTATGAGATATAAAGGTTATGAACTTCTCGATAGTCGGCGGAATAACTTACCGAAGATGGCGGCGACCATTTGTGATACATGGCGTTTTAAGCCGGAGAGTTCGGCGGTTCTCTCCGACAGAGCCTTCTCCGCCTGTTCGGCCCGGCTTACAAGAGCAGCCTTCTCTTCGGCCCAAGCCTTCTTTTCAGTTTCAAAGTCCTTTTTTAGCTTCTCTTGAGCAGCAATACTGGACACAAATTTGGCGTTGGCCTTCCGCGTCTCAGTTTCCTGAGTCCTCAGGCGGCTCTTCAGCTCTGAGATTTCAGCCTCAAATTTCTTGCAAGCAGCCTGCTCAATGTCCGGGTTATAGTCTGAACAGTTATTATGCAACTTTAAAGTCCCAAGCACTTTCCAAGCAAAGGCACTTGGCACTTGGGGGCTAATGCATGTCGAAAGTTTCTATCTACAAATTGCCGGCTCATGGAAGTAAGCCGAAAATTAAGTCTACAACATATTCAATCATAAGTCGTAGACTTGGGGGCTAGTATGGTAGAGATGATTGTACAGTAAGCAATAGAGTGGTACCTCAGACTTCTGCTGTATCTGATTCACCATGTTAATCTCCAAGTCCCGGCTGTTGTGCACCTCGCTGACATAGCCGGAGACAATCTCTCCGATGCTCAAGTTAGCATAATTGGTGATGTCCAGCTTGGCCCGGTGGCGCTCTAGCAACTCTTCCTTCGCAGAGCACTTAGCCAGCACAGTGGGTCTCCCCGGCTCGACAAACTCCGTCCGGGTGATTACCACGTCCGGGTCATCGGCCGGCTGAGCCGGGCTAGAGGTCTCCGGATTAGCAGAAGTCTCCATGGCTGGCTCGTCGGTGGGAGCGGCAGCTTCAGGAGCAGAGGCAGCTGGCGGCTCTTGAGCGGAAGCCTTCGGTTCAGTCACGATCGACTCCTCCGCTGGCTTATTTTTCTTTGCTCTTTCACTGAGCTTTGCTTGAGCACTGAAAGGATAAAAAGGTTAGTACAAAAGTATGAGTAAAGATAAGCACAGCAAGAGATGATCATCATTACCCGGGTACGGTCTTGAAAGCCGGCAGATTCGACTGCATCGAGTCACCAGAGGAAGGTGACGTTTCCTGATAATTCGAGTCAGAAGAGTTGAGCGGTTGACGTATAACACCCGCCAGAGGATGAAACGGATATAAGTTGGAGATAACCTCGGTCCGGCGCTTCCTTGATGCCTCAGGTAAGCCGGAGGAGAGGTCAGCGTTCTTGTTGGTCCGGGTGTGCCGCCGGCTCTCATGAATCTGTTGCTTCAAAAGAAATTGAGGATCTTGATAAGCTAAAGGATGTGAAAAGCTTACTTTCCGGGTTACCCTTCGGACTTTCAGCCTTGGCAAGGGCTCCGAGTCGGAGGAAAGTGTCATTACCTCTTCAATCACCGGGTTACTTGCTCCGGTGTCATCCTGTTGGTGAACAATGTTGATAAGGTGGACAGAAATAAACAAGAAGTACAACAAGAGTTTACATGTTCAGGGGTTACCTCTGACTCGGAGCTGTCGCTTAATTGCATCAGCTCTGAAGCAGTAGGCCTGCTTCCCTTCTTGCGGGGAGCGGCTCTCTTGGCGGCTTTCTTAGCCTTCCTGGCCTTCTTGGCCGCCTCATGGTCATACTTGACCTTCCAGAATTTATCATCAGCCTGAAAAGCACAATGAAGATTTCTTAAGGTTCAGATGAAAAAATATCTAAAGGAGAAAATAAGATGTTCAGATCAGCGGCTTACCGCTGGGGCCGGGTTGATCTTGCAGAAGGGGCTTAAGCCGGTCTTCCCGCAGTCTGCCAAGCTCTCGTTCAAGAGGGCCTTGGTCATATCTTCAGCAACGTCTTCAGGAAAATCGTTGCGGCTGTGTCGCAGGGGGTCATCTTTCCGGCCCGTGTACTCACACATTAAGCCGGGGCGGCGGCTTAAGGGGATCACCCGCCACGAGATCCAGACCCGGACCAGATCAATGCCGTTGAGGCCGTTGCCCAGGAGAGCCTTGATCTTGTTAATGGTGGGGATCAGAGGTTGGCGCTCCGTCTGAGACAGCTTGTCTGACAGAGGATGAATTGGTTCCAGACGTGAGGGACGAAAGCCGGGCAGCGGGCTCTCGTCAGCCGAAGACGTGTCCTGGCAGTAGAACCACGTCTGGTTCCAGTCCTTTGGGTGGCTTGGCGGCTCGGCGTAGGGAGAAAGGCAGTCTCTCCGGCGTTGAATGGAGATTCCGCCAAGTTCCAGGCTCGGTCCATTGGCGCACTCAGTCTGGCGGTTCAAATAGAATAGCTCTCTAAAGAGCAGAAGGCTGGGCTCTTCTCCAAGGTAGACCTCGCAGAATACTTGGAAGTTACATATATTCGACACTGAATTGGGTCCTATGTCTTGTGGCCGCAGGTCAAAGAAATTCAGCACATCTCTAAAGAACTTTGAGCCGGGCGGTGCGAAGCCCCGGCTCATATGATCCGCAAAAATTACCACCTCCCCGTCCCTTGGCTGTGGTCTCTCCTCTGATGGGTCGGGGGCACGGTAGCACATGACGTCCTTCTTGGGCAGGTAACCCGACTTCACGAAATCTGCTAAGGTCTCGTCGGTGACGTTGGACCTCATCCAATTGCATGTGATGGGAGCTTTGGGAGCTTTGGGAGGCATGGTGAAAGTCGGAAGCCTATGATAAAAGGAAATGTCCGGTTTAATTATAAGCCGGAGGAAATTTACAGTTCAATGTTTAAAGTGGCGGCTTATGGAGGGGACTAATGATATATATCTAAGTGCATCGGGTTATCTAAGCCGCTGCACGTATTGAGGGTAATTCAATTGTCTACAGCCTTGTCGCAAATAAGCCGGAAAATTTTACGGCGCATGGCTCCTTTTGAACCAGAAGGTTTTACGGTGCGTGGCTTTTTTAAGCCGGAAATGTAAACCGTCATGACTCAGCAGGTGCAGTTTTTTACTAAGTGTGGTGAAAACAGGTTTCACACATCGCAGTAACTAATTTGGATCAAAACGGTCGGCTAAAAAGGAAAGTTTCTAGACCTAAAACAGACGCAGGAGAAGTTCGCGGGTTCGAACGGAGCCTCTATACAATAAAAAGGGATCTATGTACATTAGGAATGGAAGTGAAACAGCTGCCGCAGCAGTTCTACACAAGTCTAAGATCAAGAAGGGTGGTAAAAATCAAATCTACCGAGAACCCGCGAAGAACGGTGAAGAACACGGGAAGTACAGGAGGAAACCCTACTGCGGATCTGTTCTACAGGGCAGCAAAGACTTACAGATGCTGGTGAGTTGCGGAGGTCGCCGCCGTTTTCTCTGGACACAACAGGTTGATGCACCGGCCGGAGTCAGTGAGGACGAGAAGACCCGCGGTGGCGACGGCAACGGAGCTCGAGCGGAAGAACAGTGGCGCGAGGAGGAAGACGGGTGGCTGGAGGCTCATCGGGCCGGACTACTTATAAGGGCAAGCTCATAAGTGGCGCGAGAAACGAGGAGGCCACGGCGCGGTTATCTCACCATAAAAACGCCTCGATTTTCGGGATGGCAGTAAAGATAAGATCCGTTGCGGATATGGTGGAGTAAAAAATGGACTTAATGGTAGATGACATCACAGCGGATTACCCGGAATCCAGAGGATGACGTCACGCCGGGTTATGGCCTTCACACAATTGTAAGCCGGAGATTTTCTGTCGAAAGGATTGAAGATTGACATGAGCCGGCTCAAATCAATCTGGGGATTAATGTTGAGGATATAAACCTTAGAGTCACCCGCCCGGAGGGGCCGGGTTACTCATAATGGTCGTCACCTGAAGCCCGGCGCCAAGCTTGAAGACGGTGGGCCAAAGATGGGCTTAAGACCCGGAGATGGCTTAAGGCCCGTAGTTACAACCGTCATTATGGTAGAACTTGTAGTGTAAGGCAAGAATAGTTGAGAGTCCGAGCCGGACACTCTTATGAGCCGGCCGGGACTCTGAGAGCTGCTGGGCGTCAACCTCTCTATATAAAGGGACGACCCGGCGGCGGTTTAGGACAAGTAAGATCTCGTCGAGAGCCAGGCCTAGCAATTAAGCTCCCTAGTCATTGAAACCCTAATCAATACCACCTCAACTGGACGTAGGCTTTTACCTTCACCGTAAGGGGCCGAACCAGTATAACCCTCGTGTTCCTTGTCCCGTTTAACCCCTTCAAGCTTCCTAGCTGCGATGGCTCCACGACTAAGTCCTAGCTCGAGGACATCTGCCGTGACAATTCCACGACAGACGTCTTCCCCCAACATTTGCCCTTCCTCGTAGAACATCCCTGTTTTTTTCGAGGACCTCCTTCATGATGATTTGGGTAAGTTCGCGCTGGATGTGATAGAACTCAGCTCGAAGTCGATGATCCGAGATATCTCCTATGTTCTTTGCCCATTGCAGAATATGGGCATCACCGGATGTAGGTGACATGCAAAGGTTCTGCTGATCCCGTCTGTACTCCAGCATGTGGTGTAGGACATAGAATCCATAACTAAGAGTATCACTCGGTTGCTGGATGCAGCAGAAGTCGGTCTTATGGCTGAAGGCGGGCCTGCGGTTCCTTGTCTTCCTAGTCTTGATCTCTCCACCCCGTACGCCGTAGAAAAAGATAACACTGTCGAGAACAGACTTGATGTGGGTGTAATCCTTTTTTTTCATGTTCTTCAACTAGTCCAAGTAAAGAGCGTGGGAGAATCGAGGGTAAAGGATGATGAGGACGGCATGCTCGTGGCTGCGCAAAATAAGTACACCTCAAATTAGCCTCCACCGTGCAAATGAATGATTGAAATCCAAGGAAGGGTATCCGCGCGGATGACTTACATGGGATGATAAGGCACGAGAATCGTCTCCTTGTCCTTATTGGTGACCATGAAATCGGTGATGTAGTCCCTCACGTATTCGCGGTGCTCTGGGCAGACTGCCAAGAAGCCCTCGTGCATGAAGGACGGGTCAGCGGCACAGATATAAGGTATCCGCTCAATCCCGATGATGTAGTTCATGTACAAGGCAAAAAGGCGGACAAACGTAAAATCCAGCTTTTTCAAGTGAAACATGTCGAAGACGTAATCGAATCGAAGGAAGAACTTCTCCGCGGGGAATGTGTCGACGTACAACCTTTGCTGGGACACGTTAACCACGTAGAGTGGGTATAATGGATTTTCCGACGCGATTAGGCTTTTCTCTCTCCGCAGCACATCGTCATGAAGTCTCCTTAGATCGCCGTATATGGCCTCTACCGCTGCCTTAGGTAGGATTGGTTCACCGGGGATATGGTATTTTGCCGCACCCATGACAGGTATACGGTCTTGAACCCGAGGCTGCGGAGGCGGCTGGATCATAGAAGCAGCTTTGTTGCCTTTCTCGCTCTCTTCCTATGCTTCTTTGGTACTGGAAGGTCGTCTATAATACGTTCAGCCTCCGGAGGCGGCAATTCAGGCACCGACTCATGATGCTCAAACCCTGAGTATGCATACTGCTGAGCTATAAATCCTCCGTCGTCATAGGCGCCAGTATTGAGATACTTTAGAGTGTCATCGTCATCCTCATCCTCATCTATGGCATCGATATCATGCATTGCTTCTTCGACGGCGGCGACGTCATCAACGACTAATGGAGCCTCTTCCTCACCACGTCCACTATCATCCGGCACGACATGCGACGCTAATTGGGTAGGTGGGGTGTTGATGTTCATACCTTGTTGAGGCTGCGTGGTCGTGGGTGTGCTCCAGGCCGCTTCCAGACGAAGCAGACTCTTTGGCCACAACAGGACCCACCTCTTGCAATCACCAAGCCGCTGCTCTCGTCGTCATCTCCCCCTAGTAGTACCGGAGGAGCCAAATTCTCGTGGCCCGGTTTGACACTGCCACGGAAACCTTAAAGACGCCAGGGGGGATCACCCGGCTGTGGAACAATTGTTCCTTCGGCTTCATTATCGTCGCCTTCCCCACGTCCACCTTTTGGCCGCTGATGGTGTACAATATGGTGCACGGGTTACGTCAGCATGTAAAGGACATGTCTGCGACGTGAGACATCCGAAAGGCAACGGAAACGGGAGATTATACATTTATTGAAGAGGGCCGGTGTGACCGCTACCGTGAGGGCGTCGAGCTCAGCCAAAGACAAAGTACCGCCGAGCACGTCCGAGACGGAGGACGGGCTGCTATGAGCAGGTGCTAGTGCAACTAGTCGAGCTGCTCCTGAAGAAGCTGGCAAGGGGAAAGTCTGCTACATCTTTATTTGGATTTTGCGTGCAACAATTGACGATAGCCGGAAGCAACACACCATTTTCCTATTTTGCGGCAGCTACCGCTGCTTTGACAGTCTCGGTTGATTTCTTCTCAACCGCAATCTCAACCTTTTTGTTGATGTTTTTTTCATTTAACCTCCGTCTTTCCTTTCTCTCCTCCGTGGTCTCACGGTAGTACTTCTTCTATGTGGCGCCGTCTCCGACGCCGTGCACGCATCCATACGACAGCCAAGTGTCCACCGGGAGTCGTTTCAATATGTCCGAGGCCCGGTTGAATGTGGTGTCCCACTTGGGCCTGGCCAACGCCTCAGATGGCGAGTCGCTTTCGGCCGCAATCCTGTGCTGCTCTCTCTGCAAAAGGAACAAGGATCGTTTACAAAAATGACTAAACGTGCAGTCGAATTGATCAGAAGCTAAAATTACCAGCAGTCTCATGAACTCCATCGTGACCGCGTCCGTCTCGAAAACCTTCTTCACTGGGTCCCTACGGTACTGGGCCCCGAGGAAGTCACGCTCGTGCGGGACGGTGAACTCCGCCAAGGGATCTGGGATGCCCAGACTTTTGCGTTCCGCGTCCTCCTTGGCCCATATGGACCTCTTCCCTGCGTAACCACGGCTTCCAAGGTGGTGGCACCCCATGTTCCTCTCTTGAAGCCCCTTCATGTACTTTGACTTTTCTTCGCAAGCCGCCTTGAATATTTCAAACTGCTCTTCCGTAATTGTTGGATTATCCTTTACAATCTCGGAGTAGGGTTCCTTTTTGTCGATGATCCTTGCTTTCACCCTTACTTTCCAGGCGACCAAAGCGTCACTAAACTTGCTCATGGCGCGTTCGTTTATCTTCTTCATTGCCGGGTCTTTATCTGGATCAGTATATTTCTTTTCATCCCGGCCCGGGAACAAGAATACCAGGTGCAACTTCGTTAGGAGGGAGTGCTTCATATTTTCTATCTTCTTTAGTTTCTCATCGTTGATGGTGGCGGTTGTCCGTATAATGCAGCCTATTTGATTGCCGTAGCACGCTCGCGCTTCCGCAAGCTCTTTTGGCTCAAAATTGCTGTCGTCCACCTCCGTGACCACCACTCTAGAAGTGATGAGCTGGTTTGGGCATCTGACACCTCCTCTTCGGTTTCGGTTCTATACCGGCTTCGCCAGTCTCAGTGCCGGTCTGGGTCTCAACGCCAGTCTCGGTGCCGGTCTCGATGTCGGTCTCGGATATGACAGGTGGGCCCAACAACAACAATCGTTGCTCGTCGACAAGGTTCAAATATTCGTGTGCCACCAGGTAGATGTCATCGCAATCACCAGAACCTTGTCCTTCATCGTTGCTAGCCATATATTTCCTATAATTAAATCTAGTCAATTAATTCTAGACCTAATAAAATGAATAATGACATAAAAAGGCCTATGTTTTGCAGGAACGTTGATTCCTTCCCGGTGCAGCAAATCCCGGGCACTCGATATGTCCTAGTTTGTAGCACAAGTCATGCCGAAATTCATGGAAAATTTCGGCATGACCTTTGCTAAAAAGTGGACAAATCGAGCACCTGAAATTTGCCGGAACGGAAATGAATCAACATTCCGGCAAAACATAGGCCACTCGGCTTCATTCCCTGGAAACAACAAAAAGCCACTTGGGCACAATCGAACCACTTCAATGTTGCATATAACATGAGCAAACACTATTGAGGAATTTGCATATAACATGACCACTTCAGTGAAAAGATATAATCAACACTTATGGAATATGCAAATGAACATCAATGACATATATCATATAACATCAATATTGTTTTTTGTTTACATAGCAACAATTACTTTAACCTAGTTTTTGAAAAGAAAAACAATTATGTTTTCTGTTTATAGCTAAATGCCATAGCTACTGCTTTTTATTTATAGCTAAATACTTTTGTTTTTTGTTTAAAGCTAAAAGTCTAGGAAGGGGTCATCTTTAAAATAAAACTTGCCTAAATTATTTTCCTTGAAAAAAGTGGTCTTTTCAAAAACCCAAAACCTTTGCAAAATGACCTCACTAAACACTTCTCTGCCTGGACAGAACCCAAATTCTGTTTTAGCTATTCCTCTCTCTCTCTCTCTCTCTCTCACATTATTTTCTTTTCATCCAAATTGTTTTAGAGCAAATATTCCAATAAGACCTTATTTGAAATTGCAAAGGAACTCCATTTTCTCTAACCCTTCTGACCTCATCAAAATTTCCACAGCAAGACCTTAGTACCTACACCCAATTTCTTCAAAAATATTCAGGTCCATAGTCCAAATAATTCAAATTTCATTTCAATGAAATTTGGACCAGATTCAGGTCCATAGTCCAAATAAGTTTTTATAGCTAAATGCTACTGTTTTATGTTTATAGCCTCTATTAATTTAAAGCTAAATGCTACTATAATTTATATATCCTCCGTTAATTTAAAGCTAAATGGAATTACTGTTTAGGTATTTTCATCAAAATTTGCCCTAGCTAATTTCCTAAAAAAGTTTGCTAATCTTCTTTCCTAAATGCTAAAAAAATGCCTACTGCCCTAAACAAATCTGGGGTTCATATGAACACCTAGGGTTCATATGAACATCATCACAGTAGCGCTTTATGAAATTTGCCCTAGCTAGCAGAGAGGGAGAGAGAGAGAGGAGGGCAGGGGAGAGGAGAGGGAGAGGCTTACGGTCTGCGGCGGGGGCGGGCTCGGGCAACTCTTGGCAACGGCTTTGCCGGCGGTATTTGGTCCTTTGCTGAGTGTCCGTGGCACCCGGCGTATAGGTCGATTCAAGTAGCGTGACCTCATCACATAGTTGGTGCGACGAGAGCAACAAAGCAAGAAAATAATTCCCCGCAAAAAAGAGCAAGAAAATAATTTACCTTTGGCTGTGTCGCGTCTCGTGTGGATGTAGAGCTGAATCAGCGAACTGCAGATCGTCCCCAGTAGTTCTCTTGCGAGCACTCCACTGCGAGGCTACAGCGTCCAGATCTTCAGCCTCCGGCTAAGAAAGCAACGTCGAGCCGGTAGAGCCAGTCGCCTCCATGTACGAGCTGCCGCGCTCGAGCCAAACGAAGCAGCTGCGCCCAGCCAGGATCTACCTCCTCGAGGTCGGGGCCGGAGCTCTCGAGCTGGTCAGCCGCTGCGGCCACCCAGGATCCATGCCTGGCTGAGCGCTCGAGCTGCCGCGTCCGGCTAGAGTTGCAATCCGGCGAGAGAGTATGGGGGAAAGGAGGAGGACATCGCGGCAGCTTCATCCCCTCCGTCCGGCTTCTGAGTTCTGACGGAGAAAGAAGAGTAGGAAGGCAATACGACTGACTATTGTTCTGGAAAGGAAATCGGTACGTCCATCCAAGTTGTATGACCGTACGAGTGGATCTGTATTACGATTCGGTCCAACGTTTGGACAGAAAATCGGACGTCCCACTTTCCCTTCCGGTTTTTTCTCGCACGGGTGGAACTCCGATTCTGACTCCAGGATCTGATCCGATTATGCTGTGTATATATATACATGATGAAATAAGGGAAGGCAAGGCGGTGAGTCTTCCTCTGCTTCAACTAGGCGGACAAGAAGTCGCCGGTCTGCGCCAACGCTGCTTTGTGGCGTCAAGTTGGAGGCTGCGCCACCGATCGAACCGATGGAGACCTCAGGTGGAGGCATCCACGCTCTAAGCGACGACGCTCTGGTGCACATCCTTGTCCGCCTCCCATCGGTGTCGGTGCTCCGTTGTCGCGCCGTCTGCAAGGACTGGCATCGCGTCACCACCGATCGTTCCTTCCTCGTCGCCCACGCCGCCAGCCGCCCGCGCGAGATGATCGTCCAATTCACCCGCGACATATACGCGGCAGTGCAAGCCATGTCTCTCGAGCCGACGCAGCAGCAGCCATACCGCTTTCTTTGCGATTATGACCTCCCCGGCAACATTGAGAATGTCATATATTCTCTCCATGGTCTGCTTGTGCTAAGACAAAGTTGTGACCTCTTCGTCATCTGCAACCCGGCCACCAGGCAGTGGACCAACCTGCCCGAGTTGGGTCCGCAATCCCACTGCTTGCCCTTTGAGTGCGGCTTCTACTTCCACACTTCTTCCGGCGAGTATCGCCTTTTATGCCACGCCATTGAGAAAGAGGAGGAAGAATTTACTAATTCTAATTTCAAACCTGAGATAAGGCGTCGCTACTACATCCTCTCAGCCGGTGCCATCCTACCACGTCGACTGGGGCCAGCTCCTTCCGACCCATCTGGTGATTTACCAATGTACGAGGTTCCGGTGGCTTATCGTGAAAACCTACATTGGCTCTCTAGGCACCCTCAAGCCAACCACACCAAAAAGATGCTAGCATTTGACACGGCTTCCGAGACATTCCGACTCATGTCCCAACCCTCGCCAGACAATACCGTGAGGACATCCTTATTTGAGCTCGATGGGGAGCTCTGCGTCGCGGCTATATCACAGAGCTTGACATCCCTGGACATATGGGGCCTACAAGACTACAAGGCGGAGACCTGGACATTGCTCCATCGGGTTCATGTGCCGATGCCCGTACTTTACAAACGCCATGAAGTATCGGTGAGCAAGGTAATTTCTCTTGGGAACGGTGCCATCCTCATCGGATGTCCTAAATGTGACGTGGCCAGGATGTACCATCTCAAAGACAAGAGGATGATTTGCGATGATTTCACATTCGGTAGTGTAGTACATCCCAGATTCTTGGTATTTAATGAGAGCCTCGTGCCACATGCCTTTTTTGACTCCCCTCGCTGCCCGGATCTCGAGACTATATACTTCTCCTAAGGGCATGTACAATGATTAATAAGATAGTCTTATCTTAAATCTTGCATTTAATTTAGAGATGACAAAAAAACATGTCTATAATGGGTCATCTATTTGCTTTATCTTCAATAATTAGTTATTCCTAAAAATGTGGTGAGACATATTGTGCTAAAAGATCATCTCTTGTCTTCTCTTAAATAAGAGAAGACAAGCCTTTTCTAATGATTTCTCTCTCCTCCACCTCATCATTCGTCCTACGTGGCATTTTTAAGATAGAACCATTGTACATGCCCACGTCCGTTCATGAGCGGGCCGGAATTACACGCAACACCGACCGAGCTCCTCCCGTCCGCCCTCAGTTTAAACGAGGCCAGACGCCGGCCAAGCTCCTGCCGTCCGCCCTCTATTTACACGAGGCCAGACAGACAGCAGGCAAGAATCGCACCCCTCCGCCGCTCCCCCATCTCCTCCTTCACCATTTTCTCCACTCTTTCGATGGCTTCCGGGGAGCCGTTCTCCGTCATATTACCCGGCTGGGTGGCCCGCCGAGCCTTCCGGATACGGGCGAGGCCGCTCGGTGCTTCACCAACCTCGCTTGGCCTGACGGAGCCAGTTGCCGCCCCAAGCAGGCGCGTGGTTCAGCAACTCACCGCTCCAGTTCAGCTCGATGAGGAGTGGCAAGTTGCTGCACGCCGGCACGGCGGCGAGCACACCGGTACGGGCGTCGTCGCTGCCGTGTCGTACCGCGCCACCAGTGTCTGCGGTGCCGCGCCTCCCGTGTCTGTGGGCGCGCCTCCCGTGCCTGCGGCAGCGCCATGCAGGCAGAGACAGAAGCCGGGTGCGTGGAGAGCGACGAGTCGGTGACCAGCTTCTCCGTGTCCGCCGCCATCATCGAGGAGAAGTAGAACACGGGAGGCCACCGCCACTTGGGTCCCATGAAGGCCACCGCCGAGGCGATGACTGCGCATTCAGGTGGTTTCTTTGCTGCTTCGTCTCTTCCGAGGACCTTCGTCGACCCCGCAAGTGTCTGCCGGACATGAGGAAGACAAAGGGATCCGCGGGCGGCCATTTAGATTTATGTACTCCCTCTCCAGCTGGCGGGAAATATTTGTTCTAAGAATGGATAAATTTTATGTATCTATAACTTAAATAAGTCTAGATACATCCATTTTTAGGACAAGTATTTCCGGACGGAGGGAGTATTAATTATACCAAGGGAGTCGGATTGGCACCGCTTAGTTCATGTAAATGTAATGAAATCCATCATGTTTATATGAACATCCGGCTTTTTTATACGAAATCCTTCATGCTTATATGAAATCAGTCCGTGTTTGCACGAATTTCATCTGGTTGGTTAGAGTTGTGAAAATGTATGCCGCTGGCGTTTGATGTCGTCCTCCGCGGAAGGAAGCGGAAGGAAATTTGCCAGCTGCCATTAGAGTTGCTCTTATGCTGGAAATAATAGAGTGACATCCAATCCATTTGAGTTAATTGCGTGTATGATTGTCCCTCTATAAAAAAGTTAATTGCATTTACAGTGTACATGTGACCTGCAGGGTGGCTACAGCTTCATACAGAAAGTTAAAAAGAAACAAATCCATCCTTAATCTTGTATTCTAAGTACTCAGTGAGCTTCCACTGTCAGTACAGTAACGAAAGAAGTATATATATTAAATAAGTAATATATAATATAAAAATCTAAAGTTAAAGACAGAATTCGAACTCATGTCATCGCGTTGCGAGCATCCGGCGCTAACCAGTCCAGCACATTTTTGTTGTAGACCATGCTGGAAATATATCTCCATGTCTACTCTTATACTCCATCTGTTCCTAAATATTTGTCTTTTTCAGATTTCAAATGGACTACCACATACGGATGTGTATGTAAACATATTTTAGAGTGTAGATTCACTCATTTTGCTCCATATGTAGTCACTTATTGAAATCTCTAAAAAGACAAATATTTAGGAACGTAGGGAATAGAAAACAGAGTTGGTGATGATGGTGTGCATGTCATCCTACAATATAGGCCGTCGGATTTATATCTAACGGATAAGAAGGAAACTATGGCAATTTTGCAAAAATATACCCACACCCATCTCCACGTTCGCAAATACAGCCTTCCCTCGTTCATCATTTTCTCTCACAAAATAAACTACTCGTACAAATGCAACTTGATGTTCCGTGCAACGCACAGGCATCTAGCTAGCTTCTTTTGAAATAGTTACTGCGATAATTGGGTTGAAGTGATATATTTTATGTCTGCCCCGAATGATTTCAGATTCACTAGTAGTAACAAAGAAAAGGTTGCCTTGTTAATTAACAGAAAACAGGGTGAAAACTATCACATGAGGCGGGTAAAAACGAGGCACACTGGGTTCAGCGTCATCGTCACTATAGCTGTGCGCGCGCGAGAAGTCTACATATCGAGGGGGCTACTGAGTGAGGCACATAGGCAGAATGTTCGAGAGAGAAACCAATTGACAGATTACGATCACATCGAGTTGTCACCCTTCTGCTGTCATTTTTGGGATGGGGGGAGGGGAAGGGAGAGAAAGACGTATCGAGAGTGTGCGCGGTAGGCACAGAGGCACAACTAGCGAGTGTGTGTGTATGTGTGTGTGTGTGTGTGCTTGAAAGAGGAGTAGATAGATTACTATCAAGGTCGAGGTGCCACCCTACTCCTTCGGTGTCGGGTAGTGTGTGTGCGTGTGTGTTTGAGAGAGAAGTCAGTCGATAGATTAGTATCAAGATCGAGGTGTCACCCTACTCCTTTGGTGTTGGGAAGTGTGTGTGTGTGTGGGTGGGTGTGGGTGTGTGTGTGGGGGGGGCAGTGACACTTACATATCTGTACTCTTATAAAAAACAGAGTTGGTGATGATGGTGTTCCTGCCATCCTACAATATAGGCCATCCGATTTATATCCGACGGAGGAAGGAAACTGTGGCAATTTTGCAAAAAGATACCCACACCCCTCTCCGCATTTGCAAATAAGGCATTCCCTCGTTCATCCTTTTCTCCCACAAGATAAACTACTCATGGAAATGCATCTTGACCGTGCAACGCATGGGCATCTTGCTAGTAGGGAGAAGGAGTTTGTGTGACACATATCTCGCTATATTAAGGGATAGGTAGATAGCATTTGTGTGAGGCATACTTAAAGTATCACGAAGATAAACAAACGGTGTGCATGCAAGTGCCGGAAAAAATGAAGCGAGAAACAATGTGTGCGCACGCGCGCGTGTGTGTGTGAGTGAGAGAGAGAGAGAGAGAGAGAGAGCGGAATATCAAAACAAAAGGTGCTCTGCTGAAATCCCATTGTATGTATTCATATGGTTCCGGAACTCGAGTTAACCTTAGACATATGTGTGAGAGACATTATTATACTTTGAGACGTTAGTGGCTGTGGGTGGGCGGAATTAAAGGGTGGGCGCGTTCGACAGAGAGAGCGTGTGTGTTTCTGTGTGAGAGACTTGTAGGACGGGGTAGAAAGATGAATTCTAACCTTAACGGAGGGAGAGAAATACACGAAGTGCGCGTGTGTGATTCCGATGCCCACAGGGAAATGAGATATGTATGCGTGTGAGAGAGATTGCACAATTCATTCACGTATCACTATCTAGCGATCGTGGACGTGGATCGCTTGAACATAAATCAATATCTACTTCGTATCGTGGCCAAAGGTACAATATCAATTCAACGCTATAAAGATTGGACACTCACATATCACATTTTTTCTATTTAAATAAACCTTTTCAGTTGTGCATGCCAAAATTACAGTGATGTTTCTTCAAACAACCAATGTAGCTATCATGTACATGCATCATTGTTATTCTTGCATTCAAATTCATTAGTCTTGGATGATTTAAGGTTCTATTATGAAATAAAATATGTAATATCTATTATATAATTTAGACAAGAGGCAAACAAGCTATTACGTTTGTCCACATATGCTAATATTATTTGTACCGTTTGATGAGAATACTAACGGCTTAGATTTAATAGTTTTACGTAACACATATTTAACCTGTATATGTGCCAGCACATTGAGTTGTCACGTATATGTATATATAAGGCAAAGAAAATTAAAATCAAGAAGGTATAAAGTACAGCAGACTAAGAGACACGTACGCCAAGTCATGTGTGCAAAATCGGGAACATAAAGCCATAATCCATCACGTTCCTTCCTCACAAAAAAAACCAACACGTTTCTACATAGAGAACTATACTACGATTCTGTTTGCATGCACCTAATGATAAGGATATATCATTATCTTTATCTTTACCTAATAAAAAAGCAAATTAGGTTTCTTTCGTCCGTCATGCCATTTTTCAGAAAAGTCTCTCTATTTCAGAGAATTCAACCCGCAGTCCTGTTTTAAATTAAAACGAATAGTTATTTTCGTATTTTACACAAAAGTCCCTGTCTTTTTTTGAAATCAACCCGCCGTTCGGATTTAAGTCACACCCGAACCGTCATTTTACATTTTTCGAAAAACCCCTGATGTTTTAGGTAATTCATCCACGGATCATATTTAAGTCAACAAATGCTTTTTAAAATCATCCATATCTTTTAAACCGTAACTCCGATTTGAACATGTTATATATGAAATTTGATTAGAAAAATATGTAGAATATGAATATGAGATTATTTTTACCTTTTAAGTATCTTTAAATATTATTTTGGAATATATTTGAGTCAAACCAAATGATTTTCTAAATTATCTGTATCTTTTAAATCGTAACTTCGATTTTAACATATTATATATCAAATTTTATTAGAAAAATGTGTGAAATCTAAATGTGATGTTAATTTTAATTGTTAAATATTTTAAAATGTTGTTATGGAAGCAAACTTATAATTTATAGCGCAAGATCCGTTTTTCCATACCGGCGGCGATTCGGATTGCAAATAAACACTCCACTATAACCATATACGAAAAAGAAATATCGATAACTACACGTGCATACCTCTGAAAAATGTCGCAAGGGAAAACAACAGATTTCTCATCGCGAAAGTGAGAGAAAGCGAGAGAGAGAGGGGGAGAGGGAGGAGAGAGGGAGAGAGAGACGCCTTAGGATTAACCATATTCAACACACATTTTTTATTGTTTTATGTGAACACCGAGGCCATTGCCGGCGAGGGTGAGAAGGAGGATAAGCGGCAACACAAATATGATGCCTCGCAAAAATAAAGAAGATAGACCTATTGTGGTCTTGAGTGATGGTTGTTGAGTTAAGAGTATGTGTTATGTTTTCTCTCCCGTTGCAACGCACGAGCTCTTTTGCTAGTGAATTAATAAAACAACAAGGACACGTGCATTACTTCAGTCAGACATCGCAAACCAAACGACCAGGCGGCAGTTTTTATAGAAATACGTACCAGTGGTAGCCATATATCAAAACGGAACACCGGTTATTAAAAAAAAAACTGAACACGGCCAATATATCTAAACTGAACACCGGCCAGGCCAACTAAAAAAACTAAGCCCAACCACACAAGGAGGCGAGCGTGTACCGCAACCATTCTGTAGAGCTTACATATGTGAATATATATATATATATAGGTAAATTGTTTGGGGCACCTAGGTGCTTGGGCACCTAGGCCCATTATGGCAGGTGATTTTTATTAGTGCATGGCGTATAATTCATGAAATAATAGCTTTCCATTTTCATTTGCATGCAGTACTAGCCTTCACAGTCAATGATTGCTTTCCAAAAAATAATTAGGTTGATTTCCTAACAATAATTCATTTCCAAATATTATGTCTAATGAAAATATGAACATACGCAGGCTAATATACACATACGCATGCTATTATATCTAATGAAAATATGGACATACCAGAAGTATTATACTTAATGAAAATTATACATATACCCACGGTATTATATGTAATAAGAATATACACATACCGGAGGTAATATACCAAAAGAAAAATTATGGATATACCTCGGCATATTCAAATACCTATTAACATGACGTAATGAATATACCTTGAAATATCATGAGTATGTAGATACCTCGACATATCATGAGAATGTATGTAGATCTGCTATGTATATACCTAAATGGTGTACGTACTCCAAATCATTGACACATGCCCGAGGTATCAAATACCTACTAACGAGACACAATGTATATACCCAGAAATATTATGAGTATGCGGATACCTCAAAATAAATTTGACATGTACGTCGTAAGAATTTGTCCTAGGCATCATACTCGTAATTTATATACTCAAATTAAATATAATACCCCCAAGATGATAATAAATACGATGTACCAAAGAAATGATATACCCGCAATATCATATTTGGAATATATGTAATCCAAATTTGTCCTAGGTATCATTTTCGAAATTTATATACCCAAATTATATGATATACCAAAATAAATATAATACACCATGAATATGATATACCCCAAGATGGTATACACATATAAATATAATATACCTAAAATAAATATGATATACCCCAGGACTAAAGCAAGAGAAAGACGAGTTGAGTCATGCAAATTTGGATCTCAAAGCCAATTTTTTATAAAAATAAATATATAAATCATATTGAAAAGTTTTCATTTTCTTAATACATATTTCAACCTTATTTTAGAATATCATAATGACAAGATTTACATACAAGCCGAATACATGAATATACAGGTGGACTGGCTTTTAGAATTGTTGACACTCAAACAATGTATTTATAATTTCTCAAGAACTAGGACTCCAAAATAAAATTCCAGTCAAAATCTATCTTCAAAGCAATTAAGATAAACCAAGTCATGCAGAATTAGCGGCCAGTCTCTAAAGAAATAATTACTGATGAGAGATAGGTTTCACAATCTCTACTCCTAATGAAGCAGTTGGTAGTCTCCGCCGATCAATTTTCGTCCCACCAGAGACGGTTTTTTTCGTCCTCGATCCCACCTCCCGCGTCCCATCGATTCCCCCCTCCGCCCTCGAACCAGGAAAGAAAAAACGGTAGGCTCCCACGATGTCCATTGCTAAACCCTCCGGTTGATCAAAAAAACTCGTTCTGAAAAAATCTACGAAAATAAACCTACGAAAAATAAACAGACGCTCGCACCACTCCTATCGATCCCCTTCCTATCGACCACCTCGGCTTGTCCCCCTGTCACAACTCTCCCTCTCGTCATATCATTCATTCGTCCGCCCCACGTGTGGCGGTTGGTGTCCTGTCCGGCGATTGCGGAGGCGATCGCGGTAGGGTTCCGATCTAGGGCGCAGCCTGCGTGCTCGGGGAGGACTCGATCTGCTCATCGTTCCTCAGCGATCACAATCAAACCTGATCTTGTTTTCTGTCCCATCCACCAAAGGCCTTCCGTGTGTTCCTAGGGCATACGGTCGTAAACCACAAACCCTAGGAGGCGGAGGAGGTGTGATGCTGGTCGGGGCGTGATGGAATGGGTGGCGGGGCTGATGAAGGGGCTGTGGTTGTCGGAGGAAGAGAAGAAGGGGTAAAGATTAGATTGTTTGCGAAGGAAAAAGGGAAGAGCATTGAGTTGCAGGCGGTGGGGAAGGTTGTGTCAGGTCGGCTTGCGCACTCAGATGCCATCCGCTTGTCGCTGGGTAGGGTTTGGTGCCCCATTAAGGGCATCGATTGCAAGGAAGTGGGAGAGAACCGTTTCATGTTTACGTTCTACCAAGACTCCGGGAAGAGGAAAGCGCTTGATAATGGGCCGTGGATGTTCGACAAAAACTTGGTAGTAGTGGAGGATTTTGTGCCCAGGAAGAGAATTGAGGATTATGAGTTTAATAACATTCCGATATGGGTGAGGGTTTATAATTTACCTCTTGGGATGATGAATGCGGATTCAGCTAAGTGTTGAGGTATAAACCTTAGAGCCACCCGCCAGAAGAGGCCGGGTTACTCGTAAGGGTCATCACTTGAAGCCCGGCGCCAAACTTGAAGACGGTGGGCCAAAGATGGGCTTAAGACCCGGAGATGGCTTAAAGCCCGTAGTGATAAAACCGCCGTAAGGCGAGACTTGTAGTATAAGGCAAGAATAGTTGAGAGTCCGAGCTGGACACTTTTATGAGCCGGCCGGGACTCTGAGGGCCGCTGGGCGTCAACCTCTCTATATAAAGGGACGACCCGGCAGCGGTTTAGGGACAAGAAAGATCTCATCGAGAGTCGGGCATAGCAGTTTAGCTCCCTGGTCATCGAAACCCTAATCAATACCACACCAACTGGACGTAGGCTTTTACCTTCACCGTAAGGGGCCGAACCAGTATAAACCCTCGTGTTCCTTGTCCCGTTAACCCCTCCAAGCTTCCTAGCGGCGATGGCTCCACGACTAAGTCCTAGCTTGAGGACATCTGCCGTGACAATTCCACGACAGTTGGCACCCACCGTGGGGCCAGCGCACGGTGGATTTGAGTTCTTGAAGGGCAGCTTCGAAGGGCTCAAGGGATACGCTGTGGGCCGGATGACCAAGAGTCGTCGCGGCAAGCTCTACATAGACGATACAAGCTGGGGCCCCGACGTCGGCTCAATCGAGTACGGATACCGGGTCCCCTTCGGTGGAATTCATGTTTTCATTGGCAAGATTGGTGAGCCGGGCCCTGAGCCGGATCTCTGCGCCGATCTCATCGAGACGGCTCAGCGCGCACGACCCGCCCGGGCCCTGCCTGCCTTGAGGCATGCTTTTCTGGGATGTATCCATGGAGGGCACTCTGACAGATCTGGATCTAGTGATGAGACGGCCGCCGGCTCTGACGGCGAGTCGTCCACAGATGAGTCAAACTCGTTGTATCAACTTCAAGATGGTAGGCTCATGGGTTGTTCCGATGGTGACAGTATTCCGGACCCGTTTGAGCCGCCGAGCCGGGTCGGGATCTTCATGGCCGGTGCGCAGCCTGTTCAGAACCCTGCTGCTGGGGCAGGAAACCCGGTGCCCTCGCCGGCTCAGGTGCTGATGGATCTCACGGACAAGATGACGGCCCTGTTGACCGCCGCGGTTGACCCTGCGGATCAAGCTCAGCATGACGCGGAGGTGGCGCAGTTAAGGTTAGATCTAGTGAAAGCCAAAGAGGATCTGGCAGCGGAAGGGATCAGGATGGCTGCGGAAAGGGCGGCTCTCGACGCCCAAACCCAGTTGATTCAGGCGCAGTCCTTCCGGCTCACGATGGATCAAAACGCGTCCAATGAGGTCATGAGAAGGAGGCATCAAAAAGCCCAATCTCGACTCCCTCCGGTTTACGATCCTCGAAACCTCTTCAACACGCCAGGTGCAGGGTCTAGTAACCCGCCAGGGATCATAGTGCCCGAGTCAGGGACCCCTGTTCAGCCACAAGTGATGGGGCCTCCCCGGGTGAACCCTGCCCCGCCTCAGTATGTGCCAATACCACCGGGTCATTATGCTAACCCGCTGGAGAACATGGTTGCCGCAGCAGCACGGCTGGCGGCCCTCCCAATTGACGGCGACTCTCCGACGGCTATTGAAACCCGCCGGGTCAGGGAACTCCTTCAGACAGCACTGGCGCAGCAAGAGGCGTACTCTTACAGCCGGGACAGGATCCACTCGACCCCTCGTCCAGGCCGGAGCCCGAGTTATAGCAGACACATGGTCTCAGCGACCGGCTCAAGTAATGTCCGACGCCATGACCCGCCCCCTGGCCATGGCCCGGTTCATAACGGAGCCTTTCACGTAGCAGACCAAGACAGAGCACGGCAAGAGGCGGAGCAGGTGCCTCAGTTGACGGCTTACCAGACTCCCCCGGCTTATCCGACGACTTCCGTCGACGTGGGTATCCCTACCAGGACTGGAGGTGTCCCTTGCTTAGTGCCAGCTCTCCGCAATGAACGTCTACCCAAGGACTTCAAAGGCCTTAGGAAGGTGCCTAATTACACGGCTGACTTACAACCCGCAGTCTGGATCGAGAGTTACGAGATGGCCATGGAACTGCTGGAAGTCAGTGAAGCGGCAATGACCAAGTACTTCACCATGATGTTAGATGGGACTACCCGCACTTGGTTGAAAGGGCTACCACCGAATTCCATTGGGTCTTGGCTGAGCTGAAAGCCCGGTTCATCAAAAACTTCAAGGATACCTGTAGGCAGTCTATGTCAATTGTGGATTTGACTAACTGTAAGCAGCAGGAGGGTGAGTCTACGACACATTGGGTTCGCCGGGTTAAGGAGATAATACATTCATCTGATAAGATGGATGCCGGCTCTGCAGTCTTAATGTTGGAACAGAATTGTCGCTTCGTGCCCCTGAAGATGAAACTCGGGCGGCTTAAGCGCGACTGCAGTGATATGGGTACACTGATGGCGGCTCTCGTCAAGTACGCCGATTCTAATAGTACCAAGGACCCCGCTTCGGATGATGAAAGGACAGGGAAGGGAAAGAAGAACGGCAATGGCAAGGGTCCTCAGCATAACCCGGGGAACCAAGGAGGTGGCAAGCGCAAGGCCGACGGCAGCCTAGAGTTCGTAGCCAACGCCAGCTCACAGGGTAATAACCAGCGACGCAAGGGGAGGCCCCCTCCCCGAGCCGGCGGGTCAGGCCCGACGCTGGAGCAGCTGTTGAATGAGCCTTGTCCAAGGCATGGCTCTAGAGAGAAGCCAGCTACTCATCTATGGAAGGATTGTGCAATCATGAAGGCCTTTAAGAATTCCAATGCCTTTAACGGCAACAATGGCCCGGGCGGTGGCTCAGGCGCCGGCGGCTTTCATGGCCCGGGCGGCGGCTCAAATTCTAATCCTCAGAATGGTCAAGGGGGCTTTAATCAGCAGTCGGGCCAGGGTCATCAACAGCAGCAGGGGGGTTATCAGGCCAATCCAAAGCAGCTCAGCGGTGGACAGTATCATGTGTTTACCACCAGTTTGTGTAAGCGAGCTCAGAAGCTTCATAAGAGGGCTGTGAATGCTGTTGAGCCGGCGGTTCCACGCTACTTGCGGTGGTCTGAGCAGCCTATAGTGTGGAGTAGGGAGGATCACCCTCCCCCCCCCCCCCCCCCCCGTGGATAATCCGGGTCACTTGGCCTTGGTGGTGGCTCCTCAGGTGGGAGGATATAAGTTCACTAAGGTGCTCATGGATGGAGGCAGCAGCATCAACATCCTCTATTATGAGACGTTCCGTCGTATGGGGTTGATTGATAAGAACCTCAGCCAGTCAAACACTATTTTCCATGGTGTGGTACCTGGTAAGTCAGCTTATCCAGTTGGCAGGATCGAGTTGGAAGTGGCCTTTGGAGATGAGCACAACTACAGGGTGGAAAAATTGACCTTTGAGGTGGTCAAGATAAGAAGTCCGTACCATGCCATATTTGGGCGGCCGGCTTACGCCAAGTTCATGGCACGGCCGTGTTACGTGTATTTACAGCTCAAGATGCCGGGTCATAATGGGACCATTACGGTTCACGGCAGCCGGAAGGTGGCCCTGGAGTGTGAGGAAGGCGATGCAGCTTATGCAGAATCTGTTTGCGCAACGGAGGAGTTGAAGTTTTACAAAGACAACGTTGACCCAACAGATATGACCTCTCTGAAAAAGCCGACTACGGAGCATGAGCCGGCAATGAAATTTAAGTCGGCTGATGAGACTAAGCTTGTTGATTTCGTTCCAGGAGATTCATCTCGGCAGTTTAGCATCAGTGCCAATCTGGATCCAAAATAGGAAAGCGCGCTCATCGAGTTCATCCGTGAGAATAGGGACATTTTTGCATGGAAGCCGTCCGACATGCCAGGTGTACCTAGAGAACTCGCTGAGCACACTCTCAATGTTGATCCGAAATTTAAGCCGGTCAGGCAATTCCTTCGGTGGTTTAATGAAGAGAGGCGGAAAGCTATTGGTGAAGAGGTGGCCCGGCTCTTGGCGGCCGGGTTTATCGTTGAAGTCTTTCACCCAGAATGGTTAGCTAACCCGGTGCTCGTACTCAAGAAGAACGGCACCTGGCGGATGTGTGTGGATTACACGGACTTGAACAAGGCGTGTCCGGCTGATCCTTTCGCCCTTCCCTGTATTGATCAAATCATTGATGCTACGGCGGGTTGTGAGCGCCTAAGTTTCTTGGATGCTTATTCTGGATATCATCAGATTAAAATGGCAGTTAAGGACCAGGAGAAGACGGCGTTCATCACTCCCTTTGGAGCCTTCTGCTATGTGTCTATGCCCTTTGGACTCAAGAGTGCACAGGCGACTTATCAGCGTTGCGTGCAGAACTGTCTTCATAACCAGATTGGGCGCAATGTTCATGCTTATGTGGATGATATTGCGGTTAAATCCAGGAAGGAGGAAACTTTGATAGATGATCTGAGGGAAACCTTTGATAATCTCCGGATCTACAAGATGATGCTTAACCCGGCCAAATGTGTTTTTGGTGTTCCTGCAGGCAAGCTCTTGGGTTTCTTGGTTTCTAACAGAGGCATTGAAGCTAACCCATAGAAGATCAAGGCCATCACCTCCCTGGCTAAGCCGGCGTGTATAAACGACGTCCAGCGCTTGGCGGGTCGTATTGCTGCTTTAAGCCGGTTCAGAAGCCGTTTGGGTGAGAAGGCCATGCCGTTGTATCAGTTGATGAAGAAAACTGATGACTTTGTCTGGAATGATGCAGCTAATACTGCTTTTGAGGATTTGAAGAGACAGCTGGCCGAGCCCCCAGTCCTTGCTGCTCTGGTTAACAAGGAGCCTTTATTGCTGTATGTGGCTGCTAACACCCGAGCCGTCAGTGTGGCCGTGGTGGTGGAGCGCAAGGAAGAGGGTAAGGAGCATCCGGTTCAGAGGCCGGTTTATTATGTCAGCGAAGTACTCATCGAGTCCAAGCAGCGATATCCGCATTGGCAAAAACTTGTTTATGGTGTGTTCATGGCAAGTCGGAAGCTTAAGCATTATTTCCAGGGTCACCCCATCACTGTGGTCAGTTCTGCCCCCCTTGGAGATATCATTCAGAACAGGGAGGCCACAGGGAGAGTGGTTAAATGGGCTATAGAGCTCGGACCTCATGGTCTGAAGTATGTGCCACGCACTACTGTTAAATCTCAGGCTTTGGTGGATTTCATCAATGATTGGACAGAGCTACAAGTGCCCGAACAAAAGCCGGATAACACATATTGGACTATTCACTTTGATGGGTCCAGGCAGTTGGAGGGCTCGGGGGCTGGAGTAGTATTGGCTTCCCCTAAGGGTGATAAGTTCCATTATGTGCTACAATTGATGTTTCCTTGTACCAACAACGCAGCTGAGTACGAGGCCTTGCTCCACGGTCTTCGGATGGCTAAGGAGATGAGCTTGAGCCGGGTAAGGTGCTTCAGCGACTCAGACTTGGTGGCTCAACAAGTATCAGGAAAGTGGGACTCCAAGGACCCTCTCATGGCGGCTTATCGCCGCGAGGTTGATGCCATTGCTGGGCACTTTCAGGGTTACCAAGTAGAGCACATCGATCGCAGGAAGAACGAGGCGGCTGATGCTTTAAGCCGGCTGGGCTCTCAGCGAAAACCGGTGCCGCCTAATATTTTCCTGGACGTCCTGCATAACCCTTCTATTAAGTTGCCTACAGAGGAAGACTTGGCTGTCCCTGACCCGGAGGCACGACTGGTGGCGGCTCTCCACATCATACCGGACTGGACAATGCCCTATCTGGCTTACATGACCCGGGGAGATTTGCCTGAGGATGAAACTTTGGCCAGACAAATAACCCGGCGATCTAAGTCAATGATTGTTATCAATGGTGAGTTGCATCGCCGCAGTGTTACGGGAGCGTTCCAGCGTTGTGTCTCCCCTGAGGAAGGTCAAGAGATCCTGCGTGAAATTCATGAAGGGGATTGTGGCCATCACGCCGGCTCAAAGTCTCTTGTGGCCAAGGCTTTTCGTCATGGTTTTTATTGGCTGACGGCTCATGCTGATGCGGAGGACTTGGTCAGTAAATGTGATGGTTGCCAAAGGTTCTCGCGACGGGCTCATGTGCCGGCTCAGGAGCTGAGGATGATCCCAATTACTTGGCCCTTTGCGGTCTGGGGGCTTGATATGGTTGGGCCTTTTAAAAGGTCCAAGGATAAGAAGACCCACCTCTTGGTGGCAGTTGACAAGTTTACCAAGTGGGTTGAAGCAGAGCCAGTTAGCAAGTGTGATGCAGCCACGGCAGTTCAGTTTATGAAAAAGGTGATCTTTCGCTTTGGCTTTCCACACAGCATTATAACTGACAATGGTACCACTTTATCCAAAGGCGCCATGGAGGAGTTTTGTCAACGAGAGCATATTAGACTTGATGTTTCATCAGTGGCTCACCCTCAGTCCAATGGTCAAGCTGAGAGGGCTAATCAGGAGATTCTGAAAGGCATCAAACCCCAGCTTTTGGTCCCTTTACAACGGACGCCGGGTTGTTGGGTGGAGGAGTTACCCTCCGTGTTATGGAGCATCAACACTACTCCTAACAGGTCTACAGGTTTCACGCCTTTCTTCATGGTTTATGGAGCGGAAGCAGTCCTCCCCAGTGACACACGTCATGACTCGCCTCGAGTGGCGGCTTATGTTGAGATGGATAATGAACAGGCGCGCCAAGATGCTCTTGACTTGTTGGACGAACAGCGTGATATGGCAGCAGCTCGCTCAACGATTTACCAACAGGACCTGCGCTGTTATCATAGTCGCCGGGTTAAATCTCGGGTCTTCCAGGAAGGCGATCTGGTGCTCCGGCTCATACAAGATCAAACAGATGCGCACAAGCTATCCCCGCCTTGGGAAGGGCCCTTTGTGGTCAGCAAGAATTTGCACAACGGGTCATATTACCTCATTAACATTCGGGAGCACAAAGATTCACCTAAGTCGGAGGAAGAGACCCGTCGGCCGTGGAACATAGCTCAGCTTCGGCCTTATTACACTTGAGCCACCGGCTCATAATGTACATATTTCTCTAAGCCATGTATATATTATGATAAGCAATAAAGCAGGACCTCTGTCCTTTTTCCTCCTCCAAAGATGAATGTGTTGCTTTCATTACAAGATCATGTGATAACTTGAAGGAGGATCCGGCTTATGATCGTATTCGAATCTAGCCATACACAATATAGTCATTTGGGGGCTTCCTGTTCAAACATAGGTCGTATTCGAACCAAAGAGAGCATAGCTGTCGATACCCGTTTGATTGGCAAAGTGCCGAGCTCATTGGGGAGTTTTCTTTGATCATATTTGAATCATAGTTTAACCCCTTTGGGAACCGACGTGAATCGTATTCGAATCAGCGTCGTTAAACAATTCTTAAAGTCATTTGGGGGCTTCCTGTTCAAACATGGGTCGTATTCGAACCAAAGAGAACATAGTTGTCGGTACCCTCTTGATTGGCATCGCCACACCCACTGGGGGCTATATGATCGCATTCGAATCCTAGCATAACCCCTTTGGGACGGGTTTCTGGTCATATTTGAACCGGAAGCCCCTAAGTTCTTCTGATTTATAGTGAGTTCTTCTGATTATTTCAGGTGTGCCCGGCGGGTCTCACTTTGCCGGCTTAACTTTGATTTGTAGTACTAGTCGAATACAATCGGCGTTATTGAGACTGGTAAACCGGAATTGAGGTACCAACCTTATTACCCGGGTTATCTAAGCCGGAAGTGTGCTTGTAGGCCGGTAAGTGTGTTATTACGGCTATATCAAGGATGTAATTGAGGACCAGTCTTTTTTGATTCATATTCTGGGTTATATGTCTAAAACTATGATTCTCAGTGCGGTAAGCCGCCTAGAAACTTGTGATTTGTCCTTCTATGCAGGATAGTTAAAGGCAACTATTTGAGCTTAAGGAAAATGAATGATCGATTATGACCCGGGGAAATATAAAGGAGACAACTTCAATGGACTTCAGCATTCAACGCGTGCACGATGGCACGGCAAAGTTTAAGTGTTGGTCCTACTCTATTACAAGACTCATTGAGTCCAAAAGGGTGAAGCATTGTTTAATAAGCCGCCTGCAGAGTTACGATGCTTGCTGGGTTGAAGTCTCCGGCTCATCCCTCTCCTCTCCTCCGGCTGTTCCCAAGACCTGGAAAGTTGACGACTTCCAGTCAATGCCGCTCAGAGCTTCAAATTGAGCTTCCTCGTCAATTAACCCGGCCGGGTCAATCTCCGGGGCGAAGGTGTGCTTACGAGCTGGCGGGACTAAGCTGATAGCTCCATAACGCGGAGTGGGATCCTCTGATTTTCTGCATTGTAACCCGGCTGGTACTTGGTCAGATCTGTGTCGTTTCCAATGAGGGTGGCCACCGGGAGCACGATCTTCACGCAGGCTGCAAAGTCCCTTTGGTCGAAGGGTGTGCCGTCTTCCTTCAAGCTGGGATAGCCGAGGGCAATGTCCGCCGGGTCTAACTCTGGAAGGAATTCCTTGGCCCGGCTCAGAGCGGCGATAGCTCCGGCTCTTGCAGAGGCCCACCGCAGCTCTTGGACACATTGGGGAAGAACGGCAAGCTGGCGAAGAACTTCCGCCAGATGAGTCGGCACCTCATTGGATAGGGCCACCACGGCCAAGGCGTGCTGTGACCCGGTGTAGAGTTGCTCCACCAGGGTGTACACGGCCTTCAACTTGGTCACCACGCTTTGGTTGAGGTTGGCGCTTCTGGGACCTGTTTAACAGAATAAGATAAGCCGCCGACAAGGATGAGTTATGAGATATAAAGATTATAAACTTGATGAAAGCCGGTGAAATGACTTACCGAAGATTGCGGCAACCATCTGGGATACTTGGCGCTTTAAGCCGGAGAGTTCGGCGGTCTTCTCTGTCAGAGCCTTCTCCGCCTGTTCGGCCCGGTTCACCAGAGTAGCCTTTTCTTCGGCCCAAGCTTTCCGTTCAGCGTCAAACTCCGTCTTCAGCTTTTCTTGCGCAGCAATACTGGACACAAATTTGGCATTGGCCTTCCGGGTCTCAGTTTCTTGCGTCCTCAGGCGGGTCTTCAGGTCGGAGATGTCAGCTTCAAGCTTCTTGCAAGCAGCCTGCATCATTTCCGGGTTATAGGATGAACAGTTATTATGCAATTTTAAAGTCCCAAGCACTTTCCAAGCAAAGACACTTGGCACTTGGGGGCTAATGCATATCGAACGTTTCTATTTACAAATTGTCGGTTCAAGCGAGTAAGCCGGAACTTAAGTCTACAACATATTCTATCATAAGTCGTAGACTTGGGGGCTAGAGTATGGTAAGAATAACAAGATAACTGTGCAGTAAGCAAGAAGAAAGAAGAATAGTACCTCAGACTTCTGCTGAATCTGGTTCACCACGCCGATCTCTACATCCCGGCTCTTGTGCACTTGGCTGACATAGCTGGAGACGATCTCCCCGATGTTCAGATTGGCGTAGTCGGTGAGGTCCAGATTAACCCGGCGGTGCTGTAGCAACTCCTCCTTGGCGGAGCACTTGGCCAGTGCAGTAGGTCTCCCCGGCTCAACAAACTCCGTCCGGGTGATTACCACGTCCGGGTCATTGACCGGCTGAGCCGAGCTGGAGGTCTCCGGGTTAGCAGAAGCTTCTGCAGTTGCCTTGTCGGTTGGAGCGGTGGCTTCGGGAGCGGAGGCAGCTGGCGGTTCTTGAGCTGCTACCTCCGGTTCAGGCAAGTCCGGCTCTTCGACCGGCTTGTTCTTCTTCGCCCTCTTGGTGAGCTTTGCCTGGGCACTGAAAGGACAAAAAGGTTAGTACAAAGGTATGAGCAAAGATAAGCACAACAAGAGATGATCATTATTACCCGGGTACGATCTTGAAGGCCGGCAGGCTTGATTGCATCGAGTCACCAGAGGAGGGTGAGGTTTCCTGATAGTTTGAATCAGAAAAGTTGAGCGGTTGACGTATAACACCCGCCAAAGGATGAAAAGGGTACAAGTTGGAGATAACCTCGGTTCGGTGTTTCCTCGATGCGTCGGGTAAGCCGGAGGAGAGGTCAGCGTCCTTGTTGGTCCGGGTGTGCCGCCGGCTCTCATGAGTCTGTTGCTTCAAAATAAATTGAGGATCTTGATAAGCTAAAGGATGAGAAAATCTTACTTTCCGGGTTACCCTTCGGACTTTCAGCCTTGGCAAGGGCTCCGAGTCGGAGGAAAGTATCATTACCTCTTCAACCACCGGGTTACTTGCTCCGGTGTCATCCTGTTGATGAACAGTATTGATAAGGTGGACAGAAATAAACAATAAATACAACAAGAGATTACAGGTTCAGGGGTTACCTCTGACTCGGAGCTGTCGCTTAGTTTCAGCAGCTCTGAAGCAGTAGGCCTACTTCCCTTCTTGCGGGGAGCGGCTCTCTTGGCAGCTTTCTTAGCCTTCCTGGCCTTCTTGGCTGCCTCATGGTCATATTTGACCTTCCAGAATTTGTCATCAGCCTGAAAAATACAATGATGATTTCTTAAAAGATTCAGGTGAAGGATATCTACAGAAGAAGATAAAATGTTCAGATCAGCGGCTTAGCGTTGGGGCTGGGTTGGTCTTGCAGAAGGGGGCTAGCCCAGTCCTCCCGCAGTCTGCCAAGCTCTCATTTAAAAGGGCCTTGGTCATGTCTTCAGCAACGTCTTCAGGAAGATCGTTGCGGCTGTGTCACAGCGGGTCATCTTTCCGGCCTGTGTATTCACACATTAAGCCGGGGCGGCGGCTCAAGGGGATCACCCGCCACGAGATCCAGACCCGGACCAGATCAATTCCGTTGAGACCATTGCCCAGGAGAGCCTTGATCTTGTTGATGGTGGGGAGCAGAGGTTGGCGCTCCGCTTGAGTTAACTTGTCAGACAGAGGGTGAGTTGGTTCCAGACGTGAAGGGCGAAAGCCGGGCAGCGGGCTCTCGTCAGCCGGCGACGTGTCTTGGCAGTAGAACCACGTCTGGTTCCAGTCCTTTGGGTGACTTGGCGGCTCGGCGTAAGGGAAAAGGCAGTCTCTCCGTCGCTGAATGGAGATGCTGCCAAGTTCCAAGCTTGGCCCGTTGGCGCACTCGTTCTGACGGTTCAGGTAGAAGAGCTCTCTGAAGAGCAGCAGGCTGGGCTCCTCTCCAAGGTAGACTTCGCAGAACACTTGGAAGTTGCATATATTGGACACAGAATTGGGTCCTATGTCTTGTGCCCGCAGGTCAAAGAAATTTAGCACGTCTCTAAAAAACTTTGAGCCGGGCGGTGCGAAGCCCCGGCTCATGTGATCCGCAAAAATGACCACCTCCCCGTCCCTTGGCTGTGGTCTCTCCTCTGATGGGTCGGGGGCACGGTAGGACATGACGTCCTTCTTGGGCAGGTAACCCGACTTCACAAATTCCGCTAAGGTCTCGTCGGTGACGTTGCACCTCATCCAATTGCAAGTGATGGGAGCTTTGGGAGCTTTGGGAGGCATGGTGAAAGTCGAAAGCCTATGATAAAAGGAAACATGCCCGGTTTTATTATAAGCCGGAGGAAATTTACAGTTCAATGTTAAAATGGCGGCTTATGGAGGGGACTAATGACATATATCTAGGTGCATCGGGTTATCTAAGCCGTTGGAGGTATTAAGAGTAATTCGATGGTCTTCGACCTTGTCACAGATAAGCCGGAAAATTTTATGGTACATGGCCTCCTTTGAGCCGGAAGGTTCTACGGTGCGTGGTTTCTTTAAAACCGGAAATGTAAACCGCCATGACTTAACGGGTGCAGTTTTTTACTAAGTGTGGTGAAAACAGGTTTCACATGTTGCAGTAAATAATTTGGATCAAAACGGTCGGCTAAAAGGAAAGTTTCTAGACCTAAAACCAGATGCAAAGGAAGTTCTTGGGCTCGAACGAAGCCTTTATGCAGTGAAAAGAGATCTATTCGCATTTGAAATGGGTGCTAAACAGCCGCCGCGTTGGTTCTATACTATCTTAAGATCAAGAAGAGGCAGTAAAAGTGAAAACTACCAAGAACTCCCGAACGACGGCGAAGAACATGGGAAGAACACCAGGAGCTTAACGTAGCTCTATCCTATGAGGAGGAAGGAACTTACGGATGCAGGGGTTCGCCGCGGTTCTCTGGACAGTTCAGGGTGATGCAGCGGCCAAGGACGACGAGGACGTGGAGCTCTGTTGCGGCGGCGACGGCGGCGGAGCTCGAGCAGCATGGGAGCAGCGAGAGGAAGAAGACGACAGAAGGGGGAGAATGAGAAAGACCCGAGGGTCGGGCTACTTATAAGGCCAGACTCATAAGTGGGCGCGAGAAACGAGGAGGCCACGGCGCGGTTATCTCGCCCGAGAGGCGCCTCGATTTTCGGGATGGCAGTAAAGATAAGATCCGTTGCGGATCTGGTGGAGCAAAAAATGGACTTAATGGAAGATGACGTCACGGCGGATTACCCGGAGTCCAGAGGATGACGTCACGCCGGGTTATGACTTTCACACAATTGTAAGCCCGAGATTTTCTGTCGAAAGAATTGAAGATTGACGTGAGCCGGCTCAAATCAATCTGGGGCCTAATGTTGAGGATATAAACCTTAGAGTCACCCGCCAGAAGAGGCCGGGTTACTCGTAAGGGTCATCACTTGAAGCCCGGCGCCAAACTTGAAGACGGTGGGCCAAAGATGGGCTTAAGACCCGGAGATGGCTTAAAGCCCGTAGTGATAAACCGCCGTATGGCGAGACTTGTAGTATAAGGCAAGAATAGTTGAGAGTCCGAGCCGGACACTTTTATGAGCCGTCCGGGACTCTGAGGGCCGCTGGGCGTCAACCTCTCTATATAAAGGGACGACCCGGCAGCGGTTTAGGGACAAGAAAGATCTCATCGAGAGCCGGGCATAGCAGTTTAGCTCCCTGGTCATCGAAACCCTAATCAATACCACACCAACTGGATGTAGGCTTTTACCTTCACCGTAAGGGGCCGAACCAGTATAAACCCTCGTGTTCCTTGTCCCGTTAACCCCTCCAAGCTTCCTAGCGGCGATGGCTCCATGACTAAGTCCTAGCTTGAGGACATCTGCCGTGACAATTCCACGACACTAAGGATATTGGAAACTTTGTTGGTCAATTCGTGGAGGCTGATACGGAGGTGGACGGCAATGCTATTGGGAAGTATCTGTGGATCAAGGTACGCATGAGGATTGATAAACCGCTTATGAGGGGCTTCATGCTAGAGGAGGAGGAGGAAGGGAAGGGGAAGAGGAAGGAGAAGGAAGGAAGTAAGATGGAGGAGGAGGAAAGCGGCTGGTGTCGCTTTGAGTATGAATTCATGCCGGATTTTTGCTACATTTGTGGACTCATAGGTCACGGAGAGAAGGACTGCTCCATAGGACTGCAGAAGGGTGAGAAGCCACAATTTGGGAGGTGGTTAAGAGCGGACATGAACCAGAGGAGGGGCTCTTTTGAGGATGGAGGCTGGAGGGCAGGAGGAAGGGGATCGGGAGGCAGCAGGAGCTTTGGATTCAGCCGGTCAGCGGGAAGGTCAGGGTAGTGGCAGTGATAGTCTATTGTGGTGCAAGGAAGGACCACGTGGCTCTGGCAGGAAGGGACTCAGTGAGGAAGAAAAAGGAGAGGAGGTCACTAGCCCTTCGAAAACCAAGACAAATGAGAAGAAGGGAGGCACCCCGCGGCAGCTTCTGTTGGGGGATGACACTGGGTGCGTGGAGAAGCCAAAGGGGGAAGCCGGTGGTGAGATGGGTGGAGCTGAAGGAATCGATCTTGAGAAACCAAAGGCGATGAAGTCGCGAGGTGCAAATGGGAAGGAGAACCAGGAGGAAGGTCACAACAAGCAAAGTAGGAAGTTTAAGAGGGTGAGGCGTGAAGATAGAGGCACGGGTGAGGCCAAGGCTAGCGATTTTGTGTTGGGAGGAAAGAGAGGAAGGTCAGAGGAGATGGATGACAAGGAGGACAAGAAAGGGAAGGTAGGGATGGAGGTAGAGGAGAGGCAGGAGAGTGTTGACAAGCAGGAGTTGGATAACAATACTAGCACATCGGCCGGGCTGCAGGAGCAGCCCCGCCGGGCACATTGAAAATAGTAAGCTGGAACTGCCGGGGTCTCAGGAATGGCCCGGCAGTTTGCAGCCTCCTCGACATGAGGAGGAAGGAGGAGCCCGATATTTTGTTCCTGGCAGAAACTAAAATGACAGTGAAGGAGTTAGAGCGATTTAGATGGCTTTTGGGCCTTGCAAATATGAATGCATGGAATTAGGATGGAAGGAGCCGTGGAGTGGCTATGTTTTGGAGGAGGGGAGTGGAGGTAGGACTGAGATCTTATGGGCGGTGGCATATTGATGTAGATGTGAAGGAAGAAAGTGGGATGATGTGGCGGCTCACTGGTGTGTACGGGGAGTCAGTGGAGGAGAGAAAGGTGGAGACGTGGAGGATGTTGAGGATTCTCGGGCAACAACATCAAGCGGGGAGACCGTGGTTATGTCTGGGGGATTTTAACGAGATCCTATCTAGTGAGGAGAAGTGTGTGGGGGGGGGCAGCTCGGCCCCAAGCTTGCATGGAGAGGTTTAGGGAGGCATTGGAGAGCTGTGATCTAACGGATATTGGCTACATAGGGGACAAATTTACTTGGTGGAATCACAGCAGGGAGCTAGCATCATACATCTGTGAGAGATTGGATCGTGCAACAGCGAACGAACATTGGTGTGAGGCATTCCCAGAATTTTCAGTGCTCAATGGGAACCCGAGGCACTCGGACCACCGGCCGATGATTGTATGTACTGAAGGACGTGCACGCAGCGTGTACAAGGGCGATAGAAGCTTCCGGTTCGAGGCTTGGTGGCTACAGGAGGAGGGTTGCAGAGAGGTGGTGAAGGCAGCATGGGAGGAGGCTACCATTGGTGGGGGGGACGTGAGCAGCGGAATGCAGTCAGTTGCGGGATCGTTGAGGAGGTGGCAGAGAGATGTAGTGGGTGAACTCGAAGGAAGATTGAAGAAGGCCCGCAATGAGCTGGAAGTGTGTATGCGCGCCCCCATTAGTGAGGAGAAAATTAAGGAGGAGGCTGCACTAAGGTGTGTGGTGGAGGACTTAGAGGAGAAGAAAAACACCAAGGCAAAACAATACTCCATGGTTTCTTGGTTGAAGGAAGGCAACAGGAACACACGGTACTTCATGGCGTTTGCCTCGGCCAGGAAGAAAATGAATAGAATCAAGGAGTTAAAGGAGGAGGACGGGACGGTGGTGAAGGAAGGGGAGGAGCTTTCTAACTATGTCTGCCCATTTTTTCAGGAACTTTTCACGTCCAGCATGGGCAACCGGCTAGATGAGCTCATTGCAAAGGTCAAACCCCATGTCACAGAGCCTATGCATGCCATTCTGGATGCCGAGTTTACACGGGAGGAGGTGAAGGCGGCCCTTGACCACATTGGTGACCTCAAAGCGCCGGGACCGGACGGAATGCCCTCAGTTGTGTACAAAAGGCACTGGGATTTCATGGGTGACCGAGTTGTGAATGAAGTCCTTAGCGTTCTGAATGGGGGGCAAATGCCGGAGGGGTGGAATGACATGGTGGTGGTGCTTATCCCGAAAGTGAAGAGCCCGAGTCGTATTAAGGATCTACGCCCAATCAGTCTTTGTAACGTTATCTACAAGCTTGTGTCGAAGGTGATAGCCAACAGACTAAAGATAGTCCTACCAAATATCATTTCGGATAACCAAAGCGCATTTGTTCCGGGGAGGCTCATCACGGATAACGTGCTCATTGCGTACGAGCTGTCACACTTCTTGTTGAACAAGAGGAAAGGGAAAGAAGGGATTGCTGCCGTCAAGGCTGACATGAGCAAAGCATATGATCGGGTTGAATGGAGTTTTTTGGCAGCGATGCTTTGTAAACTAGGCTTCAAGCAACATTGGGTAGACCTGATCATGAAGTGTGTAACCTCTGTGAGGTACCAGATAAAGGTTAATGGCGCCCTTACCCAGCAATTCAGCCCGTCGAGGGGCCTGCGACAGGGCGATCCGGCGTCCCCATACTTGTTTGCTATATGTGCAGAGGGCTTGTTAGCTCTCCTTCACGATGGGGAACGGAGTGGGCAGATTAGTGGGATCAAGGTTTGCAGCAATGCACCGGTCGTGTCACATCTTTTCTTCGCGGATGATTCGATGTTGCTTATGAAGGCAACTCAGGAGGAAGCTATGGCTATGAGGAATATTCTTGAGCTGTATGAAAATTGTTCTGGGCAATGCATTAACACTGAAAAATCGGCAGTGATGTTCAGCCCCAACACATCAGTATGTGAGAGGAATCGGGTGAAAGGGGCCCTACAGATTGCGAGCGAAAACTGGAATGAGAAATATCTTGGACTGCCTGTACATGTGGGAAAATCCAAAAGGAAAGCCTTTGCTTATATCAAGGGTGCTATGGCTGGACGCATGTACGGGTGGTTAGAAAAGTTGATAGCGAAGACGGGGAAAGAAACTTTGGTGAAAGCTGTTGCTCAGGCTATTCCAACTTTTGCCATGTCTTGTTTCTATCTTACTAAAACGTTCTGTCAAGAACTGAGTTCGCTAATGGGTTCCTACTGGTGGAGGCAGCAGGAGAAAGAGAACACCATCCACTGGATTAGTTGGGACAAGCTAACGAAATCCAAAGCTCAGGGCGGACTAGGGTTCAGAGATATGCACGGATTCAATATTGCCATGTTGTCAAAGCAAATCTGGAGGATGATTGAGCATCCGGAATCTCTATGTGCCCAAATTTTGAAAGCACGTTATTTCCCTAATTCCCATGTGCTCCAGGCTATGCCAAAGGACGGTATCTCCTACTCGTGGCGAAGCCTTCTTCATGGGGTGCAGCTAGTGCGAGAGGGATATGTGTGGCGAGTTGGAGATGGCACCAGCATCAGGATCTGGAGTGAACCATGGCTGCCGCGACCGTGGGCGAGGAGAATAATTACGCCAAGGGGTGGGAATATTTTGGAGTTTGTCAGTGACCTGATCAGCCCAATCACAGGCAGCTGGGACGAACAACTAGTCCGGGACACTTTTTGGAATGTCGATGCGGAGTGTATCTTGCAGATACCAGTCAGGGAGGGGGTCCAAGATTTCATTGCCTGGCAGTTCGATCCCAGAGGTCTGCACTCTGTCAAAAGTGCATATAAATTGCACACCCAGCTGGAGTTGATGGCAAGAGACGGAGGAGCAGGAAGCAGCAATACGGTGCTGGGCAACCTGGATGCGTGCCATGACGATTCTTAGAAACGAATATGGAAACTTCCATGTCCCAGGAATATCCAAATGTTTGCATGGCGCGTTAAACATGAGTCGTTGGCGCTGCGGACAAACTTGGCAAGGAGGGGTGTACCGATTGAAGATACAACATGCCTATTCTGTGGCCGGGCAGCGGAGGATGGAGCTCACTTATTCATAAAATGCAAGGCTGTGAAAGAGGTGTGGAGGGATCTGTCAATGGAAGAAGAAAGAATGAAGATGGAGGACATAACATCAGTGCATGCGATGATGGATTACTTGTGGAGAATCGATGAGCATAAACGAGTTCGCATCCTCACAGCCTGGTGGTTGTGGTGGAGCAATCGCAATAAACCGAGAGAAGGCGAGCTCCCCTGGTATGCGGAAGAGGTGGCGCGGTGTACTCGCAGCTACACCATGGAATACCAGCACATTTTCTCCAAGAAGCCAGGAAAGCAATGTCATGATAGGTGGAGACCGCCTCAGGAGGACATGATCAAGATAAATGTTGATGGATCGCTTGTCCAGGTGAAAACCACGCAGGATGGGGTGTGGTGGCGAGGGATTCAGAGGGCAGTGTCATTTGTGCACGCACAGGTCGCCAGGAGCATGTTGGAGATGCCTTCGATGCGGAGGTCAATGCCATGGCTCATGGTGTCGCTTTAGCTGCGGATCTTGGTATGTTGAGGGTGATCTTCGAGACCGATTTCCAGCTTGTTGCGGACGCAATGGACCTGAGAAGGGCAGACTCTTCGGCTTACTAGGCAGTCATTGAGGATACCAAACTTCAATTGAAATTATGGTTCTCACATCATGTAATAGGGTCCTGTAGGAGAGGGGCAAATACTGTAGCACACGAACTTGCTAGTTTGGGTCGCCTGTGTGAGGTGGAATACTCGTTGCAGTGGGACTATGATGTACCTGCCATGATAGTGGCTTGTGTCCAGGGTGATTTGCCTGGGCACCGTTAAGTTTAAAGCTATGCTTTAGAGCATCTCCAACGGCCGTGCCAAAAGACGCGCGCGCGGTAAACCCAGCTTTTAGCGCGCGCGGGACGTTTTGCCGCGCTCCAGCGGTGGCGGGAAACTCGCGCGCGCGAAAAGGCGGCAGCTCGCGCGCCATTTTTGGCGCACCGCTTTCGGCGCGCCTATAAAATGCGGCGCTCGCCACGCGCCTTTTCCACGACTCCTCTTCCTCTTCCTCTGCCACGCGCGCGTCCACCGCTCCAGTGCCCCGCCACCGACGCGCCACCATGCCGCCGCGCCGCCGAGGAGCGTCGGGCTACCGCGGCATCCGCCTGCGCCCCAACTGCGGGTACTACTCCGAGCTACGCTCCGGCGATCTCCGGCTCGGCCTCGACACCTACGGGACGGCGCGCAAGGCCGCCCGCGCGTACGACGCGGCGGCGTGGCGCCTAGGCAGGCCGCGCGGGCAGATGAATTTCCAGGACGTCTACACGCTCCAGCAGGCGCTGGACGTCGCCCCGGCGTCTCGTCTTAACACGGCACAAGACCGTGCGGAGCACGCTGAGCGGCAGCGCCGCCTCCTCGTCGCCCAGGAGGACGAGCGGGTCATGGCGGAGTGGCGCCGGCGCCACCCGGAGGACGTCGCCTACGAGCAAGTCTACTGGGCAAGGCGCCGCGAGGAGGACACGCGAAGGCGCCGCGAGGAGCGGTTGGACAGGCGTCGACGGAAGGCATTGACGAATGCGCAGTCCGATATCGTTGCAGCAGGTGGGAGGTCGATCTTCACGGCAGACGATGATTGTTGGTTGGACATATGGCTCGATACCTCGGACGACACCGGCGAGGATGATAATGGTGATGATGGTAGCGACTTGGAGTAGTTTATCTATGCAATCTATCTAGTTTTTATCGTTTGTCGTTTTTATCTATGCAATCTATGCTTCCGATGTAAAATACCTTTGTATCGTTTTTATCTATGCAATTTATCTAGTTTATTTTATCTATGCTTCCGATGTATCATCTAGTTTGTGGAATGAGCGCGCGCTGCATTTTTTGCGCGCTGCTGGAGCGGCCGGCGCGCGCTGCATTTTTACGCGGCTGTTGGAGCCAGTGCTGCGCGCCGGCTAAATCAGGCGATGGGCGCGCCGCAAACCAGTTTTTTGCGCGCGGCGCGTTCGGCGCCTGTTGGAGATGCTCTTGCTTAAAAAAAAAACTCTCCCTCTCGTCTAACCCTAGCGCCGCCTCTCATCTCCGGCTGCTCGCCGGTCATCGCCCCGCCAAACGCAGCCGCACCCCCGTCACCCCCGGCTGCTTCCTTGCCTTCCCCGCCGTCCTCGGCCGTAGGACGCCGCCACACTTCCTATCTGCATCGTCCTGCTGGCGGATCGAGGTCACGGCACTGACGACCCATCATCTCCGACGGCGGATCTGGCCGTGGGCGAGGATGCCGAGCCACCTGCTCCAGTCACGGCCATCCCGACTCCTCGTCCACCCCCTGCCCCGTCCGGTTCATTTTGGTTCGTCCTTCATCCCGTCCACGCCGATTTTGTTTACCTTATTACGATGTCCCACCTCATCTCGTGCTCCTGACATGCCGAGGGGGCGAGAGGAGTAAGAGAGCAGGGACGAGTGCGCAGTGGAGGAAGATGCCTGCCGTGAAGCTGCCAAGCGAGAAGACAGAGGAGGAGCGATACTTGCGGAGGCGGCCGAGATCGGGTACTACATCTTCTTAGATCTTTGCCGTCGTCTAGGTCAGGCCTCCCTCAGATGCCCTGATCCTCCATCATCAGGTTCTCCATCTTCTTAGATCTCACCCTTCCGTACCCAATCGGCCAATCCTCTCGAATCGCATCTCACCTGTCTCCGGCCTGACATCTCACCTCTCACAGTATCCTCTCATCTCTCTCCCAGGGATGCCCTGCACTCTCCTCTCTATGTCTGCTAGCGGTGGCGGCTGCCGGAAATAGAGGGGACCAGTGGCAACGTGGAATGGTACCCACGGGCGTTCTGGTACAGCGAGAGAGGAAGCAGATGAATGTGCCACATGTGAGAGGGAGAGGTCTGTAATGGTATCTGGTGGTGGCCTCTTGAAAAGAACCCAAGATTCTCACTAATATCCTGTAGCTTGCTGTGTTCTTCGGGCTCTCTCAAACGACAAGAAGATGAGTTACAGCGAATTATACATCTCACCCCATTGTTTGTACAATGGTATCCACTTTGAGTAGTAGTGTTGTGGGTTGTGGCTAACTGGCTATGTGGATTTGTCAGTGATTTGCTAGCTTTGATGTGTTTCGGTTGGATGAAATGGAGTGTGTTGGTGCAGGTGCGATGCATCCGATTGAGTATAGGAGGACCGAGGACATGTGGTGAGGCGCTGTGCCCTGTGGCACAACAACAAGGGTGCGCACAAGCTGACCAGCGTCTAGCTCCATGGCATCATCAATGACAGAACCAGGTACATTGCCAACCATTCAATTTCCTCTGACTTGGACTGATGCATTCATGGATGATGGTGGCCTGCACGTTCCTTCACAGTTATTGATTAATCATAGCCATACATTGTTGTTTATCATTTTCGTGCCTGCAAACAACTGTGATGTAAACTGTAGGCACCGAAGACATCTCATCATCCTACTATTTTTATCGCACTTTTTTGAAATCAATCTTCTGCATTCAACCCGTGTGAACTTACCTCCTGAATCATCTTACTTAGCAAATACGTATTTTCGTGCAGCATTTAGGACGACCATTAGATCAAAGTATGGTACTGCGATTTTTTGTACTGTTCCACAGATCGATGGCGTAGCTAACACTCTTAATTGTTCATAACATATATTCACATTTGCTCATTTCTGCATAAATTACTGAATTATTATCGGAATGAAAGATAACTTTGTGCAGTCATGATTTTTAAAGCAACCGTGTATTAGGATCTCAAAAATTATGCGCTTCTACATTACTAACTTACTTTCTGGAGAGATATCACCATTAATGATGTATTTTATACTGTTCAAAAGTTCCGTTGGTTTTGCACAAGGTGCTCCCCATAATTAAAAATGTATCCATCTTTGAGTAAAAGAATGGTGTAGGTAACTGCATCTATTTGTTAGATACTGGGTAACAAGCTTGTCAATTTCCTCTCAAGAAATTGGCCAGGTTGCGCTCACAACTGAGCCATATTTACGATGCTCAATATGTTGTTGCTTTTCTCTCTGAATCCTCGTCTATGAGGACCAAGCATGACACAGCAGCGAGGAGGAGGATAAGAAAAATCTCGGAAAGCATGAAATGGGGAAGTTGGTGTGTGTTTGTAGAAGTTGAGCAGTTATTGTCCGAGAAAATGGAATAGCACATCTGCTGATCCATCCCTCTTTTCTGTTACAGAAGTCCACACGAATTCTATGCTATATTCTGATGTTTTCATATACTATAATAGCTTTAGTGATTTATATGACCACACAATGTTGGCTAAAACAGTACAAATTGGCTTTTTAAAAGAGGAACAAATGATCGTCAATGGTGCACTAAACCATGAGAGTGTGGCGCCTTCTGTGTTGTGGACTTGGCATGGGCTGGCTTCTGTGAGTGCCACTGTAACGTTTGTTATTTTGCCTAACTTTCTGAAGTTAAACCATCCTTTCACAAAGTTCCATCTTCTTGTTGAAACAAAGGTTCACTGCTGTGTTCTTGCTGCCATTCCGCGGTATATTGGAGTGTTTCATCCTAATATATGTCTGGTTACATGACCACAAAGAGAAAGAAGGGTATGATGTGTAAGTTACCTTTCTGATACAACCACAATACTATGCCGCTATTATTATTCGAGTTCAGAGATTTGAGACTCTAGACTTTATGGTCCGTTAAATCAGTTTTATTAAATTAACTGAAAAAATAGATTAGCTCACAAGTATCTCTACTCAGTATCTCAGGTTCTGCTTGCAGCTAATTTTTCTTGTAATGGCATCAGCTAAAATATTGGTATGATCGAATTGAGAGAAGTTCTTTCAACATAGAAATGTATTTTCACTGTAAGACAGTAATTGTTAGAATCACAAATTACAAGATGTCATGATACCTGACGAAACTGCTATTGAAATTCGTACACTAATGCAGCATATTCTTTTGATTAGAAGCAAACGTGGACACTCAAGAAGAAGCTGAAAAATCAGTATTGGAACCCAGCGAGGAAATCTGAAAGCATAGACCATGTTTAAGAACTGGTTGTTTTTGTTGTGCTATTTTTAAGAAAAAGGATTGTCTCGAAGGAAATGAAGCTTACCAACAAGGAAATTATGGTGAGGAGCACTCTTCTGCCCCCTTGGTAATACAGAGGTACTCAACTCCAACCCTATCCAAGAAGCGGAATATATCATACTCTAGAGTTTGGACTTTAGACATATTTTATCCTTTTATTATACTCATGGTCGTTTTGGAAAACAGATGCAATGCAAAGCGAGGAAATCTGAAAGCATAGACCATGTTTAAGAACTGGTTGTTTTTGTTGTGCTATTTTTAAGAAAAAGGATTGTCTCGAAGGAAATGAAGCTTACCAACAAGGAAATTATGGTGAGGAGGCACTCTTCTGCCCCCTTGGTAATACAGAGGTACTCAACTCCAACCCTATACAAGAAGCGGAATATATCATACTCTAGAGTTTGGACTTTAGACATATTTTATCCTTTTATTATACTCATGGTCGTTTTGGAAAACAGATGCAATGCAAATGTTATGTATTGTGCTTTTGCTTGTTCAAGGGACCTCCTAATGACACACGATGGAAACGGATCCATGGATTAATTCAGATGGCATTAATTGGAGAGAAGGGATCTAGCTAGGTTTGCAATGGCATGTGTACTACCAAAAAGTAACATCCTCAGGTTCTCTCCTGCAAATCTAAAGATCATGTTCGCAGAGCTAATAAATGTATATGGATTAAAATAAAGATGATTTGTATTCACCAATATATATGTATTTCCATCAAGAAATAAGTTTGGAAGAGTAGTAAGTACCACGGCATTTTCTTTCAGAATGCAATGGTGTTTATTTGATAATGTGTTTATATGACATGCATATGTTGCTTTAATTTGCTCGTCCGCGAACCCCTCAAAATTATCTGACAATCTGCTTATACAAACAGCTTTGAGTTTGGTGCACTCTATTGCTTTGTTAGGCTTGGTGGTGTATCAGATTCAGGAGAATAATAGTCCCTCTGTCATCATATTTTTGTTTGTGGTAATGCATGACATTCAACTGTATGTAATATGGCAATGACTCAAGAGACATCGGATCTGCCTTCTTGGCTTAGGGCATCAGGGGTGGCACACACGTCCCACTTGGTGGCGGTGGCAGATCGGCAAGAACAAGGGTGGGGTTGTATTAAGGAGGAGAGCGGGGCGGTTGGCGAGGGACTCCTCCTTGGCGGTCCGTGGGGAAGTAAGGTGAGGTGGGTCTCATTACTAGAGCCATATGACCAAAAAGATGATAGGAAAGGCTCTTTCCAAGCATACAAGCATAAGGTCAAGTTTATTTCATCATCGATCCAAATATTGTTCCATAGAATAATTGTGTCACCAGCTCTAGGAATGCAAGTTGTAACCCCTTTGTATATGTCCATGAACGAGAACACATCGTTCTGTATATCTTTCCGTAAAAGAACTGTGCAAAAATTTCTTAAGCGCAACAACTAGATATTAATTTGTAATAGAATTTTAGTTGGATCATCGCTCTATATGTACACATCATTAATTTATCATTTTTTATCAATTTACATTGCAAGTGAATTGGACTATAATAAATACCCAATTGTGCCCGTGCTATCTTGTTTCTACATGTGAAATTTGACATGCATTATGTTTACATAATTTCAGAAAAATATTTTTGTGGCACGTGGCAAGGCACCGACATTCCCATGCTATCTTATCTCTACATGTGAAATTAAACTTATACAACTCAAGAAAAATATTTCAAAAGCCCGTGACAACGCACGGGCAGTCTACTAGTAGCTTAAATAGGCAAGGTCATATACTAGGAAGAAAGAAAAAGTTTATATATGTATAAGCATTGCGTACGCCACATGCATGACATAATTTTAGAATGAATGGGTGGATAAATGACGACGTGTTACTATTGTAAGAGAGTACGAAAAATATTAAGGACGAGTGTGGTGGACTTTCTACAACCTATAATGAAACAAAAAGCATGCCACAAGCATATATAAAATTGATGGAAAGGGACAAATGACCAACAAGTAATAATTCAATGTGAACTAATATAAACTATGAAAAAATAACCATTAGAACTTGAAAATTAATGTATATATGATATGGTGAGAACACAAAGGCAAGCCACGGTGCTTTCATCGCACCAAGACTAAAATCAATATACCTTAAACTATAGGTGAGTTTTTTTTAACAAAATGGGTAAATTTCATCTTTACAGTACCTTAACAGTTTATCGGGTAATTATTATTTAACTAATTTTCATTAACAATATTTTAACCAATATTTACAGTACCTTAATCAAAAATCATATTGTCAAACAATACCGCTGAAATACATGACAGACCCGGATAGAAATTTTGTTCACAAATGAAGTCCAAAAAATCTAAATTGATGAATAAATTATTATAACATTTATAATAACAAACAAAACCAAATTGGAAAATTAAATTTTATACGTATAATATAATATACATGAAGATATGAACAAAAGATGTTAGCCTCTAAAGAAAGAAGCTAGCCGCGCAAATGCGTGGGTCACACAACTAGTTCATATATGAATTCAACGGGTACGCAATTTATGAAATGGAGGCTATGTAATCATATGAGGTAACACTTTTAAGTAGCGGACTACAATATCCATTTCTTTTTGTGCGCCTCTACACTAACACGTCAATGCATTATGTTTAAAGTAAATAACCAATTGCACTAAATTATCTATTTACACGAGAAATACATAGGTTGAGCGTTTGATTCCTTTTTTTTCGAACGCGCCACTACACCCGTACGATTGGCCGCGCCCGTGTGAACGTCCAAGTTATCGGCGCATCGTCCCGAGTTATTGTCTTTTTTTCTGGGGTGGACTTCACACCAGTTATTAACTGCTGACGCGTGCCCCGTGTATACAGTCTCGCATGGCCTTCCCGCTAGCACGGTCCAAAATTAGTTGAAACTGGATACGAACGATCCCGCGGGCGGCAAAATCTCCTGCCTCCTTCTAAAATTTCTGCCACCTTAGTCTTTAGCATGTGAAACTCCCTTTTTGTCCTTCGTGCATGGATACCAACAGTTACAATACCGCCCGCATCTACATAATAGGTCGGGGCTGCTTTGGTAACTTCCGGTTCCCCCAACTACACGGCACCCCCGTTTCCTCTCCCCCTCCCGCAAAAACGACTAACTCCACAGCACCAGAGCATCTTACATCACGCCGTACGTACTTCATCGGCCTTTCTCCCCTCCCCTCTCGAAACCCTAGAATGCTCATCCACCGGCGTACCAGAGCCCATTCACTGCCAGCGGCGTCCACCTTGCCGAATATGCTTGCTGTAGTATGTTTGTATGAAACCCTCTGCTGTTCATTATGCTCCCTAAGACTTTAATTGAGCTACAGAATGGCCAACTGCTTGCTTACTTCTATGCAAAGTGCTGTCTAAATTTGTAACTTGTCTGTGTTTTGGATTGGGCCCCAACATCATGCTCCTCTGGTGAGCTAAGAGAGATTTCTGTATGCAGGCTGCACAGACTACCTTTTTTATAATTTTTAAAATATCACCTGGTTATGCTTCATGACGTGTAACATTATTGTTAGTCCTGTTTTGCTATGTACAAAATAGTCTGTCTTGCTCGCTTCACTGTAACTATATTTTTGCCCTAGTCATGTGTACTTACAAAAACATTTCAGGATGAAGTGACATCAACACAAAGATCCGCGAGCAGTGCGGCATGGCCGTTACCGAATGATTATGGATTGGAATTGGAATGCGCTGATGTTCTCGAGTATCAACTAGAGGTGGCAAGACAATGTGTACATGATTATCAACGTACAATCAACAAGTTGAGACTGGACATGCAGGTACTAGATGCAGGAGTCAAAAAATGAAACAAGACACTGAGGTAACAACGAAGGAATTGGAGATTTTGCAGACTGAAATTTGTGCTAACTGAATCCGGCCAATCCTATTTTCTGAAGAGATTATAGTTCAAATGGTAAGTTATGTTGATGCGCGTCCATGATGTATGAGCTGTATTTGCCCAGTATATGTAATTTGCTGTTTGTGTATGCTTTATTATCACTGGTGCCGAACCATAATGCCTAGTGGGTATAATCGGCTGTAATTTCTTTATTGTATAGTGTAGGATTATTCTAGGTTTCTATGCCTTAGTCTCTTTATTGTATAGTGTATGTTTTTTAGAGGTGACAGTATAGGGTAGGATAATTCTTTGAATATGCTATATCGTTCGAACGGGGGCCAACTCGCCCAAACGTTGTAATGACCATGGCCCTCCACGGGTCGTACGATCCATGGGCCATCTACGGGACGGACGATCCATGGCCTTCTATGGCCGTCGGATTCGTGGGCCTTCTATGGGCTGTCGGATCCATGGGCCTTCTATCGGCTATCGGATCCATGGGCCTTCTATGGGCCGTCGGATCTATGGGCCTTCTATGGGCCGTCGGATCCATGGGCCTTCTACGGGCCGTCTCATCTATGGGCCTTGTACGGGCCGTATAAGTGGCCGTAAACGGGCTAGAGTGGAAATCGTACGTTTTATGGGCTGACCATAACGGGCTGTTAATAGGCCGTATTTGATTATGCTATGAAAATGGCCCAACAAATTAACGGGCCAGAAACGGGCCGACTGTATCCATGGGCTGAATTTGGCCCACAAGCAGAAAATGCCAGTAACGGGCCATAAGTAACCGAATGCTGGAAATGAGCGCAAGAATAAATGGGCCCTGAGAAGGCCAAAAGGTAACACGGGCTGGAAACGACCCAATGGAATAATGGGCCGCTAATGGGTATAAAGCGATACATTGTTCATTACGGGCCGGTTTCACCACGTGCCATTAATGGGCCAAGAGTTACAAAGGGACTCATATGGGCCGAAATACGTCATGGGCCATACATGGCCTGGAAGTTACAACGGGCTGGAATCATATTGGACGGCCCAGATGACGCTACTGGGCCTAATTCCGGTAGGCCGTAACGGGCCGTGAGTTAGCGGGCTGTAAATGGGCTATATGCGAAGATGCCGTTAACAGGCTTTTCGTGGGCCGGCCCGCCACCTTTTGACCAAGTCAAATGGCCGGCCTTTTCACAGGAATGGGCCTCTGTTGGGTCGTGCCACATGTCGACGTATCATAGGCGCCTTGGGTCCAATGAGTGGATGACATCTGTCCCAACGGTGAGTGCTACCTCTTGAGCATGCGTTGGTTTTCCCTTGAAGAGGAAAGGGTGATGCAGCAAAGTAGCGTAAGTATTTCCCTCAATTTTTAAGAACCAAGGTATCAATCCAGTAGGAGGCCACACGCAAGTCCCTCGTACCTACACAAACAAATAAGAACCTTGCAACCAACGCGATAAAGGGGTTGTCAATCTCTTCACGGCCACTTGCAAAAATGAGATCTGATAGAGATGATAAGATAATATTTTTGGTATTTTTATGATAAAGAATAAAAGTAAAGATTGCAAAATAAACGGTGACAGAAATAGCTAGTTGTCGGGAGATTAATATGATGGAAAATAGACCCGGGGGCCATAGGTTTCACTAGTGGCTTCTCTCAAGATAGCATAAGTATTACGGTGGGTGAACAAATTACTGTCGAGCAATTGATAGAATTTAACATAGTTATGAGAATATCTAGGCATGATCATGTATATAGGCATCGTCCGTGACAAGTAGACCGACTCCTGCCTGCATCTACTACTATTACTCCACACATCGACCGCTGTCCAGCATGCATCTAGAGTATTAAGTTCATAAGAACAGAGTAACGCATTAGGTAAGATAACATGATGTAGAGGGATAAACTCAAGCAATATGATATAAACCCCATCTTTTTATCCATGATGGCAACAATTCAATACATGTCGTTTCCCCTTCTGTCACTGGGATCGAGCAACGCAAGATTGAACCCAAAGCTAAGCACTTCTCCCATTGCAAGAAAGATCAATCTAGCAGGCCAAACAAAACTGATAATTCGAAAGACTTGCAAAGATAACCAATCATACATAAAAGAATGCAGAGGAGATTCAAATATTGTTCATAGATAATCTTGATCATAAACCCACAATTTATCGGATCTCGACAAACACACCGCAAAAAGAGTTACATCGAATAGATCTCCTAGAAGATCGAGGAGAACTTTGTATTGAGATCCAAAGAGAGAGAAGAAGCCATCTAGCTAATAACTATGGACCCGAAGGTCTGAGGTAAACTACTCACACATCATCGGACTATATTGAATCTGGAGGAGAATTAATGATTAAGTTATGTACCTCTTGATCCTTAGTATGGTGAGTAAACTCAACCACGGAATCCGCTTGCTCCATCAAGTGCATCTCATTCTGGCGAGGAGTCGCGGTGGCCGGGAGAATTGTGTGGTTCAGCAGAGGCGCCGGACGGAGATGGATGGGCATGAACGACCATGCAGGCTTCCATCGGGATGTTGTGCAAAAATGAGGATTGCGAGGACTAACTAATAGGATTAGGAGCAGATTAGATTAGTTGGGGCTGGAGAGATTTACCGCCAATATTTGGAGAACCCGCCAACATTAGTTGGGATGTTTGCGGGGGAGAGATAAAGGAGAGAAGAGTTTTTCTTTTTCTTTTTGAACACAAGGAGAGGGAGTTTGTTAGAGTTGACCACGTACATGCAAACCCCATAACAGTAACGACCGCTCACCTAGCGACGGGCAGAACCGTGGTTGTTGAATGTATTACGTAGATTGGTTTCCACCACGGGGGGATTCCACTCGGGTATTCAACGACCAAGAGTGTTTGGGCACCGTCGTTAATGCCAGTATTTGTAGTAGTGTTAGGCTTTTGGTTGTCCTTGGATTTTAACTTGGGGTACCTTGGGCATCCCCAAGCTTAGGCTCTTGCCACTCCTTGTTCCATAATCCATCAAATCTTTACCCAAAACTTGAAAACTTCACAACACAAAACTTAACAGAAAATCTCGTGAGCTCCGTTAGCGAAAGAAAAGAAAACACTACTTCAAGGTACTGTAATGAACTCATTCTTTATTTATATTGGTGTTAAACCTACTGTATTCCAACTTCTCTGTGGTTCATAAATTCCATTACTAGCTATAGATTCATCAAAATAAGCAAACAACACGCGAGAAACAGAATCTGTCAAAAACAGAACAGTCTGTAGTAATCTGTATGAAACTCATACTTCTGGAACTCCAAAAATTCTAAAATAAATTGCTGGACGTGAGGAATTTGTCTATTAATCATCTGAAAAAATAATCAACTTAAAATCACTCTCCAGTAAAAAGTTGTAGCTAATCTCGTGAGCGCTAAAGTTTCTGTTTTTTACAGCAAGACCATATAAACTTCACCCAAGTCTTCCCAAAGGTTCTACTTGGCACAACCACTAATTAGAACATAAAAACAAATCTAACCAGAGGCTAGATAAAATATTTATTACTAAACAGGAACAAAAATCAAGGAACAAAAATAAAATTGGGTTGCCTCCCAACAAGCGCTATCGTTTAACACCCCTAGCTAGGCATAAAGACAAGGATAGATCTAGGTATTGCCATCTTTGGCATGCAATACATAAGTGGCTCTCATAATAGATTCATAAGGTAATTTTATCTTCTTTCTAGGAAAGTGTTCCATGCCTTTCCTTAACGGAAATTGGAATCTAATATTCCCTTCTTTCTTATCAATAATTGCACCAATCATTCTAAGGAAAGGTCTACCAAGAATAATAGGACATGAAGAATTGCAATCTATATCAAGAACAATGAAATCTACGGGCACATAGTTCCTATTTTCAACAATAAGAACATCATTAATTCTTCCCATAGGTTTCTTAATGGTGGAATCCGCAAGGTGCAAGTTTAAAGAACAATCATCAAATTCACGGAAACCTAACATATCACACAAAGTTTTTGGAATCGTGGAAACACTAGAACCCAAATCACACAAAGCATAGCATTCATGATCTTTAGTTTTCATTTTTATAGTAGGTTCCCACTCATCATAAATTTTTCTAGGGATAGAAACTTCCAATTCAAGCTTTTCTTCATAAGATTGCATTAAAGCATCAACGATATGTTTAGTAAAAGCTTTATTTTGACTATAAGCATGAGGAGAATTTAACACGGATTGCAACAAGGAAATACAATCTATTAAAGAACAATTATCATAATTAAATTCCTTGAAATCCAAAATAGTGGGTTCATTGCTATGTAAAGTTTTGACCTCTTCAATCCCACTTTTACCAATTTTTGTATCAAGATCTAAAAACTCCGAATCATTGGGACGCCTTTTAACTGAAATGGACTCATCTCCAATCCCATCATTATTAAGATTCATATTGCAAAACAAAAATTTTATAGGGGACACATCAATAACTTTTAGATCTTCATCCCTATTATCATGAAAACTAGAAGAACACGCTTTAACAAAGCAATCTTTTTTAGCACGCATCCTAGCGGTTCTTTCTTTGCACTTATCAATGGAAATTCTCATCGCTTTGAGAGACTCATTAATATCATGCTTAGGTGGAATAGATCTAAGTTTCAAAGAATCGACATCAAGAGAAATTCTATCCACGTTCCTAGCCAACTCATCAACCTTAAGCAATTTTTCTTCAAGCAAAGCATTGAAATTCTTTTGGGACTTCATAAAATCCTTAACACTAGTCTCAAAATCAGACGACATCTTATTAAAATTTCCATAAAAATTGTTGTAGGAATTACTATAATTATTAGAGGGATTACTAGGGAACGGTCTAGGATTAAAGTTTCCTCTATATGCGTTGTTAACAAAATTATTCCTACCAACAAAATTCACATCCATAGATTCATTATTATTCTCAATCAAAGTAGACAAAGGCATATCATTAGGATCAGAAGAAACATTTGTTGGAAATATGCCCTAGAGGCAATAATAAATTGGTTATTATTATATTTCCTTGTTCATGATAATCGTTTATTATCCATGATAGAATTGTATTGATAGGAAACTCAGATACATGTGTGGATACATAGACAACACCATGTCCCTAGTAAGCCTCTAGTTGACTAGCTCGTTGATCAATAGATGGTTACGGTTTCCTGACCATGGACATTGGATGTCGTTGATAACGGGATCACATCATTAGGAGAATGATGTGATGGACAATACCCAATCCTAAGCCTAGCACAAGATCGTGTAGTTCGTTTGCTAAGAGCTTTTCTAATGTCAAGTATCATTTCCTTAGACCATGAGATTGTGCAACTCCCGGATACCGTAGGAATGCTTTGGGTGTACCAAACGTCACAACGTAACTGGGTGGCTATAAGGTTGCACTACAGGTATCTCTGAAAGTGTCTGTTGGGTTGGCACGAATCGAGACTGGGATTTGTCACTCTGTGTAAACGGAGAGGTATCTCTGGGCCCACTCGGTAGGACATCATCATAATGTGCACAATGTGACCAAGGAGTTGATCACGGGATGATGTGTTACGGAACGAGTAAAGAGACTTGCCGGTAACGATATTGAACAAGGTATCGGGATACCGACGATCGAATCTCGGGCAAGTACCATACCGGTAGACAAAGGGAATTGTATACGGGATTGATTGAATCCCCGACATCGTGGTTCATCCGATGAGATCATCGTGGAACATGTGGGAGCCAACATGGGTATCCAGATGCCGCTGTTGGTTATTGGCCGGAGAACGTCTCGGTCATGTTTGCATGGTTCCCGAACCCGTAGGGTCTACACACTTAAGGTTCGATGACGCTAGGGTTATAGGGAATAGATATACGTGGTAACCGAATGTTGTTCGGAGTCCCGGATGAGATCCCGGACGTCACGAGGAGTTCCGGAATGGTCTGGAGGTAAAGATTTATATATGGGAAGTCCCGTTTTGGCCACCGGAAGAGTTTCGGGCATCACCGGTAATGTACCGGGACCACCGGAGGGTTCCGGGGGTCCACCGGGAGGGGGCACCAGCCCGGAAGGCCCTATGGGCTGTATGTGGAGAGGGACCAGCCCCTTAGTGGGCTGGGCGCCTTCCCTCCCAGGGCCCATGCGCCTGGGGGTTTGGGGGAACCCTAAGGGGAGGGCCCCCCTTGCCTTGGGGGGCAAGGCAACCCCCCTGGCCGCCGCCCCCTCCTCATATTGGATCTGAGGGGGCCGGCCCCCCTCTCCCTTGCCCCTATATATATGTGGGGGGGTGGGAGGGCAGCAGCAACCCAAGTTCTGGCGCAGCCCTCCCCCTCTTCCATGTCCTCCTCCTCTCCCGCGGTGCTTGGCGAAGCCCTGCAGGATTGCCACGCTCCTCCATCACCACCACGCCGTCGTGCTGCTGCTGGACGGAGTCTTCCCCAATCTCTCCCTCTCTCCTTGCTGGATCAAGGCATGGGAGACGTCACCGGGCTGCACGTGTGTTGAACGCGGAGGCACCGTTCTTCGGTGCTTAGATCGGAATCAACCGCGATCTGAATCGCTACGAGTACGACTCCTTCATCCGCGTTCTTGCAACGCTTCCGCATAGCGATCTACAATGGTATGTAGATGCACTCCCCTTCCCCTCGTTGCTAGATTAATCCATAGATTGATCTTGGTGATGCGTAGAAAATTTTGAATTTCTGCTACGTTACCCAACAGTGGCATCATGAGCTAGGTCTATGCGTAGTTTCTATGCACGAGTAGAACACAAAGTAGTTGTGGGCGTCGATTTTGTCAATTTACTTGCCGTTACTAGTCTTACCTTGATTCGGCGGCATCGTGGGATGAAGCGGCCCGGACCGACCTTACACGTAGTCTTACGTGAGACAGGTTCCACCGACTGACATGCACTAGTTACATAAGGTGGCTAGCGGGTGTCTGTCTCTCCCACTTTAGTCGGATCGGATTCGATGAAAAGGGTCCTTATGAAGGGTAAATAGAAATTGGCATATCACGTTGTGGCTTTTGCGTAGGTAAGAAACGTTCTTGCTAGAATCCCATAGCAGCCATGTAAAACATGCAACAACAATTAGAGGACGTCTAACTTGTTTTTGCAGGGTATGCTATGTGATGTGATATGGCCAAAAGGATGTGATGAATGATATATGTGATGTATGAGATTGATCATGTTCTTGTAATAGGAATCACGACTTGCATGTCGATGAGTATGACAACCGGCAGGAGCCATAGGAGTTGTCTTAATTTATTGTATAACTGCGTGTCAATGAAAACGCCATGTAATTACTTTACTTTATTGCTAACCGTTAGCCATAGTAGTAGAAGTAATAGTTGGCGAGACAACTTCATGAATACACAATGATGGAGATCATGATGATGGAGATCATGGTGTCATGCCGGTGACAAAGGTGATCATGCCGCGCCTCAAAGATGGAGATCAAAAGGCGCAAGATGATATTGGCCATATCACGTCACTTTATGATCTGCATGTGATGTTTGTCATGTTTACACCTTATTTTCTTAGAACGACGGTAGCATAAATAAGATGATCCCTCACTAAAATTTCAAGAGACGTGTTCCCCCTAACCGTGCACCGTTGCGAAGGTTTGTTGTTTCAAAGCACCACGTGATGATCGGGTGTGATAGATTCTAACGTTCGCATACAACGGGAGTTGACGAGCCTAGCATGTACAGACATGGCCTCGGAACACATGCGAAACACTTAGGTTGACTTGACGAGCCTAGCATGTACATACATGGCCTCGGAACACAAGAGATCGAAAGGTCGAACATGAGTCGTATAGTAGATGCGATCAACATGGAGATGTTCACCGATGATGACTAGTCCGTCTCACGTGATGATCGGACACGGCCTAGTTTGACTCGGATCATGTATCACTTAGATGACTAGAGGGATGTCTATCTGAGTGGGAGTTCATTAAATAATCAGATGAACTTAATTATCATGAACATAGTCAAAAGGTCTTTGCAAATTATGTCATAGCTTGCGCTTTAGTTCTACTGTTTAAGATATGTTCCTAGAGAAAAATTTAGTTGAAAGTTGATAGTAGCAATTATGCGGACTGGGTCCGTAAACTGAGGATTGTCCTCATTGCTGCACAGAAGGCTTATGTCCTTAATGCACCGCTCGGTGTGCTCAACCTCAGCGTCGTCTGTAGATGTTGCGAAACATCTGACATACACATTTTGATGACTACGTAATAGTTCAGTGCGTAATGCTAACGGTTTAGAATTGTGGCACCAAAAACGTTTTTGAAACGTCGCAGAACATATGAGATGTTCCGAAGACTGAAATTGGGATTTCAGACTAGTGCCCACGTCAAGAGGTATGAGACCTCTGAAAAGTTTCTTAAGCCTGCAAACTAAGGGAGAAAAACTCAATCGTTGAGCATGTGCTCAGATTGTCTGAGTACTACAATCACTTGAATCGAGTGGGAGTTAATCTTCCAAATGAGATAGTGATGGTTCTCCATAGTCACTGCCACCAAGCTATTAGAGCTTCGTGATGAACTATAACATATCAGGGATAGACATGATGATCCTTGAGCAACTCGCGATGTTTGACACCGCGAAAGTAGAAATCAAGAAGGAGCATCAATTGTTGATGGTTAGTAAAACCACTAGTTTCTAGAAGGGCAAGGGCAAAAGGGATACTTCATGAAACAGCAAATCAGTTGTTGCTCTAGTGAAGAAACCCAAGGTTGAACCCAAACCCGAGACTAAGTGCTTCTGAAATGAGGGGAACGGTCACTGAAGCAGAACTACCCTAGATACTTGGTAGATGAGAAGGCAGGCAAGGTCGACAGAAGTATATTGGATATACATTATATGAATGTGTACTTTACTAGTACTCCTAGCAGCACCAGGGTATTAGATACCGGTTCGGTTGCTAAGTGTTAGTAACTCGAAATAAAAGCTGCGGAATAAACGGAGACTAGCTAAAGGTGAGATGACGATATGTGTTGGAAGTGTTTCCAAGGTTGATGTGATCAAGCGTCGCATGCTCCCTCTACCATCGAGATTGGTGTTAAACCTAAATAATTGTTATTTGGTGTTTGCGTTGAGCATAAACATGATTGGATTATGTTTATCGCAATACGGTTATTCATTTAAGGAGAATAATGGTTACTCTGTTTATTTGAATAATACCTTCAATGGTCTTGCACCTAAAATGAATCTCGATCGCCGTGATACACATGTTTGTGCCAAAAGATATAAAATAGTAATGATAGTACCACATACTTGTGGCACTGCCATTTGAGTCATATTGGTATAGAACGCATGAAGAAGCTCCATGTAGATGGATCTTTGGACTCACTCGTTTTTGAAAAGATTGAGACATGCGAACCATGTCTATTGGTATATATGCATGAAGAAACTCCATGCAGATGGATCGTTTGGACTCACTTGATTTTGAATCACTTGAGACATGCAAATCATACCACATGGGCAAGATGACTGAAAAGCCTCGTTTTCAGTAAGATGGAGCAAGAGAGCAACTTGTTGGAAGTAATACATTTGATGTGTGCAGTCCAATGAGTGCTGAGGCATGCAGTGGATATTGTTATGTTCTTACTTCACAGATGATTTGAGTAGATGCTGAGTGTATTTACTTGATGAAATACAAGTCTGAATTATTGAAAGGTTCAAGTAATTTCAGAGTGAAGTTGAAGGTCATCGTGACAAGAGGACAAAATGTCTGTGATATGATCATAGAGATGAGAAATCTGAGTTACGAGTTTGGCACACAATTAAGACATTGTGGAAAGTGTTTCACAATTAATACCGCCTGGAACACCACAATGTGATGGTGTGTCCGAACATCATAACTGCACCCTATTGGATATGGTGCATACCATGATGTCTCTTGTCGAATTACCACTATCGTTTATGGGTTAGGCATTAGAGACAACCGCATTCACTTTAAATAGGGCACCACGCAATTCCGTTGAGACGACACCGTTTAGAGAAACCTAAGTTGTCGTTTCTTAAAAGTTTGGGGCTGCGATGCTTATGTGAAAAAGTTTCAGGCTGATAAGCTCGAACCCAAAGCGGATAAATGCATCTTCATAGAATACCCAAAACAGTTGGGTATACCTCCTATTTCAGAGCTGGAAGCAAGGTGATTGTTTCTAGAAACGAGTCCTTTCTCGAGGAAAAGTTTCTCTCGAAAGAATTGAGTGGGAGGATGGTGGAGACTTGATAAGGTTATTGAACCGTCACTTCAACTAGTGTGTAGTAGGCACCTACACCAATTGAAGTGGAAGCTTATGATAGTGATCATGAAACTTCGGATCAAGTCACTACCAAACCTCGTAGGACGACGAGGATGCGTACTACTTCAGAGTGGTACGTGATCCTGTCTTAGATATCATGTTGTTAGACAATACAGAACATACGAGCTATGGAGAAGCGATGGTGGGCCCATATTCCGACAAATGGTTAGAAGCCATGAAATCTGAGATAGGATCCATGTATCAGAACAAAGCATGGACTTTGGTGAACTTGCCCGATGATCGGCAAGCCATTGAGATAAATGGATCTTTAAGAAGAAGACGGACATGGACGGTAATGTTACCGTCTATGAAGCTCGACTTGTGGCAAAGAGTATTTTCACAAGTTCAAGGAATTGACTACGATGAGATTTTCTCATCCGTAGCGATGCTTAAGTCCGTCGGAATCATGTTAGCATTAGCTGCATTTATGAAATCTAGCAGATGGATGTCAAAAACAAGTTTCCTTACCAGTTTTCGTAAGGAAAGGTTGTATGTGATACAATCAGAAAGGTTTTGTCGATCCTAAGGATGCTAAAAGGTATGCTAGCTCCAGCGATCCTTCCATGGATTAGAGCAAGCATCTCGGAGTCAGAATATACGCTTTGATGGAGTGATCAAAGTTTTTGGGTTTATACAAAGTTTGTTAGAAACTTGTATTTACAATAAAGTGAGTGGGAGCGCTACAACATTTCTGATAAGTATATGTGAATGACATATTGTTGATCCGAAATGATGTAAAATTTCTGGAAAGCATAAAGGGTTGTCTGAAAGGAGTTTTTCAAAGGAAGACCTGGATAAAGCTGCTTACATATTGGGCATCAAGATCTATAGAGATAGATCAAGACGCCTGATGATACTTTCAAAGAACGCACACCTTGACATGATTTTGAAAGAGTTCAAAATAGATCAACAAAGGAGTTCTTGGCTGTGTTACAAGGTGTGAGTATTGAGTAAGACTCAAGACCTGACCACAGCAGAAGAGAGAGAAAGGACGAAGGTCGTCCCCTATGCTTTAGACGTAGGCTCTACAGTATGCTATGCTGTGTACCGCACATGAAGTGTGCCTTGCCATGAGTTGGTCAAGGGGTACAATAGTGATTCGGGAATGGATCACATGACAGCGGTCGAACTTATCCTTAGTATCTAGTGGACTAAGGAATTTTCTCGATTATGGAGGTGAAAAGGAGTTCGTCGTAAAGGGTTACGTCGATGCAAACTTTGACACTAATCCGGATGACTCTGAGTAGTAAACCGGATTCGTATAGTAGAGCAGTTATTTGAAATGGCTCCATGTAGCGCGTGGTAGCATCCACAAGATGACATAGATATTCGTAAAGCACACACGGATCTGAAAGGTTCAGACCCGTTGACTAATAACCTCTCTCACAAGCATAACATGATCAAACCAGAACTCATTGAGTGTTAATCACATAGTGATGTGAACTAGATTGTTGACTCTAGTAAAACTCTTTGGATGTTAGTCACATGGTGATGTGACCGGTGAGTGTTAATCACATGGTGATGTGAACTAGATTATTGACTCTAGTGCAAGTGGGAGACTGTTGGAAATATGCCGTTGAGGCAATAATAAATTGGTTATTATTATATTTCCTTGTTCATGATAATCGTTTATTATCCATGCTAGAATTGTATTGATAGGAAACTCAGATACATGTGTGGATACATAGACAACACCATGTCCCTAGTAAGCCTCTAGTTGACTAGCTCGTTGATCAATAGATGGTTATGGTTTCCTGACCATGGACATTGGATGTCGTTGATAACGGGATCACATCATTAGGAGAATGATGTGATGGACAAGACCCAATCCTAAGCCTAGCACAAGATCGTGTAGTTCGTTTGCTAAGAGCTTTTCTAATGTCAAGTATCATTTCCTTAGACCATGAGATTGTGCAACTCCCGGATACCGTAGGAATGCTTTGGGTGTACCAAACGTCACAACGTAACTGGGTGGCTATAAAGGTGCACTACAGGTATCTCCGAAAGTGTCTGTTGGGTTGGCACGAATCGAGACTGGGATTTGTCACTCTGTGTAAACGGAGAGGTATCTCTGGGCCCACTCGGTAGGACATCATAATAATGTGCACAATGTGACCAAGGAGTTGATCACGGGATGATGTGTTACGGAACGAGTAAAGAGACTTGCCGGTAACGAGATTGAACAAGGTATCGGGATACCGACGATCGAATCTCGGGCAAGTACCATACCGGTAGACAAAGGGAATTGTATACGGGATTGATTGAATCCCCGACATCATGGTTCATCCGATGAGATCATCGTGGAACATGTGGGAGCCAACATGGGTATCCAGATCCCGCTGTTGGTTATTGGCCGGAGAACGTCTCGGTCATGTCTGCATGGTTCCCGAACCCGTAGGGTCTACACACTTAAGGTTCGATGACGCTAGGGTTATGGGAAATAGATATACGTGGTTACCGAATGTTGTTCGGAGTCCAGGATGAGATCCCGGACGTCACGAGGAGTTCCGGAATGGTCCGGAGGTAAAGATTTATATATGGGAAGTCCCGTTTTGGCCACCGGAAGAGTTTCGGGCGTGACCGGTAATGTACCGGGACCACCGGAGGGTTCCGGGGGTCCACCGGGAGGGGCCACCAGCCCCGGAGGGCCCTATGGGCTGTATGTGGAGAGGGACCAGCCCCTTAGTGGGCTGGGCGCCTTCCCTCCCAGGGCCCATGCGCCTGGGGGTTTGGGGGAACCCTAAGGGGAGGCGCCCCCCTTGCCTTGGGGGGCAAGGCAACCCCCCTGGCCGCCGCCCCCTCCTCAGATTGGATCTGAGGGGGCCGGCCCCCTCTCCCTTTCCCCTATATATATGTGGGGGGTGGGAGGGCAGCAGCAACCCAAGTTCTGGCGCAGCCCTCCCCCTCTTCCATGTCCTCCTCCTCTCCCGCGGTGCTTGGCGAAGCCCTGCAGGATTGCCACGCTCCTCCATCACCACCACGCCGTCGTGCTGCTGCTGGACGGAGTCTTCCCCAATCTCTCCCTCTCTCCTTGCTGGATCAAGGCGTGGGAGATATCACCGGGCTGCACGTGTGTTGAACACGGAGGCACCGTTCTTCAGTGCTTAGATCGGAATCAACCGCGATCTGAATCGCTACGAGTACGACTCCTTCATCCGCGTTCTTGCAACGCTTCTGCATAGCGATCTACAATGGAATGTAGATGCACTCCCCTTCCCCTCGTTGCTAGATTACTCCATAGATTGATCTTGGTGATGCGTAGAAAATTTTGAATTTCTGCTACGTTCCCCAACAACATTCTTATTAGCAAACAATTTCATAAGTTCATCCATCTTTCCACTCAAGACATTAATTTCTCCTATCATATGCACCTTTTTACTAGTAGATCTTTCGGTGTGCCATTGAGAATAATTAACCATAATATTATATAGGAGTTTAGTAGCTTCTCCTAGAGTGATTTCCATAAAAGTGCCTCCCGCGGCCGAATCTAAAAGATTTCTAGAAGCAAAATTCAATCCGGCATAAATTTTTTGTATAATCATCCATAAATTCAAACCATGCATAGGGCAATTACGTATCATTAATTTCATCCTCTCCCAAGATTGTGCAACATGTTCATGATCAAGTTGCTTAAAATTCATAATATCATTTCTAAAAGAGATGATCTTAGCGGGAGGAAAATACTTAGAGATAAAAGCATCTTTGCACTTATTCCAATAATCAATACTATTTTTAGGCAAAGATGAAAACCAAGTTTCAGTGCGATCTCTAAGAGAAAAAGGAAATAGCTTCAATTTAACGATATCATTATCCACATCTTTCTTCTTTTGCATATCACACAAATCAACAAAGTTGTTTAGATGTGTAGTGGCATCTTCACTAGGAAGGCCAGATAGTTGATCTTTCATGACAAGATTCAACAAAGCAGCATTAATTTCATAAGATTCAGCATCGGTATTAGGAGCAATCGGAGTGCTAAGAAAATCATTATTGTTGGTATTGGAGAAGTCACACAATTTAGTATTATCTTGAGCCATCGTGACAAGCAAGCGATCCAATACACAAACACACAAGAAGCAAGCGAAAGAAAGAGGCAAACGGAAAGATAGGGCGAATAAAACGGCAAGGGTGAAGTGGGGGAGAGGAAAACGAGAGGCAAATGGCAAATAATGTAATGCGAGGGATAAGAGTTTGTGATGGGTACTTGGTATGTCTTGACTTGTGCGTAGACTCCTCGGCAATGGCGCTAGAAATGGCTCATTGACGGGAGATCAAATCTTGACTTGACTTGGTGTAAGCCTCCCCGGCAACGGCGCCAGAAATCCTTCTTGCTACCTCTTGAGCATGCGTTGGTTTTCCCTTGAAGAGGAAAGCGTGATGCAGCAAAGTAGCATAAGTATTTCCCTCAGTTTTTGAGAACCAAGGTATCAATCCAGTAGGAGGCCACACGCAAGTCCCTCGTACCGACACAAACAAATAAGAACCTTGCAACCAACGCGATAAAGGGGTTGTCAATCCCTTCACGGCCACTTGCAAAAGTGAGATCTGATAGAGATGATAAGATAATATTTTTGGTATTTTTATGATAAAGAATAAAAGTAAAGGTTGCAAAATAAACGGTGATAGAAATTGTTGGAAATATGCCCTAGAGGCAATAATAAATTTGTTATTATTATATTTCCTTGTTCATGATAATCGTTTATTATCCATGCTAAAATTGTATTGATAGGAAACTCAGATACATGTGTGGATACATAGACAACACCATGTCCCTAGTAAGCCTCTAGTTGACTAGCTCGTTGATCAATAGATGGTTACGGTTTCCTGACCATGGACATTGGATGTCGTTGATAACGGGATCACATCATTAGGAGAATGATGTGATGGACAAGACCCAATCCTAAGCCTAGCACAAGATCGTGTAGTTCGTTTGCTAAGAGCTTTTCTAATGTCAAGTATCATTTCCTTAGACCATGAGATTGTGCAACTCCCGGATACCGTAGGAATGCTTTGGGTGTACCAAATGTCACAACGTAACTAGGTGGCTATAAAGGTGCACTACAGGTATCTCCGAAAGTGTCTGTTGGGTTGGCACGAATCGAGACTGGGATTTGTCACTCCGTGTAAACGGAGAGGTATCTCTGGGCCCACTCGGTAGGACATCATCATAATGTGCACAATGTGACCAAGGAGTTGATCACGGGATGATGTGTTACGGAACGAGTAAAGAGACTTGCCGGTAACGAGATTGAACAAGGTATTGGGATACCGACGATCGAATCTCGGGCAAGTAACATACCGATAGACAAAGGGAATTGTATACGGGATTGATTGAATCCTCGACATCGTGGTTCATCCGATGAGATCATCGAGGAGCATGTGGGAGCCAACATGGGTATCCGGATCCCGCTGTTGGTTATTGACCGGAGAGTCGTCTCGGTCATGTCTGCGTGTCTCCCGAACCCGTAGGGTCTACACACTTAAGGTTCGGTGACGCTAGGGTTGTAGAGATATTAGTATGCGGTAACCCGAAAGTTGTTCGGAGTCCCGGATGAGACCCCGGACGTCACGAGGAGTTCCGGAATGGTCCGGAGGTAAAGATTTATATATGGGAAGTCTTACTTTGGTCGCCGGAAAAGTTTCGCACTTTATCGGTATTGTACCGGGAGTGCCGAAAGGGGTCCGAGGGTCCACCAAGGGGGTCCACCAGCCTCGGGGGGCCACATGGGCTGTAGGGGGTGCGCCTTGGCCTATATGGGCCAAGGGCACCAGCCCCAATAGGCCCATGCGGGAAGAGATAAGAAAAAAGGGAGAGTCCTAAAGGGGGAAGGCACCTCCGAGGTGCCTTGGGGGGGAAGGACTCCTCCCTGGCCGCACCCTTCCTTGGAGGAAGGGCCAAGGCCGCGCCCCCTCTCCCTTGGCCCTATATATAGTGGGGGTGAGGGAGGGCAGCAAAACAAAAGCCCCTGGCGCCTCCCTCTCCCTCCCCTGACACCTCTCCCTCCCGTTAGTGCTTGGCGAAGCCCTACTGGGATCCCCGCTACTTCCACCACCACGCCGTCGTGCTGCTGGATCTCCATCAACCTCTCCTCCCCCCTTGCTGGATCAAGAAGGAGGAGACGTCGCTGCTCCATACGTGTGTTGAACGCGGAGGTGCCGTCCGTTCGGCGCTAGGATCATCGGTGATTTGGATCACGACGAGTACGACTCCATCAACCCCGTTCTGTTGAACGCTTCCGCTCGCGATCTACAAGGGTATGTAGATGCACTCCTTCCATCTCGTTGCTAGTAAACTCCATAGATTGATCTTGGTGATGCATAGAAAATTTTGAATTTCTGCTACGTTCCCCAACAGAAATAGCTAGTTGTCGGGAGATTAATATGATGGAAAATAGACCCAGGGGCCATAGGTTTCACTAGTGGCTTCTCTCAAGATAGCATAAGTATTACGGTGGGTGAAACAAATTACTATCGAGCAATTGATAGAAGTTAACATAGTTATGAGAATATCTAGGCATGATCATGTATATAGGCATCGTCCGTGACAAGTAGACCGACTCATGCCTGCATCTACTACTATTACTCCACACATCGACCGCTGTCTAGCATGCATCTAGAGTATTAAGTTCATAAGAACAGAGTAACGCATTAGGTAAGATGACATGATGTAGAGGGATAAACTCAAGCAATATGATATAAACCCCATCTTTTTATCCTCGATGGCAACAATTCAATACATGTCGTTTCCCCTTCTGTCACTGGGATCGAGCAACGCAAGATTGAACCCAAAGCTAAGCACTTCTCCCATTGCAAGAAAGATCAATCTAGTAGGCCAAACCAAACTGATAATTCGAAGAGACATGCAAAGATAACCAATCATACATAAAAGAATTTAGAGGAGATTCAAATATTGTTCATAGATAATCTTGATCATAAACCCACAATTCAACGGATCTCGACAAACACATCGCAAAAAGAGTTACATCGAATAGATCTCCAAGAAGATCGAGGAGAACTTTGTATTGAGATCCAAAGAGAGAGAAGAAGCCATCTAGCTAATAACTATGGACCCGAAGGTCTGAGGTAAACTACTCACACATCATCGGAGAGGCTATGCTGTTGATGTAAAAGCCCTCCGTGATCAATGCCCCCTCCGGCAGAGCGCCGGAATAGGCCCCAAGATGGGATCTCACGGGTACAAAAGGTTGCGGCGGTGGAAATAGGGTTTCGTGGTGCTCCTCGTTGGTTTCAGGGTATATGAGTATATATAGGCGAAGGATGTCGGTCAGGAGAGCCACGAGGGGCCCACGAGGGTGGGGGGCGCACCCAGGGGGGCAGGCACGCCTCCCTGCCTTGTGGCCTCCTCGGTTGTTTCTTGACGTCCACTCCAAGTCCTTTGGATCACGTTTGTTCCAAAAATCACGTTCCCGAAGGTTTCATTCCGTTTGGATTCCGTTTGATATTCCTTTTCTGCGAAACACTGAAATAGGCAAAAAAACAGCAATTTGCGCTGGGCCTTGGGTTAATAGGTTAGTCCCAAAAATGATATAAAAGTGTATAATAAAGCCCATTAAACATCCAAAACAAAATATATAATAGCATGGAACAATCAAAAATTATAGATACGTTGGAGACGTATCAGTGAGCCGACACGTGTTTCCTCCAGCCAATGATGATTTTACAGGTGGAAAATCCCCATTGGTCGGGGCTGTTAACGGGTTATCGGATCCAAAACTGGACCCGATAGCTTAACGGCATTCCGTTGCGGTGGATGCCACGTGTCGGTCACCCTTGACGAAAGCACTTCTGTGACACGCGATTTATCGTCATGGAAGTGGACACTTCCGTGATGATAATATTGGTAATGTCATGGAACACTTCTACGACAGCACAGGTATGACTATCTTGATTCTGTCATAAAATCGTCATGGATGTACATGCATGACAGAAAACGCGACCTACTGTGACAAACACGTATCATCACGGAAGTGTATTTTTTTGTAGTGCAGGTAGGTGCACACACTGCTCACGAGCACCTCCAGCCTCGTGGATCCGATGTTCATGATGAAGCATTTCATGGTTAGTCCTCGGATAGTTCGTTCGTTCCTAGGTTCGATGGTTCGTACCTACTATCTGTAGGAAGGAGATTTTTTTATTAGATGAAGGTTCTTTATTTACTAGAATAGCAGGGTATTTTAACTTGTAATTCTAGGTTATTTGATTAGATAAAGGTACTCAGATGAAAGAAATAATTTGTTTAACACCAGAGATGTGTGTGTGTGTGTGTGTTCTGATCCATTTTTACACCTCAAGATACAGATCAACATGTGTGTGTGGTGCAGCTTGGGAGGGACAACAAAGGAGGTCACCTTGAAATTATGAAAGAGCAAGGGAGGCGGGAAGAGTGCATCGCTACACTGCTGCTGCCCTATTTTTCCTTACTGCTGCTGACTCGCCTTCGTGCGGCGCTATTTTCATAGGTATAAGAGTTTCAGTAGTTTTAGCTCCTCCAAGTCATCATTTTGGTAATGTGAGAGAGTCAAGAGAAAATTGAAGCATCAAATTAATAATGAAGTGTTTTTTGTGAGAACTACAACCTGTTAGGTATTATGCTGGCCTTATGCCATCGTTCGATAGATTTTTCTTTGCATGTTAAATGAACTCTTGCACCATTGTTCAATAGATTGTTCTTCGCATGTTAAACTGAACTCTTACACCATTGCTATCGATATTCTTTTGTGGGTTAGCTGATGCCTTGCAGCCACTGACTTGCTTAGGTGCTACTAATGTTTTTTTGCTTTTGTATACATAGATAGTTATTTCCTTCAGGCAAAATATTAAACTTCCCGTCACCATGGATCTATGGCCATCTACTTTAGCTGTTACGTGATGATCTGATTTACTTGGCATATTAGGTGTTGATGATTTAGATCTAGAAGGAAATGTAACTTTGACATTATATGTTGCAAACTTTATTATCCTAATAAATATTTATAATTAGGTCTGATTGATTGAGACATGCTTCTAAGACAAGTACCGTAGTAGTTACATTAGCAACATGAATTTATCTTTGACTTGAAACTTTGGATCTTTCCTAAAGATGAATCGACGGTGTTGCAATTTATCTCTGCCTTTTTTCAACGGATGCGTGTCCATCCCCTATTTATCAATTGTGTGTTTCCTTACTTAATCAAGAAACATCTTAATTTCATGGCATGTATGTTGAAGAATATTTGAAAATATAAATGCTTCCTTCTTTTGAATAATCTGGTTCCCTTTTGCTAGATCAAGAAACATCTTAATTTCTCAGCCGCTGTTCTCCCCGTCGAGCTTGGCCTTTGCCATTGCTGGGAGCAGACTGGACTCAAACTTGAATTGCTCTTTTTCGGGATTTAAACCTTCTTCAGTTAGGAAATCACAAATATCTTGCATGCATAGAAAGAAACTTGGAGGTTCTTGATCACACAAAGGTGTTTCTTTACATGTAGGTGCCTTCTTTTAATCTATGCATGACCCAGGTTTTTGTGATGTGCAGTTTGGCCCATGAGCCCACGGATACGTGCTTTCTTGACCTTACGACGCACTGTCCTCCTCCGCCGTCCGCCTAACAGATCCGTCCTTCTTCTTACTCTAGCAGCAGAAACTGAAGCAGCTAGGGTTCACCACCATATTGCCCATTATATTTATTTTTTCTGCCCCTCTTCCACCAACAATTACCTTGCAATAATGTAGTTCCAATCTTTGTTTTGTACAGTGTTTCTTAATCCTGGTTCGCTTCAATTGATTGATTTAGGCAGATCATGGAGGCTGGTTCTCACATTTCTGTTTGGGGAATTCTTCAATTGAGAAATTGAAATGGTTAGGTAATTAGTTCACTGAAAGGAGTGGCATACCTCATCTCTTCACGTAAATATAGTACATCAAATTGTCTATTTGTTTTGTGTGCTCCTTGGAGATGTTAACTGAACTTCAAAATAAATCAGTTGTTTGTTTGTCTAAGATTATTTTAGACCCGAGAACTTGGGTCTGTTTAGAGTTACATATGTTATAGAAGGTAGTCATTCTGCTATACTACCAACAAGTCACAAATGATTGTTAGATATTTAGATGGATCTGTTGAGTTAACCACTGTATTTATCATTTCTGTAACTGTTAATAGTATACGTAGAGCTCACTCTGCTTTTCTAGGCACCTCAAGTCACTTTGACACTATCATCATTCAAAGCATGTGCAAACAAGCCCATTGGTGCTCAACATGGATACGTGGTTTCTCGACCTCACGTGATACGCTAACCTAATCCGTCGGCCGCCTATAGGTCTTTGTGTGTGTGTGCGCGTGCGCCTATGCCATTAAAAGCAGGCGGAGGTGCAGCAATGGAGGATCCAACCATCGGTGGAGATCGATATAAGGCTAAGTAACTAATTTTTACTTTTGCTATCCTGAATTTCTATGCGGCACATTATGTGTGTGTGTGTGGAATTGCTGTGACATGCTTTTTTCAACTATACTCACATTCTTTGCTTTAGTTGATTGTTCTATGCTTGCCTTGTTAACCATCTTCTTCATTTATAAAGAACCTTCTGTGTTTCATGATATTTCATAGGATTCTCATTTTAACATTTTTAGTGAGAGTCTCTTAAACTATCTGGTTAGAAGATAGGTGTAATAAATACATGGTGGTTAAATCTAAAGCATATACATATTATTTTGAGGAAGAGTTCAGTCCGTATACCTACGTTGTTGCTACTTGAATTTTATTTTCTTGGCTGTATGGAAGTATTAGTTCTTTTCAAGTCAATATGTTGATTGACAGAATAACTAGAAGATCCACTTGTTGGGATGGTGCATGTTTAACATAATGCACGTGATGGCAGGATACATGCAAAAATAATAATTTGTGGTATTAATCGCAGGCAAATAATGGCGAGATCCATGCCATATATATATCATAAAACCTTGTCGCAATCTCTATGTTATTCTATGTCACTTCTGGTAATACATTGTGATTCTTACAAGGAATTAGTTCCTCCTCTTTCCCCCTGGTTTTCTTTTGCATGGATATTGTAACCTCACTAGGATGGATTAAGAATCTCATGTGCTCGCTTTCCCTAATAAAATAGGACTTTCAAAAATAATGAGACTTTCACTCCTTTTTCTTTGTTGATCTCTCTAATTTCTGATTACAAATATATGCAGGTTTCTACTCTGTTTCAAGAACTTAAAGGGCATGCTTGCGAATCATGGACAACATTGGCCTGGTACGGAGCTCGAGTCTAAGCTCTTGCTTGGCTTTAGGTGCAAACACGGGCCTTCAGTTCACCTAGATCAAGAAGCGGATGCTTCTGCCCATTATGTGTGACCGTGATGTAGACACTCACTCTGGAATATGAGAATAATTTGATGATCCTCTCTGGAAGATAGTTCAATAGTGAATTTGAGCACTTATGTATAGATATTTGTTGTTGTGTTATGTATGGAGATGCAGATTCTTAGGCTTAAGGTTTTAGTTTGGTAGTTTTAAGTGTTATTGATTGTTTTGCTGCAACTGGTTGTTGCTCAGCATGATAACCAAAGGAATGCCTCTTGAAAATTAAGATCCTTATTATGTGTTCTTTCTATGAGATTGATGCGATGTGAACTTATATTCTTGGTGAAATGTGTACCAAGTTTATTTTTTTTGGATTTGGTGTGTTGGACCAACGGTTGAAGTAGGCAACGCGCGCATTAACTATCTCATTTTTGCGCTCTTAGTACTGAACTTATTGTCAAATGGCTACCTTCTGTGGTCTCATGAAAGCACTGAACTTGAACTCTATGCTGCCTTATATAATCTTATGACGATGTTGAACTCAGATGATGTCTTGCTTCTATTACAAGTGAATTTGTTTCTTTCTTTTATTTTGTTCAATACATATGCTAAACGAGGATTTCTACTAACATGAACATTACTTGTTTGATCATGTCGTTCGGACCGGCACCCTCGCACCAAGGCGCGATCCCGATCTAGTCCAATATGATGCAACGGCCATATACAGGCTCTCCTTCACGGGCAAAATAATCCCCAGGTTCCGGCGGCTCGATGTAGACATCCCGGTGGCAGAGGCGGATCACAGCCATGAGCGATTCGGAGGTATCCCGGTAGGGGCGACTCAAGGCCAGGCGGGTTGACCTACAGCGGCAGGGGCAGTAGCTCGTCGTGCGGCGGTTTGAGACAGCCACGGAAGCAGGACCGGCGACTCAAAACGCCGGCTCAAAGGCGCGGTAATGAAGGCGGGGCTCCGACGGCGCGGCGGTTTCACAGCATCTTAGCAGAAATGCAATGAGGCCGATTGAAGCAGCTCGGTGGTGAAAAACGGGCGAGCTACGGCGACTCAAGGCGGCTCGGAGCCAGCGGAGGTGGAGTAAGGCGGAGTGGCGACTCACAACAGCAGAGGAGCAGGGCGTCTCGGGGCGGCGGGGTCGGGGCCGGCGATTCAGATGAAACCGGTGGCTCGTAGGCAACAACGATGGCTGGCCACTCATGGCGGGAGAAAAGCCACTCGGCCAGGGGCGGCAGCGGCGGATCAAAGCAGTAGCGGAGATGTCTCAGGGCCGGGGCGACTCGACAGCGGAAACTTCAACGGCGGCCGGTGACGTGGAGGCAAGCCATGGCCAGTATCCTGAGGCATGCGGGAGCCGGATGGTGGATGGGCGCAGGGGTGCGGCGGCAGCAGGAGGTGAGGCGCGGCGACTCGCGGCAGAAGGAAAGGCCGGCTCAACGCGTGGGCGGGTCAAGGCGGCCACAACGGAGACGGTTCACGGAGATGGAGGCGGCCGACAGGAAGACGCCCGCGAAGCGCGGCAGCAGCAGCAGAGCCTGCGTCCGTCTCTGCTTTCGAACCGTGGTCAGAACGGCGGTCGTGACACCTCGGTTGAGGCCCCGGCCAGCGGCGGCTTGTGGAAGCAACGGGCACGGGCAGGCCAAGACGAGGCCGAGTCAGAGCGGGTCAGAGCGGAGGCGATGGCGCGCAGGTCAGAAACCGAGATGGAGGCGGTTCGTCGCAGCAGTGACTAGAAGCGGAGCCTCGAGGCGCTCAGTGGGTCAACTGACGCGCGGGAAGCGGAGCCGGTGATCGGCGTGGCGGCGCAGGAAACAGTCAGGGCTGCAGGCGCGGAGCAGGTGTGAGCTAGGCGCGGCGCAGTTGATGCTTAAGGGAGCAAGGCCGCGGCCATGGCTTGCCTCCACGTCGCTGGCTCAAACACAGTCGGCCGGCAGCGGTGACTTGGAGGCAGGCCAAGGCGGAGGCTCAATGATGTTTCACTGGTAGCGGCAGAGGTGGATTGATGAAACAGAGGCTCCCTGACACACAGGGAGCTTGAAGCGGCCATGGCGTAGGTCAGCAGCGGAGACAGCTCGGAGAGCCCCGACGAATCGCAGCGGAGGGGCAGATCGGCGATGCTCCAGTGGTGGGCGGAGCGAAGAGGCCGCGGGGGCGAACCACTGGGGACTCGACGACGGCGGCTCAGAGGCCACGCCGGCCAAGGGAGGCAGCGCGGAAGCCGAGTCAATGCTGTATCCACTTCGGGATCGTGATTGATTTGCTCCCTCTTTTTTTTAACTACTCGTGTAAATCCAAATCGAGGGTTGTTTGCTCTGATCCTTTTGTTGCCAGGTCAGTGGAGGCAACAGTGACTCGGCGAGTAAATTGGAGCGGCTCAACAAAACCGTGGTGGCGAACCGGATTCAGTGAGATGGGTCAACCCTGGCGGATTTGACTCCTCGTCCGGGTCGTAGTCTTCTTTTCTTCTCTTCTTGTACTGTTTTGGCGGTTTTGACAATTCTCACCGGTGCATACTGAGTTGAATCAGGAGTAAAACACTTGTTCCTGATGATATCCGGCCGTGTGAAAGAAAAAATAGCTTGATCTCAGATTGATGAACCGCCATATCGCGTCGGAAACGTCCGTATTGGACGCGGTAACACTTAATTCTTTTAAACTCCTTCTCATCTCACAAATTGCGAGCTCCTCGAACCCTAGAAGAGATCCCTCCAAGAACTCAACACTACCGTGCGCAGGCCCCACAGTGGGCGCCAACTGTCCTGGATTTGTCACGACAGATGTCCTAGTCTGAGGACTTAGTCGTGAGGCCAACGCATCTATGTGGTAGCTTGAAGGGGTTGGTAGGAATCGAGAGACGCGAGGCGGATCAACACACAAGATAGGGATTTAGACAGCTTTGGGTCCCGGGAAACATCATACGGTAACAACCCTACATGCTGTTTGTGGCTAGGTCTTATTATCATCACGAGGGAGTTGCCATAAACCGGCTCTCCTAGTTGTGTCTGGCCTAGAGATTCTTCAACTTCTCCCTCTTGGGGTGCCCTGCCCCTCCTTATATAAGTTGAAGGGGTGGGTTACATGTAGAGTCCAACTCGGGTTAAGACTTAAACTATTCTGACTTGTCATCATGGACTTCTCTCCATGGGCTTCTTAACGCCTCGGGCTTATTAACGCCTCGGGCTTATCAACCCCACGCGACTCTGTTACAATCTGACTTACAATCTGGCTTACCGTGTGGCTTAACATCAGCCAGCTTACCATCTGGCTTAATATCTGTCGGCTTACCATCTGGCTTAACATCTACCGGCTTACCGTCTGGCTTAACATCTGCCGGCTTAGCATCTGACTTATCATCTGGTGTGGCACCCCGGCACAGAGAAACTGGAACGCCCCGTATTCTAGCCCAGAGATCGAGGAGAAGTCTTCTGGAATACGGCACTGCTTAGCATAGAACAAATCAGCTCTTTATTACAATCTATATGCGTACAAGGGGGGTTACATCGGCACGGCGAAACTACGCGTGCCACGGTTGCTCCATGCAAGCAGCAGAACAACACGAAGCAGCGGAATAATTCTAGCAGCGGGACAGCGACGACGGTGATGAACTCCACTCCGCAGGTACTCTAGCTGGAAAGCTTATCCTAGCTCGCAAACAAGGAATCCATGGCAAACAAGCAACCAAATCTGGCATGACCTGCAAACCGGCATGACACACCAGGTCAGTACATTGAATGTACTTGCAAGCTCACAGCAACCAAAGCAATCAAGACAAACAATAGCATGGCAATTACAGATTATTAAGCAATGAGGAACACAATACTATCAGAACAACATGTCATGTACAACATGATACAGCTAGAACAATACGAGCATGGCATAAACATATGAACATGATGAGACTAGCATGCAACATGAAGAAACTTTCATGCACCAACTTACTCTGCTCGGATGACCTCGTAACCATCACATGCAGCACTTACCATCATCGGACATCACACGATCATCTTAGGATCCAATCAAGCTTGGTATAAAAAATACCGTAGTAATCAGTACATGACCACAAGGAGCTTGACCTTTACCCGAGATTCTCGCATAACACCACAAATATCCAACAAGTTGGTATTCACGATACCACAGTGATCCTCTCACGATCACATAAATATAAACCAACTTCTTTCATCATCGAACCAGGGTTGTTATTAAGCACATCATTATTATTACTATTGAGCCATAGTGTGACCGACACGAACTGGGCCCATATCCGCGGGCACGGCTATCGATAGATTTAACACACACACTCTGCAGAGGTTAGCACACTGTACCCACACCACGGAACCCATAGCCTCGCACTCCCATTCGGGTGGACCAACGGCGTTCCGACAAAACCGTCCTACTGCCATGACACTCTCCCGGACACTTCGACCAACTCCCCTTTGGGCTAAGTCCTGGGTGGCCCCGTGCCTACCAAAGGCACCAACGGCCACCGTCGTGGCAAAACGGTCCCAAACGGGGACAAGGATCCTTACAAAAACAATGGGCACACAAGGCTTATGCCGTCCTACCCGGCCAAGGTAGCGCCCGCGCATAACCTTCGCTCACGGGAGGCACCAGCGAGAGGCATGACAATAGACCCAGTTAGGACCTTCCCATAAGATAAACCTGGTTGCACTGGTCAGCTCGATATGGCGGCACCATGACTCAGCCAACAATTTTTCAAGTTCAATTTAATCCGGTTAAACTTGAATGCAATATGCTGAGCCATGATAAAATAAATAACATGATGCAACTACAATGCATGAACATGCTATTAACATAAGCATGGGGGTGCATCCCAATCAACGAGCATAACAACATTTAACCATTTATCCAGATGAGCATGGCATACTGACGAGCATTGATATCACAACTAGAACACCACCCAAAGCATAACATGACCACTAGCATCAACAATAAATACCATGCAATAACATAACGATAAAACTACCATGCAAGTATTTAATCAACTGGATGCAAAGGAACATGCATAACAACGGTACTCAGAACAGACGATAGTCAGGCACCGAAGACCATCACCAACATGTACTACTACCAAACATTGCCAATATTAAAGTAATACTAGCATGAAGAAAGTAATAACAGAGTGCATGAAAACATAGCAAGACGGTAAACACCAATCCATAAGCATAACCGAAATACCGACCGCAGTAGCAAAACAAACAGAGAATTATTAATAATTCAAGTTGAAAATCAATGCTTCTGCATGGCTATCATGCAAATGGTGGTTGTGGCTTGCCTGGGGATGAAGGAGGCTCCGGGGAGAAGTGCGGTGAAGCCGCAGAAAGATTCACCGGAAAAAATTCTCTCTCGGAGGGGGCTGATTAGGGGCAAGGGAAAAATGGTCATTTTCAGAATGTCAAACCATAGTGAAAATGATACCAAAAGTTCGGGCTCGAAGAGACGAAGAAGTAGGCGTTGGATTCACCTCAATCGGAGTTACAAGTAAAAAGTTGTGAAGTGATGAAGATCAGGGACCTTTCTGCAAAAATATCATCACAAACAAGTCCCTGAGTGGATAAGACAGAAGCGGTTTTGAGAAAATACACTTTCTGACAAGGAAAACATATTCTGGACTGAAACAGAGAGGAATACGCTTTCAGAATAAGGAAAACGTCCTTTGAGCTGAAGCAGAGGGAACATGCGCTTTCGATTTGGTGAAAGCGTATTTCGCGAAATGCGCGGCCACTTATCCACGTCAGCGCCCGAGGTCAACCCCTCGTGTGGCTGACGGGTGGGCCTCGCGGAAGGTGGGGCCAGCCTGGCATGGGATCATCTTCTTCTCGCGCTCGCCCGCGAGGCCGAGGCAAAGGCGCGACGTCGGCGATGCTCCGGGCGGCCCCGTTCACCTCCGGTGGAGCTTGGACCACCGGAGTGACCGCGAGGACAAGGCGCTCCCTCCTGGAGGCACCAAGATGACCGGCGAGCTCGGGGAGGGCTTCGGCTATGGTGGAGGATGGCGTCGGCCGCGGATGGAAAGCACGACGCAGCGATGGAGAGGAGGGGCTGAGGTTATGGGGTGGATCTCGGAGGTCTATGGAGGGGTCCAGCGCAGGTGGGAGGGAGAGAGGAGCTTCGGCTCGCTCCAATTTGAGCGAGAGGGGGCGGCGGTCATGGTGGCCATGGAGGGCAACGGGAGCTACTCGAGCTCGGGCTAGTGGCTAGACGGGACCAGAGGGATGTGGGAAGGCTGGTGGGGTGCTCGAACGACCTCGGGGCTGGCTATGAATAGGCGGGGCGAGGCGGTTGGGTCGGATGCCGCCGCGGGAAGTCCGGCCAACGCCCTGGCGATGGCAGCGATCACGGGAGGGCACCGGAAGGCGACAAGGGAGGGCGCGGACAAGGCGCAGAGCTCACGGAGACGAGGCAGCGCTCGGGGACAAGGGAGGAAGAAGACACAGAGGGGGAAGGCAACGCGGTCGCGGGCGCGCATGTGCGGCGAGTGGGACGGCTCACCGGAGAAGAAGATGGAGGGGGCAAGGGCTCCAGAGAGACGGCGACGGCACAGGGAAGACGCTGGACATAGCTAGGCGACGGGGGGACAAGCGCCCAGCAAGGGAGAAGAAGACAGAGGCGCCAGAGCGTGCGGGTGACATGCCAAAACGGAGGTCACCACGTGCACTGGTGCACACAGTGCACGATGGTCGGCCAAGTTATGTCTAGGAGACAAGGGATGCAGAGATAGATGCCAAGGAAGAGAGAGCCAAGCATGGTGCTCACTGATGTGATCACAGGAAGCAAGAACACCAGGCAACAGCAAGGTGTTTGGAGTTTGCTGTGGCTCACACGTGTGGAGATTAAGACTGAGCTTTGATTGGGGTTGATCACTCACTAAGGTGATTAGGATGACATGGTTCCAGCTCAAGGGGAGGGGTTTAGCTAGCAGTTGCTGTAGAAATTGCCATACTGGCCAGATTTGGAAATGAGGAAGAAGCACTCACTAGGAGTGTCAACTTGATCTCAACTTGGGCAAGGCAGAGTTATTTGGTCATGTGAAGATGCTGAAAAGGATTGCATACCAATTGGATCAACCAAAATGATACTTGCTTCACAAGCATCACCACTGACCAGAAACTTGCAAAAATTCCTCAGGGCAAATGGCTAAATGGATTGAGCCACAACTTGGTGGAGGGAAATGGGTTATATGGATAAGAGAAGGCCTAGGAAAATTTACAGCCATAATGGAGCAAGATAAAATATACTTGCTTCACAAACTGAAATTTTGGGAAGAAACAAAGATTTGAAGTTGTGCTCACATGGAGGCATGACATGAGCTCAACTTTGGTGGAGGGCTATGATATGATGATATGAAGGGCCACGCACAAGTGCAACTCATTTAGATATGCCTAGCTTGTACCTCCTTCACAAAGCTTCTTTCTGGACAGAAACTTTGGAAAATCATAATTAAATGACTACTAGGCAAATGAGGTTGCCTTTTGGCATGTGGCATTGACATGGACAGGAAAAGATGTCCAAGGAGTTTGAGGTCAATAGGGCAAAGGAAAATAGCACTTGCTTCACAATGTGCCATTTAGGGCAGAATAGGAAATAGATTATTTGAGCATGATGGAAAACATGGCAAGTGAAATATTTTGCCATATTTGAGAAAGATATGACCCAAACAATTTATGAGAATTATTTGGGAATTCTAGGAGTGATGGAAATATATGTTGCTTCACAACCTAGGGCTAAAAGGATAATCCCCTTAATAGAAAAGGAATATTCCCAATAAAAAGAATATTGGGATTTGGGCTAGGATGAAAATGACAGGGTCTAGGGTTGGATTTGGGTATGACAAGCCGCTTTGGAAGCAAAGAAGAGTTCATCTTCTTCAGTTTCCAGACCACATAGCCACGGAACAAGAAATCTCAGGCAAAAACCTCAGAAAATCAAAAGAAAAAGAAAGGGCCAAAAATCAGGTTGTTACATCTGGCTTAACATCTGTCGGCTTAACATCTGCCGGTTTAACATCTGGCTTAACGTCTGCCGGCTTAAGATCTGACTTACCATCTGGCTTAACATCTACCGGGTCATCAATGAAACACCAAGTCCCAGCCGGGTCATATCTCCGGCCGGGTCATACCGCGGGGTATATCCCCGACAACAGAGCTAAATGATATTTGAGATATGCACCCTTCTTCTTTACTTTACGACCATCAGTTATCAATATCTTCCATGCTAAGCACGCTAGTGGCGGTTCCCAAGCGATAAAAGTAAGGGTTTACTCCCCCTCCACCAACAATCACACTCCACGGCTTGTCCGAAACAATGGGCGCCGTCCATACCAACAACGGTCCCGGGGGAGTTTTGTTTGATTATTTGCATTTTTTAGTTCGGGACTTGTCGTGGAATTGTCAGGTCAGATGTTCTAGTGTGAGGACTTAGTCGTGGAGCCATCGCAACGAGATAAGCTTAAAGGGGTTAAACCAGACAAAGGACACGAGGAGTTTATACTGGTTCGGCCCCTTGCGATGAAGGTAAAAGCCTACGATCCAGTTGAGGTGGAATTGCTAGGGTTTCGATAACCAGGGAGCGAATATGCGTAACCTGGCTCTCAAGTTGTTGTTTCATGTCCCTAAACCGCCGCCGGGTCATCCCTTTATACACACAGGTTGATGCCCGTCGGTCTACAGGATCCCGAGGCCGGTTCATAAATGTGTCCGGCTCGGTGTCTATTCTTTCCTACCTTACATTACAAGTTATACGCCTATGGCGGTTTATGTCTATGAGGCCCTAACCCGCCTCTGGGCTTTTGGGCTTCCTTGTTAAGTTCCCTTCATAAGTCGCCTTCTTCTATAACTTTATGGGCTTCAATATTGGCAACCTTTCTGAGGATAAACCGGGCCCTCCTGGGTGGTTTATACCCACCAGTTATATCCCCAACATTAGGCCCCAGGTTGATTTGAACTTGTTCACATCAATCTTCAACACTTAGAAAAAATCCCTCCTTCATTTCTTTCGCAAGATTTTTATAACTCGCCATGACATCACCCTCTGAAACCATGGTAATTCGCCATGACGTCACCTGCCATTAACTCTTTGCAGAACCTAAATCTTTTAATACATCCTCCTTTCTTTAATAAATCTTTGAAAACCGAGGCGCCTGCACGCCTACAGATCCGTCTTTTTAGCCTCCTCGATTCCCGTGCCTGTCCTTTATCCATTCACCTTATAAATAGAACCGGAGGGTCCCTTTTTCTTTTTCCCCTTCCGTGCCTCTTCGTCTCATCGTCAACCTCGCGACACCCGAGCCTTGAAGCTCCGCCGCCGCCGTCGACCTTCAACCGCTGCACCATCCTTGGCCGCTGCATCAACCTGAACACATCAGAATTCATCCGCGCCTCTCCGCTCTTCGACAGCTTCAGTGAGTCTCCCCTTTCTCTTACCCTACATCTGCATTAAGGCGTTCTCAAGTTCTTTGGTAGTTCATCTCCGTTCTTCTTTGCTTCCCCTGTCTTGTAGCTTTTTGATGCAAGGCCTAGTGCTTATCGCGCGCGGTACTGATCTTAGCACTCATTTTTAATATTTGAAGGCCTCCCCTTTCGCAAGAGATCCCATATGAATCCATGAATTGCTTCGCTGTCACAACTTAGGGTTTCAGAATTTTCTCCTTTTTTGAACTGCGGTAGATCCAAAATTATAACATCAATCTGTAAAACCTGTTTCTGCAACACTTAGCAATTTTTCACTCATAGATCTAAAAATTGGTAGCTGTGCGGGCGGTTTAACTTTTGAATTATAACCCGCCAGTATACCATTAGTCCCCTCTTAAACCGCCAATTGCTTATCTCTGCAAGCTGATAATGTATATCTCCGGTTTATAACTCTTTCATGCTTGAATACTTCCTGCCCCTTTACTTTTAGTAGTTGATCATGATTTTTTAAACCGGCACCAATCTTCCTTCAGGTCTTTTTTAACAAATGGCCAAAAAAAATTATGCTTGCAACTGGGTTCCTTCCCGGGTTACGGAAGAGCATCTGAACGGGTGCGTTGCAGCCGGCGCTTTAGAAAATAAGGAAATCATCCACTGGAGAGTCCCCGGTCCAGAAAATCCTTCTGAACCCAAGGATGGAGAGGTGATTGTGTTTACTGATCATCTGGATCGAGGGTTTAGCCCTCCCGGATCAAAATTCTTCCGTGACGTGCTTGCTAGCTTCCAACTCTGCCCTCAAGATATTGGACCGAACTCCGTGTCCAATATTTGCAATTTTCAAGTGTTGTGCGAGGCTTATCTGCAAGAGGAACCTACTGTTGAATTATTCAGAGACTTCTTTTACTTAAACCGCCGTACTGAATTCACGGATGGGCTCAATACTGAACTTGGCGGAGTTTCAATTCAGAAAAGGAAAGATGTCAGTTTCCCTCACGCCAAGCATCATAGCCACCCCAAAGACTGGAATCAGACTTGGTTTCATTGTCGAGACACAGCTCCAGTTGGCAAAAATCCTCTGCCGGGTTATCATGCTCACCGGCTTACCAATACACATCCGTTTCCCCATCGACTCACTACAAAGGAACGAGCGAAGTATGCACCACAGCTTTCAAAGCTCCGAGCCTTTATGGCAAATGGTTTAACTGGCGTCGACTTTGTCCGTTGTTGGGTCTCTTGGAGTATCTTGCCTTTAAGCCGTCGCCCCGGTTTAATGTGCGAGTACACAGGGGATGTCAAAGACCCTCAGCGGCACATTGATATTCAGCTAACTGACAAGGAAGTCACTGAAGCTGTCAAGAAGATGCTGGATGAACCGGTATCTGAGTGCAGCAAGACAGGGCTTAGTCCTTTCTGTGTTTCCAATAAATCGTCAGCTGTAAGAATTGCATCATTCTTGTCCTGATCCGACCCCTTTTAAATATTTCTTTATAACTTCTTGTCCATCCTTGTAGGGTGATGATTCGTTCTGGAAGAAGAAGCCGCAGGATAAACCAGCGAAAACGCCTCGCCTTAAGACCAAAGTTACAAAGAAACCTGCGAAGAAGAAAACCGCCGAATCCCCTGACCTGAACATTGATGAAGATCTTGATGATCCGGAGTCAGAGGTAGACCTTGATTCTCTTGGTTCTTTTTTCACCTCATTGACAATGATCATTATCAGGATGATGCGGAGGCTAGCCGTGCTGGTGATGTAGAGGTAATTACTCTTTCTTCCAACTCAGATCCTCTGCCAACACCGAAAACCCGTCAAGCAATCCGGATAGTAAGATTTTCACACCCTCTAGCTTATTTGGATCCTCACTTTCTTTTGAAGACACAGCAGCATGAAGCTCGCCGCACAACCTGGCATAGCGGCCAAGTAGTTACTTCCTCCGGTTTACCGAACACTCCGGTTCGTAAACGCCGCCAAGAGGTCTCTTGTACTTCTGATACACCTTGTCCGAGGGCGGGTTATTTCCGATATCCTCTTAATCCGTCTGACTCGAATTACCAGGGAACCTCCCATTCATCTTCTGGCGAATCAACAGGGACGAAGCTTCTAACCCTTAAAACCGTTCCTGGATGAGCAGATTTTACTAACCCGTCATACCTTTACATTTTTGATCTTTGCACTGTTCTGATGCATACTTATTACTTTCCAGGGCCAAAAGCAGAACCAGGAAGAATGCCAAAGTGAACAAACCGTCTGAAGACCCCATTCGGGATGAACCGGAAAAGACTCCTGAACCATCACACCCAGATGTTGAAAATACTTCTGACGATCCGCCGTTGCCGGATCAAGCGACTGAGGCTGAGCACATGGATATTGATCCATCGGCTCATGCTGATGATCCGGCAAGCCCGGTTAAAGGTGCTGATGACGATGTTGTCGTTACTGGCATTGGTTACTCCTCCCCTGGCAACCCCATAGCTTTATCTAAACACAGCGCCAAAGAGGAAAAAACTGCTGTTGACAAGGGCAAGTGGAAGGCAGATTTGGACAGCTATGCGCACCTCAGTGCCCAAGACCTTCACTCTGGGGTTTTGAACCGTCTGTACACAAACAGTGACTACGAAGCCGGTTTAGTGAACATGATGAAGGAGCGATATGAGGTAAATCCCGTTGAACTCTTCATAAGTATTGTTTCCTTCTGATCTATTTTTATAATATCAACTCCAGTAGCCCCCAAGGGCCGGTTTGACAATACCCATTCAAACCGGGACTTCATAAAATAATGATTCTTCAACTTTGCCTGTGTAGTCCTCAAGGGCCAGTTTATCTCTTCAAGATGAACCGGGACTTCATAGAATAATAATTCAATTTCACCTGTGTAGCCCTCAAGGGCCGGTTTATCTCTTCAAGATGAACCGGGACTTCATGTTGTAAGGCTCATACTTCTTGTTGAATACCTTTGGAAACCGATTTATCATCAAAGAAAAAATTCACAACTTTTATACTTGAGAAAATAAGCATTAGCCCCTGAGTGCCAAGAGTAATACTTGTATTGAACTTTGGGACTTTGCCATATTGTTAATAAGAAGCGATAGGCATTAGCCCCCAGGTCCCAAGTAGTATAACTTGTTATGCGCTTGGGACTTATAATTTGTTCTGTCAACTCAAAGAATACCTCCTGCAGGCTGAGATGGACAAAAAAGAATCCCAAATCGCGGACCTTGAGGAGAATATCAAGACCCAGCAAGCAGAATCTTCCAAGGCTAAGGAGGAGCTAACTGGCGCTTTAGCAGCCATGGAACAACTGAAGGAAAGATTCAAGAATGAGCGTCTAGGTTGGGATGCAGAAAAAGCAAATTTGGTGAAGAAAGCTGAAGATGCTAACACTAGTAGAAAACAGGGCTTTGGTCACAGGGCAGTTTCCACATTAGCCCCGGTTCAGTCACGAACCGGGACTAATGTGAGCATTGGTCCCGGTTCGTGAGCCCAGGGGGCCGGCCGGGGCCTCGTGGGCATTGGTCCCGGTTCGTATGGACCCTTTGGTCCCGGTTGGTGGTACAAACCGGGACCAATGGGCCACGCTCCTGGCCCACCACCCTTTAGTCCCGGTTCATACCACAAACCGGGACTAAAGGGCTGGTCCTAGTTGCCGCCAGTGTTTAGTCCCACCTCGCCAACCGAAGGGGGCTCACACCAGTTTATAAGCCCGTCCCTCTCTGCCTTTTAAAGTGAAAATAGATGCCCTTATACAGGGAATTTGACCTAAATTCATAGTAAATTTCATAGAAATTTATTATGAATTTAGGTTGAATTTTCTCTATAAGCGCATCTATTTTCATTTTTTATATTTATAAAATAAATAAACCTTAATAAAATAAATAAAACTAAATAAACCTTCATAAAATAAAATAAAATAAACTATAGTAACTACAATAAATAAACCTTAATAAATTAAGTAAAAATAGCAGCAGAAAAATAAATAAAAATAGCAGCAGTAAAATAAATAAAAATAAAATGTGTTTGGAAGAGATTGTCCGTTTTGTACACGAAGTGCATCCAGTTTTTGCCGTAACCCTCTCAACTTTCTTGCACATGCTATGTGGATGAAATGATGATATCATGCCAACTTTCAACCTTTTCAGAGTTCATTTCAAATGCTTTTCAATTTTAGGGTCTTATAGCTCAAAATAATTAGTAAATGCATGAAAAATAACAAATGAAGTCAGAAAGGATTGAAAAATGATGATGTGGCTTTGAATGGTGCATTTTGAACACACAAAAAGTCAGGAGTTTAAATAAGTTTTAAAAAATGGAATCCCTTTGTAACAGACGAGTTTCCGGATGAAATCCTGATACTTTGAAAGAGATTGTCCGTTTTGTACACGAAGTGCATCCAGTTTTTGCCGTAACCCTCTCAACTTTCTTGCACATGCTATGTGGATGAAATGATGATATCATGCCAACTTTCAACCTTTTCAGAGTTCATTTCAAATGCTTTTCAATTTTAGGGTCTTATAGCTCAAAATAATTAGTAAATGCATGAAAAATAACAAATGAAGTCAGAAAGGATTGAAAAATGATGATGTGGCTTTGAATGGTGCATTTTGAACACACAAAAAGTCAGGAGTTCAAATAAGTTTAAAAAAATGAAATCCCTTTGTAACAGACGAGTTTCCGGATGAAATCCTGATACTTTGAAAGAGATTGTCCGTTTTGTACACGAAGTGCATCCAGTTTTTGCCGTAACCCTCTCAACTTTCTTGCACATGCTATGTGGATGAAATGATGATATCATGCCAACTTTCAACCTTTTCAGAGTTCATTTCAAATGCTTTTCAATTTTAGGGTCTTATAGCTCAAAATAATTAGTAAATGCATGAAAAATAACAAATGAAGTCAGAAAGGATTGAAAAATGATGATGTGGCTTTGAATGGTGCATTTTGAACACACAAAAAGTCAGGAGTTCAAATAAGTTTAAAAAAATGAAATCCCTTTGTAACAGACGAGTTTCTGGATGAAATTTGAACTATTCAAATTTGGAAACTAATGGATTAATAGAAAGTTTATAATTATTCTGAGCTAAAAGCAAAAAGAATTAAAAATAAAGCAAAAATCAAAAGAAAATAAATAATTCAAACAACAAAAAAATACTGGAAAAAAATAAAAAAATGCCGCCTAATGGACCACACAGCCTGCATACGACTAGAAACCCATCTGCACATGGGCCAGGATGCAGGCCCGCAGGCCCAATAGGCCCAACATGGCAATGAAAAAGGTAGGCATGTATAATGCCTGCATATTAGAGAGGAGCTCAGCACCTGAGCTGCAGCGCAGCTTATAAACAGGTGCTGAGCTCTCTCATCTAGCGAGGTGGGACTAAACTTCCCACCGCACCGCGCCAGCACATTAGTCCCGGTTAGTGGCTCCAACCGGAACCGATGCTCCCCTTTGGTCCCGGTTGGTGCCTCCAACCGGGACCAAAGCCCTCTGCTTCCCGCCCTTTGCGCTGGTGAAAAGAGGCCTTTAGTCCCGGTTGGTGGCACCAACCGGGACCAAAGGGTGGGTATTGGTTCCGGTTGGAGCCACCAACCGGGACCAAAGCCTTTGCTATATAAGTAGCACTTTGGAAATTTTCAGATTTCCATCGCCAGTTTCCCCCCGCCCGACGACGCCGCGAGCTCGATCTACGCTGCCAGGCTGCCCCGTCGTCGTCGTCGTCGCCCGTGCCCCCGAGCCCACGCCATCACCTGTCGCCGTCGTCCTCCGCCCCCCGCCGCCGTCGCCGTCGGCCTCCGCCGCGCGCCCCCGAGCCGTCGCCCCGTATACGTCACCGTCGCCGCCCTCCGCCCCCGGCCCGCTGCGGTCGCCGTCGCCCTCCGCCACCCTGTGAGCGCCGCCCCGATCCCCTCCTCCTCCTCCCTGTAATGGCCGCCGCCGCTGCCGCCGCGCCCCCTAGCTATAGTACTGTAGATGTATTAATTTAGTTAATTTAGATGTATTAATTTAGTTAATTTAGATGTATTAATTTAGTTAATTCAGTTTAGTTAATTTGGATGTGTAGTTAGATGTGTAGTTAAGTTAGTTGTTGTAATTTAGATGTATTAATTTAGATGTGTAGTTTAGATTTTTCATATTTAGAAGTCATTTATGTATGTTCATATTTAGAAGAAAAAGAAGGAGAGAAAAAGGAAAATAAGAAGAGGAAGAAGGAGGAGAAGAAGAAGAATAAGAAGAAGAGGAGAGGAAGTAGAGGAGAAATAAATAAGAAGATGAAAAAGAAGAAAAAAAAGAGTAGAAGAAGAAGGAATAGAGGAGAAGAAGAAGAAATAGAATAATATTATTCTATTTCTTCTTCTTCTCCTCTATTCCTTCTTCTTCTCCTCTTTTTTTCTTTTTTTCTTCGATCTCCTCCTCTATTCCTTTCTTCTTCTCCTCTTTTTTTTCGTCTTCTTCCTCTTCTTATTTTTTATCGGGTATGTCGTTGTCGATATATGTACCCCCCCCCCCCCCCCCGATAACTTTTAGTAAGTACTACTTAGAAAGTGTTTAATAGAATTAGTTAGAAAAATAATAGAACTAGTTAAACTAGCTAGTTTATTTGTAGTAAGTACTACTTTATTCTATTTATAGTAAGGAAATTAATAGAACTAGTTTGTTTTTTTAGTTAAAGCAATTATTCCCGCATCGACGTCGACGATGCCTATCCCGCATCCTCGTCGTCGACTCGGCGGAGGAGGCCGGCTTGATCAGAGGGGCCATGTCCGGGACTGGGCTTCGCCGGGCTGGTTTTGGGAGGTGCTACCTTCCGGTGGGCGTAGGTTGGTGAGGAACCAGCCCGTCGTTGACCCGATCCTTGTTTGGTGGCGCTCGCGTGGGCCAGTGACGGTGCCGAGGCTTCCGGACACCGCGGAGGAGGTACGTCACCGTGTCAGCGAGGAGGACCAGCACGTCCGTCGCTACATGGTTGCGTTGGAGGGCAGGTTCGACAATACCTGGCAGGTTCTTCAGGGATCTCACTGGAGCTATGATCCTGTGATGGTTCCGTCCCTTTGGGTGTCCACCGCCCGCGCCGATATCCGTCGGGCGCTACAGTTCTAGCTGTACTAGCGATGCTATATGTATGATAGTATTCGAGGTGTATTAGTGATAATATTCGATGATGTACGGACGCATGGAGATGATGTAGTTTTGCTTATAATTGAATGCATCCTAATTTGAATACTACTTTATTTTGTGATTTGATTTTGCTTATTGAATGCTCAAAGTGGAAAACTACTCCGATCCTACTTTGAATGCTAAAATTGGAGAGCACTATGATTAGTTGATAGCTTATAGGGTTTTTGTTTTCGCAGAAATCTAGGAGCCCCCCCGGCCCCTCCATCATCCCCGCCGTCATCCCCGTCACTGCCCCCTCCGACATCGAGGTGAGACCAGCCAAATCCTCTTTTAGAAAGATAATTAAACGATATTTCGGGTTGACTGTAAGTCTGTCGAGTCTCCACCATATATGAGAGGACGAAGAATCCCGACTGTTGTCGTGGGGGTCGCTTCTCCTTTGTTCCCGTGTGCTAGCTAGACATTTTGGTGTAATGCACATGGGGACAAAGGGAGGAGCGACCATCACCAACGGTCGAATGTATACACCACGTGAGCTGAGAGTTTTCAAGAAAAGACTCGACAAAACCGATAGTCAACCCGTGATGAATAATAATGATCTAACTTAGGTTTTTTAGTACGTATATTTAATTGTAGATGTTTAATATTTGAATTATATATGAACATAGGAAATTTCGTACTCGGACGACGAAAGTCTCCCGGGGGAGTGCGACTGGTGCCACGACGACCGAGGTCAGTGCGGCAGGCCTCACCCGGACGAAGATCGGCGCTTCAGTATTAAGCTGGAGGAGACGTTCGATGTTGAAACGGTACGCAACGGCGACAAGCTAGTGTTATTTTTTCGTAATTAAGCACGACTTCAACTATTTCAACGTGTACTTTTCATCTTTTACAATTCGGCTAGCTTATCCCATGCCATGCAAGACGCTACGTCTTGGAGAGGATGGGTTTTGAAGACCATGAAAGTATGGAAACAAAGAAAATTCACCTAAGGACCCATCATGATATAGATTTTGAAGTAAAGCTGTATAATTCTGAGAGCGTAACCCATTTTGGTTGCAAAAATTGGGAAGCATTTTGCAAGATGTATGGTTTTGATGAGGGTATGCTTGTCACCATGGATCTTGGTGATCCTGACATCGAGCAAGACAATATGGACATTTGGGTCCTTGTTGATACGCCTCCAATTCTACCGCTATGTGAGTTTCTCAAACATAGTTATTAGCTAATTTATATTGTTCATTTCAAATTAGTTGACAGCTTATTTTCATTGACAGCTTATTTTGATTGTTCAAACAATGTGCGGAACATGGTAGACAGAACCTACTACACCGATGGCTCTGAGTTAACTTATAAGGAGAAAACTCATCTGGTCGGATTTTGTACTGATATTGGGAATTACAATATCTACAATCAAACTCCTCATCATTATGGTCCTCCATACGTGCCACTAGTGCATGTGTTGAACTACGGTAACTACTATGGAGATACCCTGGTAAGATTTCTTACTATTACGACATCCGTGCATATTTTGCATAGTTCTAAAACTAGTGCATTATCATTGCTAACTATGAAGTTATTACTATGTTTTTCAACAGATAATCCCGGAGGATTGTGTGCCTCATTTGATGTATCAGAATGGTAGGCTTGATGTTTTGAATATACAACCAGGTCATCCTACGAATCTCAACTGTCCATACCGGATTTCTAAAAGAAGTGGAGACATGCAAATCAAAGAATGGAAAAAATGTATGGACAGTCGCAAGGAGCTTCTTGGAAGCAAAAGGAAGCGAGGCGCAAGAATTGGAGACAGGATGATCTCCATTCTCCATAATGGAGAGTCGGGGTCTATATTGTTTTATGCTATTTTACCTTAAAGAGGGTATTTCGGTCCTACCTAATACTGATGATCATGTGCTAAGAACAATTAAGTAGGATTGGTTCGATGACTGTGAGGATGATGATCGTATGACTTGTTATTAATAACGAGTAGAAGTTGTATGATGATGATTAGTAGGACTTGTTATTATATATGATGATGCATGATGCGTGCACGAAGAGTTATTATATATCAGCGGGTGAAATGAACATGGATTGGATTGAAGCAGTGAAGGCAACATGCATGTGGTGCGTGTCGAAAGTAGTACAATCCAAACTTGATCAAGTCCGGATTAGTATTACTTTCGACATGCACCACATGTTGCCTTCACTTCAATCTAAGCCATGTTTAGGCATAGCAGTACGTAGCGTTGGCAAACCAAGCACGGAGATATAAGAGAGGACACTTCTCTCTAATAGCTACCTAATAACAACCTAAATTAACCCCCCAAAACCCCCAAACCTCCCCCCTTTCAAAAAAAAAACAAAAACCTCAGCTCCTGCCAGGTGCTGACGCGTGGATGCCTATTGGTCCCGGTTGGTGGCACCAACCGGGACCAAAGGCCCTCCTGCCTGTGCTCCCCCCACCGGCCACGTGGACGGCCTTTAGTCCCGGTTCGTGTAAGAACCGGGACTAAAGGGCTAGGGCATTAGTAACGACCCTTTAGTCCCGGTTCCTGAACCGGGACTAAAGGCCCTTAATAACCGGGGTAAAAGCCCCTTTTCCTACTAGTGTAACGCAACCCTTAAACCGGTGGCGGAAGAGTTAACCAGTTTAACACAACAAATAAATGCTATGACTTCTGCTGTCTTTGGTAAGTAACTGCTTCACAACCTTTGAAATTTCATTATTCCATAAATTGCCGGTTTACCGATGTCTGTGATTGTCCAGGATCTCGCATTACGCATCTGGGCTCTGATATGCAGAAGAAATTGAAGGCTGCCTATACGCTGATAGAGCAACTGTATACCGGCGCACAACGGATTATCTGCACAGTTTCTCACAATAAACCGCCCCCAACTTTGATCAAGGATACTTTAGAGAGGCTGTCGATGATGCCCGCCCAGTTTGAAGAGCTAAAATGATCAACTGCAAGGGCCGGCGCTCCTACCGCACTGACCCATGCTAAAGCGTGGATATCTGACCTTGATCCGACTGACATAGGGAATGGCTATCCAAGAATCAAGGACGACGGATCAGAATTTGATAATGAAGATCTTCGGGCTTTGACGAGGGAGATGCGCCCGTTGGCTAGTAAGTTGGCTGAAGAAACCGATCTTTCGTTTTATCAATCGATTTATGATGGCCACAACAAGAGGGTTAATGCGTCGAGCTACGAAACTCCAACTCTTATTCCGCCAATTCGTAAGCATACTTATGCCCCTGAAGTTGACCCCTCCAATCTTATAAGCGATGAAGTTGTGTTCAGAGCCTTAACTGGGATCGATTGGTCAACCACTGACTTCCAGCCACTTGATAGAGAGGAGGAGGATGAACCGGCGCAAGATGACCCGCAACCGTCAAGCCAGCCCGCCGCTGATGCATAAACCGGAGGCCGGTTTAACTTCTTTGTTTTGCAAGACTTTGTTAAAAACTCTTATTCTTTTGGGCATGAAAATGCCGTGTAATAGGCTAGTTGAAAAACTTCTTGGATCTGATATGCCATGGTGCATATTGCATGACACTGTTAATCCGCCATGCTATGATAATGCTATGTTTGCTCATGATACTTTGTTTTTCGTAGAATTTGTTCCTGCATATAACAGATAAATTGCGTCTTGGCGGTTTACCGCTAGACGGGTTATCATGCCCAACAACATAGTTTATAACTGATGTAGGACTGAAAATAACCATATATAACATACCTGTGATACGTGTTCACTGCTGATTTATCAAGCTAGTGTAATAAGTATATTTCCGGTTTAATACCAAGATGGGTTAATAAACACCGGATTACCTTCTTCTCATACTGGTGACTTATAGTCAGAAACCAGGCCGGGTTAATAAACACCGGTTTATCGCCATATATACGACTCATGAATCTTTATAAGCCTTACTTGGTTTTCAACCATGTAATTTTTTGTGTCATAAGAGAAAGATTACAAAACGACATTCAAAACAAAATCAAGAGAAAATATCCAAGGCTTTCATAGGCCGCCGAGCCAAAATATCTTCTTCAATGAAACTAGTATTAACCACTGGAAGGTACGCGCTTTCTGTGAGCCGGCACTCACACTACCACTTCGACATTTTAACCCGGATAAGTTCAGTTCTTATTCAAAGATAGACTTATCAAGAGTATGCGGGGTCAGAGTACATCAAGCATCACAGGCCGAATTATCCAAGTTTCAAGGAAGGCGGCTGTAAAAGCCTAAGCTTCTCCTTGCTATCCGTAAACCATGCCCTCTCATGACGAAACGATATTTTAACCTTAACAATTCAGGGTCTTTGCTAGAAAAAGATTGACTGTTAAGAGTTTGCCGGGTCAATCAGGATTACCTGATGGAGAAGCTTCCGGAATACAGGCAGGATAACCCGAGGTTTTAGGTGAATACACCTAGCTTCCAAGCCTGGATTTTATAGCCTATCACAAGGGTTATAGCAACTTTTGTTTCTTTAGAACAGAAAGAGCCCCCAAGCAATATTTGAGCTGTGCTCAAGGGGTACCTATGTTTGAGTTGTGCTTTTTGCCACAGACTCTCTTTGGTCCCCATAACATGGGATGCAAGCCCCCAAGTTTTTTTTGTGGCCAATAAACCGAATCAAAGGGCGATGATAACTTCGCTTTATAAAGCAGAAAACCCCCTAAGTAACCAAAAACTCATTGAAGAGAAAAGCGACAGAGGCCCCGCTTTAGTAGGCATGCCGGTTTATTATATTGATCATAATATATACATTATCAAAATATGTACATCAGAAGAGCCTATGGCTCAGGTGTAATAAGGCCGAAGATGAGCAATATTCCACGGCCGGTGGGTCTCCTCCTCTGACTTGCGTGAGTCTTTGTGCTCTCGAACATCGATAAGGTACTATGACCCGTTGTTCAGATTCTTGCTGATCACAAAGGGTCCTTCCCAAGGTGGGGACAACTTGTGCATATCGGTCTGATCCTGGATAAGCCGGAGCACTAAGTCGCCTTCTTGAAAAGATCTGGTTTTAACCCGACGGCTGTGGTAACACCGCAGATCTTGCTGATAAATCGCCAAACGAGCCGCTGCTATGTCCCGTTTTTCATCTAGCAGGTCCAATGCATCTTGACGTGCTTGTTCGTTGTCCGCTTCAACATAAGCTGCCACCCGAGGCGAGTCATGGCGAATGTCACTGCGAAGAACTGCTTCTGCCACGTAAACCATGAAGAAAGGTGTATAACCATAGATCTATTGGGGGTGGTATTAATGCTCCACAACACGGAAGGCAACTCTTCAACCCAACAGCCCGGCGTCCTCTGCAAAGGAACCATAAGCCGGGGCTTGATGCCTTTCAGGATTTCTTGATTAGTTCTCTCAGCTTGACCATTAGACTGGGGGTGAGCCAACGATGACACGTCGAGCCGGATGTGCTCACGTTCACAAAAGTCTTTCATAGCACCCTTGGAAAGGTTCGTGCCATTATCTGTTATGATGCTGTGTGGAAAGCCAAAGCGGAAAATCACCTTCTTCATGAACTGAACCACCGTTGCTGCATCACACTTGCTGACTGGCTCCGCCTCTATCCACTTAGTGAATTTATCAACCGCCACCAAAAAGGTGGGTCTTCTTATCTTTGGACCTCTTAAAAGGCCCCACCATATCAAGCCCCCAAGTTGCAAACGGCCAAGTGATTGGAATCATCCTCAACTCCTGAGCCGGAACATGGGCTCGACGTGAAAACTTCTGACAACCGTCACATTTTCAGGCCAAGGAGGACTGGGAATCCCTATTACCGCCCTTTTCTCGTGTGATGGCGAGTGAATAAAAACTCGACCTGAGAATAACCCACTTAGCATGGAAGATACCAACCACCTCCTGTCGTTCCATGAACGATCCAGGCACACAAAAGGGATATTTATTTGTAGTTTTTAGAGGTGGCACATGAAAATTTACTTAGGATGGTAGGGTAATACCGCATATAGGTAGGTATGGTGGACTCATCTGGAATAACTTGGGTTCAAGGTTTTTGATGTACAAGCAGAATTCCCACTTAGTACAGGCTAAGGCTAGGAATTAGGTTGAGAAGCGGCCAACTAGAGAGCAACAACGGTCATGAACATGCATTACGCGTAAGTAACATTGGACACTAGTATGAGTAGGATATGAACACCATGAACATAAATATCGTAGAGGCTATGTTGTTTTTGATTCAACTACATGCATGAACATGTGCCAAGTCAAGCCACTCGAACATTAAGAGGAGGATACCATATCATCATACTACATCACAATCATTTTAACGCAATCTTGACATCCAAGATAAATCATTATCCACTCCTAGCTACTTATGCATGTCATGAGAAACTATAATCTCTAATTATCACTGCAAACATGTTTAATCATAATGGGCTGAATCACGGATACTAGGTTAAACATATTTACAAAATCCGAACAAGTCGAGTTCATACCAGTTTCTCTCTGCCATGGCCAGTTCATCGAATATCGTCATTATTTTCTTTCATGCACGACCAAACGATGTGAAAATAATAATAGTGCAAGAGTGCCGTGGACTAATCTGGAATCTACAAACATTTTATTCAACAGGAGAAGACAAGGTAAAATCGGCTCTTTGTTAGATCAACAATTATGCATATGAGAGCCACTCAACATTTTCATCGTGGTCTTCCCCTTGGTATGACTCAAATAAAAAGAAAAGAAATTGAGATAAACACACTGAAATATTTTTGGATTTTTTGGTTTCTAGAACAAGCAAATAAAAGGGAAAAGCAAAAAAGAGAAAAACTATTTACACGGGAAAGCTCCCAACAAGCAAAAGAAGAACAAGGAAATCTTTTTGGGTTTTCTTTTTAGTACTACAACTAAGCATGCATAGACAGTAAACTAACTACAACTAATTTTTTTTTCTAAGGTTTTTCAAACACACAAGAAGAAAGCGAGAAAATACAATTATGCAATTATGATACAATGAAAAACTGTGGACACCGACAACTGGAATGAAACGTGTGAACATGAATGTAATGTCAGTGGGAAACACGTACTCCCCCAAGCTTAGGCTTTCGGCCTAACTTGGTAAGCAGTCAGTACCCTGGATACTAGTCGGCGTGGTAGCTCACGGAGGCTCTCGGTGTGGATGCTTCGGCCTGCCGTGATGCCTCAACCGCCGCATTGTGGGCTCGGGCCTCGCTCTCAATAACAAAATACCTTCCCTTGCTGTGATAATCAAGGAGAGCAGGTGCAGGAAAATATGTGTACACCACAAATGCTTGGTTAAACAACAATTTATAGGCGAAATTATGAATGTCTCCTTTAAGGATCTTATGATTTTTCATAGCATCAAAGTCTAAATACTGCGTGGGTAGGATAGGGTCAAACGGCAAAGGTGAAACACCCAGCTCTCTTGCTAAACGCATGGCATAAGTTCCACCATAGAAATAGCCACTATTAGCATTGTGTTGCAATCTACATGCAACAATTGCTCCAAGATTATAACTCCTATCACCGGAGAGAGCGGTGCATAAAAGGCTCAAGTCTGGAGCATAAAGTGTACTACAATCTTGTTTGCCTACAATACATTTCCCATTGAATAAAGCAAAGTATTGAATTGCAGGAAAATGAATGCTCTTTATTCTACCTTGCGTCACTCCCCTCGTCTCACCGTAGCAAAGACTAGGCAAGAATGATTGGTACTCAGCCCTTGGCGGTTCGTCAAGCGAACTCCAGAATGGGAGTTTGCAGTGGTCAGCAAATCTCTCTAGTGATAAGGTAAATGAATTTTCGTACAGTTTAAATGACACCCTAGACTCACGGGGATGAAATTTAAATCCTTTAACAAATGATTCGGTGAGGGTGTGGTGTTGATCGCACTTATCTAAAATGTAGGGACCAAGACTGTCATTATGAACATATTGCTCAAATTCCTCCTTAATGCCCACACGCACCATATAATCATCGCATGGCCATAAGCATGTTTTGGTGGCCGCATCTCGAATGGAACTTTCTCGGTTCAACATAAGACCGACGAGCAGAGTTGTCACTAGAGGATGCCCCCGAGGATCTGCTCCTCGAAGAACTCCTTCCAAAAAGGTTCATCATGTTCGCGTACAATTTTCTGAAAACTTTTGGGTGTAAAAAATTTATCAACAAAACTTTATAAGATTGATAGCAACTACTCATAGGGGTACATAGAGGCCATAGAAAGCATTCAATCTACTTAGAACTCTAAGAATTCAACATGCAAGCTCATCTACACCAGCACCAAGATTAGCTAATTATTCAAAATATAAACTATTAAAACAATCCCCCAAAACAGTTTCAGAAATGGCGCTTCGAGCAAAGAGATCGAAATCCGCGCGTTTGAGAGCAAGAACAAGAGAGAGAGAGAGCAATGGAGATTTTTTCTGGAGGTAGGTGATGATGTGGTCTGAAGGGATAAGTGAGGGGGCCCACGTGGGGATCACAACCCACCAGGGCGCGCCTGGGGGTCCTGGCGCGCCCAGGTGGGTTGTGCCCACCTGGTGCACCTCCCTCTGATATTATTTGCACCAGGAATTCTCAAATATTCAAAAAAAAATCGTATTAAATTTTCAAAGCATTCTGAGAACTTTTATTTTTGGGTCATTTTTTATTGCACGGGGAATTCAGAAAATAGACAAAGCATGGCATTTTATTTTATTTAACTAATAAAAACAAAAAACAAAAGGTAGGGACAGAAGGTAGTGCTTACTAAATTCATCAACTTCATACCTCTCAAAAATGATCCATTAATAAGGTTGATCAGGTCTTATTAATAACCACTTTCGATTAGCATGAAACCGAAGAACTTTCCTAAATCACTAAGTTACCTCAATGGGGATATGAATGTCCCCAACAATAAGCATTTCATATTTCTTGTTGGCAGAAGGTAGAGGTATTTGAAAAGTTCCAATAGTGATTGTCAGAGATTTTTTAAAAACATTAATACCATTCACTTGGAATTGTTTCTTCGGAAAGTGCACCGTATGCTCATTACCATTGATATGAAAAGTGAGCTTGCTTTTATTGCAATCAATAACAGCCCCTGCAGTATTCAAGAATGGTCTACCAAGGATAATCGACATGCTGTCGTCCTCGAGCATCTCAAATATAACAAAGTCAGTCAAAATAGTAACATTAGCAACAACAACGGGCACATCCTCACAAATACCGATAGGTATGGCCATTGATTTCTTAGCCATTTGCAAAGATATTTCAGTAGGTGTGAGTTTATTCAAATAAAGTCTTTTATATAAAGAGAAAGGCATAACACTAAAACCAGCTCCTAGATCACATAAAGTAGTTTTGACATAATTCCTTTTGATGGAGCAAGGTATAGTTGGTATTCCCGGATCTCCAAGTTTTTTAGGTACTCCATCTTTAAAACTATAATTAGCAAGCATAGTGGAGATTTCAGCTTCCGGTATTTTTCTCTTGTTGGTGATGATGTCTTTCATATACTTTGCATAAGGAGGCATTTTAAGGATGTCAGTCAAGCGCGTACGCAAAAAGACTCGCCTCAGCATTTCAGCAAAGTGTTCAAATTCCTCCTCATCTTTCTTTTTAGTGGACTTAGGTGGAAAGGGCATAGGTTTTGGAACCCAAGGTTCTCTCTCCTTACCATGTTTTCTAGATATAAATTCTCTTTTATCATATCTTTTATTTTTAGATTGTGGGTTATCAAGATCAACAACTGGTTATATTTCCACATCATTATCTAGTTCTTTTTCATTGTTTGGTTGAGTATCTTCATGAACATCATCATTATCTTTTTCATTATCACTAGGTGAATGTTCATTACCAGATTGGGTTTCAGCATCAGAAATAGAAACATCATTATCATTATCAGGAGGTTTTTCTATTTCAGGTTCACTAGAAGCATGCAAAATCCTATCATCTTTCTTCTTCTTTTTCTTTTTAGAAGGACTGGGTGTAGTGGTATTATTTCTTTCTGAATCCTGTTCAATTCTTTTTGGGTGTCCCCCCAGGATAAAGTGGTTCACTACAAGAAATATGTCAACTAGTGACCTTCTGTCAGTGACCCTGGAAAAATTAGTCATAGATCTATGACCATTTCAGACCAATTGGTCAAAAGCTGTTCGGGGGGCTCCAAACCCTAAACTATAGCGACTATTTTGGTTAGAAAGGTCGTAATTTCCTTACACAAAATGGTCATAAAGCAGATAGCACTGGTTCGCTGCCTTATTTCTAGCTGATCATGACCAATATAGATGGTCATAACCTTGTAAATTGTGGTGGGTTGCTATGACTAGGCGCCACCTCATCAGTTTTGCCTATGTGTCATGTCCATGTGGCAGTTTTTTCCCTAGGTTGTGAAGCAACCTATATTTCTGTCATTCCCAAAATTCCCAAAAAAATCTCATAAATTCTTTGGGACATATCTTCGTCAAATATGTAAAAAAACCTTCCTTGCCTAGTTCAAAAATAATTCAAAAATATTCATTTTCCTATTCTGTTCAGAAAAACACTTTGTGAAGGAAGTACCACTTTGGCATGTCCAAATGGTATCCATTTTCTACAGTGCTTTCCTCTACCCAAATAACCATCCTCCACCAAATGCCAGCTCAATCCATTCATTATTTTGAGCCCAGCTTCAACATTCGTATTTATGTCCAGTGTGGTACTTTGCAAAGCAAGTACCACCTAGGCTCCTCCTTTTGAGCTGAAAATTTGTGAAGACGGTCTTCTTAGTAACTGATCATCCTCAGCCAAAACTCACGCCTATTAGCCATGTGCATTTCCCGTACCGCTAATCAAACACTTGGCTGCTTATTCATGTTTGAGCATTGATCGGTCTCCTCGTAAGAATCTTATGTTGTGATTTTCTTCCTAGCACCTACCTGGGGAGTGCCCAACCCACTAGACATGCCTAGGCCGCCCAGGACACATGGCAATGGCACAGTCACGCGGTGACCACGCGGCGGGCACGCGAGTTTACGCGCTCTAGAGTTGGGGCCCTCGGCCACCGTTCAAACCTCGACGTATCGCCACCAAACCATGTATTTATGATTAAAATAGGTACTTATGTAACTATAAATGATTTTTGGAAAAAATAAATAGCAAACTATGAGGCAGTTGCAGTTCAAATTTGACCCGCTTCCTGTTGAATCGGCGGGAATTTGTCTTTTTCATCAGAGGTGGATCAAAACTTTTGACACCCAACCATTTTGTCAATTGTGCATTAAATATGGACTAGTATTTTATAAAATTGATTTGGTCCAATTTTGCAACAAATATATGGTAGGTCCTTCACAAAAAAAACTCATTTCAGGCACTCGGAAAATGGAAAATGAATTTTTCCATGCAAAGAACATGAAAACTTCCTTAGGCAACATTGTTTGCCATTCCAAGATGCACCCTTGTGCACAATATGAGATCATTTGAAAAAACTATGCCATGAATGTGGCCATAAGATTGATCATTTGGATTGAAACCCATGAATCTTCACGCATAGCTCATTTTTTAGAACACTTTTTTAAAATAATTTCTGTATTACAAGTTTATTATTTTTCCTGGAAACTTGGTCACATATAATGACACAATGCGAAGGTTTTCCAATTTTTTGATTTTTTTGAATTTTTTATGCCCGTTTCGAAATGCGGTCAAAACGGCGGGCTTGACCGTTCCTAGCTAGTTGTTGAATCTTGGAAAAATTTTGATGTTTCTCTGATTAAATAGATACTTATGTACCTAGAAATGATTTTTGGAAAAAATAAAGAGCAAACTATGAGGCAGCTGCAGTTCAAATTTGACCCGCTTACAACTGAATCGGCAGAAATTTGTATTTTTCACCAGAGGTGGATCAAAACTTTTTACACCCAACCATTTGGTCAATTGTGCATTAAATATGGCATAGTATTTTAGAAAAATGATTTGGTCCAATTTTGCAAGATTTATTTGGTAGGTCCTTCACAAAAAAAACTCATTTGGGGCACTCGAAAAATGGAAAATGGCTCTTATGTGCAATGGAAGTGAAAACTCCCTTAGGCAACATTGTTTGCCATTCCAAGATGCACCCTTGTGCACAATATGAGATCATTTGTACAAACTATGCCATGAATGTGGCCATAAGATTGATCATTTGGCTTGAAAGCCATGAATCTTCACGCATGACAGCTCATTTTTGAGAACACATTTTTAAAATAATTTACGTATTACAATTTTATTATTTTTCCTGAAAACTTGATCACATATAATGACACAATACGAAGGCTTTCCAATTTTTTGAATTTTTTTGAATTTTTTATGCCCGTTTCAAAATGCAGTCAAAACGGCGGGCTTGACCGTTCCTAGCTAGTGGTTGAATCTTGGAAAACTTTTGATGTTTCTCTGATTAAATAGATACTTATGTACCTAGAATTGATTTTCTGAAAAAATAAAGAGCAAACTATGAGGCAGTTGCAGTTCAAATTTGACCCGCTTCCTGCTGAATCGGTGGAAATTTCTCTTTTTCATCAGAGGTAGATCAAAACTTTTTACACCCAACCATTTGGTCAATTGTGCATTAAATATGGCCTAGTATTTTATAAAATTGATTTGATCCAATTTTGCAACAAATATATGGTAGGTCCTTCACAAAAAAAACTCATTTTGGGCACTCAAAAAATGGAAAATTGATTTTTCGTCCAAAGAAAATGAAAACTCCCTTAGGCAACATTGTTTGTCATTCAAAGATGCATCCTTGTACACAATATGAGATTATTTGAACAAATATTTGGTTGATCCTTTACAAAAAAAACTCATTTTGAGCACTCAAAAAAAAATGAAAAATGAAGTTTTCATGAAATAACTTATCTTTAATCGATTACGACCAATTTAGATGGTCATAAAGTCTTCAAATTGCTTGCTGTGTTTTGATTGGTCCAGGAGCATATCACGCGGATCATGCCTCAGACACCGTCGGATGCTCCCGAATCCAACGGCAGCCCTCACCCCTCACCCTCTCACCCACGCCCCCACTCCCCACCGTACCTGCAGACCCCATGCACCCACTCACCACCGTTCCAATCCCCACGCACGCACTCTGATGGGAATCGTAGCATAATTTTAAAATTTTCCTACGCTCACCAAGATGCATCTATGGAGTATACTAGCAACGAGGGGAAAGGAGTGCATCTACATACCCTTATAGATCGCGAGCGGAAGCGTTCCAATGAACGTGGATGACGGAGTCGTACTCGCCGTGATTCAAATCACCGATGACCGAGTGCCGAACGGACAGCACCTCCGCGTTCAACACACGTACGGTGCAGCGACGTCTCCTCCTTCTTGATCCAGCAAGGGGATGGAGAGGTTGATGGAGATCCAGCAGCACGACGGCGTGGTGGTGGATGTAGCGGGTCTCGGCAGGGCTTCGCCGAGCTTCTGCGAGAAGGAGAGGTGTAGCAGGGGGAGAAGGAGGCGCCAGGGGCTGGTGTGTTGCTGCCCTCCCTCCCCCCACTATTTATAGGACCCCTGGGGGGGCGCCAGCCCTTGGGAGATCAGATCTCCAAGGGGGACGGCGGCCAAGGGGGGGGAAGGGGGTGGCTTCCCCCACAAGCCAAAGGGGGGCGCCCCCCACCCCTAGGGTTTCCAACCCTAGGCGCAGGGGGAGGCCCAAGGGGGGCGCCCCAGCCCACTAAGGGCTGGTTCCCTTCCCTCTTCAGCCCACGGGGCCCTCCGGGATAGGTGGCCCCACCCGGTGGACCCCCGGGACCCTTCCGGTGGTCCCGGTACAATACCGATAACCCCCGAAACTTTCCCGGTGGCCGAAACTGGACTTCCTATATATAATTCTTCACCTCCGGACCATTCCGAAACTCCTCGTGACGTCCGGGATCTCATCCGGGACTCCGAACAACTTTCGGGTTTCTGCATACACATATCTCTACAACCCTAGCGTCACCGAACCTTAAGTGTGTAGACCCTACGGGTTCGGGAGACATGCAGACATGACCGAGACGCCTCTCCGATCAATAACCAACAGCGGGATCTGGATACCAATGTTGGCTCCCACATGTTCCACGATGATCTCATCGGATGAACCACGATGTCGAGGATTCAATCAATCCCGTATACAATTCCCTTTGTCAATCGGTATGTTACTTGCCCGAGATTCGATCGTCGGTATCCCAATACCTTGTTCAATCTCGTTACCGGCAAGTCTCTTTACTCGTACCGCAATGCATGATCCTGTGACTAACGGCTTAGTCACATTGAGCTCATTATGATGATGCATTATCGAGTGGGCCCAGAGATACCTCTCCGTCACACGGAGTGACAAATCCCATTCTCAATCCGTGCCAACCCAACAGACACTTTCGGAGATACCCGTAGTGCACCTTTATAGTCACCCAGTTACGTTGTGACGTTTGGCACACCCAAAGCACTCCTACGGTATCCGGGAGTTGCACGATCTCATGGTCTAAGGAAAAGATACTTGACATTGGAAAAGCTCTAGCAAACGAAACTACACGATCTTTTATGCTATGCTTTAGGATTGGGTCTTGTCCATCACATCATTCTCCTAATGATGTGATCCCGTTATCAATGACATCCAATGTCTATAGTCAGGAAACCATGACTATCTGTTGATCAACGAGCTAGTCAACTAGAGGCTTACTAGGGACACGTTGTGGTCTATGTATTCACACATGTATTACGATTTCCGGACAATACAATTATAGCATGAACAATAGACAATTACCATGAACAAAGAAATATAATAATAACCATTTATTATTGCCTCTAGGGCATATTTCCAACACACTCACCACCGTTCCAATCCCGCACCCGCACCCGCTCGCCGAAACCCTAGCCGCCGCCGCCCCCGCGCCTTGGCCGACCCTTAGCCCGTCGATGGCGAGGAGCCCTTAGCCCGTCGCCTGCCTTTACCGACAAATCACGCGACCGCGTGCCCACCAAATCCCAAATCTCACTGTCTCCGCCCTCTCCCCGTCCCCTCCACCAAGATCGCACCAACTACCTCGATGGCCGCCGCCGCACCGCCGCACGCCGCGGCACTCCTGGCCGCCCTCGCCCTTGCCCTGCTCGCGCTCACGCCCCCGGCGGTGGCCGAGATCCGGTCGATGGCGATCCGGGCCGACCCGCGCACTATGATCCCAAGCGGTGCGGGAGAGCGGCACGGCGGCGGAGAAACCTCGGCGACCAGATGACGGCGCAGGTAAGCTTCGCCCCGCTCACATCTTCCCCCACTAGCCTGTGCTCCCTCCCGCCACCCCCACCACATCCCGTCCCCCCTCCCTCTCCTCCGTGTCGCCTCTCTCCTCTGAACCCCCTAGAGCAGCAACGCCAAAAATCCTAACCCTTTCCCTCCCATTATCGCAGGTTGACTCCGGTCCGGCGTGGTGAATCTGCAGCGGCGGTCAGATCAAGGCAAGGTAACAGAAATACGTACCATCCATCTGTTGTGATTTTCTTTTGACTACTAGATCCGCCCCTGCTCCGGGCGCACGCACACAACCTTTTCGACTACTAGATTCGTCTCAGCATAAGTCACGTTTCACCAAACGGTAGCGCAGGGATAGATGAGCACACGCCGCTGTTTCTGTCTGATGACGTGTTTGTTCCTTAGATGATGTGGTGCCCGCTGTTCTACTGCCGTGATGGCCAACAAATTCGGTGCATCTTTGCGTGGCATATATAATACCTACTTTGTTTCTTTGAAAGGGAGATTTCGCGGTTCATGGTTATTGAAGGAACTCGGTTTCTCCCAGATTAGGCAGTGCCACACTGTTTCTTTGAAAGAAAATTTCGCACTTCACGGTTGTTGGAGGAACTCTGTTGCTCCTACGCTACACTAGCTAGTAAAACATCACCACATGCCATGCTCTTTTCTCCAGATGTTTGTTCAGATGATTCATTTCTCTCGCATTGCCTGTTTGCCCACGCATTATCGTGTTGCTCATGTAGGCATTTGTTATAGACAGAGTACTGACTGTGAGTGGTCACTGAGTAGTCAGCCTTTGCTACTGCATAAAAATTCACACTTGTAAGTGATATGGCAGGATGGGTCGGAAAGCTGGGCTGTACATAAACTCAAAGAAGTTTGGCGGCGTCGTTAAGCCGTGCATGCTGGAGATGACGGCCTTCCTCAACTGCCTCGCCTTGAACAAGCAGATCGATCAAAGTAATTCCATATCTAGCGATGATTATCTCAGTAAGTCTACTAGAATTGTGTTGTCCTTGTACATAAACATCCAGGAAAAGGGTTTTTCATCTGGAGATAATAAACTATGTCAAATATGAGTACCTGTATATGTGTTAAAATTCCCGCTGATTCAAATGTAAAGTGTGGTCTCTGTTTGCTGAAGTATCCTTTGAGGTGTAATGCTTCCACCAGAGATTAGCTACACCAGCATCTCCGTAAAGCAACTAGTATTATGGAATGTGGTAGCCATGGAGGTGATTGCTCATTGTTGTACTTCACTAGCTTCTACTTACTGAAAGACTACATTGCAACTGTTAACTGGTTCAAGATTAAACTGAACCACTGCAGCTACCTTGGTTAGATAATCTGGCTGAAATAAGAACTCAAATCCTTGGTTAGTCTGGGAGATGTATCTGTTAAAGGTTGAGCTTACATAGTTCAGATGGTTTTACCATAGCTTGTTTGAACCAAGAAACTGAGCAACATGGGTAACTGTCAACTCAAGGATTTGAATTTATTTGGCAGGCACCAATTGGCAGTGAGAGGCAGAAGGGGAATGCTGACACCGCGTTCCATGCTCCTTCAGACATGGAGTCCAGGCGCGCATGGCTCCGTCGCCCCGCGCGCTCCATTGGAGGAGCCCCCGCCCCGCGCGTGGCCGCCTTGGAGTTGGAGCGCTCCGGCCCCACGCCCTTGTCTGCTCTGGCGGCGGGTTCCTCCTGGCCGCGATGATGCCCGAGGCCGGCCGCTACACCCACAAGAAGGATGATGGCATTTGCAACAGTGAGCTGCAGGGTTTTGCTTGCTCGCTTGCTTACTTTGCTGCCTGTCTGTAACCTGGTCGATTTTGTTTTCTGCTACCATTCTCAGTGTCATGAAAATGGAGATGCATGTCTAACTGCTTCACATGCTTAATCTAATTTAATGTGTAAAATGGCAGGCAAATGCTGCTGCAAAGATATTAGTGGTATATGTGCATGCATTTGACAATATGATTTCACATGTGTGTTTGAACATTAACCATACAGATTATGGTACTGTTAATTTGGTGCAGTTGAATGAGTGCTTGGTGTTGATATTTTGTTAGATGAGCCTTATTTTGTCTTATAATAGATTGATTTGCATTGTTTTGGTTAATCAAAGTCCCACAATCATATGTGATTTAATTGACTGAGATGTTGCAGTAGACTTTGTTGCTAGCTATTTAAGATCACTTAAGATATTATATAAACATCATGTTGTGATAGTGGCACTACTAGGAAAAGGGCTATAGATGGAATGGCCACTAATGGCGCACCAGACATGTGGTGCGCCATTGCTATGTAGCAGTAGCGCACCATGTGCTGGTGCGCCATTAGTGTGAAATACACTAATGGCGCACCAGACACACGGTGCGCCATTAGTAACAAATTTTTTTATTTTGCCAGACATACTAATGGCGCACCAGGACATAGTGCGCCATTACTAGTTACAACTAGTAATGGCGCACAAGCAACATAGTGCACCACTACAATATTTTTTTTTTTTTTTACTTTTTTGCAAAACTACTAATGGCGCACCTGGGGCAGTTGGTTGATACGTGGGACGCCGCAGAGAAAGAATATTTCCCTATGAGAGCCGCACTGCTCACGACGGTGCACGACTATCTCGGTTTCGGATATCTCGCGGGGCAGGTGGTTTCGGAGAGAAAGAATATTTCCCTCCCCCGCTCCACCGGCCGCCGCCGCCGACCCCCGGCCCGCACCCTCCCCCACTCCACTGTCGCCGACGACCCACCGCACCCTCCCCCGCTCCACCGGCCGTCGCCGACAACCCCCCGCACCCTCTCCCCCGCACCCTCCCCGGCCCGCTCCACCGTCACAAATGAATGCAACTAAATTTGCAAAAAAAAAGCAAATTTGATTATATTTTCAAATAACAAATTTGATGATATTTTTAAAAAATCATTACTGTTTTTATAAAAAAAATACAAATGAATGCAACTAAATTTGCAAAAAAAAGCAAATTTGATTATATTTTCAAATAACAAATTTGATGATATTTTTTAAAAAATCATTACTGTTTTTATAAAAAAATATTACGGTTATGATTTAAACAAGTTTGAACATATTTAAACACAAATAAATATCAAACAACATTTTAAATTCATAAAAACAAAAATTGGGGAGCCTGGGAATCGAACCCAGGACCTCCTAGTGTGTGTGCTGCGTGCTGACGAGTCAGGCTAGTGGGCGTGTACTAATGGAGATAGGGTTAGGTGGAATATAACCTGACCAGTCGGGCTAGTAAGTAAAACAAAATTCTAATGGCGCACCAGGGGGAGGTGCGCCATTAGAATCGACGTACTTATGGCGCACCAGGGGGAGGTGCGCCATTAGAATCGACGTACTTGTTCCCCTCGCATTGTGGCCTCCCTCCCTCCCCTCGCCAGATCCCCCACTCGAGACCCCAACCGTACGCCGCCGCCCCCTTGCTCCGCCCCCTCCGTCCGCTGCGCCTGCACGCCGTCGGCGCCGCCGCCGCCGCTGTGGTCTTGTGCTGCCCCGATGCCGCCGCCCCGACCCCCACGGGACACCACCCCCGCCGCCCCCGACGGCCGAGCGCTCCTCTCTTCCTCCCTCCGACGAGCGAGGGCCTCCTCTGGCCCCTGCAGTAGCCGGCGAGCGAGGGCCTCCTCCTCCTCCGACGTGCCCACACCCCGCCTGCCCCTGCCGTCCTCCGCCACCCGGCGACCAGCCGTGCCCGCCCAGGTACCCCTCCTTCCTCCTTCCTCCCTCTCCACCCGGCGACCAGCCGCGCCCGCCCAGGTACCCCTCCTCCTTCCTCCTTCCTCCCTCTCCACCCTTCCCCCCCATTCCCTTTCACCCATCTCAAATGAACGGATGCATGATGCTATCATATTAGGGCAAACACAAAGGTTAAATCCTATATGCACTTTATTTCTACTTGCAGACATCAAGTTCAGTCAAATATGTCATGGTTAGCTGAATGAAAAGGAAAAATTTCAGAGAAGTGGTGCCCAGATGAAGAAGCACTTTTTTAGTCGAGCCATCATTTAAATTTCAAAAATTGAGACGATTCACTTATGTTTGTTGTAAAAGTTATACTTGAAAACCTGTGCCAAATTGCACTTGAAAATTGTGCATTGGTGGTGTACGTTGGTGGCATTTTCTTACGCTTTCATTTTGAGCGGTGTCACAAAACTGTGCCAAATTGCACTTGAAAATGAGTTCTGTGATGTGGTATAACACCATGCTCGAGATATCCTTAACTTCCTATTCATAAAACAAGCAAAAGCTTTGGGAGAAATATCATCTAGCTAGAGAAGATTGGCAGAGAATTCCTTTGGAGAAATATCATCTATTCATAACACACTCTAGGAATTCCTTTGCATTTTGACAAGATTGGCAGAGAAGATCTGCTAGCTTTTATTGATAAAATTTTAGCCAAAATAGCTAGATGGAGAGGCAGACTCCTTTCTTATTTGGAAAAAATTACCCCAATTAGGTCCTGCCTAGCTAGCATGAATCTAAAGGGACCTGCTCTTATAAATCTCTATATGTTCTAGTGAATTTTAGGGGGGGTGCAACCTTTGTATCTTCCTGTAGTATGGAGTATTAAATTGCCCCCTAGGGTATAAGGTTTCATTTGGATGTTCTTCCAGAACAAAATCATGACTTGTGACAATCTAAGGAAAAGGGGGATGGCAAAACCCCTAGAGTGTGTTCATTGCAAAGAGATACAAACTGTATATCATTTATTTTTTGAATGTATTGTAGCTAGTAAAATCTGTGAAGATGTCGAAATGCTTTTCTAGGTGCCAATCGTTAACTTTGAATCTATTGCTAAGTTGTGGCTTTGCAATAAAAGATACATTCACTTGAATGCAGTGTGCTTTTTTCTTTTCCAAAGGAAAAGAAAATGTGGTGTATAACAAATGTATTATTTGGTGGAAATTGAGATATCATATTAATCATTGACAAATTGGCTTTGAACAAATAATCTTAAATCCATGCATACCTACACAATTCATCTATTTGCAATGTGATGTTGTAAGGGTACTAATTGGTCTCTTCTGCTGCTTATCAGAGATGGGGGGAAGCAGCCACCGCGGCTCTGCCTCACCGGAGTACGAGTTGGATGCTTTCGAGTTCTTCAGTGTCATACTTGGGACTTCAGTATCAGCCACGAGGCAAGTATATAAAACGAGAGATCTCCCCTTCACCCATCTCATTATGATAACTCTGTTGTTTGCTACATCACTCCTTGTCCCAAATTGCAGAGGCTGCCTGACACTTTTATGAACATGCTGGGTGAAGATCCGCCACATAATGTGAAGCTCCGACAGGCCGGCGGCGGGGTTCGCAGGCTGTGGGACGTGGAGTTGGTGATCGAGGAGGGCCACATGTACCTGTGCCATGGCTGGGAGAAGTTCTACAGTGCCTACGACCTGCGGACCGGGTACTTTCTTCTCTTCAGGTACGACGATGACGCCACAATGCTCATCGTGAAGGTTTTCAACACGACTATGTGTCGCATGCGCTACGCTGACGACGAAGATGCCAGTGCGTTCTGCCTCTTCTTATTCCTCTACATTTGGCTTTGTCTCACATCGATTGTTAACGGCCATTGTTGCATTTGGACAGGCAATGGGAGCAGCAGCAGCGACACTGGCTACAGCCAAAGCAGCAGCGATTCTGGCTTTAGCGAAAGCAGCAGCGATTCTGGCAGCAGCAAAGACAGCAAGAAGGATGATCCGGACTGGAGTGGGGGAGAAGAGGAGCAGAGTGGGGATGAGGAGCTGCAGGATGACGATGGGCATCAGGCTGAGGATGACCTAGCGCTGGTGGTGGCTGACCAAGGGCAAGAGATGGTGGTGGCTGACCATGGGCAAGAGATGGTGGTGGCTGACCATGGGCAAGAGATGGTGGTGGCTGAGGATGACCTAGCGATGGTCGTGCCCGTCCTACCTGAAGGTGGCCTCGCGATGGTGGTGGTGCCTGACAATGACCACGCACTGGTGGTGGCGCCGGCGATCCCATAGCCGGGCGACATGACCACGCCAATTGTGGTAGAAGACTACATCCCACAGCTGCCTCCACCGCCTCGCCGCTCTTGGCGCATCAGGCTGAGGAAGGAGAAGGAGAAGAACAATGAGAACTGAACTATGTGAAACTTTTGTAATATGGTGTTGGATGGATAACGGTGTTGGATGAACAATGTGAAACTTTTGTAATATGTAACGATGGAACTATGTGTTGGCTATGTATGTATATATGATGAAACTTGTGTGTTGGATATGATTGTTATATGGATGCTTGTTGTATATATATGTGTTGGATATCTCATATGTGAAATAGTGACCTGAGATTAAGAAAAAATGATTTTTTTAAATGTTCCTAATGGCGCACTTCCATCTGGTGCGCCATTAGTATACCAGTTACTAATGGCGCACCCTTGGTGCGCCATTAGTATACCAGATACTAATGGCGCACCTGTGGTGCGCCATTACTAAAATATTCTAGTGGCGTGGTGCTAGTGGTGCACCAGTAGTGCGCCATTAGTAGGCAAAACTGGTGCGCCACTAGCAAGCCTTTTTCTAGTAGTGTGGTGGTCATTGGGTGCATGCAATTAACCAGGACGACGAGTGCGGCGACGAGTCCGACCAGGGCGCGCTGGCAGAGGAGGCCCAGGAGCTCACCGCCCCTGATGGCGAGGGCGTGCCTGACTTGGGTGGTGGCCGCCAAGGCCAACGCCAGTGAGGACGTCGTCCCGGAGTTCATTGGGGGCCCCATCCCATTTGACAAGGCGCGTGCCACTACGAGTGTGTCCCCGTGGACGGCAGGAGGTAATGTATCCTAGTACCTTGTTCGTCTCGGATCGATTTGTCTCCTCTCTGTGTAGCTGAATGTTGTTCATGTGACTGTGTCTGGGCAGAAATAGTGAGGAGAAGAGGTGAATGGTGTTGATTGTTGAACTGAAAGCTTGATTTGGTCAGGTGGAGGGTGGCTTTGTGAAGGATGGGGAGGTGGGAGAAGAAGAACTCTGAAGGTAAACAAGCTAACACTGCTGCTCACAATCTGAGGCTTGTTTATTTCTGCACTGAACTGAAGCTTGTGTTTATAAGTGTAGCTTGTGTTATACTCTTTACTGAATGCTCTGTGCCATGATTCCATGAGTAACAAGTTTGATTCTTAATCCTATTTGTAATTATACTTTGACTGTACTGAAGCTTGTGTCTGATTGTAGGCATATGGTACTGAACTATAGTACTGAACTGCTATAGTAACAAGAGTAGCTTGTTTTAATGCTTGTTGCTGCTGCAAAACTACCCTTCGAGATGAAATTAGTTTGCTGGTGTTTACTCTCTACTAAAGAGATATTAGTAAAGCTGTCGTTGGTGGTGCAATTCTGAATATATACTGATATATGAATTCTGAATATTACTCTGTTCTAAAGAGATGTGTACTGAACTGAAGATTGTATGCATTGATATATACTTTGTCTTTGCCTTTGTGCTCTGCTCGAACCTGGCCAATTTGGTTGAATTGTCTCTGGGGCCTGTACGTGGGCGTGTGATCCAAGTAGGGCTAAACGTGTTGATTCTACTGATCTCTCGGCTGTACCACTATGCATTGCCGTTGCTTAGGCAGCATGCTACAGGCACATCACAACAACTTTGAAATTTGAGCCGCATTGTAGTCATGCTGTGGTTGCTGCGTATATGCTGCATCCTTTTGTTATGAGTATCAAAACCAATCAACAGATGTGTGAAACTGTTTATTCGGTAGCTTCTCGTAGAGCGAGGGGAATTGTCTAGATCCACACAGGCAAATCAGAGTGCCTCTCTGCTAGAATATGTCTGTTGATAAACGAGTTGGCACAAGCGTTCAAAGCCAATGTTTCTTGGGGTAGTAATGTAGAACATATAAAAAAGGATCTACCCTGCACCCAGATTCATGCGAGAGATTTCAAATAAGGGCAGTAATGTAGTGTGATTCAGTAAAACCAGTAAATAAATAGCACTGGGGTTTCTGGACTTATCGTGCATATACAACATATTTCTGGACTTACCGAGCTATTGTAATATGAATGTATATTAGGACTGTATTGAACCCTTCCATGTTTCTGGACTCATGAAAATAAACTACATGCGATATACTCAAATAACACTCGGGTTTGGGACTATTTTATGGTGTTGTGGATATACTTTGTGATTTAAAGTTACTAATCTATGGTCTGGTGTCATATCATGGTCTAATATTTTTTGTTTGACTCTTTCTCCATTGCCAGGAAAGCGCTGAGTAGATGTCGATGATGTCTACTTGCTTGGCTCCTATGGTGATGCATGCATCGGTGAAGCACGCACACATGCAAGGCTGGCCCCATGTCTTCCTTGGCTGCGAACATCATCTACAGGTACAACATTGTCCCACATCTCTGTGCTGTTTTGCTCGTTCTTCTCCTTGCATCTGAGAAAATTGGTGCTTAATCTGCTATTGATTACAGTATTTGTTCGTTAATACCAAGTCTAAATTGTTCCTTTCATTTTTCCTGTTACTCAGGCTAGCAGTATGACCGGATGCGAGGACCTGATCACTGACCAGGACAACCTATGAGCTCCCAGCGCCTCTGATACAAGGTGCGTTAGGGCCAACCTCTTCCGGAAGAAGGCCACACTCGTAGCCCCTCTGGATCAAAATTGGTATCCTTCCTGCCTCTCCTTTTGGATTCACATGATTTTGCCTCATGGATTGATGGATGTGTCTGTAATTGTAAAGTCTGGTCCTCGTTTACTTTCTATAATTTATTGCATGCTTGATGAGGCTATGTCAAGTGTCTAAATTTTGAATGCATGCTAGCTAAGGCATTTCTGAGCACTTCGTGTTGATTGGGCATTTAGCTCCTGTAATGTTCTTGAAGTTCATTGTTATATACTTCTTGTTGTAGGATGGTGTTGGAAATATGCCCTAGAGGCAATAATAAAATGGTTATTATTATATTTCCTTGTTCATGATAATTGTCTATTGTTCATGCTATAATTGTATTAACTGGAAACCGTAATACATGTGTGAATACATAGACCACAACATGTCCCTAGTAAGCCTCTAGTTGACTAGCTCGTTGATCAATAGATAGTTATGGTTTCCTGACCATGGACATTGGATGTCATTGATAATGGGATCACATCATTAGGAGAATGATGTGATGGACAAGACCCAACTAAGCATAGCACAAGATCGTGTAGTTCGTTTGCTAGAGCTTTTCCAAATGTCAAGTATCATTTCCTTAGACCAAGAGATTGTGCAACTCCCGGATACCATAGGAGTGCTTTGGGTGTGCCAAACGTCACAACGTAACTGGGTGGCTATAAAGGTGCACTACGGGTATCTCTGAAAGTGTCTGTTGGGTTGGCACGAATCGAGACTGGGATTTGTCACTCCGTATGACGGAGAGGTATCTCTGGGCCCACTCGGTAATGCATCATCATAATGAGCTCAATGTGACCAAGTGTTTGGTCACGGGATCATGCATTACGGTACGAGTAAAGTGACTTGCCGGTAACGAGATTGAACAAGGTATTGGGATACCGACGATCGAATCTCGGGCAAGTAACGTACCGATTGACAAAGGGAATTGTATACGGGATTGATTAAATCCTCGACATCGTGGTTCATCCGATGAGATCATCGTGGAACATGTGGGAGCCAACATGTGTATCGAGATCCCGCTGTTGGTTATTGACTGGAGAGTCGTCTCGGTCATCTCTGCATGTCTCCCGAACCCGTAGGGTCTACACACTTAAGGTTCGGTGATGCTAGAGTTGTAGAGATATTAGTATGCGGTTAACCGAAAGTTGTTCGGAGTCCCGAATGAGATCCCGGACGTCACGAGGAGTTCCGGAGGTAAAGATTTATATATGGGGGGCCCACCTGCATGGGGGGACCCACATGAACGTGGGTAGTGGGGGCAAGGCCCCACACCCCTGGTCAAGGCGCACCAAGATCCCACCTTAGAAGGAATAAGATCATACCCCGAAGGGACAAGATCAAGATCCCTAAAAAAGGGGGATAACAATCGGTGGGGAAGGGAAATGATGGGATTTCTTTCCCCACCTTTGCCAACGCTCCAATGGACTTGGAGGGCAAGAAACCAGCCCCCTCCACCCCTATATATAGTGGGGAGGCGCATGGGAGTAGCACCCCAAGCCCTGGCGCCTCCCTCCCTCCCGTGGCACCTCTTCCTCCCTGCTTGCGCTTGGCGAAGCCCTGCCGGGATCCCACTACTTCCACCACCACGCCGTCGTGCTGCTGGATCTCCATCAACTTCTCCTCCCCCCTTGCTGGATCAAGAAGGAGGAGACGTCCCCGCTCCATACGTGTGCTGAATGCGGAGGTGCCGTCCGTTCGGCGCTAGGATCATCGGTGATTTGGATCACGACGAGTACGACTCCATCAACCCCGTTCTCTTGAACTCTTCCGCTCGAGATCTACAAGGGTATGTAGATGCACTCCTCCCCTCTCGTTGCTAGCATCTCCTAGATTGATCTTGGTGACACATAGGAAAATTTTGAATTTCTGCTACGTTCCCCAACAGTGGTATCAGAGCCAGGTTTATGCGTAGATTCTATGCACGAGTAGAACAGAAAGTAGTTGTGGGCGACGATTTGTTCAATTTGCTTACTGTTGCTAGTCTTATCTTGATTCGGCGGCATTGTGGGATGAAGCGGCCCGGACCGACCTTACACGTACTCTTACGTGAGACAGGTTCCACCGACTGACATGCACTTGATGCATAAGGTGGCTAGCGGGTGTCTGTCTCTCCCACTTTAGTCGGATCGGATTCGATGAAAAGGGTCCTTATGAAGGGTAAATAGCAATTGGCATATCACCGTTGTGGCTTTTGCGTAGGTAAGAAACGTTCTTGCTAGAAACCCATAGCAGCCACGTAAAACATGCAACAACAATTAGAGGACGTCTAACTTGTTTTTGCAGGGTATGCTATGTGATGTGATATGGCCAAAAGGATGTGATGAATGATATATGTGATGTATGAGATTGATCATGTTCTTGTAATAGGAATCACGACTTTCATGTCGATGAGTATGACAACCGACAGGAGCCATAGGAGTTGTCTTAATTTATTGTGTGACCTGCGTGTCAATGAAAACGCCATGTAATTACTTTACTTCATTGCTAACCGTTAGCCATAGTAGTAGAAGTAATAGTTGGCGAGACAACTTCATGAAGACACGATGATGGAGATCATGATGATGGAGATCATGGTGTCATGCCGGTGACGAAGGTGATCATGCCATGCCTCGAAGATGGAGATCAAAAGGCGCAAGATGATATTGGCCATATCATGTCACTTTATGATTTGCATGTGATGCCTGTCATGTTTACATCTTATTTGCATAGAACGACGGTAGCATAAATAAGATGACCCCTCACTAAAATTTCAAGAAATGTGTTCCCCCTAACTGTGCACCATTGCGAAGGTTCGTTGTTTCGAAGCACCACGTGATGATCGGGTGTGATAGATTCTAACGTTCGCATACAACGGGTGTTGACGAGCCTAGCATGTACAGACATGGCCTCGGAACACATGCGAAACACTTAGGTTGACTTGACGAGCCTAGCATGTACAGACATGGCCTCGGTACACAAGAGACCGAAAGGTCGAACATGAGTCGTATAGTAGATACGATCAACATGGAGATGTTCACCGATGATGACTAGTCCGTCTCACGTGATGATCGGACACGGCCTAGTCGATTCGGATCATGTATCACTTAGATGACTAGAGGGATGTCTATCTAAGTGGGAGTTCATTAAATAATCAGATGAACTTAATTATCATGAACATAGTCAAAAGGTCTTTGCAAATAATGTCGTAGCTTACACTTTAGTTCTACTAAGATATGTTCCTAGAGAAAATTTAGTTGAAAGTTGATAGTAGCAATTATGCGGACTGGGTCCGTAAACTGAGGATTGTCCTCATTGCTGCACAGAAGGCTTATGTCCTTAATGCACCGCTCGGTGTGCTGAACCTCGAGCGTCATCTGTAGATGTTACGAAACATCTGACATACACGTTTTGATGAGTACGTGATAGTTCAGTGTGTGATGCTAACGGTTTAAAATTGTGGCACCAAAGACAGTTTTGAAACGTCGCAGAACATATGAGATGTTCCAAAGACTGAAATTGGGATTTTAGACTAATGCCCACGTCAAGAGGTATGAGACCTCTGACAAGTTTCTTAAGCCTGCAAATTAAGGGAGAAACGCTCAATCGTTGAGCATGTGCTCAGATTGTCTGAGTACTACAATCACTTGAATCGAGTGGGAGTTAATCCTCCAGATGAGATAGTGATGGTTCTCCATAGTCACTGCCACCAAGCTATTAGAGCTTCATGATGAACTATAACATATCAGGGATAGACATGATGATCCTTGAGCAACTCGCGATGTTTGACACCACGAAAGTAGAAATCAAGAAGGAGCATCAATTGTTGATGGTTAATAAAACCACTAGTTTCTAGAAGGGCAAGGGCAAGAAGGGATACTTCATGAAACGGCAAATCAGTTGCTGATCTAGTGAAGAAACCCAAGGTTGAACCCAAACCCGAGACTAAGTGCTTCTGAAATGAGGGGAACGGTCACTGAAGCAGAACTACCCTAGATACTTCGTAGATGAGAAGGCTGGCAAGGTCGACAGAAGTATATTGGATATACATTATATTAATGTGTACTTTACTAGTACTCCTAGTAGCACCAGGGTATTAGATACCGGTTCGGTTGCTAAGTGTTAGTAATTCGAAATAAAAGCCGCGGATTAAACGGAGACTAGCTAAAGGTGAGATGACGATATGTGTTGGAAGTGTTTCCAAGGTTGATGTGATCAAGCATCGCATGCTCCCTCTACCATCGAGATTGGGGTTAAACCTGAATAATAATTATTTGGTGTTTGCGTTGAGCATAGACATGATTGGATTATGTTTATCGCAATACGGTTATTCATTAAAGGAGAATAATGGTTACTCTGTCTATTTGAATAATACCTTCAATGGTCTTGCACCTAAAATGAATGGTTTATTGAATCGCGATCGTAGTGATACACATGTTCATGCCAAAAGATATAAGATAATAATGATAGTAACACATACTTGTGGCACTACCACTTGAGTCATATTGGTATAAAACGCATGAAGAAGCTCCATGTTGATGGATCTTTGGACTCACTCGTTTTTGAAAAGATTTAGACATGCGAACCATGTCTATTAGTATATATGCATGAAGAAAGTCCATACAGATGGATCATTTGGACTCACTTGATTTTGAATCACTTGAGACATGCAAATCATACCACATGGGCAAGATGACTGAAAGGCCTCGTTTTCAGTAAGATGGAACAAGAAAGGAACTTGTTGGAAGTAATACATTTTGATGTGTGCAGTCCAATGAGTGCTGAGGCATGCAGTGGATATCGTTATGTTTTTGCTTCGCAAATGATTTGAGTAGATGCTGAGTATATTTACTTGATGAAACACAAGTCTGAATTATTGAAAGGTTCAAGTAATTTCAGAGTGAAGTTCAAGATCGTCGTGACAAGAGGATAAAATGTCTGTGATATGATCATAGAGATGAATATCTGAGTTACGAGTTTGGCACACAATTAAGAAATTGTGGAAATTGTTTCACAACTAATACCGCCTAGAACACCATAGTGTGATGGTGTGTCCGAACATCATAACTGCACCCTATGGGATATGGTGCATACCATGATGTCTCTTATCGAATTACACTATCGTTTATGGGTTAGGCATTAGAGACAACCGCATTCACTTTAAATAGGGCACCACGCAATTGCGTTGAGACGACACCGTATGAACTATGGTTTAGAGAAACCTAAGCTGTCGTTTCTTAAAAGTTTGGGGCTGCGACGCTTATGTGAAAAAGTTTCAGGCTGATAAGCTCGAACGCAAAGTGGATAAATGCATCTTCATAGAATACCCAAAACAGTTGGGTATACCTCCTATTTCAGATCTGGAAGCAAAAGTGATTGTTTCTAGAAACGGGTCCTTTCTCGAGGAAAAGTTTCTCTCGAAAGAATTGAGTGGGAAGATGGTGGAGACTTGATGAGGTCATTGAACCGTCACTTTAATTAATCATGGTTAGCCGTGTCCCCGGTTATGGACATCTTGAGTATCTAGTTCTTGGATTATCCCGTTGATCTCATCATGTTACTTTAATTAATATTGTTGGGTTAATGATGATAATTAATTGGGATTGAGTTGGAGGTACCTTCTCAATGTTTAACAACCACCATGATAGTTAAATAAAATTTATTCCTTTGCAGTAGGGAAAAATTGGCTTTTCGCAAAAAAACATTATAACCATAGAGCTTTTCCACCAGCCATATATGCATGTAGTGATAGCCTTTGTTCATCATTTCTCTATGGTGTGAATTTGCCAGCATATTCCATGTGCTGACCCGTTTTCGGGCTCCAACGTTTCATGTTGCAGGATATCTTACGACGAGTAAGTGATTCGTTAGGGTTACGATTTCTACACTCAACTTTGCCGTTGGTGTTGATGGGAATCCACAACCTTGTTACTTCCGCTATTTGGATTGAGGTAATAGTATTTACGTTACTTTATGCATGTGATTTACCTCTGTTATAAATCCTCGAGTACTGTGTGTGTCAGCATACCGATCCAGGGATGACACTTAAGCACAGAGACTTGATCCATTCGGGTCGGGTCGCTACAAGATGGTATCAGAGCCAGGTTGACTGTAGGACGTGACCCTAGAAACTGGCAAGCCCATAGGAATGATTTTCCCTAAAACTTTCCTTTTCAAAAAGATCTTTTACCTCTCTTCTCTTCTAAGCTTATTCAAATATTTCCTTTAGTGAGACCATACTCTTTTTCCTTTTGGACCACTCGAAGATTCGACGGATAAGACCACTTCAAGAAGTACAAGATATCGGACAACTAAGACCATTCGGAATGAAGAGGATTTTACCGTACATTATGATAATGGAAACTACAACGGTTGAAGACTCCGAAGACTGGGAGAATTTGAAGGCTGTGAAGAATTTCCAGATTGGTATAGGAAGGCTACCCTTATGGATTTTGTCAGACTATGGAAGCTGTCAATACTCGGGAGGAAGGTGTATCGGAGAAAGACCGAAACATGGAGAGTTAGAAACTCAAAGTTTTGTCAAGGAAACCCTAAGGCAGGAGATATCAACTATGGAATGATAGCTCATGGTAATGACAAGAGCAGAAACACGGATACCCATGAGGTTATCGCCCGCTTATGATATTGTCATCGTGTTGAGTTAAGTATGCATATGCATGGAAGGATTGGATGGTAGAAGGCTGATGGAGCACCTATCAGCAAGATGAAGTTTTAACTTTAGACCGGTGTATCACCAGGATCCGGAGTATTACATCAAGAAGTTTAGGATGGACCTGCAGGAAACTATATTTGACAAAGAAGTGTTTCGTGAAGAACTCAGAACCCAGAAACTGAAAGTAGCCAAGCAGGGAAAGCAAAACCTCGAGATAACGGAGACTCGTCAGGAACTGAAGGACAGTAGTATCATGGTTCATGCCAAGGATGTTGAAACCCAGAAGTTGGAGCGCAACTCCAGAAATATTAAAGGATGTCACGAGAGACTTTGAGTCAACAGAGATGATCTGGCAAAAGAACTTGAGAAGGACAAGCATGATCGGAAGAAGCCATTGGAGGCATGAACAAGACTTGAAGAGTTTGGCGACGTTGAAGACTTATTGACCTTTAGAAGACCAAACCCCTGTTATACCTATGTTAGATGCGACGTTTGTGAGCTGTCATTTGTTTGTTGTTTTTCCGACAGCCACAATAAAAATCAGTCTCTTCAAAACTATTGTTTGTATTGTGTGCATCCCTCTCGACCTCTCTTATCTCACCCCAAACCCATGGACCCAATAGAGGATGAATGGAGATGAGCTTGTATTTTCTGGACCGATGAGTCAATTGGAGACGGACCGATGGATTCAGAACATGAAGGATCACATGAAGAATAACCCTATAGTCGGAAAGGATATGACCCGGCATGCTCTTCAATGTTTTGAAAGAGGTGCTGCTACTTGGTGGAGGATGTACCAAACCACCAATGGATGGCAAGGAGTAACCACTTGGAAAGAATTTAAGTGGACTCTACAAAGATCTCGTCTTGTGTCCCAGAAATTGAAGCCTTATGGAAAGGATATGAAGAAACCTTGTGCATACAAGCCTTGTGGAGAAATAGGACACAACCATAAGGAACACAAGGATGAATGCCCTAATTGTGAAGGAAGTCACCCAGTTGAAGAATGCCCAACTAGGCAGATCACTTGTTTCTTGTGTGAAGGGACTACCCACTACCCTGCTCAGTGTCACATCTACCCCATGGTACAGAGGACCATCCAGCAGAAGAAAGAAGCAATGAAAAGAGCCCTCATGGAAATTTTAGAGGAATCTGTGATGAAGGAAGAGGTGGAGGACACACCCAAAGAAGAACCAATTAAACCCTACACCAAGTCATGCTATTCATGTGGAGAAGAAGGACACATCTCCCAAAATTGTCTGAATGGGGATTTAGTAGAATTCCCGACAGATGAAGTAGAGTATGACCCACAGGAAATAGAAGCCCTGATTGGAACGGAAAAGTCCAGGAAGAGAAGTAGATTGGATCCCAGGAACAACCCAATTTCTACAAAGAGAGACCTGAGTCATATCACATGTTTCAGGTGCAAAAATTCAGGACACTACCAAAATGATTGCCCAAAAGGGAAGATGAGGACCCCAGGAGGCTATATAATCACAAGGAAACCCCGAGATATGTCAGAAGTAATATGTTTCCGTTGTGATGAAGCAGGGAACTTTGCCAGAGAATGCCCCAAGGAGACGGAGACTTGAGACAAATAGTTGAGTGCAACGAGAAGTATAGTAGTAGTAGTATGGACATTTCTTTTATTAGTGAGGTGTCGGATTGAGGCATGTAATGGAATGCAGGAGATTGTAATAATTGGAGAATCAATAAAGTTAGCATCATTGGTATTGATTTGGATTCTATGAGTTATTACTCTATGAAGAAAGATTTTGACCATTTTCGAGGATATGAGAAATATGGTCTATGGAAGATTGTGCATTTTAAGGGTGGTAGTACCCTGTGAGGAAACTTGACCCTTGGAAAAGGTAATGATATTCCACGAAGTGGATTTCGAACAAAATAAGTATGAGTTTTATCTCGATATGTTGGATACCCCAAGAATATGAGGGTATGGAGTATTATTGGATGTAAAGGAAGTAGTCTATGAAATTGGAGACGGAGCATGTCTTCGTGTGTTCCCTCTGCGAGGAGTTAAACTATTCGGAGTTAAGGGAAAGTTAGCCCTGAGATTTGTAGGACCATACCGAGTTTTGGAGCGTATGGAAGAAGTGGCCAACAAGTTGGAGTCACCTGAAGGACTGTCAGGAGTTCATGATGTGTTTCACGTTTCCCAGTTGAAGAAGTGCCATGCAGAGATGGCCAATATTCCCCTGTAAGGACGCTTCACCCTGGAAAGGATAATGATGTTCCACGAAGTGGAGTATGTACTTCATAAGTATAAGTTTTTTTTATCTCGGTATGTGGGATATCCCACGAGGATGAAGAGATAAATTACTATTGGATATAAAGGAGGTATGATGTTGGAAATATGGATCAATGGAATTCCATGATGAGTCTGAGTAATCATGTCCTAGTTTGGTGCAAATAGAAGGAAGGAAGACAGTACAATTGGATGGATTTAAGAATACCAGGAAGTTGGATGTTGGATTAAGGATCAGCTGCCCGATGATGAGTTCAAGGTTTACAAGTGATGAGATGGGCCATAACCCACAGGCCCCAGGACCTGCCAAGAAGCAAGCACACTCTTGTTGAAGGGAAAACCCTGGAAGAAGTTACGATTTTATCGATAGACGATCTTATAGGAGTTACGCAAAACCTAAGGGTTGGGAAGGAACGATAGATGTTTGTTTGGCTTGCAGAATCCATGGATTTATCCGAACCTAGTTCGTTGACAAGAGAAATTCTGCAATGCTTGTGAGGATGACCGAGTGTTAGAATGCGAGATTCGCTAAACCATGTACAAGGTAATGATTTGGGTGCGGGATGGATTGATCACCATACCGACTTACTCTTATTGTTCGCCTTGCTATACGGGATGGTAAATCTGAGTGACTTGCCTATAGTAGAGAGACGACGATCAAACCTTGCTTGAACCTTAGAATGGTATAAGAATGTTTCCCTTGTACACGGCAGTTGATGCCAATCGTAGGTTATACGGTGAGGATCAACCAGACCCATTTCCTGCAGGAGAAACCATAAATCGTTGACCACCATGAGATATCGATAGTTGTTTAGTTTTGGCGCCAGACCCGTCAGCTAAGAAGACCGAGTCATGGAAGAACCTTACCAAGATGAAAGGACAAAAGAATTGAGGAAAAGATTTTGCCACCACCGGAAGAGCCCAGAGAAGAAATTATACTGAAGATCTGAGAAGACCGGCACTGTCAAAAACAAGGATGGAGTATACGAGTTTTGGTGGAACCGTAACAATGTTTCTAAGGGTGGTAGCACCCCAGACCCCGGTGATGATCGATGGATTTTGAGAAGACCCCAAACCTAACCTATTTCTTGCTAGCCTCTCCGAATCTCGAGGACGAGATTCATTTTAAGGGTGGTAGGTTTGTAACATCCCAAAATTCTAAATTTTGGAATGTTATAATAAACAGATAGATTGGATTGATTGTTTGATTGATTGAGTGAAAGTGAGTGGAATTCGAAATTTTTGAAAGTTAAATGAGAGGGAATAAAAGGACTTTCCCAAACTTTCATTTTTGCTGTTATGATCTCCATGAATTCAAATTCTTTTCATCACAAAACCCTGGAGAGAAGATGACATGACTTCTTCCATTTATTTAAATGAAAAGGGGTGTTGAAAATATTTGAATATCATCTGAGAATATTTCCAATCCTGAAACTTTATGCAACTCAATGATTTTCACGAGCGAAGATAAAATGACTTCTTCAAAACATATGAAATATGAGTTGGGAGTTTCAAAGGATCAAATTCAAAGTCCTTTTGGAAATTATTTTTAATTTGGAGTTATTTGAATCTTATTCAAATTATTTTTCTCCAAAATAAAAATATACAGAAAATAGGGTAACATGAATCCCTACATCAGAAAATTGGAGAAAAATAAATTTGAAATCATTTTGGTATTTTTAAAATGATTTTTATTGGATTTTATTAAGGCAGTAGCACTGTTTGATTCATTAAAATTTGCGTGGACTTTATTTGACTTTACAAAAATGTTCATGCTGTAGGAAATCGTTTTATGCAAATTTTGATATATAATATGCCTATATAAAGTTATATTTTTATTTTCTTTATCCAGTTTTTCCTTTCCTGTCTCTATTTATAAAAAAACTACATGCGCGTACTTTGTGACTATATGTCGCCCTCATGCGCAGTATAGTCGCTTTTGGCGCCCCCATTGTTTTTTTTTTCTCTTAAATAGGCCAGGCCCAGCCGGCCATATTCCTCCCCATATTTTTTTTTCTATAGTTCTTTTTTCTTTCTTTTTTTCTTTTCAATTGCTAAAAAAAAGACTGCCGCGCGCGGCCGGCCGAACCGCTAAGCCGTTTAGGCCCATGCGAGGCGCTCCCCTTTTTGTCTTTTCGTCTATGTTTAGTCCCACGTTACCTAGCCTTTAACCCTAAACCTCTTTTCCACCTATAAATATAGACCCATAGAGCCTGCAGAAATTATCCATTGCGGGTTAAATCAATATTTTGGTTTGACTAGCTAAAAATATTTTCTCCTCTCCGGCGGGACTTTGGAAGTTGTCTCCTCGCTCCGAAGTCGTCTTTTAGGTATATTTATTCGTTCTCTGTATTTATGCGTTAGACCTATTTTTTTAGCCGTAGCTATTTTTCTTCTGCAAAACAGCTTGGCCCTGATTTTTTAAATAGCCATAACTTTTTACTCGTTCATCCAAATTAGATGAAACCAACGCCTATAGTTTCGTCTTGTTTTCACCTATCCAGTTAACCTGTCACGTCAACTTTTTGAAATTTTCAAATTTCGAAATTTGTTCAAATTCATATTCAAACTTCTTTTGTTCATAACTTAAGTTCCGTAACTCCGTTTGAGTTGATTCTTTTTGCAAACCGAAGCTCTTGACCTAAACTTTCTGATAAGGCCAAATTCACCTAATTTTGGTACTGTTAGAAATTGTTTTATGTTGCAAGAGTTATTTGCTTGGTTTTGAAGTTTTCCGAATTGTTTTCCTCGTTCTTTCTGATCTTTTGAGTGATTGCTTATGTGTGGTTACCATTGCTTGCTTACTATAGATTGACGGAGTGTGACGAGTAGATCTATCAAGAGTTTTGAGTGCGAATAATCTTCATCAACATTGCAGGCAAGTTCACACTTTGATCATATCCCTTTCATACCCAGTTTTTATGCATTAGTTTCAATCCTCAAACATTGCATGGTTAGGATCAAATTAATTTGTGGGTTTTGGGAAGTAGTTGAGGTAGTACCTATTACCTGTTCTTTTATCAAACCCTTGGGAGTTACTTCTACGTTGCTATTATATTGCCATGCTATGCTCGTAGACGTGGATTGGGTTAGAGTGAAATTCATGACAGATGTGAGATTGTTAATAATGGTTTACTTAAGGTGGCAACTAAAACTCACATCTGGGTGGATTGAGGCACCTGGAGAATCCAGTGTTGTCTGTATGTATAAGGACCGCCACCCAGGCTCAAAGGGATCATAAGATTATTCATGCTGGAAACTTCCGTGTGCAGCCACAAGCTATTATGGGCTCTAGCATAGTTGAGTAGGTTACATGATCTCTTGAAGAGGTGGGCTAGCACATGTAGGGGAAAGTAGGTGTACCGGTCCACCCAGAGTAAAGAGTGATTGTTCCTAAAAGACTGTGTCTCGGTCATCCGTTTCTCAAACATCATGCAGTGCGAGAATCAAGCGGAGGCGATCGAGTCTTGTGGGGAAAAGTGCGCAAACCTCTGCAGAGTGTACAAACTAATCATGGTTAGCCGTGTCCCCGGTTATGGACATCTTGAGTATCTAGTTCTTGGATTATCCCGTTGATCTCATCATGTTACTTTAATTAATATTGTTGGGTTAATGATGATAATTAATTGGGATTGAGTTGGAGGTACCTTCTCAATGTTTAACAACCACCATGATAGTTAAATAAAATTTATTCCTTTGCAGTAGGGAAAAATTGGCTTTTCGCAAAAAAACATTATAACCATAGAGCTTTTCCACCAGCCATATATGCATGTAGTGATAGCCTTTGTTCATCATTTCTCTATGGTGTGAATTTGCCAGCATATTCCATGTGCTGACCCGTTTTCGGGCTCCAACGTTTCATGTTGCAGGATATCTTACGACGAGTAAGTGATTCGTTAGGGTTACGATTTCTACACTCAACTTTGCCGTTGGTGTTGATGGGAATCCACAACCTTGTTACTTCCGCTATTTGGATTGAGGTAATAGTATTTACGTTACTTTATGCATGTGATTTACCTCTGTTATAAATCCTCGAGTACTGTGTGTGTCAGCATACCGATCCAGGGATGACACTTAAGCACAAAGACTTGATCCATTCGGGTCGGGTCGCTACAGACACGTAGGAAAATTTTGAATTTCTGCTACGTTCCTCAACAGATGGCAAGTTGTCGCAGCTGGAGCAAGTCTCACAAGAGAGAGCAATGAAGTCCATTGTACTCTCCTGTTATATACTTCTTGTTGTAGGATGGCAAGTTGTAGGATGTGCCATAATTGTCTTATTGCATATTCCCTCTGTTCCTTCTATATTCCTGTGTAAGGAAATGTATTTCCTGAGATGATTTGTTATGTAAACCTGATGTGATGCGATGGATGATTTGAATTTGATATGTTGTTTTCTTGATTTGAATATGAAATAATGTTGGATGTATGTGTGTGTAACTGGGCTAGAGGCTGGTCCAAAAGGCTGATATCTAATACTGGACAAATAATTGGGCTGAAGAAGGCCACAGCCCAAAAAACACTGGACTGTTTAAAAAATGAAACAAAATAAAATCTCAGAAAATAAAAAAGGAAATAGATTGCAAAAAGGATGAGTCCCAAAAAATGGAAGAAGCTCATGAAAGCCGAATTGTTGATCCAGGTCCATGCAGCTAATCAAAGCATAGGGAAAAAACAACAAATAGGCTAAATTGTTGGGCTCGGCCCATGTAAAACACCGAATCAGACCGGGCTGAATCTTGTCAACGACCTTTTCAATTGGTCGTAATTTTGCCATGTCAGCTTGCCACATCGGAGCCGACGTGGCCTGGGCAGACAGCTAGTGACCAAAACAAAACAGTAGGCATATTTTGGTCGTAAATGTCTACGACATTCTCACAGAGAAGGTCGTTGATTTCAGTTTACGACTGCCAGCTTTTGACCTTCTGTTTTTGGTCACAAAAAGGTCGCAAATGAAAAACAATGACCTTTCGGTGACCAATAGTCAAGGTCACAAGTTGACATATTTATTGTAGTGGTTCCGGGGTCATTTTACCTCCTCTAGTTGCAACTCTAACAGCAAAGTCATGTATATTATTATTCATTTCCTCAAGCAACTCTCTTCGAGATTTAGCAACTTGTTCTAACTAGGTTTGAACCATAGAAGCATGCTTTCCAACACCTCTAGCATCATTTGAGATTCTAAATAACAATTCACTCAAGCGAGCAATCATATCAGAATTATATTTCAATTGTTTCATAACATTTTCATTCAAGTGATCTTGCTTTCTAATATAATTCTCAAACTCATAAAGGCATTGGTTAGGGTGCATATTGTGAGGATTATCATTATCATTGAATTTCATTAGAGAACTTACCTCTACCACCTTAGGTGGTGGTGGTATATTAAGCCCATGTATTTCTTCAATAGGAGGTAAATTTTTGACATCCTCAGCTTTAATACCTTTCTCCTTCATAGATTTCTTTGCCTCTTGCATATCTTCAGGACTGGGATATAAGATACCCCTCTTCTTCGGAGTGGGTATAGGTGGTGGTTCAGGGAGAGTCCAATCATCATATTTTTTCAATATGTTATTCAATAATTCTTCATCTTGCCCAACAGTTCATTCCCTGAAAAGACAACCAGCACAACTATCTAGGAAATCCCTAGAAGCATCGGTTAGTCCATTATAGAAGATATCAAGTATTTCATTTTTCTTAAGAGGATGATCAGGCAAAGCATTAAGTAACTAGCAAAGCCTCCCCCAAGCTTGTGGGAGACTCTCTTCTTTAACTTGCACAAAGTTAAATATCTCCTGCAAGGCAGCTTGTTTCTTACGAGCAGGAAAATATTTTTCAGAGAAGTAATATATCTTATCCTGGGGACTACGCACACAACCAGGAGCAAGAGTATTGTACTAAGCTTTAGCATCACCCTTTAATGAGAACGGAAATAATCTGAGAATATAGTAATAGCAAGTTTTCTCATCATGTGTAAAAAGGGTGGCTATGTCATTCAACTTAGTAAGATGAGCCACAACAGTTTCTACTTCATAACCATGGAAAGGATCAGATTCAACCAAAGTAATTAACAATGGGTCGACAAAGAATTCATAATCCTTATCATCAATAAAGATAGGTGAAGTAGCAAACTTAGGATCATATTGCATTCTAGCATTCAGAGATTTTTCTTTATACTTGCATAATAATTTCTCTAGATCATCTCTATCCTTACAAGCAAGAATGTCTCTAGTTGTCTCTTCATTCATAACAAAACCTTCCGGTACCTTAGGAAATTCATATCTAGGAGGGCTAGTTCTAGTAGGTGTTTCAAGATTTCCAGTTTCAAGCTCATCATCAGATTCAACAACATCATGTTGTCTTACTCTAGCAATTTGTTCATCAAGAAATTCACTTGGTGGCACATCATCATCAAGCAAGGTACTAGCATCATCATAAGTATCATTCATAGCAGAAGTAGCATCATTAGCAACTTGCGACATATTAGGATTGATAGCATGTGGTGGTGTTGCAAGTTTACTTATAACAGAAGGTGAATCTAAAGAAGAGCTAGGTGGCAATTCCTTAGCTCCCCTCATCTTAGAGGGAAATATCTTAGTCTTAGCATCCTTCAGATTCTTCATAGTGATAAATTGATAATAATCCCAAGTGACTCAACAAATATAGCTATGCTCCCCGGCAACGACGCCAGAAAAAGGTCTTGATAACCCACAAGTATAGGGGATCACAACAGTTTTCGAGGGTAGAGTATTCAACCCAAATTTATAGATTCGACACAAGCGGAGCCAAAGAATATTTGCAAGTATTAGCAGCGAAGTCCTATTGGAAACTAAGGGATATTAAGGCCTCCTTTTAATAGAGAACCGGAGAAAAGCATTAACACAACGTGAATACATGAACTCCTCAAACTACGGTCATCACTGGGAGTGGTCTTGTCGGTTACGTTGATGACAACATTGACACCAAGAGCGGGGGATGAAGAGAACCGTTTTCCTACTCACTATAGTGACGTGGACCAAATGGCGAGGTTCTCATCCACCGGTGGTTGCCGATAAAAGAACGATAAGGACATGGTTGCTCTATTAGCGATGTATATCATGATCTTTAATATCCTATGCCCTGATCATCGTAGGCTAAGGTTGCATCATCTCGGGGCAGTGTCGCGGTGTCACCATCTCCTAGGTCTTGATGTCCTCATTCCTCGAGACGGTATCCTCTATGGGTATCGTCTTGTTGTGGTGTCGCCAAACTTTTGTTCCGAAGAGGTGGGCCAATGCCTGGCAAGGCATATTCCTTCTAGGATACCCACGAGGATTACAAGGAATCCAGTGGTCAGGGGCATAAGGGTTCTAGCGACCATTTACAAAGGTTTTGAAGGGGAAGAGATCAAGGAGAATATACCTTAGTTTTCGAAAACTTGAGAAGGGGAAGAGAAGTATAGATAGTTTTTCAAAATTAGTGATATTTTTTAAAACAGTTTTACCCTAACTAACGACCATACTAACTAAGGCTTCCTACAGTTAGGATGGCTCTGATACTAGCTCTGTGGGGACCCCGACTCATAATTCATGATCACCGATTGCACGTGTACAGTGATCCCAGAGATCAATGCTCACTGAACACACAGAAGCTGAATAACAAGAGTCTTACATCCATACATACCGTCTTACACACGTAGGACCATTATGGTCAAGTCTTGAGTATATCATCGCAGCGGAAATCCTCAATGACAACCTGGACCCCTGCCATCTGCCTTAACCCTACAGGCATTCTGACTGGGAAGCGTCCTAGCTCGCATGTTCGTCACCAAGGTACTCTTCATAATATCATGTTCTTTCATGCCTGGCCAATAAAATAACCAGTGGCAAGCCAATGAGTACTTTGTGAAGGAAATATGCCCTAGAGGCAATAATAAAGTTGTTATTTATATTTCCTTATATCATGATAAATGTTTATTATTCATGCTAGAATTGTATTAACCGGAAACTTAGTACAAGTGTGAATACATAGACAAACAGAGTGTCACTAGTATGCCTCTACTTGACTAGCTCGTTAATCAAAGATGGTTAAGTTTCCTAGCCATAGACAAGAAGTTGTCATTTGATGAACGGGATCACATCATTCACTACTAGGGAAGACCTTATACACAGAAGCTTAGCAGCAGCGCGGTACAAAAAGAGGCACTACTGCTAATCAGCAGTAGCGCGCGTCCAAAACAATCGCTACTGATACAAAGTTAGCAGTAGCGCGTGCTGGCGGAACCACGCTGCAACAAAAATCGACCGACGGTACCCACCAACCTAAGTTTAGCAGCAGCGCGGTATCACGACACGCGCTACTGCTAATGCAATAGTAGTAGCGCGCTTTTTACCCCGGTCGCTGCTGCTAATTTTGAAATTGGCCACATGGTTGGCCCCGCTTAGCAGTAGCGCGTGTGAGGAAAGCGCGCTGCTTCTATGCTCTAATCAGTAGCATGTTTTGCCGCCCACACTACTGCTAAGACGCAACACAGTACCACCTTTTTCCCCTCCCCCTCCTTCCCTCCCCCATCTCCTATCTTCCCTTTCCCCTACCTCCCACATCCTCTCTCTCTCACTTTGGTTCTTCCTCAATACTTCTCCCCCATTACTCTCCCTCTTCTACCTTTCTCTAGCTAACTACACCACCTCCATTAATGCATCTCCTTTCTCTTTTTCCTTCCCCCTCCACTAGCTGAAGTTGTCTCCTCCCAAATTAGCTAGCTAGGTAGATGTAGCATTTAGTTAAGTGACCTATTTGCCCCCTAACTAGATCTATCTTTGTCAAGAAGAGCTTTGTCCACTTTTGATCTCCCTACATCATCATCTCCACCGTGTGCTCGATCTCGAGATAGGTGATTAAAATTTCATGCTTTTGCAAGAATGGAAATATGTGTATGTGTGCGTGATATGATAATTGGGCGGTATGATGGAAATTGTGTGTGTGGCATCATTTGATGCCGAATTGTGCTTTTGAGTTGCCTATGTTTTGCCAAAATGTCGATTTATTTCCATTTTGGCTAATTGCGGGCAAACTCTAGATCTATATGTCCTATTTTTAGGGAAGGTCATACCGAATTTTTGTATGACTTTGATGCATGCACGCATTTTTATAATCAATTTGTTTATTATTACCATGCAGACGTTCATGATGGTCAGTGGAACGATGGTGGACAGGTGGTTGCGGTCGCCGGAGAGAACGTGGACTCCACGCAGCAGAGTTCGTCGGTTCTAAGTTCAATCGTGCGGGACCCTCATGTTCAAGCACTGCTTCGCAAGGAGACGAGTACTGAGAGAGCTACTTCTAGAGAGGAGGCTAAGCTACATCAACTGGTGGTAGACTCGAACACTCCATTGTATGATGTTTGCAATCCTGAGGTGACCCGCTTGAGTTTCACGCTCCAACTCCTGAAGACGGAGGCTAAAAACAAATGGACCGACACTAGCCTCGATGAGCATCTCAAGTACCTAAAGGATGTTCTTCCCGCGGGGAATCTATGTCCTACTAGTGTGGATGAGGCCAAGAAGATTGTGTGCCCGCTTGATCTGCCCCGCGTTAGATACCATGCATGCATCAACGATTGCATAATTTATCGGAAGGAGCACGCGGAAAAAACAAGCTGTCCGGTGTGCAATGCTTCTCGATACAAGAAGGCCGGGAAGAAATGTCCCCAGAAAGTTGTATGGTACTTACCAATCACTCCCCGTCTCCAGCGGTATTTCGTAGATCCCAAGGAAGCAAAGGTAATGCGCTGGCACGCGGAGAGGAGGAAACCCGACGATGGAGATGATCCGAAGCTGAGACACGTCAAGGATGGAAGCCAGTGCAGAGCGTTGAACGGCTTCTATCGGTATTTCGAATGTGATGCAAGGAACATCGTTCTCGGCACGTGTACCGATGGCATGAATCCGTTTGGCAACCAGAACACCAACCATAGCACATGGCCCATGTTTGTATGGATGTACAACATCCCCCCCCCCCGGTTGTGCATGAATTCGAAGTACATTCACATGAGCATGCTGATTCAAGGGCCAAAACAACCAGGAAATAATATTAATCTGTATCTGGGGCTACTTCAAGAGGAGTTAGAAACGCATGGAAAACACCGGCCAAGACATGGGACGCCAGCAAAGGCGAGTATTTCTAGATGAGAGTCGCGCTGATCATGACGGTGCACGACTATCTCGGTTACGGATATGTCGCAGGCCAGGTGTGCCATGGATATTGCGGATGCACGTGGTGCATGGATGATACGACATCTCAGCAGCTAACGTCAAGGAAATATGGCGGATCTGGGAAAATCGTGTACATGGGGCATCGAAGATGGCTCGAGCCGGACGACCCGTGGAGAAACCATGGAGATCTATTCAATGGTCACGCTGAGCATCGAGGACCTCCATGTAAGCGGAGCGGCGCCAAAATCGATGAGCTGTTGAAAAACTGGAAGCAGTGCCCGGCGCCGGGAAAGACTATGAAAAAGGCGCTGGAGCCACTGCTGAAGGTATGGAAGACGAGGTCTGTGTTCTGGGACTTGGAGTACTGGCACAAACTCGATACACCTCATTGCCTTGATCAAATGCATATCTGTAAGAATGTCCTTGAGAGCTTGCTCGTGTCACTGATGAACATGCCAGATAAGACCAAGGATGGGCCGAAGGCAAGAAAAGACTTGCAAGATTTGAATGCCAGGGAAGATCTGCACATGCGGCCCCGTAAAAAGTCAGATGAGATAGAGACGGAGACAGAGGCACGAGAGAAGAAGGCAAGAAAGTAAAGGAAGAGAATTATTGCCCCCCTTCTTGCTTCACCTTAAGTGCCTTACCAGAGTCAAAGTTAGTTCCGGTTACTGTGGCAAGATAAGCAGATATGTAGACACGGAAAAGAAAAGGTTCAGCGGGATAAAGTCCCATGAGTGTCATGTGATGATGACGCAGATACTACATGTTGCCCTTAGAGGGATAATGGACAAGCACGTCCATGACACGCTTATTGGTCTCTGCAACTTTTTCGACGTCATCTCTCAAAAGTCGATCAGTGTGAAGCAGCTCCGAAGGCTACAGGAAGAGATCGTTGTGATATTGAATGAGTTTGAGATGTACTTCCCGCCCGCGTTCTTTGACGTGATGGTGCATCTGTGTGTTCATATTGTGGACGACATAATAGACCTGGGGCCATCATTCCTGCACAACATGATGCCATTTGAGAGGATAAATGGGATCATCAAAGGATTCGTTCGTAACATGTCCCGTCCGGATGGAAGCATCGTCTAGGGCTATCTGACACAAGAGTGCATCTCTTTCTGCGAGAATTTTCTATATGGCGCAGACCAGCCGCCTGGTGTTGGTGTTGGTTTGCCCGTTAACAAGCACGATGGGAGGCTCGAAGGAGAAGGTCACTCCAACGGTCGCAGGGAACTGCACGTGGCATACTCAGATCGACGCAGCGACTTTGACAGAGCAAACTTGGTAGTGCTACAACACCTAGACGACGTAGATCCTTTCGTGGCACTGCACAAAGAAATTATCGCAAAGAAGTATCGTGACCGGGGGGTATGCAGGACGCTGAAGTTACTAGAGAGCACAACTCCACTTTCCTACATTGGTTCAAAGAGCATATTATTGCTAATCCCCCGGAGGAGGGCTCGAAGGATGGATTGCTCATATACGCCTTAGCACATGGCCCCTCGCCCAACCTCGTAACCTATCAGGCATACGATATCAACGGATACACGTTCTACACGGAGGCCAAAGATATGGACAGTGATGATCGGAACTCAGGGGTGACAATGGAATGCATGACCGGCAGCGACAACGGCGCAACTGATAGATTTTACGGAAGGGTCGAGGAGATCTGGGAGCTTGACTACTCTGGACTGCACAACACGACGATGTTCCGTGTCAGATGGGCTAAGAATGTCGAAAGAGGAAACTGGTATTTCAGTACCATGACTATATCCGACGCCAAGAGCGCTGCCGTGAATGCTATCGCAAAAAACGAGCCATGGGTACACGCCAAGCACGTGACACAATGCTTCTTCATAACCGACCCGCGCAATCCCAGCCGTGTTATCGTGAGGGGAGGCAAAAGGAACATCATTGGAATGGATGGAGTCGCCAACGAGGAAGACTACGACCAGTACGGCAACCCAATGAGGGAAGATGACGATGATGATGAAGTATACGTCAAAAGAAGAATCAATACTACATTACCTAAGAAAAATCGTACTCCATGGAAAAGGGAAAGTCACAATGAGGGGCTCAATTATTCTTCAACAAACAAGAAGGGAAAGAAGCTCACTCAAAAACAAAAACGTCAACGCTGAGGAGCCGTATGTTATCGATCAAATGATGTAATATATATGTTCCTATTTTAAATACACACTTAGCCATTATTATGCATGGGTTCAATGATGTAATATATATGTTCCTATTTTATATACATACTTAACCGTCGATGCAATATATATCGCCTCCCCTTCGTTCACTGCTCTCGAAAAAAAAAGTGAGAGAAAAGAATGGAAAAGCAAATAGAAGGAAACAAACAGGAAAACTGCTATATAGGTACTGGTTATAGCAGCAGCACTTTTCTGAGAAAAGAGCTACAGCAAGTCAAGATAGTAGTAGCGGTTTCCTCATAAAACCACTATAGCTACCTGGAGTAGCTATAGCGCGTTTTGTTTAAATGTGCTACTGCTATGCCCACTTAACCCCCCAAATCCCCACTCCTCTCTTCATCCCGCTTCTTTTCCCCCAAATCCCCACACTCTCTCTTCCCCTGTCGCGCCACCGGAGCCCTGCCCTCGCCGCGCCCTGCGCTCGCCCCCGACCCCGGCGCTCGCCCACGGCCCCGGCCCTGACCCCGACCCCGGCTCCGGCCCCGGCCCCGACCCCGGCTCCAGCTCCGGCGCTTGCCCACGGCCCCGACCCCGACCCCGGCTCCGGCCCCGGCGCTCGACCCCGACTCCGACCCCGACCCCGACCCCTCCCAACCTCGGACGTCGTCGGGCCTGCACCTTCTGTAAGCCCCCCACCGCTCCTCCTCTCTCTGGTAGCTAGGGTACTTTGGTTAATTTACTTAGGTTTTAGTTAGGGCAGATGGTTAATTAGGTTATATATTTAGTTATGAATTTAGCTAGGTTTTTTCTTCAACTTCTATATTTTTCTTCCTTTTATATGCAAATTTGAAGTGGACATGTGATATGTGGACATGTGATGGTTTGGACATGTCATATTTGGAATTTGGACATGTCATTTGGACATGATGATTATGTGAATGGTAAATGATCCGAGTGGCCTATGTTACGCCGGAATGTTGATTCATTTCCGTTCTGGTGAACTTCAGGCGCTCGATATGTCCATTTTTTAGAAAAGGTCATGCCGAAATTTTCCGTGAATTTTGGCATGACTTGTGCTAGATAGTAGGCATATCGAGTGTCGGGAGTTGCTGGGAAACGACATTTCGGCAAACATAGATATTTTTTATGTCATTTCTCATTTTTTCATAGTTTTAGAATTAAACGAGAAGACTTAATCATAGGAAACATGTCGAACAACGAAGAAACTAGGCCTTCTGACCAAGATGCAAACGAGATGGATTATGATGGTGAACAAGAGTACGCCAACTTTTTGTCTGCTAAGCACAATCAAGGTTTGCAGGTTGGCCTCGACGATGATACTGACGCCGACATCGACACCGACGGCACTGGCACCGATGGCGGCACCGAGACCGGCGGGGAAGGTACCGGTGGGGAAGATATCGGCGGGGAAGGTACCGCGTCGATGCCGCTACCAAAAAGAAGAAGAAGAAGAAGCAGAGGATACGAAAACCTAACAAACTAGGGATTGGACGACTGGTGATCACAAAGATGGCACCTGGCAAGTTTGAGCCATTAGAGCCAGAAGAACCTCGCAAGTGCTACGGGAACCAAGTAGGATGCATCCTACGGGAATGCGCGAACATCAACGACGATGACTTAAGGAGTAAAGAACATTTGACGCAGTTGCTCCTGACGAAGTTGCACAAGAGATTCAAGTTCCCCGACCGGGATGATAACATAGAACAACCGTGGGATGATCCGAAGATGAAAAATATTAACAATCACGCCATGGGCATGTTCAGCAATGATTTGGCCTCCTGGAAAGGGAGGGTGAAACGAGCTATTGAGGCTAAGGAACCCCTGTCCAAGATTCTGGAGGAAAATCCGACACTTACGGAAGAGGAGTTTGAAAAGTTCAAGGACACTTGCGCTACCGAGGCAGCCAAGGCTAAGGCTGCGAAATTCAAGAGCCTTCAGCAAAGGAACACGGGGAAGCATCGCCTCGGAAGCTGTGGCTACCTCGGTAAAAGGCCCATATGGGATAAGGAGGATGCGGAACATGAAGCCGCGGGTATCCCAGACCCCTTCACGAAGTTCACCAACCCCTTGGAGCGTGACTTCATCAGGGCCCGCTACAAGTGGGACAAGGAAAAGAAGGTTTTTTACACGGATCGGATCACGAGGAGATTGATTAGACTACTGGTAATTATTCTTTTACCACCTTACATTTAGCTCTAGATCTAGTCGACTACACATTCCTAAACAGTTCACATTCCTTCTGAAGGAGAAGCAACACCATCTTGCAGCCGAAAGCCCTACTTCTCCGATGAGGCCCAAGTGGGAGACCCCTCTCAACCGGGCCTTGAACGAAATTAAGGGACTCCCTTTGGGCCAGCGGCGGCAATATGGTCGTGTGCACGGCGCCGGAGACGGCGCCACGTGGAAGGTGTTTTACAATGAGGGCCCGGAGGCCAAGAAGCAGAAAAAGAAGTTTAGTCAGGTGGACATCGACGAGAAGGTGAAGCTTGCGGTCGAGAAAAAAGCAGCTGAGGACGCGAAAAAAACAGCCGAGGAGAAACTTGAGTTGCTACAGCAGGTAGTCAATGTAGCTGTAACTGCCTGCAGAAATGATTTTGCTACTAAGTTGGTTCCGGCTATCATCAACTTGACGAAGGAAAATCCAGGCAAGACGGTACATGATTTCTCGTTGCCCAGTTTCGTCGCGAGCAACTCCGTGAAAAACAACAACAACACCGCACCATCACTTGCTCACGCAACCGGGCCTCCTCTCGCACTCGCTCCTGCTCATAGCAGCCCGTCCTCAGTCTCTGGCACACTAGGTGGGCCTTCGTCTTTGGCTGAGCTCGACGCCCTCATGGTAATTACATCTCGCATGAACATATATATCTAAAATCTTCCATTTCCGTTGCCTTTCGGATGTTTTACGCCGCAGGCATGTGTTTGCAGGCCAACGAAACCCCATGCACCGTACTGTACTTGATCAAAGGCCAGAAGGTGGACGTGGGAAAGCGGGTGATAACGAATCCCTTGTGTTGTGGAATTATCACGTCAGATGTCCTAGTGTGAGGACTTAGTCGTGGAGCCATCGCAACGAGATTAGCTTAAAGGGGTTAAACCGGACAAAGGACACGGGGAGTTTATACTGGTTCGGCCCCTTGCGGTGAAGGTAAAAGCCTACGATCTAGTTGTGGTGGAATTGATGGGGTCTCGATGATCAGGGAGCGAATCCGCTTTACCTGGCCCTTGAGTTGTTGTTTCTTGTCCTTGAAGCGCGCCGGGTCGTCCCTTTATATACACAGGTTGACGCTCGGCAGTTTACAGAATCCCGACGCCGGCTCATACACGTGTCCAGCTCGGTTTCTACCCTTTCCTATCTTACAACACAAGTTACATAGTACATGGCGGTTTATGTCTACGGGCCCTAATCCGCCTTTGGGCCCTGGGCCTTTAAATCTCTTGCAGTAAAGCGCCATACTCCTTGTCTTCATGGGCTTCAATACGGATGACTACTTATGAGTATAACCCGGCCCCTCCTAGGTGGTTTATACTCCATAGTTATATCCCCAACATTAGGCCCCAGATTGATTTGAACCTGTTCATGTCAATCTTCCAGACTTAAGAAAACTCCTTCTTGAATATTCTTCATGTGAACCTTGTAAACCGCCATGATGTCATCTTCCAAGATTGTAATAAACCGCCATGATGTCACCTGCTTATTAAAATTGTATATACTTCCCTTTTATTAATGAGCCTCCGAAAATCGAGGCAACAACTCTGTCACATATCCATTTTTTTGGGGCTCCTCGATTCCCGCACCTGTCACTTATCCCTTCGTCTTATAAATAGGGCCGAGGGTCCCTTTCCTTTTCTCCCCTTGCCTCTTCGTCTTTCTTCCACCTCGCGTCACCTCAGTGCTCAAGCACAGCCGCCGCCGTCGACCTTCGTCTCTGCCCCAACAACGTCGACCTTCGATCAGATCCTCGTCTGCACGCCTCCGCGTTCAACAGCCCTGGTAAATCCTTCTTTGCTCTTCCCATAGATCCCGTTAGGGTTTTCCGCAAGTTCATCGGAGCGCAGTGCTGTTCTTCCCTGTTCTTCTCCATAGCATAAACAGCGAGTTCAATCTTATATTTCTCTATGTAGTCGTAGTTTATAATCCCCTTTTCCATCATTAGCGCATCCTCTTTGTATAGAAAAATCTCAACTGGATCTGATGAACTGCTTAAGCACCTGTATCTTTGGTCTGAATATATTTTGATTTGCTGACACCCTGCAGATCTGAAATTATCATATCAATCTGTGAAACTTGTTTTTCCTCACTTCAGATCTGTACTCTCCACACTAGTATAGGCGGTTTAACCTTTAGAAAATGATACCCGCCAGGTACCATTAGCCCTCTCTTAAACCGCCGCTTCTTCTTTAATGTCAGAATCCGGTTTAACATGTGCATACGTTTCAATGTCTTCTCCCTCCGTCCTTGCGCCAGTTTATACGTGTCAGTCATGAATCTTAAACCGGCATTGATCCTCTTTTCTAGATTTTCGTTGAAATGGCCAAACAGTTCTATGCTTGCAATTGGGTCCCTTCCCGAGTTACTGAAGATCAATTAAATGGGTTCGTTGCCACTGGCGTTTTAGCGAAGAAGGAAGTCATACACTGGAGAGTTCCCGGTCCAGAAAATCCTCCTAAACCCGAAAATGGACAGGTGGTTGTGTTTGTTGACCATCTGGGTCGAGGGTTTAGCCCGCCCGGTTCAAAATTCTTCCGTGATGTGCTTGCTAGCTTTCAACTCCACCCTCAAGATATTGGGACTAACTCTGTGTCCAATATTTGTAACTTTCAAGTTTTTTGTGAGGCTTATCTGCAAGAAGAACCCACTTTGAGCTGTTCAGAGAATATTTCTATTTGAACCACCGTACTGAGTTCACAGATGGGCCCAACACTGAGCTGGGCGGCGTTTCAATTCAGAAGAGGAAAGATGTCAGCTTCCCTCATGCCAAGCATCATAGTCATCCCAAGGACTGGAATGAGACTTGGTTTTACTGCCGTGGTACATCTCCACCTGAAGAGAACCCTCTGCCGAGTTACCGTGCTCACCGGCTTACCAACACTCATCCATTTCCCCAGTGGCTAACTGCTAAGGAACGATCAAAATGCGCCCCTCACCTATCAAAACTCAGAGCTTTTGTTGCAAACGGATTGACAGGCGTCGACTTCGTTCGATGCTGGGTTTCTTGGAGCATTATGCCTTTAAGCCGGCGCCCCGGTTTAATGTGTGAGTACACAGGGGATCTAAAAGACCCTCAACATCATATTGACATCCAGCTCACTGATGATGAAGTTACCGAATCTGTCAAGAAAATGCTTGACGAACCGGTGGCTGCATGCAGCAAAGTAGGGCTCAGTCCCTTCTGTACTTCCAACAAACCGCCAGCTGTAAGAATTGCATCACTCTTTTTAATCCATCCTCCTGTAATCACTCTACTATAACCTTTGCTAATCTTTGCAGGGCGATGATCCATTTTGGAAGCGGAAACCACAGGATAAACCGGCGAAGCCACAGGATAAACCGGTGAGAGCACCTCGCATCAAGACAAAAGTTACAAAGAAACCCGCGAAGAAGAGAACCGCCGAGTCCCCTGACCTGCCAAATGAGGAAGAACTTGATAATCTGGAATCAAAGGTAGACCTTGACTCTCTTGGTTCCTTTTTCATACACCTCATTAACAATGATCATTATCAGGATGACGCGGAAGCTAGCCACGCTGGTGATGTAGAGGTAACTATTCTTTCTTCCGACTCAGATCCTGTGCCAACACCAAAAATCCGTCGAGCAGTCCGGAAAGTAAAATTTTCACGCCCTCTTGCTTATTCGGATCCACACTTTCTTTTGAAGATGCAGCAGCATGAAGCTTGCCGCACAACTCGGCATAGCGGCCAAGTGGTGACCTCCTCCGGTTTACCGAACTCTCCGGTTCATAAACGCCGCCAAGATGTTTCTTATATTCCTAACACACTTTGTCCTAAAGCAGGTCACTTCTGATATCCTCTTAATCCGTCTGACTCAAATTATCAGGGAACCTCCCATTCATCATCCGGCGAGTCATCGGCCACACAACTCCCTCCCCTCAAAACTGTTCCTGGGTAAGCATATTACACTTAACCCTTTATGCCTTGTATTTGTTGATTATACTAACTTTTGTGTTTGTTCTTTCCAGTGCCAAAGCCAGACTTAGCAAGAAGGCCAAGTTGAATAAACCGACCGATAATAATCCGGCCACTGAACCGGAGAAGACCCCAGAGACCTTTGATCCGAATGCTGATACCATCCTGGATGATCCAGTAACTCAGGTTCAGGACACTTTTGTTGAACCGGTAGAGATAAATCCGACAAGCCAGTCTGCTGATCCGCCAAGCCCATCTGCTGATCCACCAAGCCCAGCAAAATTAACGGATAAACCGCCAAGCCCAGCTAAGACTACTAATGGCACCACGGATGATATTATGATTACCGGTGTTAGTCATACTGCTCCTGGCAACCCCGTCGCTTTGTCAAAGCATAGTGCCAAAGAAGAGTTTTCTGCTATGGACAAGGGCAAGTGGAAAACAGACTTATCAAGCTATGCCCACCTCAATGCTCAGGACATTCATTCTGGATATTTAAACCGCCTATACACAAGCCGCGACTATGAAGCCGGTTTAGTAGGTCTGATGAAGGAGCGATATGAGGTAAATATCAATTACTCTGCACAAGTTCTTTTTCCTTAGAACCGGCTTACATTATCAACTCCAGTAGCCCCAAGTGCCGGTTCATAACATTGATGTGAACCGGGACTTGTAGTAGAATCAATATTTAATTTTGCTGGCATAGCCCCCATGGACCGGTTTATACCTTTAGGATGAACCGGTACATCTTCTGTCATGCAACTTCCAAAATTTCTGATAATCATCAATCTAATCCGTCTGAATAGGAAAAATCCATATCCTGAACTGGAGCAAATATGCATTAGCCCCCAAGTGCCAAGTGGATAACTTGTTATGTGCTTGGGACTTTGAAAATGACAGTTGATAAAAAGCAGTATGCATTAGCCCCCAAGTGCCAAGTGTATAACTTGTTATGTGCTTGGGACTTCAAAGATGTACTATCAGCTCAGTAAATGTCTCTTGCAGGCTGATCTGAACAAGAAGGAATCTCAAATCGCTGACCTTCAAGAAAATATCAAGTCCCAGCAAGCAGAAACTTCCAAGGCTAAAGAAGAGCTGACCGGCGCTTGAACAGCCATGGAACAATTGAAGGATAGCTTTAAAGAACGGGTAGACTGGTAAGCTGAAAAAGAAACTTTGGTAAAACGGGCGGAAGATGCTGAAGCAGCCCTTAATCCGGTAACAGAAGAACTGACTGGCTTGAAGCGGCAGATCAATGCTATGACTTCGACTGTCTTCGGTAAATAACCTCTTCATAGACTTTTTATAAATAACATCCAGGAACCTGCCGGTTTAATAATATCCTGACCATTGCAGGTAACCGTGTTACTCATCTTGGCTTGGATATGCGCAAAAAACTGAAAGCTACCTATACATTGATAGAGCAACTATATACCGGTGTTCAACGGATCATCTGCACAGCTTCACATAATAAACCGTCCCCAACGTTGATCAAGGACACATTGGAAAAGTTATCCATGATGCCTGCCCAGCTTGAGGATTTGAAGAAATCAGCTGCAAGGGCCGGTGCTCTGGCTGCATTGACTCGGGCCAAGGCCTGGATATCTGATCTTGATCCGGAGGATATTGGAAACGGCTATCCCAGCCAAAAAGAGGACGGGTCAGATTTTGATAATGATGACCTAAGGGCTTTGATGAAGGAAATACGTCCACTTGCAAGTAAACTGGTTGAAGAGACTGATTTGTCTTTTTACCGGTCGACTTGTGACGCAGACAACAAATGGGTTGATGCACCTTTATATGATGTGCAAAATCTTATCCTGCCAATCCGTAAGCATACCTACGCCCCTGACGTTGAACCGTCCGATCTTATAAGCGATGAAGCTGTCTTCCGAGCTTTAACTGGGATTGACTGGGCAACCATTGACTTCCAGCCACTGGGTGGAGAGGCGGAGGTTGAACCGGCGCAGGATGACCCACAACCGTCAAGTCAGCCTGAGGAAGAATCATGATCCTGAGGCCGGTTTAGCTTCTGCATGCTGAAATATCGGTGATAAACAATTATTCTTTTGGGCATCTCCTGCCTTGTAATAGGCTAGTTTTAAACACTTGGTCTGCTATGCCGTCGTGCATATTGACTTTGCATAATACTGTTATTCCACCATGATCATGCTTATGTCTGCTTATGATCCTTAGCAGCTTTATGCAATCCTGTTTCTGCATAGAATAAACTTAAATTGTCCTGGCGGTTTACCACCGGACGGGTCATAACACCCAATATAAAGCCAGGGTTTATAACCAAGGCTGTATTTTCAAGAATAATTAAATATGAAATATGTCATACCTGTGACATTGAATCACATCGTTGATTTACCAATTTTATTGTAGTAAGGGTGATAACCCAAATCTTGAGTGCTGATAACTCCCACCATGCTTTGTTGGTTTATGATGAAGCCATGCCGGGTTATAATAAACAACGGATGATCATTCTGGCGACTTATAGTCAAAGCCAGACCGGTTTAACAAATACCAGATTATAATTGATAGTGTACCGACAACTTATAGTTGAAAGCCAAGCCGGGTCAATTGACACCGGTCATCTTATAAGTTTGCACTTGGCAACTCAAAAAACAGTCCGGGTTAGTAAGCACCGGTTTTAACATAAACCTTATCGGAATAAACATCGAAAAGAAAGATTTACGAAGAAAATATGCAAAAAAGGCGAGGCTTTTCATGGGCTGCCAGGCCACTGAGTTAAACCATTTTACAAAGCCTTATAAGATGGACCTCACATTAACCAATCGTCAATTTAACTATGACAGTTCAGGGTCTTTATAAGATTGACTGCCAAACGCTCGACGGGTCATACCAGGATTACCTCGACGGAGTGACTTACTTAAAAAGGCAGGATAACCCAGGGTTTTAGGTGAACACACCTGGCTTTCAAGCCTGGCTTTTATAGCCTACTGCAAGGTTATAGACTCTATGTTCTTGTAGAAGCAAAGAGCCCTCAAGCAAAATTTTGAGCTGTGCTCAGTGGATGCCTATGTTTGAGTTGTGCTTTGCAATAAACTATCTTTGGCTCCTTATGATGTTGGGTATTAAGCCCCCAAGCTTATGTTTTGAGCTGTGCTCTTTTTTGTAGCTTTTATAAGCCGGATCAATGGACAATCAGAACTCCGCTTTATAAGCAGGAGCCCCCATGTAACCAAGAAATACTGTTAGGAAAAACGGCAGAGGCCCCGCTTTGGCAAGGATGCCGGTTTATTATACTAGTCAATCAACCCGTGCACCTGCACGGGCTAGCTCTTCTATTCACTGTGTGCAAATATATTAGTAAAAAGTTAATTTTTTTTATAAATAGTGTGAACACGTTTTCATGGATTATCATTGAACAATTAAGTACCATTTTTCTTGGCTACATCGGGATGAAAGGAACTTTATTGTGTTGGCTTATCTGTGTATGAGTTATGTCACATGGCACACACATTCTTGTTGGGTCAACAAATTTGGGTCAAAGCTCTATTTATTTGTGACCTATAAGTCTCTGTAGGGTTAAAAAATGGAATGCCTGATTTTCCTTTTTAGCACGGAAGTCCGATAGAGTTTCATCCTAGAATATGCAGAGACATTGATCACCCAACATAGATTAGTATTAACATGTAGAACCTCCATGCATAAGTGTAATGCTAGGAACATAGTAGAGCATTTCAGTTGCATGCTGTTCTGTATAATTATGAGCATGCTATTTGGTTTAGTGCACGGTGTCCTGTCAATAGAAAAACTGATATTTGCAGCCATGTAATGTGAACTTCCATTATTAACGTAAGTATGGAAGATCGATTAGGTTTTCCATGATTTTCTATTTTCTATCTGTAACAAATAATGTTTAATATGACAATTTTTTGACACGTCCTGCAAGGAACACCATGTGAATCTGTGCTCTAAGGAACTACTGTATATAGTAAACGCACTCACTTAGTGTATTATTAGTGAAAAAGCTATGAGAAAAAAACGTACTTTAGGAATCAAGCCGTTTGGAATGTACGCTTATGTAGACTAAACCTTCCTCCCGGGAAAGGTACTATGTGTACTAAGCCTATATCACACCGGCCACTACTTTGCAGCAGGATACAGGATACATATATTGGATGTAGCTGACGCCCGCCAGTGTACAGGAGCTGCTTGCACCTCATATAGCCAATCCGATGGTACCTTCGGTTGCCTCTTGATATATAAGCCGCTCGATCAAACCTCATTTCTTTACCTATCGTTGGACCTGCTTGCATCCTAGCAAGTAATTCCTGTTGTCAAATGCATTGCCACAATATTGCATAACGATGATTTCTCTATTGAAGACTTGAAGTAATATGTATTGATGGAATACCTCAACATTAGTCAAGCCCAGTTTACTTGCGCATGCAATGCACTTGCCACGGATCTTCCTTTGCGGAGCTAGCACAACTGTTTTGGACAACGTATTAGAGTTAAATGGAACAGAATTCAGGATAATAAACTACTTCCCTGTTGAGTAGACAAAGTGACACTAGTAGAAAAAGAGGCTTCCATACGCCCCCATTAGTCCCCAAAATAATCGAACCGCGACAAAAGGGGTCTTTAGTCGCGGTTCGGGAGGAGACCCGCGACCAACTATCTGGGCCCAGCACGCTCGGTCGACAGCTGGCGGACGGGAGGGGCTTTAGTCCCGGTTGGCCTGGCCAACCGGGACTAAAGGTCCCCGAAGGCCTTTAGTCGCGGTTGGCCAGGCCAACCGGGACTAAAGGCCCATCCCTATATATAGGACTCAGCTCACTTCACTTCACGCAGCTCACTTCACAATATTCAGAAGGGGGTGGTGGGTTTGCTTTTGGTTCCTCCTATGCACACAAGGTGTTCGATGAAATGCCCGAGAGCCTGAAACAAACATGATATGAAGTGTCCGAGCCATACTTGAGCTTTCTCATTTATTTTTCCTCCGCGATCGCGGTTAGCAACTTGAACCTTTCATGTGTCATTGATAAAATATGCATGTGTGTAGTTCATTGTTTAATTTGTATTATTTCTAGCTAGTTAGTTTAACAAATGCATGATGGTTAATTATATACTTTATATAATAATAATGCAGATGAATCGGCAATGGATGTACGGTCCCCGACCCTCCGGCGAGTTCACTACGGGTTTGAAAGATTTCCTCGTAGTGGCAAATGCGAACAAGCAGCGAGGTTTTATTATCTGTCCATGTGCTGTCTGTAAGAATCAGAAGGGTTACTCCTCCTCAAGAGACGTTCACATGCACCTGCTTCGGCACGGTTTCATGCCAAGCTATAATTGTTGGACCAAGCATGGAGAAAGAGGGGTTAGAATGGAAGAAGATGAAGAAGGGGATGATATCGATGACAACTATCATGATCATTTCGGTGATACTTTCATGGAGGATGATGCTGAAGGTGGGGAAGGGTTAGGTGAAGGTGAAGAAGAGGCACATGATGAGCCCGCTGATGATCTTGGTCGGACCATTGCTGATGCACGGAGACGCTGCGAAACTGACAAGGAGAGGGAGAATTTGGATCGCATGTTAGAGGATCACAAAAAGTCGTTGTATCCAGGATGCGATAATAGTCTGAAAAAGCTGGGCTGCACACTGGATTTGCTAAAATGGAAGGCACAGGAAGGTGTAGGTGACTCATCATTTGAAAATTTGCTAAAAATGTTGAAGAATATGTTTCCGAAGAATAACGAGTTGCCCGCCAGTACGTACGAAGCAAAGAAGGTTGGCTGCCCTCTAGGTTTAGAGGTTCTGAAGATACATGCATGCATTAACGACTGCATCCTCTACCGCGGTGAATACGAGAATTTGAATGAATGCCCTGTATGCACTGCATTGCGTTATAAGATCAGAGGCGATGACCCTGGTGACGATGTTGAGGGCGAGAAACCCAGGAAGAGGGTTCCCGCCAAGGTGATGTGGTATGCTCCTATAATACCACGGTTGAAACGTCTGTTCAGGAACAAAAAGCATGCCAAGTCGTTGCGATGGCACAAAGAGGACCGTAAGTCCGACGGGGAGTTGAGACACATCGCTGATGGAACGCAATGGAGAAAGATCGACGGAGTGTTCAAAGATTTTGCAGCTGACGCAAGAAACATAAGATTTGGTCTAAGTACTGATGGCATGAATCCTTTTGGCGAGCAGAGCTCCAGCCATAGCACCTGACCCGTGACTCTATGCATCTACAACCTTCCTCCTTGGTTGTGCATGAAGCGGAAGTTCATTATGATGCCAGTGCTCATCCAAGGTCCAAAGCAACCCGGGAACGACATCGATGTGTACCTAAGGCCATTAGTTGATGAACTTTTACAGTTGTGGGGCAGACCTGGTGTACGTGTCTGGGATGAGCACAAAGGAGAGGAATTTGACCTACGAGCGTTGCTTTTTGTAACCATCAACGATTGGCCTGCTCTCAGTAACCTTTCGGGACAGACAAATAAGGGATACAATGCATGCACGCACTGCTTACATGAGACTGAAAGTGTACGTTTGGTTAATTGTAAGAAGAACGTGTGCCTGGGTCATCGTCGATTTCTTCCCCGAAATCATAACGTAAGAAAGAAAGGCAAGCATTTCAACGGCAAGGCAGATCACCGGCCGAAGCCTACGGAACGTACTGGTGCTGAGATATTTGATATGGTCAAGGATTTGAAAGTCATCTTTGGAAAGGGTCCTGGCGAACAATCAGTTCCGCGGGGAGTTGACGGGCACGCACCCATGTGGAAGAAGAAATCTATATTTTGGGAGCTAGAATATTGGAAAGTCCTAGATGTCCGCTCTGCAATCGACGTGATGCATGTTACGAAGAATATTTGCGTGAACCTGCTAGGCTTCTTGGGCGTGTATGGGAAGACAAATGATACAAAGGAAGCACGGCAGGACCAGCAACTTTTGAAAGACCCAGATGACCGGCATCCGGAATGGTTTCAAGGTCGTGCCAGCTACGCTCTTACCAAAGAAGAGAAGGTCATTTTTTTGAATGCCTGAGCAGTATGAAGGTCCCGTCTGGCTTCTCGTCGAATATAAAGGGAATAATAAACATGGCGGAGAAAAAGTTCCAAAACCTGAAGTCTCACGACTGCCACGTGATTATGACGCAATTGCTTCCGTTTGCTTTGAGGGGGCTCCTACCGGAAAATGTTCGAGTAGCCATTGTGAAGCTATGTGCATTCCTCAATGCAATCTCTAAGAAGGTAATCAATCCAGAAGATCTACCACGGTTACAGAACGATGTGGTCCAATGCCTTGTCAGTTTCAAGTTGGTGTTCCCACCATCCTTCTTCGATATTATGACGCACCTCCTGCTCCACCTAGTCGAAGAGATTTCCATTCTCGGTCCTGTATTTCTACACAATATGTTCCCCTTTGAGAGGTTCATGGGAGTATTAAAGAAATATGTTCGTAACCGTGCTAGGCCAGAAGGAAGCATCGTCAAGGGCTATGGAAATGAGGAGGTAATTGAGTTCTGTATTGACTATGTTCCTGACCTTAAGCCGATTGGTATTCCTCAATCGCGGCACGAGGGGAGACTAAGTGGAAAAGGCAAGATCGGAAGGGAATCCACGATATGTATGGACGGTCATTCTATGACTGAAGCACACCACACAGTTCTGCAAAATTCCAGCTTGGTGGCTCCGTACTTCGAGCAACACAAGAATATTTTACGCTCGGACAACCCGGGGAAGCCTGAATCCTGGATTAGAAAGGCCCACATGGAGACTTTCGGCAGTTGGTTGGGAAAACATTTAATGAATGACAATGATGTTGGAGATCAGCTGTACATGTTGGCCAAGAAACCATCTTCGACTATAACGGTTTTCCAAGGGTACGAGATAAATGGGAATACATTTTACACCATCGCCCAAGATAAAAAGAGCACCAACCAAAACAGTGGTGTCCGCTTTGATGCAGCAACCGAGAATGGGCGAAAGGTCACATATTATGGTTACATAGAGGAGATGTGGGAACTTGACTATGGACCCTCCTTTAAGGTCCCTTTGTTCCGGTGCAAATGGTTCAAGCTAACAGGAGGTGGGGTAAAGGTGGACGAGCAATACGGAATGACAATGGTGGATTTCAACAATCTTGGTTACCTTGACGAACCATTCGTCCTTGCCAAAGATGTCGCTCAGGTTTTTTATTTGAAGGACATGAGTAGCAAACCGAGGAAACGGAAAGATAAGAAAACGATCAGTACGTCATGCGATGATCCAAAGCGCCACATTGCTCTTTCAGGGAAAAGAAACATCGTGGGAGTGGAGGACAAGACAGACATGTCAGAAGATTATAATATGTTTGGTGAAATTCCGCCCTTCAAAGTGAACACTGACCCAAGCATTAAGTTAAATGATGAGGATGCTCCATGGATACGGCACAATCGTAAGCAAGCAGGGACACAAGGGAAGAATTGATGTGTAATAATTTATTGTACCAAACTTTGTTGAATGGATCATGTGAATTAAAACGTACGATGGCGAATCCGGATGATTTGTATTTGATATATTATTTGTATTTTTAAGATTTTAAAATGAATTAGTTTTATTTTATTAAATTTTTTGATATATTATTTGTATTTTTAAGATTTTAAAATGAATTAGTTTTATTTTATTGAATTTTTTGATATATTATTTCTATTTGTAAGATTTTAAAATGAATTAGTTTTATTTTATTGAATTTTTTGATATATTATTTCTATTTTTAAGATTTTAAAATGAATTAGTTTTATTTTTCTGAATTTTTTGATATGTTATTTCTATTTTTAAGATTTTAAAATGAATTAGTTTTATTTTTCTGGATTTTTTGATATATTATTTCTATTTTTAAGATTTTAAAATGAATTAGTTTTATTTTTCTGAATTTTTTGATATATTATTTCTATTTTTAAGATTTTAAAATGAACTAGTTTTATTTTTCTGAATTTTTTGATATATTATTTCTATTTTTAAGATTTTAAAATGAATTAGTTTTATTTTTCTGGATTTTTTGATATATTATTTGTATTTTCTGAAAAGTATATGAAACAGGACCTTTAGTCGCGGTTCGTGACACGAACCGCGACTAAAGGCTCTTTCCGCGCGGGAACGAAAGCGGCGCGAAAGAACCTTTAGTCTCGGTTGGGGAGACCAACCGCGACTAAAGGTACCCTTTAGTCGCGGTTGGTGTCCCCAACCGGGACTAAAGGGTACCTTTAGTCGCGGTTGGCGTCCCCAACCGAGACTAATGCTCTGTCTATATATACAGCACTTAGCATTTTCCGCCACCTCCCATTCTCCTCTCGACGCCGAAGCCCTGCCCCGACGTCGATCGACGCCGACGCCGCCAGGCTACTGCCCCGACGCCGATCGACGCCGACGCCCTGCCCCGACGCCGACGCCCTGCCCCCAGTGAGCTCCGCCGCCCCCACTTCCCCTGCCCTGCGCGCCGCCGCCCCCGCCCCCAGTGAGCTCCGCCGCCGCCCCTGCCCTGCCCTGCGCGCCGCCGCCACCCCTGCCCTGCCCCTGCGCGCCGCCGCCGCCCCTGCCCTGCCCCTGCGCGCCGCCGCCGCCCCTGCCCTACCCTGCCCCTGCCCGCCGCCCCTGCCTGCCGCCCGCTGCCCCTGCCCCTGCCCTGCCCGCCGCCCGCCGCCGCCTGCCTGCCGTCCTCCGCCTCCCGCCGCCGCCTGCCGTCCTCCGCCTCCCGCCGCCACCTGCCGTCCTCCGCCTCCCGCCGCCGTACAGTGTGTATGAAAAAAACCCATACATCCAAAAAAATAAGTTTTCAAAAAAACTTAATCATGTGTTTAAAAAATGTTAAATGTATATATAAAAATCTTTCTGATGTATAAGAAAAAGGTTGAAAAAGTTAACACGTGTTGAAGCAAAAAGAAACCGATAAAATCGACAAAAGATAAGGAATAACAAAGAAACCCAATGAAAACCAAAAAGAAAACAAAACAAAAGAAACCAATGCAAAGGAATGAAATCAAGAAAATCGAGAAAGAAACAAAGAAAACCAATGAAAACCAAGAAAAACAAAATAAGAAAAGGAAGAAGAAAAGGAAAAAGAAAAGGAAGAAGAAAAGGAAAAACAAAATAAGAAAAGGAAAAAGAAAAGGAAGAAGAAAAGGAAAAAAGAAAAGGAAGAAGAAAAGGAAGAAGAAAAGGAAGAAGAAAAGGAAAAACAAAATAAGAAAAGGAAGAAGAAAAGGAAGAAGAAAAGGAAAAAGAAAAGGAAGAAGAAAAGGAAAAACAAAATAAGAAAAGGAAAAAGAAAAGGAAGAAGAAAGGAAAAAGAAAAGGAAGAAGAAAAGGAAGAAGAAAAGGAAAAACAAAATACTTGGCAGTGCTCAATAATCTTATTTTTTAATTCCTCCTCCTCTATGTCCCCTTAATCTTATTTTTTAATTCCTTTATACTTAATTAATTTTTACTACATGCAGGAGTGACATGTGGCGGACGATAGAGCAGAGCCGCTTAGGGATCCAGAGGCTGAACGTTATTTAATGGGCATCATAAACAACGAGATTCCTTATGTGCCGGGCTCAGAAAATGAGCAAGAAGAGGATGTAGTCTCTTCTTTTCTGAACCTTGACGGTGGAACAGACATTGTCGATGATCAAGAAGGTGAAGGAACGGACATTGTCGACGGAGGTCAACCGTCAACAAACGACGATCTCGAATTGCAAGTAGCAACCACCTCCGGCGAGGTATATATATACATTGAGCCTCTCGTGATACAAACTTACTGAAATGTGAATACATATGTATTAACGCGCGCGACTCTCTTTCTTTTTTTAGCCCTCGGCCGGATCGAGTACGACAAAGCGTGGCAAATCCAAGGCGATGAAAACAGGAGAAACATATGCCATTGAGTTTGTCAGTGAAACCGGCAAGCCAATACAGCACACCTCAAAGTTTATCAACCAATGCGGAGTCGTTGTTAGAGACAACGTCCCGATCACCGTCCAGGAATGGGAGGAGCCAAAGAAAGCACGTCTTGGTTTCAGTTTTGTCGACAAGAGAACGAAAAAGGATTGCTGGAGAAAGCTTATGGAACATTTCATTCTACCTCCGGAATACAACAAAGTTGATGAATTCGGTAACGAGGTTTCGGGTGGACGTGAGAGGAGGAGGCTAGTTAAAGAGTTCGCTCTTCAGAAGATGGGCGAAGCATTCCGGAACTTCAAGAAAAATTTAACCCGTGACTATGTCAACAAGGGCAAGACTCCGGATTTTAATGGACAACATGAGAAACTGAAAGATGATTGGCCAGAATTTGTGAGGCAAAAGCAATCGGAGCATTTCAAGGAAATGTCGAAAAAAATAAGGATAATGCGAGTAAGAAAAAGTTCCATCATATTATGGGGCCAGGAGGATACCGCCTTTCGGAGCCTAAGTGGCAGAAGATGGAGGAGGACCTGAGGGTGCGAGGAATCCCTCTAGGTACAGAGGGATGGGACCCAAGGGCCAAAAGCTGGTGGTACGGGCATGGGGGATCGCTAGACCCGGAGACAGGGGTGTGTGTTCACCGGAAGAAAAAGTTCGCTCCCACCCAAGCCCTTATTGACGCAATGACCCAAGCTCAAGAGGGCTTGATCAAGTTCAACAAAGAGAAAGACGCACTGACAACAGCCCTCGGGAATGATGAACACGGAGGACGTGTACGAGGCAAAGGCAAAGTTCCGTGGAAAGTAGGGTTTTCCCAGGACAATGACCCGTACTGTTATAGAAGCCGTAAGAGAAAGACGGACCGGGATGCAGATCTTATGGCGAAGTTTGCATCGGAACTCCATGAGTTGAAGCAGACCGTGCATGAACTAGTAAAAGAAAAATCGGCTGCAGGGCCGCATGAAGATCATGAAGCGGATCGCGGAAGCCAGCAGCGGAGAAGCAGCGTGGCTTCCACGGATGCCCCGCCTGGTTCTAGTGCACCGATGATCGAGATTCGTGCACCGGAGCCTCACTACCCCGTGGATGATGTAAAGGAGATGAACGAATGTGATCTGCATTATCCCGTGGGGAACGTTTCCACGAAGGTAGCTAGCGGCAGTGCTTTACCCTGTACACCTGGAGCACTCCACCACAACAACCCCATTGCATATGGCTATGCTCGTGTCACGGTGGAAGACATAGTCCAAGGGTTTGAGGACCTGGAGATTGACAAAGCTACACCCGAAGGGGAGACAACACTTGGAGATGTCAAGCGCCAGATCATTCTATGGAAAAAGAAGTACATAGTGTTTCCAGGCGAGGCGCCAAGGCTAACAAGTCCACCCCCCTCCGATGGTGGTGGTGGTGGTGGTGGCGGCGGCGGTGGTGGTCGTGGTGGTTCACCTACACCTCCTTCACGCCATTCGACGCCGTCCCCCGATCCACAACCTCCGGCGGGTACGACGCCCCCCAATCCACCTCCGGCGAAGAAGCAGAAGCAGGCGGACAGCAAGGAAACCCGCTCCTGGACTATTAACCCGGACCCTTATGTACCTAAGACCACAAGGGTACCGGAGCCATCACTGAAGCCTCTCCTCCCAAGGCCTTGGGAACTTGGTGAAGCTGAAACCAAATTGGCCGCGTCTGCTCATTATGAGAAATGGAAGGCGGATATGAAGGCGATAAAAGAGCCTGAGCCCAAGCAAGTATTCACTGAGAAGCAATAGAAGTGGGCTAAGGATTTTTTGACGACACCGTCCCAAGCCGAGCTGAATATGCCTGACGACTATGGACATGAACTTCGTAGGCAAGAAAAAATATTGAAGGAGGAGAAAGAAGAAAGTAAAAAAAGCGGGAAACAAGTTGACCAGCTCGGGATGCAGAATAAACAATCGATCCCCCCGCTCATAGTGAAAGCCGGTCCGGAAGAGGACCCCGAGATCATAGCAGCTGCGGCAGCACTTGGATTGACTGTAGCGAGTGCCATGAAACAAGCGTCCGAGATGGGTTTGACTCTTCGTGCCTTCTTAGGCCTTGAGGATGCGCCAGTATGTGAGATAGCATTACAATATGTGCGGAATGGGCCTCTCGTCGAGCCTGCGCGGGAAAAGAGTCTACCACCACAAATGCGAAATCTGCTACGTTGGTACAAGCAATTCATAACATGGGCCGACAAAGAATATGTTTATGCGGATGTTACAGAGGAGCATCACACCAAACGGTACTCTGTACAAGTTCATATGAGTGAATTGTTCCAGCTGTTCAATCTGCGCGACCTCGACAAATCTATGCTGAGTTGCTACGTTCTGTAAGTGATTTATTTCTACCTCATCTCGTTCTTCATTGCCTGCACTATATATATATATATATATATATATATATATATATATATATATATATATATATATCCTAACTATATTGTTGCGTACGCTATTATGCAGATTGAAGATTTGGGAATGCAAAATAAGAAACATCCATGATGTTGGGTTCATTGCCCCACATATCGTTAATGGACATGTGTTACAAAATCACCCCGAAGACGTGGAGAAAGACTTGTACAAGTTTCTTAGAAAGCATCAACTCAAAAGTCATATTCTATTTCCTTACCATTTTGGGTGAGTGTTTCTCTCTTGTGCCCATTCTCTTTTGTTTACTCCATGCATGGTATGTCTAATCGATGAGTTATGCATGACTGTGCATGTAACGTGTCCGCAGGTTCCACTGGATTCTGCTAAATATTGAACTTCACACCTCCAGAGTTCTAATTATGGACTCTATGGATTCGGATCCAAAGCGTTGGGCCGACATGAGAAAAATGCTGCAAAAGTAATTATTTTCAATCATTTGAGCTCTATATCGATCGGTCTCTTTCGTTCATTTCCTAATATCAAGTAACTAATAACTCCCTTGTTCATTTAATTTTATTTGCCCTGTAGGGTTTGGAGACGGTTCTCAGAAGAAATTGTCGGTGAATTCAAACATGAGCTAGACTTTAGAAGGTTAGTTAATGTGGATAAGCAGCCACCGGGGACCAATCTATGTGGATACTATGTTTGTGAGAACATTTGGAGACACACCTCTGAGCGGAAGGCATCGGATAGCGTGCGGAAGGCGACGGATAACTTGCGGAGGAGGCTTAGTCCAGAAGCTCGCTTCCGACCAATTCAAGATGAATTAGCAGGATTTTTTACGAGGGAAGTCATCAATCCTAAAGAAGAACACTGTACCGAGGACGAAGAAATTTATATGCATACCCGAGATTGAAACTTGTTCGAAGTTGTATATGGTCATCCATCCTAATTGTGTATGGAAACTTGTTCGAAGTTGTATATGGTCACCCGAGATTGAATATATATTATATATTCCTCTTGAATTCTTCTTGTTTGAAATTTCATATGCATGTATATAGTAGCGTAGAATATGTGTACTGAAACTTCATCAAAATTAAAATAAAACACAAAAAAAAATAAAAAAAAATAAAACACTACAAATTAAAAAGAAACCAGGTTTAGGGGGGCTAAAACCCTAAACCTGCGGAGGAGGCCTTTAGTCCCGGTTAGCCACGAGAACCGGGACTAAAGGTCCTCCGCCCCGACGGACTCCTGGCGCCCACGTGGATGGGCCTTTAGTCGCGGTTCGTAAGAGGCGCGACTAAAGGGGGGGCCTTTAGTCGCGCATATTTAGTCCCGGTTGCACAGCCGGGACTAAAGGCCTTTGCGAACCGGGACTAAAGGCCTATTCTCTACGAGTGTGATGACCATCAACAAAACTGAACGATGTCGAAGGTGAACAGCTGGGCTACTGGTCCACCATAGTGTATATGTTTACTCGGCAGCCTCTTCGGCAGTGGCGGCCATCTGATCTGCTTCAAACAGTGGTCAGCACATCTGCTCCTCCGCTGCATTAACCATCATGGGATAAATCCATCGATCGAAAATAGATGCCTGGTGACTACATGGTCAGAACCTGCAAGCTAATACAGGGTTCACGATTTCTATGCTTTTGGAAACAAAATTATTCTAATTAAATCCAATTTATGTGCCCTGTGTTTACAAATGTGTGATTTATCTGTACCAATCTGTGCCTAAAGAAAATATTAGATATTTTGAAGGATATATGTTCAGAATTTTTTCATTGAACAGTATAGAACACCAGCCATAGTTTGTCGTGCAAGATTCTATAAACTGAATGCAGATGACATTCCAGCACAACACTTATGGGATGTGCACTCGTGTAGAGTTGCACTGAACTTACATCATTGGTATGCAATTATAATGCTGAACCAACTCATGAATGTACCAACAGAAAATGTGACTGAAAATCTCATCTTATTTGGGAACTCAGTCTGCATGCAATATACTGTCTAAGTATACACCTATATTTTGATTCCAATGAATCCAATGGGCTAGGGCTACTGGCTAGGTAAGATCAACCCAACCCAGCAATGTTTATCCGAATGAGCTGATGGCATTACCCCTTGGTCGGCAATGATTTCCTAAGGTCAATTACATTAGCACTATTTTGTGGAGTTTGGCCTTTAAGTCGTAACAATATTTTCTCATGTTTTGCATCCTTGAAAAACAGTGGAGCAAGTTTTGGTCTGAATGAAATTCTGAACTGAGGACTATCCTGATTGGGTCAGGGTGTTCGAAAAAAACATATTAGTCATGGGCTAATGAAGAAAGTTAAAATCTTGCTATTTGAGGTATGGCTTGGCAGTCTTAAACAAATACTCAGTACTTTAAACTGATTTCAAAATACTAAGTGCTATTTGAGGTACAGGCAAATGGATGGAGCATTTTTTTATGATAGGGTAAACAATAGAATTTCTGTAGTTATATTTACCTGGAAGATACCTGCGAGCAAAATTGCGATGACTCTTGAAGTGATCCATGCAAGGATGTCTTAATAGCTCCCAACATGTTAATTAGTAAGATATGACCGACTTTCTCAGCAGAATAAGAAAATTCTACTACTGAAGCATTAGAACCTATACAGAGGAGCCATCTGGTTGGGCAGAAGGGTGAGGACGCCAAGTAGGGAGCCTAGCAGGCTGCTTAATTATTAGATTCTTTTGAATTGTCACAGAATTGTTATATTTCTCTATTCTCCAAAACCTACTCAAGGGCATCCAGATCGCACATGAAGCATCCAAGTATTCAAAATTCCATCTGTCCATCATCATATATCTCACCGGCAGAAAACAAACATCATGTATCATCCAGATTAGACCGTGGGCATTGATTGATTATGGAGGAAGAAGGTCAAACCTGAAGCATCAGTGCCAGAGAATCACTGTCAACCAATGGATTTGCTCTCATTGGCAACTACCAGACTTGAATTCATCCGCATGTCGGATCCAGTCTTTCCTGTCAAGAGGACGCCAAGAAGGGAGCCTAGAAGGCTGCTTAATTGGATTCTTTTGAATTATCACAGAATTGATATGATTTCTCTATTTCTCCAAAACCTACTCAAGGGCATCCAGATCGCACATGAAGCCTCCAAGTATTTAAAATTCCATCTGTGCATCATTATGCATCTCACCGGCAGAAAAATCATCCAGATTAGACCGTGGGTATTGATTGATTATGGAGGAAGAAGGTCAAACCTGAAGGTCAGAGGGGGCGACGGAGTTGCATCAATGCCAGAGACTCACTGTAAACCAATGGATTTGCTCTCATTGGCAACCATCAGACTTGAATCCATCCGCATGTCGGATCCAGTCTTTCCTGTCAAGAGATGTAGGTGTATGATCCAGAGGCTGTATTAGATCAGACCATGTTCTTGGATTGATTCTAACATGGATGCAGCAACAGGGGATGCCCTCGATGATGCTCCAGGATGAAGGGGTGATGAAGTTGAAGGCTAAGGGGAAGATCGAGGAGTTCTTGTCGGTAGCCTGCAACAGATTGTTTCTTTTTCTTTCTTACGTGAATCATGGGAGAGTCCATCCTACAGCAGATTGTTTCTTTTTCTGGTGGATTATGTCCTCTTCGAGTCCATCATAGATACGTATGTGTGGGAAAGAGGGCAGGACGTCATAGGATATTCTTTTTTTTTCAAGGGCACAGGCTATTCATCTGACTGCCAAGATTAGATAGTAAAACGATGTGATGGACAGTAATCTATTTTCACCACGGTTAATATGGAGGCTCGTATGATGCCTCCAATTAGTAAATATAAGATTGATCATAATATATACATTATCAAAAATATGTACATAATAGGAGCCTATGGCTCAGATGTAGTAAGGCCGAAGATGAGCAATATTCCACGGCCGGCGGGTCTCCTCCTCCGACTTGCGTGAGTCTTTGTGCTCTCGAACATCGATAAGGTAGTATGACCCATTGTTCAGATTCTTGCTGACCACAAAGGGCCCTTCCCAAGGTGGGGATAACTTGTGCATATCGGTCTGATCCTGGATAAGCCGAAGCACTAAGTCGCCTTCTTGAAAAGCTCTGGTTTTAACCCGGCGGCTGTGATAACGCCGCAGGTCTTGTTGATAAATCGCCGCTGCAGCCGATGAGTGCTGCGTGGGCTGCGTACCGGCCATGAAGATCGCAACCCGGTTTGGCGGTTCAAGGGGGTCCGGAATACTGCCGCCATCGGAACAGCCCCCAAACCGGCCATCTTGCAGTTGGTACAGTGACTCGGTCTCACCGGTGGATGATTCACCATCTGAATAAACGACCGTCTCACCATCGGACACCGGTTCAGACTTTGCACCATTGATGAATCCTACGAATGCATGCTTCATGGCGGGCTGAATCCGGGCGGGGCTTGCACGCTGAGCCGTCTCGACGAGGTCGGTGCAGATGTCCGGCTCAGGGCCCGGTTCGCCAATCTTGCCAATGAAGACATGAATTCCTCCGAAGGGTATCCGGTACCCGTACTCGATATAGCCGGCGTCGGGGCCCCAGCCTGCGTCGTCGATGTAGATCTTGCCGCGACGACTCTTGGTCATCCGTCCCACTGCGTATCCCTGGAGTCCTTCGAAATTGCCCTTTAAGAACTCGAAACCATCGTGCGATAGCCCCACGGTGGGCGCCAACTGTTGTGGAATTATCATGTCAGATGTCCTAGTGTGAGGACTTAGTCGTGGAGCCATCGCAACGAGATTAGCTTAAAGGGGTTAAACCGGACAAAGGACACGGGGAGTTTATACTGGTTCGGCCCCTTGCGGTGAAGGTAAAAGCCTACGATCCAGTTGTGGTGGAATTGATGGGGTCTCGATGATCAGGGAGCGAATCCGCTTTACCTGGCCCTCGAATTGTTGTTTCTTATCCTTGAACCGCCGCCGGGTTGTCCCTTTATATACACAGGTTGATGCCCGGCGGTTTACAGAATCCCGACGCCGGCTCATACACGTGTCCGGCTCGGTTTCTACCCTTTCCTATCTTACAACACAAGTTACATAGTACATCGCGATTTATGTCTACGGGCCCTAATCCGCCTTTGGGCCTTGGGCCTTTAAATCTCTTGTAGAAAAGCGCCATACTCCTTGTCTTCATGGGCTTCAATACGGATGACTACTTATGAGTATAACCCGGCCCCTCCTAGGCGGTTTATACTCAATAGTAATATCCCCAACACCTTGGATCTCTCGTTCCACAACCAGCCGATGCCCGCTGGGCACTTCAGGGTTACCTTGTCGAGTGTGACATCGGGGCACGAGGATTTGCCTCCTCCATTACGCCTAGGGGGAGAGGACGACGAGACCCCGCCGCGGATTGGAAGCTGCAAGGGTTGGGTGCTGCTATGGCCGAAGAATCTTCTTTGTCTGGAGCCGGCCGAGAGCACACCAATAACCACACATCAACAAGCATGTGCGGAGACCACCACCCTGCCTACGCAATTACCAGCTCCTGTAGTGCCGGATGAGAGCGGCGGATGACGTGATGAAGGGGGTGCAATAGTACTGGCTGATGTAATCCGTCCTGTAGAATAGAGAATGGATGATGAGATGGAGGAGACAGAGGACCCAATGGGTTTCCTCAATACAAACGCGTATGAGGGTGACTTAGATATGATTGGAAGCTGCAACGATATGGATGATCTGCCCGGGAAGGAACGTCGTAGCAGGGATTGCAAGAAGTCTCTCTTCATGAAATCCTCACAGGACACTCCTGAAGATGCCGCCTCAACACAGGCTCAACTAGCCGGGGGTCGTACAGTGCTTAGCCCGGCAACACTGGGGCAGGGGTTAAGGAAGGGTCTGGAAGGTGTGAACAAGAAAAAGGAGAGGAAGAGAACGGGGAAGATAGTTGTCTCCAAACAAGCCAGGGCACATAGCAGCCAGATGATGGATTCTGAAGAGCGTGTACCCGTGAAAGTTGCGGCCATGTTCCATCTCACGGGCGAGCCGATGCTACCGCCGAAACCGCTGGAGGCACTATCAGGGGATCTCAGGAGACTGCACGACCATGTGTTGTCGACTGAGAAAAGCCTACTAGCCTCGAAGGATCCAGGATATCCGACATACGCGGCTCATGTGCCTGAGGGGAAGTGCTACGTCGACACACGGCCCGCAGAGGTGTTCTTCCTGCGGCTTGACCATATCTTTGAGATGTTTCTAACAAGGCGGCTCGATTTTACAATCGCCCGCCTTTTTGCGCTACATATGAGCTCCGATGAAGAGAGAAGAAGTCTCACAAATCTATGTGGTGGATCTGTACTACATGCACGAGTCTTTCTTGAGTCTCGGCAACTTTGAGTGTGAAACTTCTAGGGAGTACCTCCAAAACTTCATGGTACAGAATAAGGACCAGGAAATTGCCCTCCCGCCTTATCATCCAAAGTAAGTCAGTTCCGGACAACCCTTTCGTACATTTCAATCATTCCTTCTCGCTCATATGGAGAATGATTTGAGGTGTCTTTTCCCCATAGCAACGGGCGCGCCGACCTTATCGTTCTTTACCCGCGAGTCTTCCACGCCGTGTATTTCGAACCTACCAGAGACTACGAGAAGAAGGACTACACCCACATAATGAATATTCTAGATGATGCTCTCCAAGGTTTCAGCATTAGGGGTGGCCACCTGCAGATCAGGAAACAAAGGAACAAGAAGTTGGGTTTCTCGCATAAAACTAACTTCTGCTGCATCCATGTCCCAAAACCAAGCAAGAAAGATGGATTCTACCTCCTCCATCTCATGATTGAGTTCAACACGGATCACCAAAAGCTTCGTATGACAACCAGAAACGATGATCATATCTGCAAGTGGGTAGAATCTCATGGAGAAGCGGATTATAAACTTAGAGATGACTTCTTTCGCATCCAAAGGGACATTGCAACGATCATCATGAAAGAATTCGTCGATGAGAAGGGGATGTTCCACCACGGCCCTATATCACGAGCTGACGTCTGAACTCGCATAGGCATGCAACATCATGACCTCACGCCGTTCAAGAAGCTAGAGTCCATCCTTGATGATATGGAAGGATGGAACTTCTAGTGATTTACAATGTCGATGATGATGATATGTGTCGATTGAACTTGTATACTTTCTGTAGCGATGAAACTTTGTGATGTCCACGGTCCCAGCAAAACTTGCGTAACGCTACTTTGTTATTTTGGGTACGATGACATGCGTACCTCTAGTTAATTAGTTTGCGTACTATATGTTGCATCTAGTTGCTAACCCTTTCTTTTTCGTGTTGCTCTAGTATATTTTGTTGCATATGATCGTGCATTCTCTTGATGAAGATGCATCTCTAACAGGCACCGAGATTCTTGATGGCGAAGTGCTATGTCGTGTATGAAGGGAAGGTTCCGGGAGTGTATGACGAGTGGCATGAGTGTCAGGCGCAAGTGCAGGGGGTCTTGGGCGCCAGCCATAAAGGCTTCAAAAGCAGACAAGAAGCACAAGCTAGTTACTTGAGGTTCAGGCTAGCGCGAGAGAGGACTCATGACCGCCGCCTCATGTACTGCATAGTTCCACTATCACTCATAGTGATAGCACTTCTCGCGTGTATCATTTTTTAGATGGATGACATTGTAGTTGCAAGTATTCGAGACTTGCATGTATCGCTATTTTCGAGATGATGACGAGATACCACTTTGTGTTGGATGATGATTATGATGAGACTATTTGTATGTATATGCTATGATTACATTTGTGGTCTCGCAGCCATTTGTATGTGTATGATGATGGAATTTGTATGTGCTAAAGATTCTTGTATAAAGCCTGTTCAAATACAAAAAAAATATGTAGAAAAAAAATCAAAAACTACTAAAATTAGCAGTAGCGAGTGGAGAAAAGTTAGCAGCAGCGTGCCAGTAGCAGTAGCGCGGCCCAGCAAAGCATGCTAGAGCTATTAGCAGTAGCGAGCTTCCATACAGCACACTGCTGCTACACTTGTATAGCAGTAGCTCGGCCGTACACGCGCTGCTGCTACAGGTTAGCTGTAGCGCCTTATCAGTAGCGCGGGTCCCCGTGCTACTGCTATACCTAGAACCCACGCTGCTGCTAGGCTTTTCCCTAGTAGTGATTAGAGAATGATGTGATTTACTTGACCCATCCGTTAGCTTAGCACTATGATCATTTAGTTTATTGCTATTGCTTTCTTCATAATTTATACATGTTCCTATGACTATGAGATTATACAACTCCCGAATACCAGAGGAACACTTAGTGTGCTATCAAACGTCACAACATAACTGGGTGATTATAAAGATGCTCTACAGGTGTCTCCCATGGTGTTTGTTGAGTTGGCATAGATAAAGATTAGGATTTGTCACTCCGATTGCCGGAGAGGTATCTTTGGGCCCTCTCGGTAATGCACATCACTATAAGCCTTGCAGGCAATGTGACTAATGAGTTAGTTGCAGGATGATGCAATACGGAACGAGTAAAGAGAGTTGCCGGTAACGAGATTGAACTAGGTATAATGATACCGACGATCGAATCTCGGGCAAGTAACTGATACGTCTCCAACGTATCTATAATTAATGAAGCATTCATGCTATTATATTATCTGTTTTGGATGTTTATGGGCTTTATTATACACATTTATATTATTTTTGGGACTAACCTATTAACCGGAGGCCCAGCCCATATTGTTGTTTTTTGCCTATTTCAGTGTTTCGAAGAAAATGAATGTCAAACGGAGTGCAAACGGAATGAAACCTTCGAGGGCGTGATTTTTGGAACGAACGTGATCCAGGAGACTTGTAGTTGAAGTCAAGGAAGCTTCGAGGTGGCCACGAGGGTGGGGCACGCCCCCCCTACTGGGCGCGCCCCTGTCTTGTGGGCCCCTCGTGGCTCCCCTGACCGACTTCTTTCGCCTATATATGTCCATATACCCTAAAAACATCTGGGACGAGAATAGATCGCGAGTTCCACCGTCGCAAGCCTCTGTAGCCACCAAAAACCTCTCGGGACCCTGTTCCGGCACCCTGCCGGAGGGGGGATACCTCACCAGTGGCCATCTTCATCATCCCGGCGCTCTCCATGACCAGGAGGGAGTAGTTCACCCTCGGGGCTGAGGGTATGTACCAGTAGCTATGTGTTTGATCTCTCTCTCTCTCTCGTGTTCTTGATTTGGCACGATCTTGATGTATCGCGAGCTTTGCTATTATAGTTGGATCTTATGATGTTTCTCCCCCTCTACCTTGTAATGGATTGAGTTTTCCCTTTGAAGTTATCTTATCGGATTGAGTCTTTAAGGATTTGAGAACACTTGATGTATGTCTTGCCGTGCTTATCTGTGGTGACAATGGGATATCACGTGATCCACTTGATGTATGTTTTGGTGATCAACTTGCGGGTTCCGCCCATGAACCTATGCATAGCGGTTGGCACATGTTTTCGTCTTGATTCTCCGGTAGAAACTTTGGGGCACTCTTTGAAGTACTTTGTGTTGGTTGAATAGATGAATCTGAGATTGTGTGATGCATATCGTATAATCATGCCCACAGATACTTGAGGTGGCAATGGAGTATCTAGGTGACATTAGGGTTTTGGTTGATTTGTGTCTTAAGGTGTTATTCTAGTATGAACTCTATGATAGATTGAATGGAAAGAATAGCTTCGTGTTATTTTACTACAGACTCTTGAATAGATCGAGCAGAAAGGATAACTTTGAGGTGGTTTCGTACCCTACCATAATCTCTTCATTTGTTTTCCGCTATTAGTGACTTTGGAGTGACTCTTTGTTGCATGTTGAGGGATAGTTATATGATTCAATTATGTTATTATTGTTGAGAGAACTTGCATTAGTGAAAGTATGAACCCTAGGCCTTGTTTCCTAGCATTGCAATACCGTTTACGCTCACTTTTATCACTTGCTACCTTGCTGTTTTCATATTTTCAGATTACAAATACCTATATCTACCATCCATACTACACTTGTATCACCATCTCTTCGCCGAACTAGTGCACCTATACAATTTACCATTGTATTGGGTGTGTTGGGGACACAAGAGACTCTTTGTTATTTGGTTGCAGGGTTGCTTGAGAGAGACCACCTTCATCCTACGCCTCCCACGGATTGATAAACCTTAGGTCATCCACTTGAGGGAAATTTGCTACTGTCCTACAAACCTCTGCACTTGGAGGCTCAACAACATCTACAAGAAGAAGGTTGTGTGGTAGACATCAAGCTCTTTTCTGGCGCCGTTGCCGGGGAGGCTAGGTAAGCAGCACTCACACCCCGTCAACTAAGCTCTTTTCTGGCGCCGTTGCCGGGGAGGTGAGTGCTTGAAGGTATATCTTTAGATCTTGCAATAGAATCTTTTTGTTTCTTGTTTTATCACTAGTTTAGTCTATAAAAGAAAATTACAAAAAAAATAAAAAAGGAATTGAGGGTGCCTCATATGCTTCATCTTTTTAATGTCTTCCGTGAAAATAAGGAGTCCGATAATTGTGCTCAATTGCTAGAGGAAGAATGCATTAGAATGTTTGGCACTAAATCTTTGAATGATGAGCATGATTGCAATGTTGTTAGTACAAATTCCTTGAATATCCATGATGCTAATGATATGCAAAGATACAAGCTTGGGGATGCTATGTTTGATGAAGATGATATTTTTAGCCTCCCGAGTTTTGATATGCAAAGTTGTTATGATGATAGCATGCCTCTTACCTATGATGATTATATTGATGAAAGTGGGTTTGGAAGAGTGTCAACTTTAGGAACTAATGATCCCACTATTTTGGAGGATGTTGAATCTTATAATATTTATGAAAGTGGATTTGGAGAGGTCATGACTTTATTTAGTGATGAGTCCACTATCTTGGAAGAGGTTTCAATTGATTATGATGAGAACAGAGTTGCTACTTATGATGATTATTGTGATGAAACTTATGCTATAAAAGGTAGTGATGATTATATTTATAAAACTTGTCATGATTATGATTACCCTTTTTCTGAACATTACTCCTTTAATGTGGAAACAATTTTTAGTATTCGAGTCTCTTATGATACTCCCACTATTCCGAATGAGAAGAATTTTGCTTATGTGGAGAGTAGTAAATTTTCTATGCAAGTAGATCATGAAAAGAATGCTTTAGCTGCTGGTTATATTGTTGAATTCATTCATGATGCTACTGAAAGTTATTATGAGGGAGGAACATATGCTTGTAGGAATTGCAATAATGTCAAGTTTCCTCTCTATGTGTTGAAAATCTTGAAGCTATGCTTGTTTAGCCTTCCTATGCTAATTGATTATTGTTCCCATAAGTTGTTTTCTCACACAATCCCTATGCATAGGAATTGGGTTAGACTTAAATGTGCTAGTCATATTCTTCATGATGCTCTCTTTATGTTTCAATTCTTATCTTTTATGCGAGCATCATTGAAATCATCATGCCTAGCTAGGGGCGTTAAATGATAGCGCTTGTTGGGAGGCAACCCAATTTTATTTTTGTTTCTTGCTTTTTGGTTCTGTTTAGTAATAAATACTTGATATAGCCTCTGGTTAGATGTGGTTTTATATTTTAATTAGTGTTTGTGCCAAGTAAGACCTATAGGATCTTCTTGGATAATAGTTATTTGATCTTGCTGAAAATTCCAGAAACTTTCTGTTCACGAAAACAATTGTTTAAAATTACTAGAACGTGATAAAATACTGATTCCAATTGCAGTAGATCAATAATCAAATTATCTAGGTCTTCCTATTTTTTCAGATTTTTCTGAGTTCCAGAAGTTTGAGTTTGATGCAGATTACTAAAGACTGTTCTGTTTTTGACAGATTCTGTTTTCTACGTGTTGTTTGCTTATTTTGATCAATCTATGAGTAGTATCGGAGGGTATGAACCATAGATAAGTTGGAATACAGTAGATATTACACCAGTATGAATTTAGAATGAGTTCACAAGAGTACCTAAGTGGTGATTTATTTTCTTATACTAACGGAGCTTACGAGTTTTCTGTTGAGTTTTGTGTTGTGAAGTTTTCAAGTTTTGGGTAAGATTTGATGGACTATGGAATAAGGAGTGGCAAGAGCCTAAGCTTGGGGATTCCCAAGGCACCCCAAGGTAACATTCAAGGACAACCAAGAGCCTAAGCTTGGGGATGCCCCGGATGGCATCCCCTCTTTCGTCTTCGTTCATCGGTAACTTTACTTGGAGCTATATTTTTATTCACCACATGATATGTGTTTTTCTTGGAGCGTCATTTTATTTTGTTAGTATTTGCTTTATGTTATTTAGAATAATGTTTTGCATCTCTATTTTTAATAAAAATGTCAAGGATAGCTTTTACAATGCTTATTTTGCAAGTATACATGTTGCTGTTTCAAAAGGAAAGTTTACCGCTGTTGCAAAAATTCCTTAGAAAAGTCAGAATGTGATAAAATGTTGAAACCTTTTGCATAATAAGCTCTGATAAATTTACTACAGTGGGAATTTTCTTTAATAATTTTTGGAGCCAGGGAAGTATGGATCTTGCTGCATTCTTTACAGACTGTCCTGTTTAGGCAGATTGCTGTTATGTTTGCATTGTTTGCATATGTTTGCTTGTTTAATGATTCTATTGGAGGATAGGACTATTAAATATGCAGAGGCATTTAGTATGCAATGTTGAATAATAATTTTAGTGATTTGCTACAGTAGAGTATGATAAGGTTTTTGCATTGGTTTATACTAACTTATCTCACGAGTCCTTGTTGAGTTTTGTGTGGATGAAGCTTTTGAGATTTAGGGAGACCGTGATATAAAAGGAATTAAGGAGACACAACAGCTCAAGCTTGGGGATGCCCAAGGCACCCCAATATAATATTTCAACAAGTCTCAAGCATCTAAGCTTGGGGATGCCCCGGTAGGCATCCCACCTTTCTTCTTCAACAATTATCGGTTAGTATCGGTTGAGCCTAAGTTTTTGCTTCTTCACATGAGTTGTGCTATCCTTGCAATGTCATTTTATTTTGCTTTGCTTGCTGTTTGAATAAAATACCAAGATCTGAAATTCTTAAATGAGAGAGAGTCTTCACATAGTTACATAATTATTTAACTATTCATTGATCTTCACTTATATCTTTTTGGAGTAGTTTGTCTTTACTCGTGTGCTTCAATTATATCCTATGAGTAAATGGTTGAATGAGTTGAATGTCATAAATCTGAAATCATATATGTTTCATATGCTTACCCCATTGGGAGTAATGACTTCACATCTAAGAAGTAGAGGTAGTAAATTTATTGAATGTTAGCAAGCATTGTATTGGTCACTTGAACAATTCATGAAAGAATATTGAAGGAAGAGAGATTTCACATATAAATATACTATCTTAGACATGTTATGTGATTGTGAGCCCCATTAATTATTTTCAAACCTGAGCAAATTAGTTGAAGTTGGACAAGGAAGACAACGTAATGAGTTATGCTTGGGTGTATTTGTATAGAAGTTATATTGTTATAGATCCTCCAACATGTGGTGCTTGCTTTTTAGAATCCTTTGCTAGCCAAAATTTCTGTACTAAGAGGGAATACTGCTTGTGCATCCAAATCCCTTGAACCAAGTTTCTTCCATGAGTGTCCACCATACCTACCTATATGCGGTATTTACCTGCCGTTCCAAGTAAATTTGCATGTGCCAACCTCTAAACCTTCAAATAATAATCTGTTTTGTATGCCCGAATCGCTCATGTAGCGACTAGGGGCTGTCAGTATCTTCCATGCTAGGTGGGTTATTCTCACGATGAGTGGACTCCGCTCATCATTCACGAGAAAAATGGCTGGTAACTGGGATGCCCAGTCCCATGATCAAAAGATCAAAATCAAATCAAAAATAATTGCAAACAAAACTCCCCCAGGATTGATGTTAGTTGGAGGCACCCGTTGTTCCGGGCAGGCCATGGATTGATGATTGTTGGTGGAGGGGGAGTAAAAACTTTACCATTCTATTTGGGAACCACCTATGATGTATGTAGTATGGAAGATATTGGGAACTCTTGGTTGTTATGTTGACAATGAAAGCATACCTCTCAAAATTATTTTCATCTCTATTTCAAAATCGAGCTCTGGCACCTCTGCAAATCCCTGCTTCCCTCTGCGAAGGGCCTATCTTTTACTTTTATGCAAGAGTCAGTACTATTCCTTCTCATTCCTACCTACTCTTTAGTTGGAAAGCATCGTGTGTTGGGGAAAGATCTAAGCATATATGGCCATGCAAATATATTTGATCATGAATTATTATTGTTGACAATTATCTATATGATAAGTGAGTTGGGAGGCGAAACACTAAGCCCCTATCTTTCTCTATGTTCGTTGGATGCTATTTGTTCTAAGAATATGCTTTGAGTGGTAGCAATCATGGAAGACTAGATGATAGTTGAGTATGTGGAGTTTGCTAAATCAAAGCCGTGACATAGACCCTTCCTGAAAATAAGATGAATTGTAATTGTTTGATGACTGAGAATGAAGTTTGCTAGTTTTCAAAGAAAGTTTATGGTCTATGCTTTAACGTGTGAATAGCTTGTTACTTGATCGTGAGAAGTTTTATGAGATGAACTACTGTTATGACATATAATGATGCTAGAAAAGGTGATTGAAATTATCAATGATCAAACTTGTGCACCTGCTAGCATTCACCCTTCATAAATTCTTTCTTTTATCATTTACCTACTCGAGGACGAGCAGGAATTAAGCTTGGGGATGCTGATACATCTCCAACGTATCTATAATTTATGAAGCATTCATGCTATTATATTATCTGTTTTGGATGTTTATGGGCTTTTTTATACACTTTTATATTATTTTTGGGACTAATCTATTAACCGGAGGCCCAGCCCATATTGCTGTTTTCTTGCGTATTTCAGTGTTTCGAAGAAAAGGAATATCAAAAGGAGTCCAAACGGAATGAAACCTTCGGGAGCGTGATTTTTGGAATGAACGTGATCCAGGAGAGTTGGAGTTGAAGTCAAGGAAGCTTCGAGGTGGCCACGAGAGTGGGGCACGCGCCCCCCACTGGGCGCGCCCCCCTGTCTCGTGGGCCCCTCGTGGCTCCCCTGACCGACTTCTTTCGCCTATATATGTCTATATACCCTAAAACATCGGGGACGAGAATAGATCGGGAGTTCTGCCGCCGCAAGCCTCTGTAGCCACCAAAAACCTCTCGGGACCCTGTTCCGGCACCCTGCCAGAGGGGGGATCCCTCACCGGTGGCCATCTTCATCATCCCGGCGCTCTCCATGACGAGGAGGGAGTAGTTCACCCTCGGGGCTGAGGGTATGTACCAGTAGCTATGTGTTTGATCTCTCTCTCTCTTGTTCTTGATTTGGCACGATCTTGATGTATCGCGAGCTTTGCTATTATAGTTGGATCTTATGATGTTTCTCCCCCTCTACTCTCTTGTAATGGATTGAGTTTTCCCTTTGAAGTTATCTTATCGGATTGAGTCTTTAAGGATTTGAGAACACTTGATGTATGTCTTGCCGTGCTTATCTGTGGTGACAATGGGATATCACGTGATCCACTTGATATATGTTTTGGTGATCAACTTGCGGGTTCCGCCCATGAACCTATGCATAGGGGTTGGCACATGTTTTCGTCTTGATTCTCCGGTAGAAACTTTGGGGCACTCTTTGAAGTACTTTGTGTTGGTTGAATAGATGAATCTGAGATTGTGAGATGCATATCGTATAATCATGCCCACGGATACTTGAGGTGACAATGGAGTATCTAGGTGACATTAGGGTTTTGGTTGATTTGTGTCTTAAGGTGTTATTCTAGTATGAAATCTATGATAGATTGAACAGAAAGAATAGTTTCGTGTTATTTTACTATGGACTCTTGAATAGATCGAGCAGAAAGGATAACTTTGAGGTGGTTTCGTACCCTACCATAATCTCTTCATTTGTTTTCCGCTAATAGGGACTTTCGAGTGACTCTTTGTGGCATGTTGAGGGATAGCTATATGATCCAATTATGTTATTATTGTTGAGAGAACTTGCATTAGTGAAATTATGAAACCTAGGCCTTGTTTCCTAGCATTGCAATACCGTTTACTCTCACTTTTATCACTTGCTACCTTGCTGTTTTTATATTTTCAGATTACGAATACCTATATCTACCATCCATACTGCACTTCTATCACCATCTCTTCGCCGAACTAGTGCACCTATACAATTTACCATTGTATTGGGTGTGTTGGGGACACAAGAGACTCTTTGTTATTTGGTTGCAGGGTTGCTTGAGAGAGACCACCTTCATCCTATGCCTCCCACGGATTGATAAACCTTAGGTCATCCACTTGAGGGAAATTTGCTGCAGTCCTACAAACCTCTGCACTTGGAGGCCCAACAACGTCTACAAGAAGAAGGTTGTGTAGTAGACATCAGTAACATACCGATGACAAAGGGAACAACACATATTGTTATGTTGTTTGACCGATAAAGATCTTCGTAGAATATGTAGGAACCAATATGAGCATCCAGGTTCCGCTATTGGTTATTGATCGGAAGTGAGTCTCGGTCATGTCTACATAGTTCTCGAACCGGTAGGGTCCGCACGCTTAACGTTCGATGACGATCGGTATTATGTGTTTATGTGTTTTGATGTACCAAAGGTAGTTCGGAGTCCCGGATGTGATCACGGACATGACAAGGAGTCTCGAAATGGTCGAGACATGAAGATTGATATATTGGAAGGTTATGTTTGGACACCGGAATGGTTTCGGATTAGTTCGGGCATTTACCAGAGTACCGGGGGGTTATCGGAACCCCCCGGGGGCTTAATGGGCCTACATGCATGGGCTTTATTGGAAGAGAGAGGAGGCGGCCAAGAGGTGGGGCGCCCCCCCCAAGCCCAATCCGAATTGAGAAGGGGCCGGCCCCCCTTTCCTTCTTCTCCTCTTCCCCTTCCTTCCCCCTCCTAGTTGGACTAGGAAAGGGGGGAAACCTACTCCTAGTAGGAGTAGGAATCCCCTCTTGGGGCGCGCCATAGGAGGCCGGCCGGCCCCCTCCTCCACTCCTTTATATACGGGGGAGGGGGGCACCCCATAGACACAGAAGTTGATTCTTAGCCGTGTGCGTTGCCCCCCTCCACATATTTCCACCTCAGTCATATTATCATAGTGCTTAGGCGAAGCCCTGCGTCGGTAACTTCATCACCGTCAACATGTCGTCATGCTGACGAAACCCTCCCTCAACCTCAGCTAGATCTAGAAGTTCGAGGGACGTCACTGAGCTGAACGTGTGCAGATCGCGGAGCTGCCGTGCGTTCAGTACTTGATCGGTTGGATCGCGAAGACGTTCGACTACATCAACCGCGTTACTCAATGCTTCCTCTTTCGGTCTACGAGGGTACGTGGACACACTCTCCCCGCTCATTGCTATACTCTCCTAGATAGATCTTGCGTGATCGTAGGAAATTTTTTAAAATACTGTGTTCCCCAACAGTGGCATCAGATCCAGGTCTATGCGTAGATGTTATATGCATGAGTAGAACACAAAGAGTTGTGGGCGATAATAGTCATACTACTTACCACCATGTCATACTTTGGTTCAGCGATATTGTTGGATGAAGAGGCCCAGACCGACATTACATGATCACGTTCATGAGACTGGTTCTACCGCCGTGCTTCGCACACTGGTGGCTAGTGTCTCTCTGTTTCTCCAACTTTAGTTGAATTGAGTGTGACTACGCCCGGTCCTTTTTGATGGTTAAAACAACAAACTTGACGAAAAATCGTTGTGGTTTTGATGCGTAGGTAAGAACGGTTCTTGCTAAAGCCCGTAGCAGCCACGTAAAACTTGCAACAACAAAGTAGAGGACGTCTAACTTGTTTCTGCAGGGCATGTTGTGATGTGATATGGTCAAGATGTGATTATATAAATTGTTGTATGAGATGATCATGTTTTGTAACACAGTTATCGGCGACTGGCAGGAGCCATATGGTTGTCGCTTTATTTTATGAAATGCAATCGCCATGTAATTGCTTTATTTTATTACTAAGCGGTAGCGATAGTCATAGTAGCAATAGTTGCCGAGACGACAACGATGCTTCGATGGAGATCAAGGTGTCAAGCCGGTGACGATGGTGATCATGACGGTGCTTTGGAGATGGAGATCAAAGGCACGAGATGATGATGGCCATATCATATCACTTATATTGATTGCATGTGATGTTTATCCTTTATGCATCTTATTTTGCTTAGAACGACGGTAGAATTATAAGATGATCTCTCACTAAATTTCAAGGTACAAGTGTTCTCCCTGAGTATGCACCGTTGCTACAGTTCGTCGTGCCGAGACACCACGTGATGATCGAGTGTGATAAGCTCTACGTTCACATACGACGGGTGCAAGCCAGTTTTGCACACGCAGAATACTCGGGTTAAACTTGACGAGCCTAGCATATGCAGATATGGCCTCAGAACACTGAGACCGAAAGGTCGAGCGTGAATCATATAGTAGATATGATCAACATAGTGATGTTCACCATTGAAAACTACTCCATCTCACGTGATGATCGGACATGGTTTAGTTGATATGGATCACGTGATCACTTAGATGATTAGAGGGATGTCTATCTAAGTGGGAGTTCTTAAGTAATATGATTAATTGAACTTTAATTTATCATGATCTTAGTACCTGATAGTATTTTCCATGTCTATGTTGTTGTAGATAAATGGCCCGTGCTACTGTTCCGTTGAATTTTAATGCGTTCCTAGAGAAAGCTAAGTTGAAAGATGATGGTAGCAATTACACGGACTGGGTCCGTAACTTGAGGATTATCCTCATTGCTGCACAGAAGAATTACGTCCTGGAAGCACAGCTAGGTGCAAAGCCCGCTGTAGGAGCAACACCAGATGTTATGAACATCTAGCAAAGCAAAGCTGATGACTACTCGATAGTTCAGTGTGCCATGCTTTACGGCTTATAATCGGGACTTCAACAACGTTTTGAACGTCATGGAGCATATGAGATGTTCCAGGAGTTGAATTTAATATACCAAGCAAATGCCCGGATTGAGAGATATGAAGTCTCCAATAAGTTCTACAGCTGCAAGATGGAGGAGAATAGTTTTGTTAGTGAACATATACTCAGAATGTCTGGGTACCACAACCACTTGACTCAACTGGGAGTTAATCTTCCTGATGATAGTGTCATTGGCAGAGTTCTTTCAATCACTGCCACCAAGCTACAAAAGCTTCATGATGAACTATAATATGCAAGGGATGGATAAGACAATTCCCGAGCTCTCCGCGATGCTAAAAGCTGCGGACGTAGAAATCAAGAAGGAGCAGCAAGTGTTGATGGTTAACAAGACCACCAGTTTCAAGAAGAAGGGCAAAGGGAAGAAGGGGAACTTCAAGAAGAATGGCAAGCAAGTTGCTGCTCAAGTGAAGAAGCCCAATTCTGGACCTAAGCCTGAGACTGAGTGCTTCTACTACAAAGGGACTGGTCACTGGAAGCGAAACTGCCCCAAGTATTTGGTGGATAAGAAGGATGGCGAAGTGAAAGGTATATTTGATATACATGTTATTGATGTGTACTTAACTAATGCTCGCAGTAGTGCCTGGGTATTTGATACTGGTTATGTTGCTCATATTTGCAACTCGAAATAGGGGCTACGGATTAAGCGAAGATTGGCTAAGGACGAGGTGACGATGCGCGTGGGAAATGGTTCCAAAGTCGATGTGATCGCCGTCGGCACGCTACCTCTACATCTACCTTCGGGATTAGTTTTAGACCTGAATAATTGTTATTTGGTGCCAGCTTTAAGCATGAACATTATATCTGGATCTTGTTTGATGCGAGAGGGTTATTCATTTAAATCAAGGAATAATGGTTGTTCTATTTATATGAGTAATATCTTTTATGGTCATGCACCCTTGATGAGTGGTCTGTTTTTACTAAATCTCGATAGTAGTGATACACATATTCATAGTATTGAAGCCAAAGATATAAGTTCAATAATGATAGTGCAACTTATTTGTGGCACTGCCGTTTAGGTCATATTGGTGTAAAGCGTATGAAGAAACTCCATGCAGATGGGCTTTTGGAATCACTTGATGCTTGCGAACCATGCCTCATGGGCAAAGATGACTAAGACTCCATTCTCCGGAACAACGGAGCGAGCAACAGACTTGTTGGAAATAATACATACTGATGTATGCGGTCCAATGAGTGTTGATGCTCGCGGTGGGTATCGTTATTTCTTGACCTTCACAGATGGTTTGAGCAGATATGGGTATATCTACTTAATGAACCATAAGTTTGAAACATTTGAAAAGTTCAAAGAATTTCAGAGTGAAGTAGAAAATCATCGTAACAAGAAAATAAAGTTTCTACGATCTGATCATGGAGGAGAATATTTGAGTTACGAGTTTGGTCTTCATTTGAAACAATGCAGAATAGTTTCGCAACTCACGCCACCTGGAACACCACAACGTAATGGTGTGTCCGAACGTCGTAATCGTACTTTATTAGATATGGTGCGATCTATGATGTCTCTTACTGATTTACTGCTATCATTTTGGGGTTATGCTTTAGAGACGACTGCATTCACGTTAAATAGGGCACCATCTAAATCTATTGAGACGATGCCATATGAACTGTGGTTTGGCAAGAAACCCAAGTTGTCGTTTCTTAAAGTTTGGGGCTGCGATGCTTATGTGAAAAAGCTTCAACCTGATAAGCTCGAACCCAAATCGGAGAAATGTGTCTTCATAGGATACCCAAAGGAAAATGTTGGGTACACCTTCTATCACAGATCCGAAGGCAAGATATTCGTTGCTAAGAATGGATCCTTTCTAGAGAAGGAGTTTCTCTTGAAAGAAGTGAGTGGGAGGAAAGTAGAACTTGATAAGGTAATTGTACCTTCTCCCTTATTGGAAAGTAGTTCATCACAAAAATCAGTTTCAGTGATTCCTACACCAGTAAGTGAGGAAGCTAATGATGATGATCATGAAACTTCTGATCAAGTTACTACCGAACCTCGTAGGTCAACCAGAGTACGATCCGCACCAGAGTGGTGCGGTAATCCTGTTCTGGAGGTCATGTTACTTGACCATGACGAACCTACAAACTATGAGGAAGCGATGATGAGCCTAGATTCCGCGAAATGGCTTGAGGCCATGAAATCTGAGATGGGATCCATGTATGAGAACAAAGTGTGGACTTTGGTTGACTTGCCCGATGATCGGCAAGCCACAGAGAATAAATGGATCTTCAAGAAGAAGACTGACACCGACGGTAATATTACTGTCTACAAAGCTTGACTTGTTGTGAAAGGTTTTCGACAAGTTCAAGGAGTTGACTACGATGAGACCTTCTCACCGGTAGCGATCTTAAGTCCGTCCGAATCATGTTAGCAATTGCCGCATTTTATGATTGTGAAATTTGGCAAATGGATGTCAAAACTACATTCCTTAATGGATATCTTAAGAAGAGTTGTATATGATGCAACCAGAAGGTTTTGTCGATCCAAAAGGTGCTAACAAAGTGTGCAAGCTCTAGCGATCCATTTATGGACTGGTGCAAGCCTCTCGGAGTTGGAATATACGCTTTGATAGTGTAATCAAAGCATATGGTTTTATACAGACTTTTGGAGAAGCCTGTATTTACAAGAAAGTGAGTGGGAGCTCTGTAGCATTTCTAATATTATATGTGGATGACATATTGTTGATTGGAAATGATACTGAATTTCTGAATAGCATAAAAGGATACTTGAATAAGAATTTTCAATGAAAGACCTCTGTGAAGCTACTTATATATTAGGCATCAAGATCTATAGAGATAGATCAAGACGCTTAATTGGACTTTCACAAAGCACATACCTTGATAAAGTTTTGAAGAAGTTCAAAATGGATCAAGCAAAGAAAAGGCTCTTGCCTGTGTTACAAGGTGTGAAATTGAGTCAGACTCAATGCCCGACCACTTCAGAAGATAGAGATAAAATGAAAGTCATTCCCTATGCTTCAGCCATGGGTTCTATCATGTATGCAATGCTGTGTACCAGACCTGATGTGTGCCTTGTTATTAGTTTAGTAGGGAGGTACCAAAGTAATCCAGGAGTGGATTACTGGACAGCGGTCAAGAACATCCTGAAATACCTGAAAAGGACTAAGGATATGTTTCTCGTTTATGGAGGTGACAAAGAGCTCGTTGTAAACGGTTACGTCGATGCAAGCTTTGACACTGATCCGGATGACTCTAAGTCACAAACCGGATACGTATTTATATTAAATGGTGGAGCTGTCAGTTGGTGCAGTTCCAAGCAGAGCGTCGTGGCGGGATCTACGTTTGAAGTGGAGTACATAGCTGCTTCGGAAGCAGCAAATGAAGGAGTCTGGATGAAGGAATTCATATCCGATCTAGGTGTCATACCTAGTGCATCGGGTCCAATGAAAATCTTTTGTGACAATACTGGTGCAATTGCCTTGGCAAAGGAATCCAGATTTCACAAGAGAACCAAGCACATCAAGAGACACTTCAATTCCATCCACGATCAAGTCAAGGAGGGAGACATAGAGATTTGCAAGATACATACGGATCTGAATGTTGCAGACCCGTTGACTAAGCCTCTCCCACGAGCAAAACATGATCAACACCAAGACTCCATGGGTGTTAGAATCATTACTGTGTAATCTAGATTATTGACTCTAGTGCAAGTGGGAGACTGAAGGAAATATGCCCTAGAGGCAATAATAAAGTTGTTATTTATATTTCCTTATATCATGATAAATGTTTATTATTCATGCTAGAATTGTATTAACCGGAAACTTAGTACATGTGTGAATACATAGACAAATAGAGTGTCACTAGTATGCCTCTACTTGACTAGCTCGTTAATCAAAGATGGTTAAGTTTCCTAGCCATAGACAAGAAGTTGTGATTTGATGAACGGGATCACATCATTAGAGAATGATGTGATTGACTTGACCCATCCGTTAGCCTAGCACTATGATCGTTTGGTTTATTGCTATTGCTTTCTTGATAACTTATACATGTTCCTATGACTATGACATTATGCAACTCCCGAATACCAGAGGAACACTTAGTGTGCTATCAAACGTCACAACGTAACTGGGTGATTATAAAGATGCTCTACAGGTGTCTCCAATGGTGTTTGTTGAGTTGGCATAGATCGAGATTAGGATTTGTCACTCCGATTGTTGGAGAGGTATCTCTGGGCCCTCTCGGTAATGCACATCACTATAAGCCTTGCAGACAATGTGACTAATGAGTTAGTTGCGGGATGATGCATTACGGAACGAGTAAAGAGACTTGCCGGTAACGAGATTGAACTAGGTATAATGATACCGACGATCGAATCTCGGGCAAGTAACATACCGATGACAAAGGGAACAACGTATGTTGTTATGCGGTTTGACCGATAAAGATCTTCTAGAATATGTAGGAACCAATATGAGCATCCAGGTTCCGCTATTGGCTATTGACCGGAAGTGAGTCTCGGTCATGTCTACATAGTTCTCGAGCCCGTAGGGTCCGCACGCTTAACGTTCGATGATGATCGATATTATGAGTTTATGTGTTTTGATGTACCGAAGGTAGTTCGGAGTCCCGGATGTGATCACGGACATGACAAGGAGTCTCGAAATGGTCGAGACATGAAGATTGATATATTGGAAGGTTATGTTTGGACACCGGAATGGTTTTGGATGAGTTCGGGCATTTATCGGAGTACCGGGGGGTTACCGGAACCCCCCGGGGGCTTAATGGGCCTACATGGGCTTTAGTGGAAGAGAGAGGAGGCGGCCAAGAGGTGGGGCGCCCCCCCAAGCCCAATCTAAATTGGGAAGGGGGCCGCCCCCCCTTTCCTTCTTCTCCTCTTCCCCTTCCTTCCCCCTCCTAGTTGGACTAGGAAAGAGGGGAAACCTACTCCTAGTAGGAGTAGGAATCCCCCCTTGGGGCGCGCCATAGGAGGCCGGACGGCCCCCTCCTCCACTCCTTTATATACGGGGGAGGGGGCACTCCATAGACACAGAAGTTGATTCTTAGCCGTGTGCGGTGCCCCCCTCCACATATTTCCACCTCTGTCATATTTGTGGTAGTGCTTAGGCGAAGCCCTGCGTCGATAACTTCATCATCACCGTCAACACGCCGTCGTGCTGACGAAACACTCCCTCAACCTCAGTAGGATCTAGAAGTTCGAGGGACATCACCGAGCTGAATGTGTGCAGATCGCGGAGGTGCCGTGCGTTCGGTACTTGATCGGTTGGAGACACTCTCCCCACTCGTTGCTATACTCTCCGAGATACATCTTGCGTGATCGTAGGAATTTTTTTGAAATACTGCGTTCCCCAACACTTTGAATGTACTCGCAAGCAACCCAAGAGTGATAACAGAATAATTATGCAAGGCTCTACTGCTAAAATGGCATTCTCGCGGAAAGCTAGTTTTTCTCACGCAAGTATGATCAACATTTATCAAGGACATGAATGCGTCTGCAACAAGTATCAGGAGGTTACACACATCAACATCGAGCAAGAGTTATGAACAACTCATGCTCAAGCTCATTGTGACTTCCTCATGAATCATATCAACAATATTACCAAGTTGTGTTGTTTGTCAGAAACATATGGACATAGTCTAAGCAACAACACCCAACTGTCCTTGACCGTGGACATGGCTATTCGAATAGTTTAACACTCTGCAGAGGTTGCACACTTTACCCACAAGATCCGGGAAGCTTTCGTGTCATCCACAACCCGCGGTACCTCAAGTACCCGGGGTAAGCACCCAATCACTACCTTTCCCTAGCCGTGACTAACATAGAGTCCACTCGATTGGCAACAACCCCCATCCCACAGTCATGTTTTAGTTCAGTGGAGCCACGCTCCCATATCTATCACATAACGCGAGCACGGGGGTACCAACAGTGTGTCCGGTGCCCTGTGAAAACAGTCATGGCCACCTATCCAAGCACGACCCCTTCCCGAGAGTGACCACGCCACTCCCGTCACTAGTAATGCGGGCATCCATGCTAGCACGAACTAGGTAATCAATAATGCCCCGTCCCATAAGGGGTAGTGTGGTTGTACATGTTTGGTTGGGACGGTAGACAATCTTAAATCTAATCCATCTCCGTAAACAACACTTTCATCAAGCCTCAGTACACTACTTCTCCACCAAGCAGTGACCTAGTTCATCATCGTCTCCCAAGGGCATTAGTGGCACCCATTGGGCTTTCGAGAGATTTCTCTCAAGGTGATTTCCACGGAATTTATGCAAGTCCATGCATCAACAACTATGGTTTCACCATCGTATCTCTAAGCACAAAATAGAGCTACGAATCATCCGAGTATCAATGGACCGTGCATCAATGCAACATGCATAACAAGCTCATCATCAATATCATCATCATGCATATCGAAATGTATCAAAGCACATGAGAGAGTGGTATCATGGTCAAACGGCTGCTTGGCTGGTTCATCAGAGTCTTCAAATCTTCTGGTCCTTCTCCAAGTACTCCGTCTACTTCGTCAACTAACGTTGGAAACAATCACAATAAGCAATACAACAAGGTAGAAATACAAGTGCTCTAAAAATAGGAGTTGGACTTTTCTAGGATACCCCTGGTTATATGAGGAATGACCAAAGTGGTTTCATTGGAAGTGGATCAATGGATTCTTTTGAACATTTCAATATGATGGAATTAAGAGAGTAGTGGATTTGCAAGAAGTGTACAGAAGAATTATTTTGAAAAAATGAGAAAAGGCACCCATTTCTCAAGGAATGATTTTAGAAGCATCTAGGAGTTGGTTTCACTTGATTTGGGGTTGAAATGATTTCCCTAGGGATTTGCAAAGTTGACCCCACATGATAAAATGGTTCAATAATTTATGATGTAGTGAAAGCATAAGGAAAAATGTTCATTAACTAGGTTAGGATCTTATAAGTGCCTAGGAATTTGAATCAATGGATTTGGATCAAATTTGAGCTCTCTGTGATTTTCTAAAGTTTATCACAGAAATGGAAAATTAGGATTTTCTAAATATTTGTGAAGAAATGTTTTCTGGAAAAATGAGAAAATAGCACCATGTGATAGAGAATGATTTAGGGAATCATTAGAAATTTTAATCATCAAATTTGGACTTGAAATGAATTGATTATGCATTTTTCAACGTTTTCGGAAAAAGAAAAGGAAGGAAGAAGTCAACCTTATACCGCGCACACGGCAAAGCCCAGCTAAACGGCGCCTACTGGGCTCAGCCTAGTGGCTCAGCTTCGGGAGGGAGGGGGGCACGTCGAATGCGCCTTTGTTGAGTTCCTTTCCCAACGGGGAAGCGGAAAACCTTGGGGCGCTTCTCAAACCGCGGGGCCCGCTGGCGGGGTCACTGGCCTGCGGCCCCCCCCCCCCCCCCCCCCCCCCCCCCCCCGCAGGGTCGTCTCCCTCCTCCCGCTTGAACAGAGGCGAGATAGGGGAGGCGGGGTCGAGCACTCATCGGCGTTGCTCCGGCGACTCGGGCCGCCCCCAGCGACGCTCCGGCCACCCCGTGCTCAGGACGGTGAGCCGCTTCCGCCTGGGAGGTCTGCCGGCCCTGGGGAAGGTCGAGGCCGACCACATCTTCGGGCCGGGCGGAGGACGCCGCCGGTGGTTGGGGGCTCGGTCCTGTGGCCATAGGGGGGAAGAATGGAGCACGGGAGGGAGTTAGCGGTGGTGCTGGTGATCCTCTGGAGCGAAGGGGAGGAGAGGAGGGGCCCTGGTGGTGCGAATTTGGCCGGAAGCCGGCGGCAAGGCTTCGGCCATGGGCGCGCGAGCATGGCACGGGAGAGAGAGTGGGGTTGTCTGGGGGATGCACAAGAGAGAGGGGGATCAGCATAGGCGAGAGGGAGCTCGGGGGGTGGCTCTATATAGGGGGAGTGGCGGTGCACCGTGAGCACGGTCCAGGCCGCGCTCGCGCGAGCTCGGAGAGGGGAGAGGAGAGAGGGTCAGGTGGGGGCCGGCAACGTTCCGTGTCCCGGATGTCGAGAAGACCTCGGGAGACATGCTGGGGAGGCCCGAGGTGGTCGGGTGGCTCGGGCAATGAGCGGCTACACTGCTCTGGTGCACTGTAGCGCACTCCAGAGCGCGCCCATTGCATGTCATGGCATAGAATATGTGCCATGGGCGTGCCCACTTATGTCCAGGGGGTCCAGGGAATTGTAAATAAAGCAGAGGTGGCCTTTGATGCCCTGGTGAACCACTGGGAGAGAGGTGGGGTTGAGAGAGAGAGAGAGAGAGAGAGAGAGAGAGAGAGAGAAATGTGATGTCCAGAGAGAGGAAGTGAGGTTTTCACCCACCAATAATTGAGATGAGGGCATGCAATTCTTACTGGAGGTGGAAGAGGCCTAGTAGAGACTGTGGTAAAAAAATTCGGGGTCAAGGAGAACTTGGTAAGTGGCCAAAACAACAACTTTTGGAATTGGGCAGAAGGTGTTTGATGCTAGTCTGGTCAAGCAAATGGATTCCACTTGACTTGAGATTTAACAGGATCAAATTTCATATTAAAATGAGGTTGATCACCAAGTTTGAGCTAATTTGAAGAAAGTTGCCAATGTAACTTTGGCAAACCCTAGAAATCAGTAGAAATGGATTTTCCAAGATTTAGTCATGCAAATGTTTTCTCCTTGATGCACCACTTGGTGTAGTGTCATAATTTGGAGCTTTGAGCATGTCCACAAAAATTGAGATCAAGAAGAGACAGTTGGCAATGTAGAGTTTTTCAAACTTGGATCTGGTCAGAGAGGGTTTTGGGGCACTTTGATCAAGATATCCTTCTCTCCAACTTGTACCATTTGGTATAGGTACATAATTTGACCATTTGAGTATGTTAACCATGTTTGAGGGCATTTGGACATGTTAGGCAATATAAAGTTGCTCAAACTTCAAGATGGACATAAGTGGTTTTGAGGGGTTCTGATGAAGTTCCCTTCATCTTCAAGACATGAGGCTTGGCAAGATCGTCAAATATGTCATATGTGACATGCTAGAATTTTCTTGGAATTATTGAATAATCTTTCCTTTGTAAATATTTCAAAAGCTTGAAATATCCAGAAAGGGTTTTTTAGGGATTTGACCAATATTTTGGTCATGATCATGTGTTGAAACTCATATATATGGAAAACATATATCCACTGAGTATCCTTAAATTTTCTCAAATATTTTTGAAACCTTAAATATTTTTAACCTATTAAAGAACATTTCTGGCCTGAAGAAAAAGTCTTTAAATAAAATAGTAAAACAACTTTTAAAAATATATTTTTGTTGTTTATGGGTGTCCTATATCCAATAGGAGTCAAATATAAATTTTTAAAGGTTTTTCATTCCCTAAATTAAGTACTTGTAGTTCAAGCCTTAACTCTAGGGTTTTTGGAAAACCTAATTTAGAAAATACTTTTTGGCCAAATTATTTTGGCAAGAAAATACTATTCTGTCCTATACACATGGCATGATCATTGGGAGAAGTTTTGGATCAATGAGAAGGAGTATAAGAGTTGGAGGATTTATTTGATTTTTAGAGCACTTGCAAACAGCACACAAAAATCCAATCAAAGCAAAGACCAAAACACTCAAAAGTTTCTGTCAAACCACATTTTTATCATGTTTTATTAGATTAAGTGTTGTGGCATGAAAATCAGCGTGTGACAGACCTACCCCGCCTTACAAGAATCTCGTCCCCGAGATTCCCAAACTTGGCGTGGAAAGGAATGCGGAAACTTGGATGTGCGGTAGTCTTCACGTCTTCAAGTTGCTTCTGCTTCCGTGTGGTGCTCCATTGAACTTGAAGTACTTGATGGTGCGGCTTCTTGTATGACATTCTGCTTGATCCAGGTTGCAAAGGGGTCTCTTGCGTAGGTCAGGTCGGGCTAGGGGTCGATGGCTCGGTGATCGATGTCCTTGTAGAGATTGGGCTAGTTAGGAAGTTGGAAATTTTTCCAGAGTTGTGACGCGTGGAAAATGTTGTGCACAGTGTGTAGCTTAGGTGGTTACTCCAGCGGGTAGCCGTCTACTCTTCGTCTTGCTGTGATCTTGGAGGGGGCGATAAAGCTTCGTGTGAGCTTTCCTTTGACATGGAAATGCTTGGTTCCATTGAGAGGAGTGGCTTGTAGATACACATGGTCTTCGACGATAAAGTTCACTTCATGACGGCGGTGGTTGGTATGGTTCTTCCGCCTTGACATGGCAATCTTCAAATGTTCCTTGAACAGCTGAACGACTCTTCTTCCGTCTTCGGGTAGACAAGTATGTTACCAAAATAAAGATGGCAACCAACTTGTCCAAGTACTCCATGAAGTCTATGGGGTACATAAGGTAGGCTGGGTATTGGTGGTGGTCTCGCCTGAGTATTGGCCAAAGTCTTCTCGACCTAGAGCCAAAGCCCATGGTCATGATCCGACCATGTTGTGGCTTGGTAGGGCTTAAGGGTTTCAAGGATTCTAGTGTGCGGGTGAATGTTTATCATCTTATCCTTAAGCACAGTTTCTGATATGCCAATTGGTCTATCTAGTCCTCCAAACAAATCACCTTATACCACCGAAAATAGCATCTCGTATAGGCCAACTCCAATCATCACTCATGCTATTCATACTCTCATGGCTCCCGAGAGGAGGTCTAACAAAATCACACATGTCAACTATCCCCCAAACTCATATTCATGCAAAAATCCCTGGGTAGAACATACAAGCTGCTAAGCTTGAATTAAACACCACAAACCAAGTGCTCAGCCTATTCTTCCAAGGTCCAAGATAGTGCATCTCTATCCTAAGGAAACACGTCGTATGCCACTCCAAGATCTTGTTTCCTTCCTATGAGTCAACTCCAACAGCCCATTAACTTCCATCAATCACTACACGATCCTTTAATTCTACAAATCCAATCTCTATGGTGTTCCACACGACCTTCTAATTGAAGGAGATATGCCCTAGAGGCAATAATAAAGTTATTATTTATTTCCTTATTTCATGATAAATGTTTATTATTCATGCTAGAATTGTATTAACCGGAAACTTAGTACATGTGTGAATAAATAGACAAAACATAAGTGTCCCTAGTATGCCTCTACTTGACTAGCTCGTTTATCAAAGATGGTTATGTTTCCTAACCATAGACATGTGTTGTCATTTGATGAACGGGATCACATCATTAGGAGAATGATGTGATGGACAAGACCCATTTGTTAGCTTAGCATTATGATCATTACAGTTTCATTGCTACTGCTTTCTTCATGACTTATACATGTTCCTATGACTATGAGATTATGCAACTCCCAGATACCGGAGGAACACTTAGTGTGCTATCAAACGTCACAACGTAACTGGGTGATTATAAAGATGCTCTACAGGTGTCTACGATGGTGTTTGTTGGGTTGGCATAGATCGAGATTAGGATCTGTCACTCCGTGTTATGGAGAGGTATCTCTGGGCCCTCTCGGTAATGCACATCACTATAAGCCTTGCAAGCATTGTGACTAATGAGTTAGTTGCGGGATGATGCATTACGGAACGAGTAAAGAGACTTGCCGGTAATGAATTGAACTAGGTATGTGAAGGAAATATGCCCTAGAGGCAATAATAAAGTTATTATTTATTTCCTTATTTCATGATAAATGTTTATTATTCATGCTAGAATTGTATTAACCACAAACTTAGTACATGTGTGAATACATAGACAAACAGAGTGTCACTAGTATGCCTCTACTTGACTAGCTCGTTGAATCAAAGATGGTTAAGTTTCCTAGCCATAGACATGAGTTGTCATTTGATTAACGGGACCACATCATTAGAGAATGATGTGATTGACTTGACCCATTCCGTTAGCCTAGCACTTGATCGTTTAGTATGTTGCTATTGCTTTCTTCATGACTTATACATGTTCCTATGACTATGAGATTATGCAACTCCCGAATACTGGAGGAACACTTTGTGTGCTACCAAATGTCACAACGTAACTGGGTGATTATAAAGGTGCTCTACAGGTGTCTCCGATGGTGTTTGTTGAGTTGGCATAGATTAAGATTAGGATTTGTCACTCCGATTGTCGGAGAGGTATCTCTGCGCCCTCTCGGTAATGCACATCACTATAAGCCTTGCAAGCATTATGAATAATGAGTTAGTTGCGGGATGATGCATTACGGAACGAGTAAAGAGACTTGCCGGTAACGAGATTGAACTAGGTATGGTAATACCGACGATCAAATCTCGGGCAAGTAACATACTAATGACAAAGGGAACAACATATGTTGTTATGCGGTTTGACCGATAAAGATCTTCGTAGAATATGTAGGAGCCAATATGAGCATCCAGGTTCCGCTATTGGTTATTGACCGGAGATGTGTCTAGGTCATGTCTACGTAGTTCTCGAACCCATAGGGTCCGCACGCTTAACGTTCGGTGATGATTTGTATTATGAATTATGTGATTTGATGACCGAAGTTTGTTTGGAGTCCTAGATGAGATCGGGGACATGATGATGAGTCTCGAAATGGTCGAGACATAAATATTGATATATTGGACGACTATATTCGGACATTGGAAGTGTCCCAGAGAAGTTTTGGATATAACCGGAGTACCGGGGGTTACCGGAACCCCCCCGGGAAGCTATTGGGCCTCATGGGCCTTAGTGGAGAAGAGAGAGGGAAGCCAGGAGGTGGCGCGCGCCCCCCTTACCCCAGTACGAATTGGACAGGGGGAAGGGGCCGCGGCCCCCCTCTCCTTCCTTCTCTCCACCTCCTCCTTCCCCCTCTTCTCCTTCTTGGAATAGGAAAGGGGGGGGGCAAACCTACTTGGAGTAGGATTGCCCCCCTTGGGCGCGCCTCCTCCTTGGCCAGCCCTCTCCTCCTCCCCTCCTTTATATACGGGGGAGGGGGGCACCCCATGAGACACACAAGTTGATCATTGATCTTTTAGCCGTGTGCGGTGCCCCCCTGCACCATAATCCACCTCGGTTATATCGTACCGGTGCTTAGGCGAAGCCCTGCGTCGGTAGCATCATAATCACCATCATAACGACATCGTGCTGACGAAACTCTCCCTCGGCCTCAACTGGATCAAGAGTATGAGGGACGTCATCGAGCTGAACGTGTGCTGAACACGGAGGTGCCGTACGTTCGGTGCTAGGATCGGTCGGATCGTGAAGGCGTACGACTACATCAACCGCGTTGATATAATGCTTCCGCTTTCGGTCTATGAGGGTATGTAGACACACTCTCCCCGCTCGTTGCTATGCATCACCATGATCTTGCGTGTGCGTAGGAATTTTTTTGAAATTACTACGTTCCCCAGCAGTGGCATCCGAGCCAGGTTTATGCGTAGATGTTATATGCACGAGTAGAACACAAGTGCGTTGTGGGCGATAATAGTCATACTGCTTACCAGCATGTCATACTTTGATTCGGCGGTATTGTTGGATGAAGCGGCCCGGACCGACATTACGCGTACGCTTACGCGAGACTGGTTCTACCGACGTGCTTCGCACACAGGTGGCTGGCGGGTGTCAGTTTCTGCAACTTTAGTTGAGTCGAGTGTGGCTACGCCCGGTCCTTGTTGAAGGTTAAAATAGCACATACTGGACGAAAAATCATTGTGGTTTTGATGCGTAGGTAAGAACGGTTCTTGCTAAGCCCGTAGCAGCCACGTAAAACTTGCAACAACAAAGTAGAGGACGTCTAACTTGTTTTTGCAGGGCTTGTTGTGATGTGATATGGTCAAGATGTGATGAGATATAAGTTGTTGTATGAGATGATCATGTTTTGTTGAAGTTATAGGCAACTGGCAGAAGCCTTATGGTTGTCTCTTTATTGCATAAGATGCAAGCGCCAAATAATTGCTTTACTTTATCGCTATACGATAGCAATAGTTGGCGAGACAACCATATGGCGACACGTTGATAGAGATCAAGATAATGGAGATCATGGTGTCATGCCGATGATGATGGAGATCATGACGGTACTTTGGAGATGGAGATCAAAGGCACAAGATGATGATGACCATATCATGTCACATATTTTGATTGCATATGATGTTTATCTTTTATACATCTTATTTTACTTAGTTCGACGGTAGCTTTATAAGATGATCGCTTACTAAAGTTTCAAGGTATAAGTGTTCTCCCTGAGTATGCACCGTTGCGACAGTTCTTCGTGCTGAGACACCACGTGATGATCGGGTGTGATAAGCTCTACGTTCACATACAACGGGTGCAAGCCAGTTTTGCACACGCAGAATACTCGGGTTAAACTTGACGAGCCTAGCATATGCAGATATGGCCTCGGAACACTAAGACCGAAAGTTCGAGCGTGAATCATATAGTAGATATGATCAACATAGTGATGTTCACCATTGAAAACTACTCCATCTCACGTGATGATCGGACATGGTTTAGTTGATTTGGATCACCTGATCATTTAGATGACTAGAGGGATGTCTATCTAAGTGGGAGTTCTTAAGTAGTATGATTAAATTGAACTTTAATTTATCATGAACTTAGTCCTGATAGTATTTGCATAACTATGTTGTAGATCAATAGCTCGCGATGTTGCTCCCCATTTATTTTGATATGTTCCTAGAGAAAAACTATGTTGAAAAATGTCAGTAGTAATGATGCGGACTTGGTCCGTGATCTGAGGATTATCCTCATTGCTGCACAGAAGAATTATGTCCTTGATGCACCGCTAGGTGACAGACCGATTGCAGGAGCAGATGCAGACGTTTTGAACGTTTGGCAAGCTCGATATGATGACTACTTGATAGTTCAGTGCACCATGCTTTACGGCTTAGAATCGGGGCTTCGAAGACGTTTTTGAAACACCACGGAGCATATGGGATGTTCCAAGAGTTGAAATTAGTATTTCAGACTCATGCCCATGTCGATAGGTATGAGACCTTTGACAAGTACTTTGCCTAAAAAATGGAGGAGAATAGCTCAGCTAGTGAGCATGTGCTCAGAATGTCTGAGTACTACAATCACTTGAATCAAGTGGGAGTTAATCTTTTAGATAAGATAGTGATTGACAGAGTTCTCTAGTCATGATCACCAAGTTACTAGAACTTCGTGATGAACTATAATATGCAAGGGATAACGGAAACGATTCCCAAGCTCTTCGTGATGCTGAAATCAACGAAGGTAGAAATCGAGAAAAGCATCAAGTGTTGATGGTTGACAAGACCACTAGTTTCAAGAAAAGGGCAAAGGTAAGAAGGAGAACTTCAAAAAGAATGGCAAGCAAGTTGCTGCTCAAGTGAAGAAGCCCATGTCTGGACCTAAGCCTAAGACTAAGCGCTTCTACTGCAACGGGACTGGTCACTGGAAGCGGAACTGCCCCAAGTATTTGGCAGATAAGAAGGATGGAAAAGTGAACAAAGGTATATTTGATATATTTCTTATTGATGTGTACTTTAGTAGTGTTTATAGCAACCCCTCAGTATTTGATACTAGTTCAGTTGCTAAGAGTAGTAACTCGAAACGGGAGTTGCAGAATGAACATAGAATAGTTAAGGGTGAAGTGACGATGTGTGTTGGAAGTGGTTCCAAGATTGATATGATCATCATCGCACACTCCCTATACTTTCGGGATTAGTGTTGAACCTAAATAAATGTTATTTGGTGTTTGCCTTGAGCATGAATATGATTTGATCATGTTTATTGCAATGCGGTTATTCATTTAAGTCAAAGAATAATTGTTATTCTATTTACGTCAATAAAACCTTCCGTGGTCATACACCCAAGGTGCATGGTTTATTGAATCTCGATCGTACTGATACACATATTCATTATATTGATGCCAAAAGATGCAAAGTTAATAATGATAGTGCAACTTATTTGTGCACTGCCGTTAGGTCATATTGGTGTAAAGCGCATGAAGAAACTCCATACTGATGGGTTTTTGGAATCACTTGATTATGTATCACTTGATGCTTGCGAACCATGCCTCATGGGCAAGATGACTAAGACTCCGTTCTCCGGAACAATGGAGTGAGAACCTAACTTATTGCAAATAATACATACTGATGTATACGGTCCAATGAGTGTTGATGCTCGCAGCGGCTATCGTTATTTTCTAACCTTCACAGATGATTTGAGCAGATATGGGTATATCTACTTGATGAAACATAAGTCTGAAACATTTGAAAAGTTCAAAGAATTTTAGAGTGAAGTGGAAAATCATAGTAACAAGAAAATAAAGTTTCTACGATCTGATCATGGAGGAGAATATTTGAGTTATGAGTTTGGTCTTCATTTGAAACAATGCGGAGTTCCGTAACTCACGCCACATGGAACACCACAGCGTAATGGTGTGTCTGAACGTCGTAACCGTACTTTATTAGATATGGTGCGATCTATGATGTCTCTTACAGATTTATCGCTATCGTTTTGGGGTTATGCATTAGAGACAATTGCATTGACGTTAAATAGGGCACCATCTAAATCCGTTGAGATGACACCAGATGAACTGTGGTTTGGCAAGAAACCTAAGCTATCGTTTCTTAAAGTTTGGGGCGGCGATGCTTATGTGAAAAAGTTTCAACCTGATAAGCTCGGACCCAAATCGGAGAAATGTATCTTCATAGGATACCCAAAGGAAACTGTTGGGTACACCTTCTATCACAGATCCGAAGGCAAGATATTCGTTGCTAAAAATGGATACTTTCTAGAGAAGGAGTTTCTCTCGAAAGAAGTGAGTGGGAGGAAAGTAGAACTTGATGAGGTAATTGTACCTGCTCCCTTATTGGAAAGTAGTTCATCACAGAAATCAGTTCCTGTGACTCCTACACCAATTAGTGAGGAAGCTAATGATGATGATCATGTAACTTTAGATCAAGTTACTACCGAATCTTGTAGGTCAACCAGAGTAAGATCCGCACCAGAGTGGTACGGTAATCCAGTTCTAGAGGTCATGTTGCTTGACCATGACGAACCTATGAACTATGAGGAAGCGATGATGAGCCCAGATTCCGCGAAATGGCTTGAGGCCATGAAATCTAAGATGGGATCCATGTATGAGAAAAAAGTGTGGACTTTGGTTGACTTGACCGATGATCGGCAAGCCATAGAAAATAAATGGATCTTCAAGAGGAAGACGGACGCTAATAGCAGTATTACTATCTACAAAGCTCGAATTGTCGCAAAAATGTTTTCGACAAGTTCAAGGTGTTGACTACAATGAGATTTTCTCACTCGTAGCGATGCTTAAGTCTGTCCTAATCATGTTAGCAAATTGCCACATTTTATAAAATCTGGCAAATGGATGTCAAAAGTACATTCCTTAATGGATTTCTTAAAGAAAAGTTGTATATGATGCAACCAGAAGGTTTTGTCAATCCTAAAGGTGCTAACAAAATGTGCAAGCTCCAGCGATCCATCTATGGACTGGTGCAAACATCTCGGAGTTGGAATAAACGCTTTGATGAGTTGATCAAAGCATATAAGTTTTATACAGACTTAAGATGAAGCCTGTATTTACGAGAAAGTGAGTGGGAGCACTACAACTTTTCTAATAAGTATATGTGAATGACATATTATTGATCGGAAATGATGTAGAATTTTCTGGAAAGCATAATGGAGTGTTTGAAAAGAGTTTTTTCAAAGAAAGACCTTAGTGAAGCTGCTTACATATTGAGCATCAAGATCTAGAGAGATAGATCAAGACGCTTGATAAGTTTTTTCAACGAATACATACCTTTACAAGATTTTGAAGTAGTTCAAAATGGAACAGTCAAAGAAGGAGTTCGTGCCTGTATTGCAAGGTGTAAAGTTAAGTAAGACTCAAAACCCGACCACGGCAGAAAATAGAAAGAGAATGAAAGTCATTCCCTATGCCTCAGTCATAGGTTCTATAAAGTATGCCATGTTGTGTACCAGATCTATTGTATACCCTACACTGAGTTTGGCAAGGGAGTACAATAGTGATCTAGGAGTAGATCACTGACAGCGGTCAAAATTATCCTTAGTGGAATAAGGATATGTTTCTCGATTATGGAGGTGACAAAAGGTTCGTCGTAAAGGGTTACGTCGATGCAAGTTTTGACACTGATCGAGATGTCTCTAAGTCTCAATCTAGATACATATTGAAAGTGGGAGCCATTAGGTAGAGTAGCTCCATGCAGACCATTGTTGACATAGAAATTTGCAAAATACATAAGGATCTGAATATGGCAGACCCGTTGACTAAACTTCTCTCACAAGGAAAACATGATCACACCTTATTACTCTTTGGGTGTTAATCACATGGCGATGTGACGTAAGATTACTAACTCTAGTAAACCCTTTGAGTGTTGGTCACATGGCGATGTGAACTATGGGTGTTAATCACATGGTGATGTGAACTATTGGTGTTAAATCACATGGCGATGTGAACTAGATTATTGACTCTAGTGCAAGTGGGAGACTGAAGGAAATATGCCCTAGAGGCAATAATAAAGTTATTACTTATTTCCTTATTTCATGATAAATATTTATTATTCATGCTAGAATTGTATTAACCGGAAACTTAGTACATGTGTGAATACATAGACAAGCAGAGTGTCACTAGTATGCCTCTACTTGACTAGCTCGTTGAATCAAAGATGGTTAAGTTTCCTAGCCATAGACCTGATTTGTCATTTGATTAACGGGATCACATCATTAGAGAATGATGTGATTGACTTGACCCACGCCGTTAGCCTAGCACTTGATCATTTAGTATGTTGCTATTGCTTTCTTCATGCACTACAAAAAAATACACTTCCGTGATGATACGTGTTTGTCACAGTAGGTCACGTTTTCTGTCATGCATGTACATCCATGACAATTTTATGCAGAATCAAGATAGTCATACCTGTGCTGTCATAGAAGTGTTCCATGACATTACCAAAATTATCATCATGGAAGTGTCCACTTCCATGACGATAAATCGCGCGTCACAGAAGTGCTTTCGTCAAGGGTGACCGACACGTGGCATCCACCGTAATGGAACACCGTTAAGATATCGGGTCCGGTTTTGGATGCGATAACCCGTTAACAGCCCCAACCAATGGGGATTTTCCACGTGTAAAATCATCATTGGCTGGAGGAAACACGTGTCGGTTCACCGTTGGGACAGATGTCATCCACTCATTGGACCCAAAGCGCCTATGATACGTCGACACGTGGCACGGCCCAACAGAGGCCCATTCCTGTGAAAAGGCCGGCCCATTTGACTTGGTCAAAAGGTGGCGGGCCGGCCCACGGCAAGCCTGTTAACGACCTGTTCGCATATAGCCCATTTACAGCCCGCTAACCCAGGGCCCGTTTACGGCCTATCCGAATTAGGCCCAGTAGCGTCATATGGGCTGTCAAATATAATTCCAGCCCGTTTTAACTTCCGGCCCATGTATGGCCCATGATGTCTTTCAGCCCATATGAGGCCCTTAGCAACCCTCAGCCCATTAACGGCCCGTGGTAAAATTGGCCCGTAATGAAAAGTGTATCACTTTATACCCATTAATGGCCCATTATTCCGGTGGGCCGTTTCCAGCCCATGTTATCTTTTGGCCTTCTCAGGGCCCATTTATTCTTGGGCTCATTTCCAGCATTCGTTTACTTTCGGCCCGTTACCGTCATTTTTTGCTTGTGGGCCAAATTCAGCCCGTGGTTACAGTCGGCCCGTTTGTGGCCCGTTAATACGTTGTGCCGTTTTCATAGCGTCATCAAATACGGCTGATTAACGACGGCCCGTTATGGTCGGCCCATGAACGGAGGATTTCAACTCTAGCCCATTTACGGCCATAGTATGGTCTATTATTGGCCCATGTTTGGCCAACCGATCATACGGCCCGTAGAAGGCTCATTGATGATACGACCCGTGGAAGGCCCATTGTGTCTATGGCCCGTATAAGGCCCATTATTTCTATGCCCCGTAGAAGGCCCATTGTTTCTATGGCCCTTAGAAGGCCCATTGTTTCTACGGCCCATAGGAGGCCCATGTTAACTATAGTAAATATGTAGCCCATGGTTAATGTGGCCTAGTTTTAAAAAATAGGTTATTGTGGCCACTAGCAAACCGTGAAAAAAGAACTGTAGACTACAATAAAACAAATAAACAAGACAATAAGGAAATAAATAAGCAAGCAACTTACGCTAGGCTATCACGGCTATTACACATATTACATCCATTGGGCATCAAAGTTCACCACCAGTGCAAATATAGGGAACAAAGCAGCATATAAACGCCGCAGCAAAACAAGTACAGAACTGAAACCACTTCAGAAGAGCTCAAGAAACAATATCCTGGGTACCCATAGTGCTAGAAAGATGCTTAGCAAGATTATTAACTTTCTCTTGTTTGGCGCTTAAATCCTCCAGCACTTGCTGTTGCACCAGAAAGTAGGCATCTGAATTCTGCAGGGACTTCCTCAGTCCTTCGGCTTCCTGTCGCATAACATCGGATCGATATATTTCAACTTGAAGTTGAGACTCAAGAAGCCGAACTGATTCAGGCAGCGAGTTCGAAGAGCTGGTGCCAGCAGTAGTAGCCAGTAACTCGAACACTACATCAAGACAGGACTTTGGGGTTGTCTCAGTGTCTTCAATATAGTTTTTATTAGCTTTCTTGGAGACCAACAGGGATGTCTCACTATCTTGAACCTTATCTGCATTACTTCCTTTACCATTGCATAACGGGGTACTCTTCTCCAATATTTTATCCGCGTTCTAAAAGAGAAACAAACAAACACATCACAGGTTTACAATGTAGTATATGAAACTCATTTTGGTAAACCAGTTCAGTAGTAAGGTGGACATGATAACATCATGAAACAAACATATATCTATGCAGTATGGTCACTGTATGGTCTATATCATTCTAGTTTATGTTGCCAAATCAAGATAGATACAGTTCGGATCATATCTATTTAAGACAAAGCAGCATAGATAGAATATAAGTGTGGGAAACTACACAGCAATAACACCACTTGTAATGTGCATGGCATGAGAACATAACTGTTTATTAAATTGAACTGAAATCAACATAGAGCAAGTTACAACAGCAAACACGTTAAAGAAACAGGTTTAAAACATACCTGTTGCGCCATTGGAGTTTCAATTGCATCCTTCAAATTTGAAATTAGTTGGTATGAGTAAATATAGTGATGCAAGAGCAAAGTAGTATGAACCATAGCTACGGAACCTGACCTGAGAACAATTCTTCTTCTGCTTTAAATGTTGACTTGGGGTTTGGAGTGGGGGTCCTCGTGCTTTGGGCACTGTAGTTGCCTTACTAACTGCTCGTGTTTGGGTGCTTTGTGGTGGAGACGGTGCTGTGTCAACAGGAACTGGGTGTGACGCCCCCGATTTGACCGTACACTAATCATGCACGCAAATGTGTACGATCACGATCAGGGACTCACGGGAAGATATCACAACACAACTCTACAACATAAATAAGTCATACAAGCATCATAATACAAGCCAGGGGCCTCGAGGGCTCGAATACAAGTGCTCGATCACAGACGAGTCAGCGGAAGCAACAATATCTGAGTACAGACATAAGTTAAACAAGTTTGCCTTAAGAAGGCTAGCACAAACTGGGATACAGATCGAACGAGGCGCAGGCCTCCTGCCTGGGATCCTCCTAACTACTCCTGGTCGTCGTCAGCGGCCTGCACGTAGTAGTAGGCACCTCCAGTGTCGTAGTGTCGTCGTCGACGGTGGCGTCTGGCTCCTGGACTCCAACATCTGGTTGCGACAACCAGATAGAAAGGAAAGGGGAAAGAGGGAGAGAAGCAACCGTGAGTACTCATCCAAAGTACTCGCAAGCAAGGAGCTACACTACATATGCATGGGTATATGTGTAAAGGGGCATATCAGTGGACTGAACTGCAGAATGCCAGAATAAAAAGGGGGACAGCTAGTCCTGTCGAAGACTACGCTTCTGGTCATCTCCATCTTGCAGCATGTAGAAGAGAGTAGATTGAAGTCCTCCAAGTAGTATCGCATAGCATAATCCTACCCGGCGATCCCCTCCTCGTCGCCCTGTTAGAGAGCGATCACCGGGTTGTATCTGGCACTTGGAAGGGTGTATTTTATTCAGTATCCAGTTCTAGTTGTCATAAGGTCAAGGTACAACTCCGGGTCGTCCTTTTACCGAGGGACACAGCTATTCGAATAGATAAACTTCCCTGCAGGGGTGCACCACATAACCCAACACGCTCGATCCCATTTGGCCGGACACACTTTTCTGGGTCATGCCCGGCCTCGTAAGATCAACGCGTCGCAGCCCCACCTAAGCACAACAGAGAGGTCAGCACGCCGGTCTAACCCTATGCGCGCAGGGGTCTGGGCCCATCGCCCTATGCACACCTGCACGTTGCGTACGCGGCCGGAAGCAGACCTAGCCTAGTGGCGTTCCAGTCCAATCCGGCGCGCGCCACTCAGTCGCTGACGTCAAGAAGGCTTTGGCTGATACCACGACGCCGGGATACCCATAACTACTCCCGCGTAGATGGTTAGTGCATATAGACCAAATGGCCAGACTCAGATCAAATACCAAGATCTCGTTAAGCATGTTAAGTAACCGCGAACGCCGACCAGGGCCAGGCCCACCTCTCACCTGGGTGGTCTCAACCTGCCCTGTCGCTCCGCCACAAAGATCCACTTGCGGGTACTCCTACGAGCCGACCCGACTTTAGTCACCACATGTATCATGTACATAATATATAAGTATATACCCGTGATCACCGCCCAGGTGATCACGACCCGATAGTATAGCACAGCAGACGGACAAGAATGTAGGGCCACTGATGGAAAACTAGCATCCTATACTAAGCATGTAGGATTGCAGGTACAGGTATCAACAGTAGTAGCAAGGATAGGCTATGCATCAGGATAGGATATCGAAAAGCAGTAACATGCTACACTACTCTAATGCAAGCAGTATAGAGAAGAATAGGCGATATCTGGTGATCAAGGGGGGGGGGCTTGCCTGGTTGCTCTGGCAAGTAGGAGGGGTCGTCGACTCCGTAGTCGAACTGGGCAGCAGCAGTGTCGGTCTCGTAGTCTACCGGAGAGAAGAGGGGGGAAGAAACAGTAAATACAATGCAAACATAAGCATGACGATGCGTGACATGACAATGAGCGGTGCTAGGTGTGTCCTAACGCGACAGTAGGTGGTACCGGTGAAGGGGGGGAACATCCGGGAGGTATTCCCAATGTTTCGCGTTTTCGGACAGACGGACCGGAGGGGGAAAGTTGCTAGTTCGATAGGTTAGGGAGGTGTGGTGGATGAACGGACTGCGTATTCGGATTCGTCTCGTCGTTCTGAGCAACTTTCATATAGAAAACATTTTCATCCGAGTTACGGTTTAAAAGATATGAATTTTCAAAGTTTATTTGAATTTCTGGAATTATTTGAATTAAGCAAAAATGAATTATGACGTCAGCATGAGGCAATGCTGACGTCACCAGGTCAACAGAGCGGCTGACCAGGTCAAACTGACCAGTGGGCCCCACCTGTCATAGACAGTGGGCTAACAGAAGATTAAACTAATTAATTTTTAGTTAATTAACTACTGGGCCCACCTGTCAGTGAGTGATTAGATTAATTAATTAGTTTTAATTATAAAAACATTTTTCTTTTCTCTCTTTTTTTTAATTTTGCGGCGGGGCCCGCATGTCAGTGGCTGGGCCTGCCCAGTCAGCACGTTGACTGGGTTGACCCAGTCAACGGGGCCCACGGGGCCCACTGGCAGGGGCACTGGGGTGGCCCCAGGCCAGCCACGTCGGCGGCCGGCGCCGGAGCGACTCCGGCGACCAAAACAGCGGCGGCCCCTCGCCGGAGTTGGCCGGAATCGCGCTACGGGGCTCGGGGAGGAGCGGGGCTAGGCCCATTCGAAGGAGCTCGCAGCGCCGCATCTAGTGGTGGCCGGGGCTTCGCCGGACTTGGCCGGAGTCGGCGCCGGCGAGCGGCGGAGGCGGCGGCGCGCACGGGTGCCCGACGGAAACGAGGCTACGGTGGGCTATCGAGCAAGCGGAGGGGCTGGGGGGCATCTACACACGGTGGGGAGTGCAACGGGCTTGAGCCCGTGACCAAAAGGTCACCGGAGCCTTGCCGGCGGCGAGCTCCGCGGCGCGGCGTTCGGGCGCGCGTGGGGGAGCAGCTAGGGGGCGCGCGAGAGAGAAAGGATAGGGGAGGAGGGGGAGAGGCTCACCGCGAGGCTGTAGGGGGACGGCAGTGTGCTCGGGGAGGCTCGAGGCGGCAAAATGTGGCGGCGATCGACGGCGGCCGTGCGGGGAAGACGAGCTCGGGGAGGTCGGTGCAGTGGCTCCAAGCTTCAACGGAGAGGCGGAGGTGACGTAGTCGAGGGCGGCGACGGCGTACGACACGGCGAAGTGGCGATTGGGGCACGGTGGCCGCGGGAACGACGGTGAACGGCGGCGAGCACGCTCGGGCAGTGGGGATCGAAGGGGAGAGGGAGGTGGATCTGACGGGGGAGGCGCAGAGGCCGAGAGGGAGAGCGGGGGTGAGTGGGAGAGGGGGCCGAGGAGGCGAGGGGGGCTGGCGTCCTTATCCTCCCCGTCGCCGGCGAGGGGGTGCGGCGGGGACGACCCCTGTTCCGACCCCGGTCGGGGGAACAGGGAAGGGGGCGAGGGGGAGAGGTGGGCTAGGCCGGCTGGGCCGGGGGTCGGCCCAGTTGGGCCAGGGGTCCAGTGGGGGGGGGGAGGGCCTTCTCTTTTTTTCTTTTTCTTTGTCTGTTCCGTTTTCTGTTGTATTTTCTTTTTATTTATTTATTTTCTTTTCTGTTTCATTTCATTTAAAAGTATTTAGGTATTTTATAAAAATGTGTTTCCTCCACCATAATTACCAGTGTATTATTTGGCACCCACCGAACATTTTTGTTTAAATTTTTGAAAACTTTTATTTTCCACTTTTAAATTTAATTGAAGTTTGAACTAGGAGTTTTAAAAGGAATGTGACTCAAATGTGATCAAGCCCTGTTTAGCAACATGATTAGCTTAATCACAGGGAGTTACTGTAGCATGATTCAGGAGCTAGTTTGCCCTTGATCCCGAAGCGGTGAGCACCCTTCATAGGTGTGACTCGAAGATAAGCCTTTTCGCCAGGTTGATAGACCATGTCTTTATGATGACGGTCATACTGACTCTTCTGACGTGACTGAGCAGTCTTGAGATTCTCACGAATAATGCGGACTTGTTCTTCGGCATCTTGGATAATATCCGGACCGAAGAGTGGACGTTCCCCAGTTTCTGACCAGTTCAGAGGGGTTCGGCACTTTCATCCATATAACACTTCGAAAAGGGCCATCTTCAGACTAGCTTGATAGCTATTATTATAAGAGAACTCAGCATACGGGAGAGATTCCTCCCATTTCTTGCCGAAGGAAATAACACAAGCTCGAAGCATATCTTCGAGAACTTGGTTGACGCGTTCAACTTGTCCTTGCGATTGAGGATGAAACGCAGTACTGAATGACAGATGAGTTCCCATTGCTTCTTGGAAACTTGCCCAGAATCTTGAAGTGAATAAGCTACCACGGTCTGAGCTGATAACCAATGGAATACCGTGGAGTGAAACAATCCTGGACATATAGAGCGTTGCCAGTTGACTAGCAGTGATCGTTTCCTTGACCGCCAGGAAATGTGCAACTTTGGAAAGCCGGTCAATGACGACAAGAATAGCATCATTACCTTTCTGTGATTTAGGAAATCCAGTGACGAAGTCCATCTCAACATGGTCCCATTTCCATTCAGGAATAGAGATAGGTTGCAGAGTTCCAGCAGGCCTTTGATGTTCTGCTTTGATACGACGGCAAACGTCACATTCAGCAACATAACGAGCAATGTCTTGCTTCATATTAGACCACCAGAATCTGACGGATGTCTTGGTACATCTTTGTACTACCAGGATGGATACATAGAGGCGTATCATGAGCTTCTTTCATAACTTCCTGTGTCATATCCAGGTTTTTCTCTGCACATGGCACCACTAGGCGGCCCTTGAAGTATAAGGTGCCATCTTCAGCACTGGTGAAGAATGAGGGCTTTCCTTCTGCGAGGTAGCGCTTAATCTTGTGGGCTTCAGTGTCATACATCTGTAGCCTTTTGATGCTGTCCTCGAGATCTGGTTTAGCAACTAGGGTATTGAGGGAAACCTGGGTAACAACGTGGAGGTTCACCTTGCCAAATTCCTTAGGAGGGGGAGCGAGTGCACCCGGAGGAACAACATGGAGGTTCAGCTTCCTGAATTCTTCAACAAGCGAGGGCTGAACTTTGTGAACCTGGAGGTGGTTGCAGTAAGACTTGCGGCTCAAGGCATCAGCCATTACATTAGCCTTGCCTGGCGTATAGGAAATGCCCAAGTCAAAGTCTGCAACAAGCTCCATCCATCTCTGTTGACGGAGGTTCAGGTCTGGCTGAGTAAACAGATACTTCAGACTTTGGTGGTCAGTGAAGATCTCGCAACGATTACCGAGAAGGTAATGTCGCCACTGCTTCAGCGCATGAATGACAGCAGCAAGTTCGAGGTCATGAACTGGGTAGTTCTCTTCGTGAGGGCGCAATTGCCGAGAGGCATAAGCAATCACTTTGCGGTCTTGCATTAGGACACAGCCTAATCCTTGACGGGAAGCGTCGCAGTAAATGACGAAGTCCTTCTTAGTATCAGGTGGAGCTAGAACTGGGGCAGAAGTCAATTTGTCTTTGAGTGCCTGGAAACTTTCCTGACACTTGTCTGTCCATTGGAACTTGACGCCCTTATGCAACAGGTTAGTCAGAGGCCTGGCAATCTTGGAGAAGTTCTCGACGAATCGACGGCAATAGCTGGCGAGACCGAGAAAACTTCTGACTTGCTTAACGTTCTTGGGAGGAGTCCAATCAAGAATAGCCTGAACTCGTTCAGGGTTGACGGCAATACCAGATGACATGCCCAAGATAGGTTACTTCCGGTAGCCAGAATTCACATTTGGAGAACTTGGCATATAGTTGATGTTCTCGTAGCTTTTCCAGCACAAGTCGAAGATGTTCAGCATGTTCTTCTTCGTTCTTGGAAAATACCAGGATATCATCCAGATAAACCACGACGAACTTGTCGAGGTAATCCATGAATATATAGTTCATCAGACGAGAGAAGGTGGCTGGAGCATTGGTTAAACGAAAGACATGACGGTGTACTCGTATGAACCATAGCGAGTCACGAAGGCGGTCTTTGGAATATCCTCTTCGCGAACACGGATCTGGTGGTAGCCCAACCTCAAGTCGAGCTTAGAGAACACTGACGAACCCGCCAGTTGATCATACAGATCATTGATCCGAGGAAGAGGGTATTTATTCTGAATGGTAGCTTGGTTTATAGGACGGTAGTCTTGAACTAACCAGTTTGTCCCATCCTTCTTCTTGACAAAGAGAGAAGGTGCTCCCCAAGGAGAGCAACTTGGGCGAATGAATCCTTTGCGAAGAGATTTGTTTATTTCCTCCTTAAGCTCAAGGAGTTCATGCGGCGGCATTTTGTAGGGTCGCTTGGCTATAGGAGTGGTGCCTGGTTTCAAGTCGATGATGAATTCGACAGCTCTAGCAGGGGGAATCCCTGGAAGTTCTTCAGGGAAGACGTCGAGGAATTCACGCATGACGGGAATGTTTTCAATGCCCTCGAGTGGTGCAGCGTTCAATGCATTCAATGCATAGAGCCTTGCCTCGGCATTTTGCACCAGATTATCTTGGTAAGCAACTATTTCATCTGAAGGGTGTAGCAGATGGACGGTTTTAGTGGCGCAAACTATAGAAGCAGTATGCGCTTTCAGCCAATCCATACCCAAAATGAGGTCGATGTTAGACGACTTCAGGATAATGGGAGAGGCATAGAATTCCAGCCCTTCGATTTCCACGGGGACATCGATGCCAACCAAGGAGGTTTGACACTGTCCCACGGGGGTTTTGACCAATACAGAGGTGTTCATCTCCTCACATTTAACGTCGTGCTTGTATGCAAAATCTTCTGACATGAATGAATGCGATGCACCTGTATCAAATAAAACGGATGCTGGTACTGAATTTACGAGGAGTGTACCCATCACAGTAGCAGGCTGGTCTTGAGCTTCGTTCAGATCAACGTGGTTGGCATGAGCACGACCATAAGACTTAGCATTGTTGTTGCGGGGCTGATTGTTACCACGGCCAGTTGCTGGAAGGGCTAGTTGATTCTGGTTCTGGTTGCATTCTTTAGCACGGTGTCCTGGTTGACCACACCTGAAGCACAAGCCATTATTCGGAGTGGGAACAGGAGCTTGGGATGGTGGAGCTGGAAGACTTGACTGCCTAGATGGTGGTGGAGGCAGACGAGGTGCAGCATAGGTCTGCCTTGGGGCAGATGCATTTGGACGGTACATGCTGTTCGGGATCCATATCTTACGCTTATGTGCGGGCGAGCCCGAAGATGAGCCCGTGTCACGGTTGCGCCTGTGAGAGCTCTGGTATTCCTGCAGACCAGTTTCGACATTGATGGCCTTGTTCACCAAGGTGGCAAAATCAGCAAAGTCATGCACTAGAAGTGCGAGCTTGATGTCAGCTTGAAGGCCATCACAGAACTTCTCCTGTCTGCATGCATCAGTTGCAATGTCTTCTTCAGCATAGCGGGACATGTCCAAAAACTCCCGCTGATAAGCTTCGACAGATTTGTTGCCTTGGGTGAGGTTGCGGAACTCACGCTTCTTCTGGTCCATGACTCCCTGAGGAATGAAGCGGGCACGGAAAGCTGCTTGGAAGTCTGGCCAGGTGATGATTGTTCCAGCTGGCAGAGTACGCCTGTGGCTGTCCCACCATTGAGCTGCGGGTCCCTTCAGAAAGAAGGAAGCAAAGTTAACATAGCTGGCAGGGGCTACATCAGCAGACTCCATCCCATAGGTGATGTCACGGAGCCAGTCATCAGCATCCAGAGGCTGAGTTGAGCTGCGGTAGATGGTTGGGTTGAGGCGTATGAAATCTTGAAGAGTCACTTGAGCTGGCTGCTGGTTCATATTGGGGCGAGGAAACTGAGCCATCATATTTTCCATGAACTGGCGGTTCAGTTCAAGCTGTTGGATCATACCAGCCATGTACTCAGGTGGTGGTGGGGCATTGCCAGCACGACCACGACCACCTGGTCTAACCATCCTGCTATTATATAACAGGGGTTCAGCATTGAGAAATTTGCAAAGACAAGGATCATTCATGATGAAATATGCATAATGAAAGGAGCACGATAGCTACTGCATAGTAGTCGGCATAACTTACAAAAGGGGTCATGCATAGAGTTCAGTACATAGAGTTCAGTACATAGACTAAAACATCATAGGCGGCACACAGGCTCGCGGCGACTGCAACTAATACTAGCTAAGCAAGACTACATCAGTCCCAAGAGGTACTGTGGAGGTAATCGTAGCCCGACAGCTGGTAGTGAGGCAACGGATAGTCCTCCACGTCAGCAGACTGGGGGCCGCGGATACTCAGGTGTAGAGCCCGACGCTCAGGTGGCAGAAGAGGACCAAGTGCGGGAGAGTAGCCTCCCACCTCTGGCCAACCGACACCGTGGGGCATCACGGTCCTGGCTGGGTAGATCGCAGTACGCGGTACCTGTCCCGATCGGACAAAGGGGTGCAGCAGCGTCAGAGCACGGTAAAGGTGCTGACGGGTGGTGTACATCTCGTGGCGAAGAGCTCGGTTAGCTTGATCCAGCCCATCAGCATGCAGAACCAGGTTCTGATGGTAGAAGGGCTCTCGGGTGACGGTGGAGTAGGCAGCAGTATAGTATCCCTCCGCACCAACATCAGATGCGATAGCAATGTGCCTGAAAGGGGAGGTGTCCAACTCCCGATACTCTCCACGAAGACGTGTCAGAGCAGCATAGGCAGCATCGTGGACAGCCATATCGATGGTCACACCAACACCATGTGCGGTGTGCAACACAGTAGTGGAGTCATACTCCCGAGAGTAGAGGTGGATGATGGCACGGTACTGCTCCTGGTTAAAGTCCTGGTACTCCTCGTAGACGGTGTACTCAGGGTGCCAGCGATAACCCAGATAGGTCATCATCTCAGCTAGCACCGCAGGTGATCCCGAGGCACCAATGGCCATCGTGTGGCGAACGACCTGCCTCATGGGTTCCATCTGAAAGCAAAGACGTTTCAAAGGAGTCAAATGACAGTGTGTGAATTGTTCAAAACACTATTCTAAGAAACAACTATGGCTTATCCAACTTTGGGGTGAACGCGGTCACGGGATCCTAGTGTTAGAGTTAGTAAATTCGTTTAACCCGAGTAGAAGAGAGTTCAGAGTCCCAGAGTAAAGGTCGAGGAGTAAAAGATCCTAGTACCACCCAATGGCGACGTGGGCCCGTAAGACACACAACCATGTTAGTAAAAGTTTTGTAATGTCTAGACTCGACTTCGGCCAAGGAGTGTGGAAAGGGGGATTCCTACAGGCAGTCGGCTCTGATACCAACTTGTGACGCCCCTGATTTGACCGTACACTAATCATGCACGCAAATGTGTATGATCACGATCAGGGACTCACGGGAAGATATCACAACACAACTCTACAACATAAATAAGTCATACAAGCATCATAATACAAGCCAGGGGCCTCGAGGGCTCGAATACAAGTGCTCGATCACAGACGAGTCAGCAGAAGCAACAATATCTGAGTACAGACATAAGTTAAACAAGTTTGCCTTAAGAAGGCTAGCACAAACTGGGATACAGATCGAATGAGGCGCAGGCCTCCTGCCTGGGATCCTCCTAACTACTCCTGGTCGTCGTCAGCGGCCTGCACGTAGTAGTAGGCACCTCCAGTGTCGTAGGTGTCGTCGTCGACGGTGGCGTCTGGCTCCTGGACTCCAACATCTGGTTGCGACAACCAGATAGAAAGGAAAGGGGAAAGAGGGAGAGAAGCAACCGTGAGTACTCATCCAAAGTACTCGCAAGCAAGGAGCTACACTACATCTGCATGGGTATATGTGTAAAGGGGCATATCAGTGGACTGAACTGTAGAATGCCAGAATAAAAAGGGGGACAGCTAGTCCTGTCGAAGACTACGCTTCTGGTCATCTCCATCTTGCAGCATGTAGAAGAGAGTAGATTGAAGTCCTCCAAGTAGTATCGCATAGCATAATCCTACCCGGCGATCCCCTCCTCGTCGCCCTGTTAGAGAGCGATCACCGGGTTGTATCTGGCACTTGGAAGGGTGTATTTTATTCAGTATCCAGTTCTAGTTGTCATAAGGTCAAGGTACCACTCCGGGTCGTCCTTTTACCGAGGGACACGACTATTCGAATAGATAAACTTTCCTGCAGGGGTGCACCACATAACCCAACACGCTCGATCCCATTTGGCCGGACACACTTTTCTGGGTCATGCCCGGCCTCGTAAGATCAACGCGTCGCAGCCCCACCTAAGCACAACAGAGAGGTCAGCACGCCGGTCTAACCCTATGCGCGCAGGGGTCTGGGCCCATCGCCCTATGCACACCTGCACGTTGCGTACGCGGCCGGAAGCAGACCTAGCCTAGTGGCGTTCCAGTCCAATCCGGCGCGCGCCACTCAGTCGCTGACGTCAAGAAGGCTTCGGCTGATACCACGACGCTGGGATACCCATAACTACTCCCGCGTAGATGGTTAGTGCGTATAGACCAAATGGCCAGACTCAGATCAAATACCAAGATCTCGTTAAGCGTGTTAAGTAACCGCGAACGCCGACCAGGGCCAGGCCCACCTCTCACCTGGGTGGTCTCAACCTGCCCTGTCGCTCCGCCACAAAGATCCACTTGCGGGTACTCCTACGAGCCGACCCGACTTTAGTCACCACATGTATCATGTATATAATATATAAGTATATACCCGTGATCACCGCCCAGGTGATCACGACCCGATAGTATAGCACAGCAGACGGACAAGAATGTAGGGCCACTGATGGAAAACTAGCATCCTATACTAAGCATGTAGGATTGCAGGTAGAGGTATCAACAGTAGTAGCAAGGATAGGCTATGCATCAGGATAGGATATCGAAAAGCACTAACATGCTACACTACTCTAATGCAAGCAGTATAGAGAAGAATAGGCGATACCTGGTGATCAAGGGGGGGGGCTTGCCTGGTTTCTCTGGCAAGTAGGAGGGGTCGTCGACTCCGTAGTCGAACGGGGCAGCAGCAGTGTCGGTCTCGTAGTCTACCGGAGAGAAGAGGGGGGAAGAAACAGTAAATACAATGCAAACATAAGCATGACGATGCGTGACATGACAATGAGCGGTGCTAGGTGTGTCCTAACGCGACAGTAGGTGGTACCGGTGAAGGGGGGGAACATCCGGGAGGTATTCCCGATGTTTCGCGTTTTCGGACAGACGGACCGGAGGGGGAAAGTTGCTAGTTCGATAGGTTAGGGAGGTGTGGTGGATGAACGGACTGCGTAATCGGATTCGTCTCGTCGTTCTGAGCAACTTTCATATAGAAAACATTTTCATCCGAGTTACGGTTTAAAAGATATGAATTTTTAAAGTTTATTTGAATTTCTGGAATTATTTGAATTAAGCAAAAATGAATTATGACATCAGCATGAGGCAATGCTGACGTCAGCAGGTCAATAGAGCGGCTGACGAGGTCAAACTGACCAGTGGGCCCCACCTATCATAGACAGTGGGCTAACAGAAGATTAAACTAATTAATTTTTAGTTAATTAACTACTGGGCCCACCTGTCAGTGAGTGATTAGATTAATTAATTACTTTTAATTATAAAAACATTTTTCTTTTCTCTTTTTTTTAATTTTGCGGCGGGGCCCGCATGTCAGTGGCTGGGCCTGCCCAGTCAGCACGTTGACTGGGTTAACCCAGTCAACGGGGCCCACGGGGCCCACTGGCAGGGGCACTGGGGTGGCCCCAGGCCAGCCACGTCGGCGGCCGGCGCCGGAGCGACTCCGGCGACCAAAACAGCGGCGGCCCCTCGCCGGAGTTGGCCGGAATCGCGCTACGGGGCTCGGGGAGGAGCGGGGCTAGGCCCATTCGAAGGAGCTCGCAGCGCCGCATCCAGTGGTGGCCGGGGCTTCGCCGGACTTGGCTGGAATCGGCGCCGGCGAGCGGCGGAGGCGGCGGCACGCACGGGTGCCCGACGGAAACGAGGCTACGGCGGGCTATCGAGCAAGCGGAGGGGCTGGGGGGCATCTACGCACGGTGGGGAGTGCAACGGGCTTGAGCCCATGACCAAAAGGTCACCGGAGCCTTGCCGGCGGCGAGCTCCGCGGCGCGGCGTTCGGGCGCGCGTGGGGGAGCAGCTAGGGGGCGCGCGAGAGAGAAAGGACAGGGGAGGAGGGGGAGAGGCTCACCGCGAGGCCGTAGGGGGACGGCAGCGTGCTCGGGGAGGCTCGAGGCGGCGAAACGGGGCGGCGATCGACGGCGGCCGTGCGGGGAAGACGAGCTCGGGGAGGTCGGTGCAGTGGCTCCAAGCTTCAACGGAGAGGCGGAGGTGACGTAGTCGAGGGCGGCGACGACGTACCACACGGCGAAGTGGCGATTGGGGCACGGTGGCCGCGGGAACGACGTTGAACGGCGGCGAGCACGCTCGGGCAGTGGGGATCGAAGGGGAGAGGGAGGTGGATCTGACGGGGGAGGCGCAGAGGCCGAGAGGGAGAGCGGGGGGTGAGTGGGAGAGGGGCCCGAGGAGGCGGGGGGGGGGGGGGGCTGGCGTCCTTATCCTCCCCGTCACCGGCGAGGGGGTGCGGCGGGGACGGCCCCTGTTCCGACCCCGGTCGGGGGAACAGGGAAGGGGGCGAGGGGGAGAGGTGGGCTAGGCCGGCTGGGCCGGGGGTCGGCCCAGTTGGGCCAGGGGTCCAGTGGGGGGGGAGGGCCTTCTCTTTTTTTCTTTTTCTTTGTCTGTTCTATTTTCTGTTGTATTTTCTTTTTATTTATTTATTTTCTTTTCTGTTTTATTTCATTTAAAAGTATTTAGGTATTTTATAAAAATGTGTTTCCTCCACCATAATTACCAGTGTATTATTTGGCACCCACCGAACATTTTTGTTTAAATTTTTGAAAACTTTTATTTTTCACTTTTAAATTTAATTGAAGTTTGAACTAGGAGTTTGAAAAGGAATGTGATTCAAATGTGATCAAGCCCTGTTTAGCAACATGATTAGCTTAATCACAGGGAGTTACTGTAGCATGATTCTCGGGGTGTTACACTGGGTTACTATCTGCTGGGGTTGGGGTTAGAAGGGGTGTAGCTGGTTCTCTGTCCAACTAGGTAGGGGTACAATCTGCGTGAGTCTGGGTTATGTGTGGTGTGACTGGTTATTGGGCAAGTACAACCGTGGTTCTATCTCCATCGACAGGTAGCACGATCTTTTCTAAAGACCGTGTTTTTACTCCCACAGATACTGCCATCACCCCCTCCAATTGAAATGGCTAATAAACAAGAAAAGTAATTGAATGTACAGACATTGTAAGATAGACAGGTGCAATGGATAATAGGGAAGAAAACAGGGCATGAAATAATTCACATTTATGTTGTCTAACCAAACAGAATAGCAGGACATAATTCACATATATGATGGCTAATTAAACAGGATAGCATGACACAATTTCACATGTATGATGGCTAACTAAACAGGATAGAATGCCATACCTCAAAATATAATGACTATGTAAACATGATGACATGATATAACTATACGATGTGTCTATTAAAGTGGTTGGCATGCCATAAATCACAAACATGCCGTCGATGGAAACATGATGGCATGATATAATTCACGGATAGAATGACATAATTCAAAATATGATGACTATGTGAACAGGATGAGATGATATAACTATATTATATGTTTAGAAAATGGGTTGGCATGCCATAATTCAGATACATGCTGTCTATGTAAACATCATGGCATGATATAATTCAAATATATGATTTATATACTAAGGAAATGAGCAGAGGGCAATCACATATATGATGTGTCAACTAAGGAGATGGCAGTCAATATCGTGTATACGATGTAAAAACTAAGCATTGCAATACAACATATGCATGATATTAGTAATATAAGCCTGCCAAATTTGAGCATACACCTCAGTGGGGTAATAGGACTGGTCATCTGCCTCTGAATCCTCCTCTGAAGAGCTATCTGTAACCAGCAAGATATCTGCTTCAGCAGGTAGCATTTTCTGCTCTGAAGACCTTGTTTTCACTCCAGATTTCTCCATCACCAATTCAAATGGCTGATGCACAGGAAGAGGAGTTGAATATACAAACATTGTCGACAAAAGCAATGAGAAATACAAAAAAAGGACGGCATGATATAATTCACATATATGACGCTTGCCTAAACAGCATGGCATTGCATAATTCACATATATAATGCCTTGCAACAAGATTGCACTGCATAATTCACATATATAATGTTTTGCAACAAGATGGCATTGCATAATTCACATATATGGTAATTAGACACTAAACAGGTGGCACTCACACAAAGCATGTCTAAACTAAGCAAATGACATAGCAATGCAAGATACCATACGCACGATATGAGCAACATAACCCCGCCAAGTTAGAGCATGCACCTCGGGGGGGGGGGAATAGGACTGGTCATCTGTCTCTGAATCCTCCTCTGAGGAGCTATCTGTAACCAGCAAGACATGCGCTTCGTCAGATAGCATTGTCTGCTCTGAAGACCTTGTTTCCACTCCAGATTTTTCCACGACCGTGCCGAATGGCCGATGCACAGGAAGAGTAATTGAATGTACTACATTTGTTGACAAATTTAACACGTAATAAAAAATGATGTCATGATATAATTCACATATAAGATGACTGGCTAACCAGGGTGGCATTGCAAAATTCACATATATGATGCCTGGCTAAACAAGATGGCATTGCATGATTCACATATACGATAAAGAAACTAAACAGATGGCATTGACACAAAGCATGTCTAAACTAAGCAGATGACATCTTTGATGTATACAGTAAGTAATGCAAGGCACCATATGCATGATATTACCAACATCAGCATGCCAAGTTAGAGCTAAGACCTCATGGGGTAAATAGGAGTGGTCTTCTGCTTCTGAATCCCCCTCAGAACAGTTATCTTCCTCTTGATTACGATCCGAAATGGGTGGAGGGGGGGCTGCCTTTATGCCCACCATGGAGCGACGTCTGCACGAAATTTTATTGCCACGCAAGGCTCGTCTCTTTTGCTCTACATGTTCAGTTCCATTGTGTACAATAACTGACATGCATAGGAATAAAACATAGTGAGATTATGTAAGGAGTGCATGCACAAATCCAAAGTGATGGTAGCAAACTGTGGATAGACCCAAAACCAATGATAGCAGGCAGATAATAGCTATAGTTAAAAAATACAGATAATGGCTCCTTTAATGTTTGTTTGCACCCAACATGAAACTCATAGTAGACACCCAAGATTAACCAAATAGTAGACAGATAGTACTGATTGCTGCCCCAATATGTACCCCACAACCATTTAAAAACTCAAGTTTCAGCATAAGTTTGGACCTGACTCGGAGTCTAATAGGTGAACAAGACGATAAAGTAGCATGTCATCATATTAAGCAATGCATAACGTAAGCAGACACGGAAGAGTGCGACCTCTCTTGCGGACCCGTGTAGTCCTCAAGGTCATCCGCTCAGTTGATGATGGTAATACAGTTGTCGTGGCTGCCGGCGGCGGGGAAGAAGATCTGAGGCGGCGAAAGACAGTGTGGGGAGCGGATCCCTGCTGTGGTGAACCCTTCTGTCGTTGGAGCAGCTGAGCTGGGGTGGAACACAGCACCGCAGGAGCAGGACAAACCACACAAGGTTTTCTTTGACACATATCTGTAACAGAAGTAATTGCGTAAGGGCTTGTTTGAATTTGAGGATTCTAACAATGCAGCGATAGGAAATAGACAGGAATAGGATAGGAATGCACGTGCAAAATAGAGAATTTAAAAACACAGGATTTCTGCCAATCTGGGTGTTTGGTTCACAAGAATTGGAAGATCGCAGGATGCAAAGAAGCATGGTGAGATTAAGTCAAACCACAAGAAAATGTACGGTTATAATGCTATTATGCCACTATCTCTTAGTCTTGTGCTTCATAAATAGGAATTTGAAAAGGAGGACAAGTGGAAATTAAAATTCGTACGGTTTTTCTTTCAAGGAGACACTAAAGGAACAAATCCTACAGTTTTCCTTTGCTCCATTCCTTTGCACCAAATTCATGAAAAGTAGTACCATAGGAAACTTTCCAATTCCTATGTTTTTCATTCACTTTTCCTTTCAAGCACTGGCGATTCTAGTAGGCAGGCTTGAGCAAGGAAAAGCCTACACTAAAAAAATGTTTTTGTGCTACTTCTATTACTTTGGACCCAGGCCACTGCCCTACTAGCTCAACTCCTAGGGCCATCGACAAATGCACAGCTCAAACACACAGAGATAAATAATGATGGCGTTCAAGAGAGTCCATCACGGATAGCTAAGTTGCCTGGCACCTCACTGCTTGTCATATAGTAGGATAAAATAATCGTATTTCCCGTTACTCCGTGGGCTCAGTGGACAATATATATAACATGTAGAGTAAAAAAGATATGCAACAAGTGTACGACCTCTTTGGCGAAGCCATGTCGATCTCAGCGTGATTGGGTTGGCCGATGAGGATGCTCCGGCTGAATTGGCTGTCGGAGGAGGGGAACAAGATCTAGGCGTCTGGAGATGGAGCCCGAGGTACTGCTCCGCTGTGATGGAGGGTTTGGTCGTTGGAGCAGCTCCGGTGAGTTGTACGACGCCGAGGCTGAAGCAGGACAAGAGAGACAATGTTAACCTGAGTGGAATTCTAATAGGATCTCCAATAGATGACGTAAAATACATAACCACAAAGTGCTAGATGTAAAATACATCAGCCGCTCATCTATGAACTTAACTGTCAAAAATGAATTTAACTGTCGAAACTGAACTTGACTGTCGAAATTGAATTTTGCTGTTGAAACTGAATTTTACTGTCGAAACTGAACACACTAGAGGTGAGGCTACACATTAGTCGACTGACTTTTTCATCTCTGGTCAGTCGATTTTGCAGCCGTTGGATACGAAATCAAGGGCATGCAGTTCATCTTCAACTTCCACCCCCCTGAGCCGCCAGCCACCACCGGTCAAACAGCCGCCCGCGGCCGGCGGTGCGCCGCCTCGCCCGCCCCGAAAACACTCCCCACCGCCGGTCCTCCGCCGCCGCTGCCATCCCTCTAGGCCCCCCCGTTCCGAGCTTTTTCTCCGGCGATCCCCATGCCACCGCCCCACCACCGCCGGCGACCACCTCCCCCACCCTAAACCCTAAGATAGATAGTGGGGAACTGACGGTGTCCTGGACTAGGGGGTACTCACCACGTCGTCTCCCGATCAGTTGGATTGGGCCAAGGACCCCCATGGACGTATACTCATGGGCCAGTTCGGACAACCGCTGCCGCATACAAGGAAGACTCCGCAAAGACTTGGCGGCCAAGACAAGGAATCTTCTAAACCCTAGGCCTCCGGTGTCTTATATAAAACGAGGCCATGCTAGTCAATAGACAATCTCATATTCATTACTACAATCCCGTGGTAGATACATGTACTCTGTACTACATCCATATGAATACAATCAAAAGCAGCATGTAGGGTATTATCTCATCAAGAGAGCTCGAAGCTGGGTAAAACCCCGTGTCCTTGTTACCATCGCTCCAAGACGCCTAGCTTAGGACCCCTACCATGAGATACGCCGGATATTGAACCGACATTGGTGCTTTCATTGAGAGCCTGCTAGGTGATCGCGATGGGTCGATGGAAGTCTAGATCAACGATCAGGTTATATTTTTTCAGCTAGATCTGTTCAAATTATCTTCATTGCAAAATCATTGCTGGCGCGTCGTACGACTCTGTTTGCAGATCAAGAAATTTTTACGCTGCTGGGCAGTACGTCGGATCGGGCTGTGCGGCGGCCACCAGCAACAAATTTAACCCATGGAGACATGCAACTCCCGTATGCCATGTGAGGTCCCACGAAGTGCGTACATGCATGCGGCAGTCTGGGGCTGCAATGTCAACCTTACGAGGAGCAGCGGCCGACCAGGAACAAGTAACCGGCGGCAGCGCCGTACAAGGCCACAAAATAAGTGCCCATACGCATGGATTCCAAGGCATGCATCACCACGTAAAGCTGCCCAAGCTAAGTATATCTAACTTGGTCTTGTTTTCTGTACTAGTACTGTCTCCTGTACGAGAGGTTGGGATCGATTTTAGTACTAGTTCTATTACTTGCTAATTGGCCTGCTTAAGTGCCACCAATATAATTTGATAGTTTTCGGATTAGATCTGTTTTGTATAAATCATCTTTTTTCGCAAATCGTGGCTGTCGAGTTGTGCTATTTTGTTCGCTGTCAGACCAGGATTAAGAAAATTTTAATGATGACGGTTGTACTTGGAGCCTGGCAAAGTACTGTGTGGGTCAACGCAAAAGTTAAAAAACAAAGATCGCCGAAGACATGGCCGATCCGGACTCTGCTCGATGGCAGCACACCACAGGGAGAATAAAAGTGTTACTACGCATATCAAGGATTGGCTTGGCAGCATGTTCGGCATGCACTACTAGAAAAAGGCCTACTAATGGCGCACCTAATTTGGCCATTAATGGCGCATTAGTGGTGCGCCATTAGTAGCACGCCATTAGTATATTTTACTAATGGCACACCACTGGTGCGCCATTAGTATCTGGTATACTAATGCCGCACCCCGGATGCGCCATTAGTATATACAACAGTGCGCCATTAGTATGCCTCCCAGGGGGCCATCTATACCCAGGTGCTTTGGCATACTAATGGCGCACAACAACGGGATGCGCCATTAGTAACTTCGGGATACTAATGGTGCACTGTTTAGTGATGCGCCATTAGTATCCTCTGGCATACTAATGGCGCACTGTGATGTGATGCGCCATTAGTATGAATATTAGGTTTTTTTTTATTTTTTTATTTTCTGTTTTTTGCACAGGTTACAAAATGTATAATTGGACAAAATATAGACAGCACACATCAACAACAGATTCATCGAATACAATAGAAGATTAGTCTCTGAATACAATTCATCATTTTAGTCTCCGAATACAATTCATCATATTAGTCTCCGAACTGAAAAGACCGAACAAAGATAGAACATTATATTACAAGTCTCGAGACCGCGAGTTTGTCTTCACATTACAAGTCGATATCGATCATCTAAACTACCATCACATAGAAGAGAGCTGCGGTCATCACGATGAGCATCATCACGATGAAACTCGTCTTCATCCGGTTCCTCCAACGCTCCCTCCCCTCTCCCGCTAGATAGCGGGCGTATCTAGATTCGGCCTCGGCCCTAGTGGCGTACCCTTTGTAACTGTTACCGCTGAATCGGTGAACCTGTCTCCGACACTCCTCCCAGTCGTCGTAGACTCCGGGAACCTTACCCTTGTACACGACATACCACGACATCGCTATGCAGTAGCCAAACGAAACGTTAGTACCAATTCACAGACAATACATAAGCAATATATAAGTATGCAACTGAACGATCGGAAGAGAAAAGCAAGACATTAATAGCATCGATTACATCTAAGTTGAACGACTCTCAAAACCAAAGAGACATACTACAAGTTCATTAAAGTTTAATTACAACATGAGCCAATCGATGTTTCAGAACTAGACACAGCATCACTGCTTTCGACTCGACTCAAGGGACCGGAGCGTGGATGAAGCCGCCGTCTATCGTGGGAGTCATGAAACAACGGGCGTTGTCAGCCTGCATTTGTAGGATTGTGTTGATGTCACTGTTGGACGGTTGATTTCTGAGGTAGAACTGCCCCGAGGTACGAAGGACATCTTGATGGATGATTTCCGCAAACTCCGACTGGATGCGAAAGAATTCGTGTCTGATGTCCGCGTCCTGGATTGCCCCCAAGCTTGCGGCCCAATCTTTGAGATTATTTGGTAGGAGAAGGTGATTATGGTCCCGCACGATCGCCCGCATGTGATGGATGGCGTAGTAGGCATCCTTCTGACCGCCAGGCGGCTGCTTGACACAGCAGAACGTCGTATTGTGGGAGAACACGTGCTTGCCGTACTTACGAATAGGCCTGGTGAAGGTGCCTCCAGATTTGACGTAGCCGGGGAGAACATCATCAAGAACCTTCTTGACATTTGTGTAGTCTACGTTCGATTGACGGTCCGGGTCGAAATACGTGGCCATGGAATATTTGGGGCTTAGGAGGATGAGCGTGCAATGTGTGTCACTGCAGAAAACACGGAATGTTAAAAGAAAAACGATCGAAATCTAAGAATTCATATGTTACGGGGCGGTTGAGGGGAGGACTTACTCGGGAAAGTAAGGCACGAGGAAGTTATCCTTATCTTGGTTTGCCAGAATGACGCCTTCGAGGTAAGAACTCGCGACTTGCCGGTCCCCAGCGCTGCCCAAGATCTTGGCACGCATGTAGAAGGGGTCGACTATCACGATGTCCGGGGTCTTGTCGCGAATGATCCGCATCTCCATACTCAGCGAAAATAGCCGAATGAAGGTGTAGTGCAGCGGATGAAGGTTCAACGTAGCGTAGATGTCATCAAAACGCAGGACGATCGTGCCCCCGATGGAGTTATCCACAAAGCCCTTGCCCTCTGGCACCTTGGCCGCGAAAACCGGGTATGCCACATCCTTCTCTCGGAGACGCCGCTTCTCCAAAGAAAGAACACTGTCATGCAGACTCCGCATAGCACCGGTTGCAGCATCGAGCATATTTCTCGGTAGCATCGGCCTACCCGCCACATGCACCCTCCTCGAGATATCCGCAGTTGAAGGTGGCCCGTCCTGAGCACGGATCGTACTCGGTGCCGGCTGGCCCGCACCCTTGTTAGTCTTTCTTTTGCGTGCCTTCTTCTTGATCTCCTGTAATGGGACCGAGTTCTGCTCACAGACCGCCTTCTTGAGTGTGTTGGGGCTGATCATATTTGGCACCTCGCCTATCTGAGGCTCGGTGAAGTCGGCAGCTGGAGGCGTCTCCTGAGAGCTGAACTGCAGACGACGCCTGTTGCAACTTGGCTTCTCCGCGGTACCAGCTAGATCGCACACGTCTTTTGTTGGGTTGGGTTCTTGAGAAGGAGGCCCCGTGAAGTCGCCACCGTCCCCATGATCGGCAAAGTACTGATCGACGTTGGCAAATGTATCGTCGTCGTCGTCGTTCTGATCCTGTGCCATATGCATGTTTGGATCCACTGGCATAGGGATGTCCGGCACCGTTGCGGCGGTCTTGCCATGGGGCCGACTTGGCGCCGGCACGACTGGCGGTGTTGTCTTTGGGGTGGTGTCCCCCGCCCCCAAACGAATCTGGCTCTTTGGCCAAAGCAGGGGCCAGCTCAGGCAGGCGCTGAGGTTCATCACGTCATCATCGTCGGCCCCGAGGGGTCGAATCGGAGGTAACACCTCGTCGCAGCCTGGCAGCACCCGAACCAGTTGAACCCTAAACAAGTTGGGTGGCATCTGGGTACCGTGGAACAAGGGGTTGCCCGGTTGAACGATTTTGCCCTTGGCGACATCGACCAACTCGTTGTTCACGAAGTGCAGGAGAGTGCACGGAACGTCGGCGGCGACCTGCGAAAACATGTAGGGCGTTAGGGATGCCCAGTCAAAGGCAAGGAGATGAAGTCCTCGGCCGAGAGAGGCTTAATTAGTTACCGTGATGATGGCGTCGAGCTCGGCTAATGTCAAGGCACCGCCAACGGCGGGCGTGCAGTTGACGGAGGGGCCGCTTGCTGCAGAGGTGCCGGCCGGCGTACACCCGGGTGCATTAAGCTCCCGTGCCGGCGTTGGAGACACCAATGCCGCCTCCGCCGGAGACACCAATGGCCCCGCCATCGCGTTCTGCGAGTTGCTGGCCGTGAAGCTAGGAATCGGGGGCGGCCCCTGTTGGCCGCCCGCAATCCACACACTAATCCCCTGGATCAAGGTAGGCACAATGGCGGTGATCGTCGCTCCGAGTTGTTGTTGCACTTGCTCTTGGACAATCTCCGGAATCTGCGCCACCTGTGCCCTGAGTTCTTGAACCTCGCGCGCCTGGCTTTCCGAGCTGGTCTTTTTCTCCTTTCGCCCAGCAGTGTCATAGTATGACGACCATTTTGTCGATAAGCCTTTGCCGGCCACACGACCAGCTGACGTCGGCTTACTGAGCTTATCCTTGTTCTTCATTACATTCAACGCCCTATTTAGAGTGGTGTCCCAAGGGTTGCTCTTAGTCGACCCCGCGCTACTGCTTTCAGTCGCCTGCGGAAGGAATGTGAACCATTTAGAAATTTGGCTTCATTAATTAGAATGCAACCATATGGAGCTAATTACGAGGGGGTGTATTCCTTACCAGAACAAGCTCAAGCGCCCTGGTCTTCGGAAGCTCCTTTGTTTTCGGGTCCTTCTTGTACCGGGCCCTGACAAAGTTCCTGGTCTGCTTGTCACCGTATTTATCGAAGAGGGGCGGTAGGCCTTGCTCGGCACGGTCCGCCTCCTCCTTGTCCCATATAGGCTCCGCCACTCTGTAACCACCGGGACCGAGTGTGTGTTCCCCTAAGTTCAGCTCCCGCATTTCTTTCCCCCACTTACTTGATTCGGAGTTTGCGGTGCTCGAGCAATTGATCTTGAAGTCGTTGTAGTCATCTTCGGTGATCGAAGGATTTTTCTCCTTGATCTTCTCATAACTCTCACCTTTCTCGATCATTCTCTTCACATTGCTTTTCCAAGTAGACAGGGCCTTGCTCATCTTCGCGAGGGCAGAATTGTTCACTTTATTCCCTTTGAGGCTTGTGTTTTCAAATTCAGCGGGGAACTTGTATCGTTCGTGCAGCTTCGTGAAGAGGAGGTTGCGCAAATTCCCTCGGTCAGGATGCCTCAGTTTCTCGGTGTTGATCGAGACGGTGCTCCGGAGAATGCACCCGAGCTGAAGCGAGTACCCCTTGACTATTCGTTGGGGCGCCGTTGGATTCCCGTCGGAGTCCACTTCAATAACTTCCTCCTTGAGGGTGCGGAGCACGGTCGGGCGCCGGTCCTTCCGTTGCCTCTTCGGTTGGCTGCCATCTGTGCGTGCGCCGCCATCATCAGTGGTGGCATCCTCGGTGGCACCATCAGTGGTGGCATCAGTGGGGTCATCCTCGGCGGTACCATCAGTGGTCTCAGGATCGGTGGGGAAGGCGGCGTCCTCATACAAGTGAGGTTGTTCCTCCATCTCCTGGGACAGCTTCCAGAATGGCTTGACGCTCGAACCCCCGGCCTCATCGTTGTTGGCCATGTTTCTCTCTAAATAGGAACAAATTTTGGTCAAAAAGTTGGTTATTGTCAAGGAACAAGATCATGGTCTCATCATTTAGGGTTTGTCGACACCGTGGCATCCTAAAAGCTAAGCTTTTATCATTGAGGGTTTTTCGACGCCGAGGCACCTAAAAGCCTAAGCTTTCATCATTTCGGTTTTTATCGACACCGAGGCACCCTAAAAGCCATGCATTAGTCACAAGTCCGCCGGGCCACTTGATCCTACTTAATTACCTACTAAGATACCCCGGCCCATGCATTAGTCACAAGTACCCCATATGTCCTATTTCTAGCAAAGTCATGCTAAAATTCACGGAAAATTTCAGCATGACCTTTGCTGAAAATAGGACATATGGAGTACCCGAATTTGCCGGAACGGAAGTTAATCGACATTCCGGCAAACTCAAGGGCCTCTCGGGGTACCTGCAAAATCATCACGACACGATGGTCGGAGACAAAACCCATCAAACTAGCACCACAATGTGCCTCTACTTTCATATGGATGAAAAGGCCACAATGTGCCTCTACTAGCACCACAATCTTAGTTAACTTCTGGGGACATCAGAAAGTTAACATCTGCCTGATTATTATGAGGACTTCACTGCCACTGTTTACTCAAACTTAAGTTAGTAATTAAAAATATAAAATAGGATAACCCAGTGGCAGGACTGTTGGTTGATGTCACAAAAAAGTTGCTAGTCTCAACATGTTCTACAGTTGTTAAAATTATGTTACTGTATTTAGAACAAACTAACGCCACAGAGTCTACTAATTCAGGTAGAAGCCATCATTCATAACAAATTTGAATATATGATATTCCAGAAAATAATCTGTCTACAAAATGAGATACATCCCGTTTGAACTACCAAAACTATAACCAACGTTATTACCTAATTATGAAAAAAGTGCAGTACATATAAATTATTTCATCACTGAGAGGAGATAACCAAAAGTTTCCAAGCAATATGATTAAGAAAATGGGATTTAGGCATCCAAATGCCACAAAAGACCAAATCACAGTTTTAAACCAAGTTACACAAAGAAAATGCACCTAAATAGAGCCATGTGTGCTGGTTACAGTTTTAAACCAAGTCATATGCAAGATTACGTAAAAATTGGAGAGCCATGTCGTTTCTACTGGACCTAAATAGAGCTAGCTGCTGGTGTTGAACAATAAACAGCCACACCACACACTAAGACAAGTAACTGAAATGACTCTCTTTGTATTGTAGTAGAAGAAGAAACGAGAGAGATGCAAGATAGTAGTATATATAGGTGAGTCAACCTATTATTCTAGGCAGCTGCCTTGCTGGTGATTCGGTGTCGTCGCAACTGGATCCCTCCCACTCGACCTGCGATCTTCTACAAGGAAAAAGTAGCAGCTCAGTCAAGCACCATATAATTATACAAGGAAAAAATGTTACTTGGCACAAGTCTAAACGAGAAGCTTGAGGTAGCAGCAGATTGAAGTGATAAAGTGCAAAGGAGAAGCTTGAGCTAGTAAACGAGAAGCTTGAGGTAGCAGCAGATTGAAGTCATAAAGTGCAAAGGAACAGAGCTGCTATATTTACAACATGCTTTGTATTATTTTATATGGGAAAATTTTGTTTTTGCCACTAGATTTTGTCAAATTTTCTTATGCCACTCTAGATTTTGACATCTCGCTTTTGCCACTCTTAGTTTGTGACAATTATCACAATTGCCATTCTGTTAGGTTAATGGATGTTTTGACCAAACGGAGCAGGGAAGAGACCATATTGCCCTATGTTATTTGTTTTGCTTTTGACACTCCAGTTTTTGCCAAATATTGCTTTTGCCACTAGAGTAACATCTAATGTTACACAGTATTTTAGCATGACCTATTTGAAAATCTGACATCACACATCTTATGTTAAAAAGTTTGGCATGACCTATTTGGAAATATGTCATAGATAATTACACAATATTTTCACACAAGTCTTGACAGTTAATGGCATCATTACCAGCAACATAGTTCATAATATCAGGAAATTAGTTCATAGGAGTACACATCCATCATCTAAACTTAACAGCAAGGTTCACATGTAGTTGCATCAACTACGCAACAAGGTTTATATGTAGTTGCATCAACTACACTGCAAGGTTCACATATGCATACTGACCACCCAAAAGCAACATGTAGCTGCATCAACTAAACAACAAGGTTCACATATGCATATGGACTACCCAAAAGCGAGGCCTTTACAAGTCTACATAGTACAATGCAATAGCTTAACAAGAGTGCCACTAGGCTGCTATGCTAACTACTACAAGACTTGTGCTTGATGTAGTGCTGCTGCTACAACAAGTGCACCACAAATAAGCAGCAGCAGCAATAAAATTAAAATTTGGGCTGCTGTTATATGGTCGTTGGAGGTGCACCACAATGTAGTAGTATGTAGTCTTGATGGCCAGCATCCAGAATTAACAATGGCTTGATGGGTGCAGACATGCATACCATTCCAAAATTGTATGAGCACAAAAGAGGACAGATTATTTTAAGAAGACCAATAGCATCACCATCTACTGATATAACACGTGAAGTTCTACTCATATTGTATCAGCTTAACAATTAGTCATGCAAAGGATCCAAAAAAACTTGGAGTGAGTGAGATGTGGGAGCATATTTGAAGGTGATGGATTTGAATGAATTTCAAACTGCGGGTGGACTGTAGTTCATCAACAGTGACATTAACCAAATGAACATGACACCATAGCAGTATCAAAAATAGCACCAAGAAAAGTGCAAGCCCCCTCCCACTGCTTAGCTTGATTAGGCGCTTATTTAATGAGCTAAGAAATATGGGTTTAATTTAGTACAATACAAACTGCAGCTAGATCAAACCAGAAGATATAAACAGAGTAATACAATGATGCATATATAACAGGGCAGTTTCCATCTTCTAACAAACCCGGGTGAGGAGTTGGGTTACATGTTTTTCTGACCAAGCAGAAAACTTTTTTGCAAGCACAAACAAGCAGCAGCAGCAAGAATTAGGTGAAAATTTCCAAGGGAGCGGTAGAATTTGTTTCTTACAGGGCTGTAGGCTCTCGAGTCCCGGCTGACGCTGCAGTTGTCCCCTTCGATCCAGCAGTGGCCCTCCGGTATCTTCCGGACCTCCTCCTTCTCCGGGAGGCTGACCCAGTCGCCGGGCAGCCCAATCAGCCTCTTGATCGTCTTCCTCTGGTGGTCCACCGACGACCTGCACACACACACAAATACAGCAGCAACCATCAAGATTCAGTATCGAAAGCATCTGGAGTGGGTTAACGTTAAACGTATGCCGCGGGCACGAGCGCCGGGGCGGGTGGCGGGGTACCTGGAGGAAGGCGGGGAGGAGCGCGAACTTGTCGACGGGGCTGGCCACGGGCGCGGCCAGCGGGGAGGAGACGAGGAGAGCGGCGCCGAGGAGACGAGGACGACGGGGCGGCGGGGCGGCGGCGTCGGGAGAGGAGAGGGCGGCGTCGGGGCGTCGGGGCGGAGACGAGGACGACGGGGCGGCGGGGCAGCGGCGTCGGGAGAGGAGAGGGGAAGGGGATCAAGGGCGAGGGCGAGGGAGAGAGAGGGGATAGGTTTGGGCCGGGGATAGGCAAGGGCGAGGGCACAATACTAATGGCGCACCACCCCTCGGTGCGCCATAAGTACATCCATACTAATGGCGCACCTCACCCTGGTGCGCCATTAGTATTTTTTTTGATTTCTGCTCGAGCCAACAGGTTATCTTCCACCTGACCTAATCCACACCAAGTTCCCTCTACTAGCTCGACTGGTCAGCAGCCAGTTCTCACACCAGGAGGTCCTGGGTTCGATTCCCAGGCTCCACAATTTTTTTATGCATTTAAAATGTTGTTTGATATTTATTTGTGTTTAAATATGTTCAAACATGTTTAAATCATAACAGTAATATTTTTTTATAAGACAGTAATAATTATTTAAAAAATATCATCAAACAGTAATGCCGGTGGAGCGGGGGAGGGTGCGCGGGGTGCGGGGGCCGGTGGACCGGGGGGTGCTCGGCGGCGAGGGGGACCGGATCTGGCGAGGTGGGATAGCGATCGAGATGGAGGGGGATCGAGATCGAGTGTCCATGAAATTTAAAAATATTCATGATAGTTCAAAAAGTGCCCATGAAATACAATCGAGAAATGAAGGCTACGATTTATTTGTGTTTAAATATGTTCAAACTTGATATTTATTTGTGTTTAAATATGTTCAAACTTGATATTTATTTGTGTTTAAATATGTTCAAACTTGTTTAAATCATAACAGTAATATTTTTTTATAAGACAGTAATAATTATTTAAAAAATATCATCAAACAGTAATGCCGGTGGAGTGGGGGAGGGTGCGCGGGGTGCGGGGGCCGGTGGACCGGGGGGTGCTCGGCGGCGAGGGGGACCGGATCTGGCGAGGTGGGATAGCGATCGAGATGGAGGGGGATCGAGATCGAGTGTCCATGAAATTTAAAAATATTCATGATAGTTCAAAAAGTGCCCATGAAATACAATCGAGAAATGAAGGCTACGATTTAAATACAATCGATCTTAGCTAGCTATCTGTTCACAATCTTCTTGCCCTTCTTTTTCGCAAATGGAGTTCTTCTGTGGAACAGACGTCCTTTAGGTAGGGCGGTCCTGCTTCTTCTTGTGGTGTATGCTGCTACTTCATCATCGTCGTCATGTTCGATTCTCGGGTCGCCGTACTTGTCGAAGTCTTGCTCATTGGCTACTCCATCCATTCCGATGATCTTCCTTTTGCCTCTCCTCACGACAACACGACTGGGCTTTGACGGGTCGGTAATGAAGAAGCATTGGTCCACTTGGGAAGCCAGTACCCATGGCTCATTTTTCGCGGTGACGTTTGCGCCTGCGGTCTTGGATTTGGCTTCGGGTATAACCATGGTGGTGAAATACCGGTCTTCTTTTAGGACGCTCTTGGCCCATCTGACATGGAACATCGGGACCTTCTCTCCAGCGTAGCTCAGCTCCCAGATCTCCTCGATCCTTCTGTAGTATCTGTCCTTGTCGTTACCGGTGTAGGATTCCATCGTTACCCCGGAGTTTTGATAACCATCGCTCTTCATGTCCTTGGCCTCGGTGTAGAATGTGTAGCCGTTGATATCGTACGCCTCATAGGTCATCAGGTTGTGCTCGGCGCCCTGTGACAAGGCGAATATGAGTTGTTCTTCCGCGGAAGAATCCTCATGTAAAGGGTACGACAGAAGCTTCTGCTTGAACCAACGCGTGAAACATGAGTTGTGCTCTTTGAGTATATCTCCGTCCGTCCTCTGTTGGCCTCGGTCATTGTACGTCTTCTTAATAAAGGTTTTGTGCTCTACCACCCAAGGATCGACCACGTCTATGTGTTGTAGCGCGACTAGGTTTGCTCTTTCAAAGTCGGCGAATCAACCCTCGAAGTCGACATGCATTTCGCGGCGACCCTCACGGTGACCCCATCCAGCGAGCCTGCCGAGGTGCCTGTTGACGGGCAGACCAACGGGGTTCTCGATGCCTAGATAATTCGTGCAGTAGGAGATGCACTCTTCGGTCAGAAAGCCGCTGGCTATGCTTCCCTCTGGACGTGACATGTTGCGAACGTATCCTTTGATGACACCATTCATCCTTTCGAACGGCATCATGCTGTGCAGGAACGTCGGCCCGAGTTGGATGATATCGTCCACGATATGGACCAGCAGATGCACCATAACGTCGAAGAATGCGGGCGGGAAGTACATCTCAAGCTCGCATAGTATCACCACGATCTCTTCCTGTAGCCTTCTGAGTTGCCTCACGCCAACAGACTTCCGAGAGATGACGTCGAAAAAGTTGCATAGGCTAAATAGCGTTTCACGGACGTGCGCGTCCATGATCCCACGGATTGCAACTGGAAGTATCTGCGTCATCAGCACGTGACAGTCGTGAGACTTCATCCCGTTGAACTTCAGCTTCGCTAGGTCTAGGTATCTCTTTATCTTCCCCGCGTAACCGTAAGGAAGTTTTACTCCTACGAGGCAGGTGAAAAACTGCTCGATCTCCTCCTGACTTAGAGTGAAGCACGCGGGAGGGTAGTCATTTCCGGTCTTGTTGGCCTTTTTGCCTTTGCGATGACTTTTCGTGTCCTGCTTCGCCTCATCATCATCATCATCATCATCATCATATATAGCGTGAAGCTCCTGCCTGATGCCCATTGATTTCAAGTCTGCCCTTGCTTTCGGCCCATCTTTGGTCCTCTCTGGCATGTTGAGCAGGGTACCAAGCAGACTCTCGCACACGTTCTTCGTGATATGCATGACATCAAGGCTGTGAGGCACACGGTGGATCTTCCAGTACGGCAAGTCCCAGAAAACAGACCTCGTTTTCCATACCTTCAGCAGCGGCTCTGGCGCCTTTCGCTTCTTTCCCGGCTCTGGCGCCTTTTGCTTCTTTCTCGGCAGTGGGCAGTCTTTCCAATTTTTCAACAGCTCGTCTATTTCCTCGCCGCTCCTCGTACGCGGGCGTCCTCGGGGTTCGGTTTCACCATCGAATAGATCCTTGCGTTTTCTCCACGGGTCATCGTCGCGAAGCCACCTTCGATGTCCCATGAACACGGTTTTCGAAGACCCGGGATCTCTATCTAGCTGGCGATACATTGTGTCATCCATGCACCTGACGCATCCAGAAAATCCGTGGACCACCTGCCCCGCGACATATCCGTAACCGAGATAGTCGTGCACCGTCGTGAGCAGCGCGGCTCTCATAGGGAAATATTCTTTGTCTGCGGCGTCCCACGTATTGGCTGGCGTTTTCCACATCGTGTCAAGCTCCTCTTTCAGCAGCCCCAGATACAGATTGATGTTGTTCCCTGGTTGTTTCGGTCCTTCGATTAGCATACTCATGTGAATGTACTTCCTCTTCATGCACAACTAGGGGGGAAGGTTGTACATCCACACAAACACAGGCCAGGTGCTATGTGTGCTTCTCTGGCTGCCAAACGGATTGACTCCATCGGTGCTCGCGCCCAGCATGATGTTCCTTGGATCGTTCCCAAATTCTAGGTCTTCGAAGTTCAACGCTTGCCACTGGCTCGCATCCTTAGGGTGACTCAGCATCTTGTCTTTTTTATCTATCTCTGGATCATTTGCGTCATCTTCTTGCTTCTTCTCCTCCCTATCCGCGTGCCAACGCAGGAGCTTTGCTACCTTAGGGTCCGCGAAATACCGCTGCAGACGAGGAGTGATCGGAAAGTACCACACCACTTTTCGAGAAGCTTTCTTCCTCTTCTTGTATCGAGTGACGCCGCACACCGGACATATGGTAGAATCCGCGTGCTCGTCCCGATAAATGATGCAATTGTTCATGCACACATGGTATTTCACGTGCGGTAAATCCAGAGGACACACGATTTTCTTCGCCTCCTCCAAACTGGTCGGGCACTTGTTCCCCTTGGGAAGACATTCGTGCCAGAATGACATGTTCTCGTCGAAGCATGCATCGGTCATTTTGTGTTTTACCTTCATCTCCAGAGCCATGAGCGTTACTTTCAGGCGGGTATCCTCGGGCCTGCATCCTTCATACAATGGAGTAACCGCGTCTAACTCAAGTTGATCCATCTTGGCTTTCTCTCGGGCGGCAGCTCTTGCGTTATCCGTCTGCTTGAGAAGCAGCTCTTGAATATGAGGGTCCTGCACCCAGCCCATCGATGGTCCAGCGTCGTCTGCTCCGCCGGCATCATCATCTTCATGATCATGCCCGTCGTCTGCTCCGGCATCTTCCTCATCATCATGTCCTGCATCTTCTACATGATGACTGTGTACAGCATCACCGTCGTGATCATCTCCTGGGGATTCTTCGTCTTCTCGCCCGCCCGAGCCGCGGTGGTTGTCTTGCTGCCTTCCTCATTTCTTGCCCGGCCCCCATGGATAACTTCGTAGTCATCTTCATCACCTTGCCACCGATAGCCATCCATGAAACCACGCAAGAGCAGGTGGTCCTGCACCTGCCAGGATTCCGGGTCCGCAATAAGGCTCTTCAGCTTGCATCTTCGACACGGACATCTTATCTCCGTCTCGTTCTTTTGAAGCATCTCGGCCTTCGCGGACCTCAAAAACCTATTCACGATGCCTTCGGTCATCATGCGGACCACGGTCGCCTGCGGGGTAGAGCAAAACGATATTTTAGAACCAAGAAAAAATTTGGCATGACTTTCCCTAAAAATAGGACCAAAAAGAATGCTTAATGCCAAAATTCTCGCCGAAACGGAAATGAATCAACATTCCTGCAAAATATTGGCAACTATCGCATTTCAAATACCGGTACACCTCCAAACACAAACACATATGCAACACCACAAACATATGCAACACCACGAACATACATAGATCTAGCTAGGCCATAAAAAGTGCATGTGCACATTGTTGTAGGGAGAACAACATAAATATAGCTTCCCCCTTACTTACCTATGAAAACAAGGTAATTTAACCACTTAAATTGAATGAATCTATGGTGGAAATGAGGTGAAAAAGAGGAGGCACCCGAGACAAGGAGGAGGTGGAGAGAATGAAGTGGGGAGAAAGTGAGTGTGGGTAGGAGAGGCTGTCCAAAATATCTTGTTGCTGCCCACTTACTAATGGCGCACCAACTCTAAATGCGCCATTAGTAATCCAGGTTACTAATGGCGCACCTTCTGGTGGTGCGCCATTAGTATGTTTGGACAGGCGCACTAGTTAAAAAAAAATTTGATACTAATGGCGCACCCTGGGCCTGGTGCGCCATTACTAGTTACAACTAGTAATGGCGCACTGTGTCTGGATGCGCCATTAGTATGTTTGGACAGGCGCACTAGTTAAATTTTTTTTTGATACTAATGGCGCACCCTGGGACAGGTGCGCCATTACTAGTTACAACTAGTAATGGCGCACTGTGTCTGGATGCGCCATTAGTATGTTTGGACAGGCGCACTAGTTAAAATATTTTTTTGATACTAATGGCGCACCCTGGGCCAGGTGCGCCATTACTAGTTACAACTAGTAATGGCGCACTGTGTCTGGATGCGCCATTAGTATGTTTGGACAGGCGCACTAGTTAAATTTTTTTTTTGATACTAATGGCGCACCCTGCGCCTGGTGCGCCATTAGTAGTTTCAACTCTAATGGCGTATCAGAAGGTGGTGCGCCATTAGTATATACTAATGGCGCATACTAATGGCGCACCGCTTGTCTGGTGCGCCATTAGTGTCAATCCCATCTATAGCCCTTTTTCTAGTAGTGACGGATCAGTTCGTCCATTTGCTTCGGTCTGCTACAGTCGTCGCCGCTGGCGTTCAGGTTGTATTTTTCCAAATTATTCGTTTAGCATTATTGTACACATAATATTTTTTGTTGGCCTGTACTGCATCGTTTTGGCAGAGAAATTCTACCGACGTCGGTACCTGGCACCAGTCCGGCTAGCCTCTCCCTGTCACCTGCGCAGGACGACCTTCGCCGTGCCACGACGCCAACGCGCCATTGAGCTAGCCTCAGCACTCAGGCCATATTTACCAAAAAAAATTCGCATAAATTAATTATGCACCTTTTTTCCTTTTTTTTGGTTTGCACTATTTTACCTGTGCAGGCAATTGACTTAGATCGGGCCGCACTATCCTCTCGGCGTGGTGTCCTCGCCGTCCACCTCCGTCGACTGAATTGTGTCGTCGCCTTGGAGCGCTCCCTGTGTTGGCAACCCCACATCGTCGCTTCATCAACCTACTCGCCCGGAGATTCCAGTGTCACCCGGTGACCTGCTCGATCACCTCGGCTAGACTGGGGGTTTCAACTCTTCGGAGTGCCGAGCTCTTTGCTTGGCCACATCGGGATTGGGGGCTGAGACCTTGTCCCGCACCAAGCTCGGATTGCGTCATCAACACCGAGCACATTAACCAGCTAAGTCGCTTTCATGCTCAAAAACTTTAAGTTTTAAATTTTGTTCGGTTCGACCAAGCACTATACTTTTTTTTAGCAAAAAGTTGGTTGTGAAAAACATCCTTGTCCAAACTTTGTTTGTGACACACAAATTCAAATACCCCGTTTACTTGGGGGCTTCCTTTACGAAGCCTTTCCTCTTGCATATGATTATACTTGTACGGCTTCGTTCCTTGTTCGTTTATTATGCCACAATCTGCACCATGTTGACTTAAGCAATTTGCAAGCTGGGTTGCCTTGCTTCTGTGTTTACCCCTACGTTACCGATTGTTCGGCTAGGGAGTAAAGGGAGCACCTCTGCGATTGTCACGATCGGGTCACCCGAGCCGGACCTCAGACTGGGTGAAGCCGAAAGCGAGCGCTCTTATTGTTTTCAATTATGGTCGGCACACAACGGAACTCATGAGTACAGAAAACCTATTGCACAAAGTCTCATAGTAGCAATGAGCAACCGAAGAAAGGTATCGGTGGGGGTACTATTTTCTTCGAAGATGCTTCTTACACTTCGTTAGTAATATAGCATAAGTTCCCTGAGCGCGCTTTGTCTATTACAGCCTTATGGCCTGATTGCCTGGTTATCGGAAACACCGTTGATATTCTCGACAGGTGAAGTACATAACACTTTTCGGCCCTTGGCCGAAGAAGGAGAAACCGACGGTCGGTTAAGACGCGTTTAAAGTTCGGGTGAACACATATATGATATAAGTACTTCGACACATACCATCATTATACATAAAATTCTTTCACCCAAGTCACTCGGGGGCTCTTAAATTTATGTGAGCTGTTTTATAATAAGTGTTCTTCTTCTTAGTCGTTAAAAAGTCTTTTTTCTATCACTCCTTTTTTCGACGCGAGTGTGCGGTCAATAGCCGGGGAGCCTAATTTCTCTCTCAAAGCCGCTAAAGTTTGCTAAACTAGCCTAACGATAAGTACTCCGCCTTCGGGATAGGAGGTTGAAGCCGCAGGCCGACCCGCTTGAAGTCTTGAGATAGGATGTGTCATGTTAAAGCACGACAGAAGCACAATTTTTTAAGACTAATTTTCTGATTGGCACCGAACAATTGATCTAGTTCGGACGTCGAGATTTTCCTGACGTTTTTTGGTTTTCCAATCCTGCGGCACTTTTCAACTATTTGTGTGTTTTCCGCATGAGTCTCGCAGTGCAGCGCCGGACACCTTTAGAGATTCGGCAAAAAATCTTGGATATTGCTATATATGCATCAGTCTCGAATTGTGTCTTCGGTCAATAGTTGGGTTGCCCAGCTCCTGTGCTTGCCTCCTACGTTCCGCTTTGTTCGGCTAGGCGTGCAAAGGGAGAACCACTGCGATTGTGCTTCCAGCTCGCATGGTTAAGCACCTCAGTGGAGAAAGCCGAAAACTGACTGTCACAATAAGCGTAAACTGGCCAGCAGTCCGATGACTGTATTAAATGACGGGCCGTTCATAACATTGGCCGAAGTGTTTACGGCTTGACCTCGGCTGTCGCCGAACACTAACTGGGGGGCTACTTGCTGGCCTCCCAACTTTAACCTCCTATGACTAAGTGAAAGTTATAAAGACCGCATATCTGATTGCCTCGTTTCCGCTAAACACAACCGCCTTCGGGCATCGAGACGTCGGCTAAGGGTTGTTTTGTTATTTTGGAAACACCCTGCGTAGCATCTACAAGGGGGTAGAGGCCGACGATGGGCCACTTTCAGATTATAAACGGTCGCAACGGAAGTGAAAATTTGGGTTCATTTAGACCACAGAGTTTGGAAGCTTTCCCCGAACTAAATCCTCAGTATTTTCCTCCCACATCGATCAGAGCTGAGGTTTCATGATCATGCTTAGCATGACAACCCAAAGAAAGGAACCGATAGCGGGACTATTTTCTTTGGACGATGTTTCTTATGTTAAACAATAATATGTCTCTCTGCGTACCTTTGTTTATAAAACCGTATGGCCGGATTGCCTTGTTTGCCGTAAATCTTTGCCCTCATAAAGGCTTTATAAAGTAGGACAAACACTCCTCGGCAGCTGCCTGAGGAGGTTGAAGACGATGGTTGGTAAACAAAGTTTTGTACAATGCGGATCCAAGCATTAATGATGTAAAGTACTTGGATACATAGAGTCATTACACATAATTTGTGATTTTACTGTGGATATCGATCCTTAATTCGGCCTCCCGTGCCCGCATTAAGGCTCGGGGGCTACTAGGCTTCGGGCTTATTATTTACAAATATTAAAAGGGCACATCGATCCCCTGATCTGGTGTTGCCACCCGACCAGTGTCTCGGGGGCTACTGCATTGACAATCTAATGCAGAAAATTTAAAGCGCAATGTAGTTTTCGAGGAGATTATTATCCTCAAGTTGGTCGGCCGCACCCAACCTGAGTCTCGAGGACTTTGCACACCGCGTTTCTATTCCTAAGTATGCTGCCGAGCTGGGAATTGATCCTCAGGCTAATTTTATGAATCGACCTGAGTCTCAGGGGCTACCAGGGTCAGCGGTTTGATTTTTTTCCTTCAGGTGCATCCCGGATATTAGGCCAACACGCACCTTGAGGGCTACTGGCTATACATCTCGGCAGAGATCACATTGCATAATTCGGAATTAAATTCATAAAAATCAGCCCATGGCCAAGGTGGTGCACCACCTCGGATACAGTCTGGCATTGGTGCTCAAGTACAATAGACACCCCGGAAGCATTCCGGCATAAAGCTCGGACGCCACTGGCTGGCTCCGTAGAGGGCACTTCCGGCATTAAGCTCTGTTAGACTCCTTCAACTTTTTTGAACCAAGGTGATCTATGACACCTCGAATATAGTCCGGCGTTGGAACTTGGACATAGTCCGGCATTGGAGCTCGGATACAGTCCAGCGTTGGAGCTTGGACATAGTCCGGCGTTGGACCTCGGATACATTCCGGCGTTGGAGCTCGGGGGCGGTCCGGCGTTGGTGCTCGGCTGCTAAAGATACCTCGAATGCTGTCTAGCGTTGGAGCTCGGACGCAAGAGGACGTTGCCGCTCGGGAAGAACTTCAAACCCGAGGTATGGCATAAAAGTAACAAGGCATTGATAAAGGCCGGAAACTTAAAGGGGCTCCTCGGATACCCGACGTGTAAACTCTTCGGAGTCACCTCGGCGATCCTCAAGATCAAAGACGAGAAGATTTGTTGAACCAGTTTTAAAGACCAATGATTGAAGGTGAAGAATAGTTCGGAAGAATCAAGGAGCGTCCCCAACTTGAAGACCGGTTCAGGGGGCTACTGACGGTGTCCTGGACTAGGGGGTACTCACCACGTCGTCTCCCGATTAGTTGGATTGGGCCGAGGACCCCCACGGTCGTATACTCATGGGCCAGTTCGGACAACCCCTGCCGCATACAAGCAAGACTCCGCAAAGACTCGGCGCCCAAGACAAGGAATCTTCTAAACCCTAGGGCTCCGGTGTCTTATATAAACCGAGGCCAGGCTAGTCAATAGACAATCTCATATTCATTACTACAATCCCATGGTAGATACATGTACTCTGTACTACACCCATATGAATACAATCAAAAGCAGCATGTAGGGTATTATCTCATCAGTAGAGCCCGAAGCTGGGTAAAACCCCGTGTCCATGTTACCATCGCTCCAAGACGCCTAGCTTAGGACCCCTACCACGAGATATGCCGGATATTGAACCGACAGGTACCTCTCCGGCGAGCCCCCCTCCCTGCTTCGGCGACCCCCCACCCCCTGAAAATCGACTGACCGAAAAGTCGATTCTGTCGACTGAAGTGTAGCTAAATCGGAGTAGCATCGCAAGCAAGAGCAAGAGCGAGAGCAGCAGCGCGTGCAAGAGCAAGAGCAAGAGCAGACAAGGCAGGGGACCGAGAGCAAGAGCAGAGCAGCAGCACGAGCGAGAGCTAAAGCAGCAGCAGCGCGAGCGAGAGCTAAAGCAGCAGCAGCTCCTACTGATGTGGACGTCACCGCCGAGGGAGCGACGTCATGGACGAAATGGCCGGCAACGCCGCCGTGTATAGAGCCATGCCGTGTCGGCTTGGGACCGAGCGCCGGCAGCACCGTGAGATCGAATCAAGAAGAAAATGCGGTGATTAGTGTACAACCTCTTTGGTGGCGCCGATTAGGCCACAGCTTCATCCGAGGAAACGGTGATGATGATGCTCTTCCGGTGGTGCAGGTGAAGACGACGGTTTGCGAATGGAGGTGGCGCAAAAGATGAGGGGAACGTCGGGGCAGCTCCTTGGAGGTGGAGGACGGGGTGGCTAAACCGGCGGGATGACCAGATCGACGACGGATCCTCATCCAGTACGGTGGATGAGGGACGTCGAGGTGTTGCTGTGGACGACGTCGTCGGGGAAGAGGCTCCCGCTGGGTGGCGGACGGAGGAGGGTGTGGGGCTTCGTGGGTTTTCCCAGCCTCGGTGCATGAATGGGTGGGCGAATGGGATGGGAGTGGGGAACCATGGCTTAGGGACGCGCTTGTCCGAATTGTGGGGTAAGTTACGAAAGTACCCCCACTGATTCGAGGCGGTTATTTTGGTTTAGGGGTATCACGGGCATTTCGCGTGTCGGGATTTCACAGGAGGTGGGAGTTTTCACGCGCGTTGTAATTTTGGAATAGCAAGGCGCGGGTTGAGATGGAGGGAGTTGTCGGAGCACAACGAGACAAAGATTTATCTTAAATATTTCGGGGTAACAAGGCGCGGGTTGAAGAGGCGGGAGTTTTGCAGCACGATAGACAGAGACGCTAGCTTGAAATTTCGGCATAACAAGGCGCAGCTTGAAATTTCGGGAGAACACGCTTAACGTGTACCCAAAAAAAGACAATTTAGACTAGTATGATATACTACGTACCATTTGTTTAACACGCACAACACACACACATACACCATTTAGACTAGTAAAGTACATGTTGATGTCTACTACACAACCTTCTTCTTGTAGACGTTGTTGGGCCTCCAAGTGCAGAGGTTTGTAGGACAGTAGAAAATTTCCCTCAAGTGGATGACCTAAGGTTTATCAATCCGTGGAGGCGTAGGATGAAGATGGTCTCTCTCAAGCAACCCAGCAACCAAATAACAAAGAGTCTCTTTTGTCCCCAACACACCCAATACAATGGTAAATTGTATAGGTGCACTAGTTTGGCAAAGAGATGGTGATACAAGTGCAATATGGATGGTAGATATAGGTTTTTTGTAATTTGAAAATATAAAAACAGCAAGGTAACTAATGATAAAAGTGAGCACAAACGGTATTGCAATAGTAGGAAACAAGGCCTAGGGTTCATACTTTCACTAGTGCAAGTTTTCTCAACAATAATAACATAACTGGATCATATAACTATCCCTCAACATGCAACAAAGAGTCACTCCAAAGTCACTAATAGCGGAGAACAAACGAAGAGATTATTGTAAGGTACGAAACCACCTCAAAGTTATCCTTTCTGATCGATCTATTCAAGAGTCCGTAGTAAAATAACACGAAGCTATTCTTTCCGTTCGATCTATCATAGAGTTTGTACTAGAATAACACCTTAAGACACAAATCAACCAAAACCCTAATGTCACCTAGATACTCCAGTGTCACCTCAAGTATCCGTGGGTATGATTATACGATATGCATCACACAATCTCAGATTCATCTATTCAAACCAACACAAAGTACTTCAAAGAGTGCCCCAAAGTTTCTACCGGAGAGTCAAGACAAAAACGTGTGCCAACCCCTATGCATAAGTTCACAAGGTGAACCCTCAAGTTGATCACCAAAACATACATCAAGTAGATCACGTGAATATCAAATTGTCACCAAAGATAAGCACGGCAATACATACATCAAGTGTTCTCAAATCCTTAAAGACTCAATCTGACAAGACAACTTCAAAGGGAAAAATCAATCTATTACAAGAGAGTAGAGGGGGAGAAACATCATAAGATCCAACTATAATAGCAAAGCTCGCAATACATCAAGATCGTATCACCTCAAGAACACAAGAGAGAGAGATCAAACACATAGCTACTAGTACATACCCTCAGCCCCGAGGGTGAACTACTCCCTCCTCGTCATGGAGAGCGCCGGGATGATGAAGATGGCCACCGGTGAGGGATCCCCCCTACGGCAGGGTGCCGGAACGGGCTCCCGATTGGTTTTTGGTGGCTACAGAGGCTTGCGGCGGCGGAACTCCCGATCTATTGTTCTCCTCGATGTTTTTAGGCTATATGGACTTATATAGGTGAAAGAAGTCAGTCAGGGGAGCTACGAGGGGCCCACGAGGGTGGGGGGCGCGCCCAGGGGGGAGGGCGTGCCTCCCTGCCTCGTGGACACCTCGAAGCTTCCCTTGCGTGCACTCCAAGTCCCGTGGATTGCTTCCGTTCCAAAAATAACTTTCCCGAAGGTTTCATTCCGTTTGGACTCCGTTTGATATTCCTTTTCTTCGGAACACTGAAATAGGCAAGAAAATAGCAATTTCCGCTGGGCCTTCGGTTAATAGGTTAGTCCCAAAAATAATATAAAAGTGTATAATAAAGCCCATAAACATCCAAAACAGATAATATAATAGCATGAATGCTTCATAAATTATAGATACGTTGGAGACGTATCAGCATCCCCAAGCTTAATTCATGCTCATCTTTGAGTAGGTAAATGATAAAAGAAAGAATTTATGAAGTGTGAATGCTAGCAGGTGCATAAGTTTGATCAATGATAATTTCAATCACCTTTTCTAGCATGATTATATGTCATAACAGTAGTTCATCTCATAAAACTTCTCACGATCAAGTAACAAGCTATCACATGTTAAAGCATAGGCCATAAACTTTCTTGAAAACTAGCAAACTTCATTCTCAGTCATCAATCAATTGCAATTCATCTTATTTTCAGGAAGGGTCTATGTCAGAGCTTTGATTTAGCAAATCCCACATACTCAACTATCATATAGTCTTCCATTATTGCTACCACTCAAAGCATATTTTTAGAACAAATAGCATCGATCAAACACAGAGAAAGATAGGGGCTTAATGTTTCGCCACCCAACTTACTTATCATCTAGATAATTGTCAACAATAATAATTCATGATCAAATATATTTGAATGGCCATATATGCTTAGATCTTTCCCCAACACAATATGCTATGCAACTAAAGAGTAGGTAGGAATGAGAAGGAATACTACACTCTTGCATAAAAGTAAAAGATAGGCCCTTCGCAGAGGGAAGCAGGGATTTGCAGAGGTGCCAGAGCTCGTTTTTGAAATAGAGATAAATAATTTTGAGAGGTATGCTTTCATTGTCAACATAACAACCAAGAGTTCCCAATATCTTCCATACTACATACATTATAGGCGGTTCCCAAACAGAATGGTAAAGTTTTTACTCCCCCTCCACCAACAATCATCAATCCATGGCTTGCCCGAAACAACGGGTGCCTCCAACTAACATCAATCCTGGAGGAGTTTTGTTTGCAATTATTTTTTGATTTGATTTTGATCTTTTGATCTTGGGACTGGGAATCCCGGTTACCAGCCATTTCTCTCGTGAATGATGAGCGGAGTCCACTCATCGTGAGAATAACCCACCTAGCATGGAAGATACTGACAACCCCTAGTCGCTACATGAGCTATTCGGGCATACAAAACAGATTATTATTTGAAGGTTTAGGGTTTAGCACATGCAAATTTACTTGGAACAGCAGGTAAATACCGCATATAGGTAGGTATGGTGGACACTCATGGAAGAAACTTGGTTCAAGGGATATGGATGCACAAGCAGTATTCCCGCTTAGTACAGATATTTTGGCTAGCAAAGGATTCTGAAAAGCAAGCACCACATGTTGGAGGATCTATAACAATATAACTTCTATACAAATATACCCAAGCATAACTCATTACGTTGTCTTCCTTGTCCAATTTCAACTAATTTGCTCAGGTTTGAAAATAATTAATGGGGCTCACAATCATAGAAGATGTCTAAGATAGTATATTTATATGTGAAATGTCTCTTCCTTCAATATTCTTTCATGAATTGTTCAAGTGACCAATACAATGTTTGCTAACCTTCAATAAATTTACCACCTCTACTTCTTAGATGAAGTCATTACTCCCCATGGGATAAGCGAATGAAACATATATAATTTCAGATTTATGACATTCAACACATTCAACCATTTACTCATAAGATATAAGTGAAGCACACGAGTAAATGGCAAACTACTCCAAAAAGGTATAAGTGAAGATCAATGAGTAGTTAAATAATTATGTAACTATGTGAAGACTCTCTCTCATTTAAGAATTTCAGATCTTGGTATTTTATTCAAACAGCAAGCAAAGCAAGATAAAATGACATTGCAAGGATAGCACAACTCATGTGAAGAAGCAAAAACTTAGGCTCAAACAATACTAACCGATAGTTGTTGAAGAAGAAAGGTGGGATGCCTAACGGGGCATCCCCAAGCTTAGATGCTTGAGACTTCTTGAAATATAATCTTGGGGTGCCTTGGGCATCCCCAAGCTTGAACTTTTTTGTCTCCTTAGTTCCTCTCTTATCATGGTTCCTCTATTTCTCAAAAACTTCATCCACACAAAACTCAACAAGAACTCGTGAGATAAGTTAGTATAAACCAATGCAAAACCTTATCATTTTCTACTGTAACAAATTACTAAAATTATTATTCAACATTGCATACTAAATGCCTCTGCATATTTAATAGTCCTATCCTCAAATAGAATCATTAAACAAGCAAACATATGCAAACAATGCAAACATAACAGCAATCTGCCAAAATAGTACAGTCTGTAAATAATGGAAGATTCATCATACTTCCCTAACTCCAAAAATTATGAGAAAAATACTACACTGTAGAAGATTTATCAGAGCTCAAAATGCAATAAGTTTCAATATTTTATCATTTTCTTACTTTTCTAGGGAATTTTTGCAACAACGGTAAACTTTCTATTTGAAACAACATGTATACTTGCAAAATAAGCATGGTAAAGGCTATCCTTGACATTTTTATTGAAAATAAAGATGCAAAACATTATTCTAAATAATAGCAAGCAAATACTAACAAAAGAAAATGACGCTCGAAGCAAAACACATATCATGTGGTGAATAAAAATATAGCTCCAAGTAAAGTTACCGATGAACGAAGAAGAAAGAGGGGATGCCACACTACAAAAAAAATACACTTCCGTGATGATACGTGTTTGTCACAGTAAGTCACGTTTTCTGTCATGCATGTACATCCATGAAAAATTTATGACAGAATCAAGATAGTCATACCTGTGCTGTCGTAGAAGTGTTCCATGACATTACCAAAATTAGCATCACGGAAGTGTCGACTTCCATGACGATAAATCGCGCGTCACAGAAGTGCTTTCGTCAAGGGTGACCGACACGTGGCATCCAACGTAACGGAACGCCGTTAAGCTATCGGGTCAAGTTTTGGATCCGATAACCCGTTAACAGCCCCGACCAATGGGATTTTCCACGTGTAAAATCATCATTGGCTGGAGGAGACACGTGTCAGGTCCGCGTTGGCACAGGTGTCACTCATCCAATGGGCGAGACGTGCCTATGATATGTTGACACGTGGACCGGCCCATCAAGTTTAAATGGGCCGGCCCAACTAAAGGCCCACAAGATTTTGCAGACCATAATGGCCGGCCCAGCTAAAGGCCCACAAAATTTAGCGGACCATAATGGGCCGGCCCAGCTAAAGGCCCAAACGATTTTGCAGACCACAATGGGCCGGCCTAGCTAAAGGCCCACAAGATTTTGCGGACCACAATGGGTCGGCCCAGCTAAAGGCCACAAGATTCTGCAGACCATAATGGGCTGGCCCAGCTAAAGGCCCCCAAGATTCTGCAGACCATAATGGGCTGGCCCAGCTAAAGGCCCAACAGTCTCTATCAAATCGGCCCGTCAACGGCCTGTCCTAAACTTGTCATCAACGCGGCCCATGGTCACTTCTGGCCCGTTAACAGTCCGCTAAGTAATTCGGCCGAATTACGGCCCGGTGTATTTCCGGCCTGTTAAAGGTCCTACTTCATTTGGGCCCATTTACAGGCCATCAAAACTTTCGGCCCATAAACGACCGTGAAGGATTTGGGTCATATTAGGCCATGTCTGACATTCGGCCTGTTAGAGGCCCACTATAGATTTGGGCCACTATCGGCCTGTTGTCATTTCCGGCCTATTAACGTCGGACGAAAACCATGGGCCATATGTGGCCCAACGTCATATCGGGCCCATTAACGTCCCATATAAAAATGATGATAATCTAGTCTGACCGAAGTTCCGGCCTGTTAAAGGCCCGTGTATTAGGTCGGCGCATTTATGGCCCGTCCAAATTTCGGCCTGTCAAAGATCCGCATCGTAAATGGGCCACCATTTCGGCCTGCTAAGACCAGCGGGTTATTTGGCACAACTAGGGCCCAATCTCACTTTTGGTCTATTAAAGGCCCATGTTTTTTATGGGCTCGAGATATTTACACCTGTAAACGGCCTATTTTTACTGAGGGCCCAAATTATGTTTAGGCCTGTTAAAGGCCCACTATGGGCACATGCCTACCAGAAAAATATGAATGCTTATGCTGATTTAGGCCCAGATATTTTTAGTGGGCTACATGCCAATTCCGGCCCGTCATCGTTTTTAGCCCAATTGGAATGGGCCCGACGAGTGTTGGCATGTTGGGCTCCTACGAAGCTTTCGGCCGAATACATTACTAAGATAAACCTACACTATACAAAAATAGCGTCGTAATTACTGCAGCCTGTGGCAGCATCATAAATGTTGTATCACAACAAAATAAATTGCAACCATACAACAAAAGGCCTGTTGGCATAAAGTTTACAGTCCTTCCAGATAAAAGCACCATCAGATGTATAGAAGCACAAATCATTTGACCTGAGTGCTAGTGTTTCAGGCTGTAGAATCTGATGGAGCAGCACGATCTCCACCTTTTTTCCGCCATTGCTCTTGAACAACGAAGCAAATGCCTGATAGTCTGGTTTCAAAACCATTCATATCTTGACGACATTTGTCAACCACTATTCTTGTTTCCGAAACGACGTCCATTAGGGATTGGACTTGTGTCTGGAGCACAGATATATCACTCTGTCTAGCAGGAAGATTTTTTTCAGTAGGCGATTTGGACGACGTTACCTTGACAACCAACCCAGAATTACGCAAGAAGGTGCTTTTTGCACTGTTAGTGGAGAGATACTGACGCACTGCAGCAAGAGGTGACATTGTGCCTGTGGTAGCCTCATCACCTTCAGGTGGTTGTGGCTGTTCAATCATTTGTTCCATAGCTTCCTGAAAGTTTGAACTTGTAGATTAGTGTACCAGATAAGTTACTAATGAGACAAAAACAAACAAAGTAGGTTAAACGTTTATACATAACTTATTTTGGTGAACTACTGTAATACATTAGCATGTATTGTAGTGCCAACTACATAATAAAATCACTTTCCGAACATATGTCCATGTAGCATGCCTACTGTATTGTCTATTTCCTCACATTCATTGACATCTAAGGATAAAGAGACATGGTTTAAAGTAGGATGAACATAGTATGACATCATTCATATCATGGGCAAACAGATAGAAAACAAACAGGCTATTTTATCATTGTGTGCGCACGTGAACATAACAACTAGATTACAGATCAAGACCAAAAGAATATCCTTCATCTCTTTTAAACCATGTAAGGTGAAATGATACGTTAAGACAACTGTGTATAAAAGTGAATAGAGTAACTGACATTGGCTGCAAACCATGTAGTTAAATGAACACATCACAGTACCAATCAGTTCAAGGCAGGAGGAGTAAGGACTTACAACAGCGGCTTGAACTGGTGTGCTCATGCCCTTCATCTTGCTGGTGTGGCAATCCTTGAAGATTTGCACTGCATTCGGTTCAGGTTCTTTTTGGTCCGCACGGGCTTTCCTCTGTATTTGGAACAAGTCAATATAGATACGATAATATAGCACAAAAAAGAAGAAGGAAGTAGCAGCTATTTACAAGAGCCTCGCAGTGTGCAATATAGCTACGAGATCCTGTTGTCTGTTGGAATTTCACTTTAGAACGGTTGGTTTTGTTCTTCAAACAGTTAGCCTAGAAGAAGATACACTTGTAAGGCACATACATAAATACAAGTTCAATATGTGGTCTGATCAAATACATATAGCCTACCTGATACTTTGGATCAGACCAGTGTTTAACGAGGGCTGTCCAGTCTTCATCTGTAATATATTCCACTGGAGATGTTTGGGCGATTTCATTGTTAGCCTTGCCTTCAAAGTGAGATTATCTAAGATGGTACCGATACTGTCGCAGAGCAGACTGAAAAACATGAGTGCATGCTTGTTTAGTTGCATCATCTTTCGGATCCAACTTGAACCTCATCTGTTGAAAAAAGAATGTGAGTCTTATTAGGAGGAAGCTAGAAAGTATGGGACAGAGCAAGACAATATTACTAATTGCGATGAATAACACTTACGGATAAATGGTCAAGGAAGGTGTTAAACTGGGTATTGTCTTTCTCATTCCTGTACTGGATCCACATTGGGAGGATACGTGCGTGACATCTAACGGCAACGGCTGCCTCTGATACTAACTTGGCTGACTCTGTAGCATCACGTGGCCTTTTTAAACCTGCCTCAAAATGGATCTCCATTCTTCCTCCTTTAGATTTTGTTAATCTGTCAAGCATTATCCCTGATGTCTGTTTCTGCTTGCGCCGTGGTGCTAGTTCAACAACGAATATGGAAAGTGTTAGTGTACATCAAACTGTGAGGGTACATATAAAGGAGCATGCAACTGCAACTTGACTCGGTCAGGCACCGTCTTGGTGTTGATGCTCACACTATAGGAAACAGCTACTTTGCCGTCTGCCAAGGCGGACGGCAAAGGCTCGAAAGGCGGACGGCAAAGACCTTTGCCGTCAGCCGCGGACGGCAAAAGGCTCCGGCAAAGAAGGCTACGGTAAACAGCTGCTTTGCCGTCTGCTTCCTGGCGGCGGACGGCAAAGGCTCTTTGCCGTCTGCGGCGGACGGCAAAGAGGGCGGACGGCAATAATTGCGCTGTCAGTCCGTTAAGTGGCTAACGGCAGACCTTTGCCGTCCGCCGCTGACGGCAAAATTTCTCTGGTCTTTGCCGTCCGCCACGGATGGCAAAGTGCAGGTTCTTTGCCGTCTGCCACAGATGGCAAAGTCTTTGCCGTCTGCCACTGTAGGCAAACTGACCAAATGGGTCAGCTCCCAGGAAGCACAGTTGGCTGCCACGTGGCTTCTTTGCCGTCCGCGGCAGACGGCAAAGAGCTCTTTGCCGTCGGTGGCAGACGGCAAAGAGCCTGCATATTGGCTGTTTTTTCTGTTTTTTATTAAATCCCACAATTTGCACAGAAAATATATATGACATATATAGATATATTTCCATATCACATATCCAGCACATAAGTTTCATCTCACATATCACATATCACATCAGTTTCATCCATACACATTGTTCATACATAAGCAAGTTCCATCCATACACATTGTTCCATCCATATATATATTACAATGCAAAGTTTCATCAAGATAGCAAGTTCCATCATAGCAAGCTAGATACAATGCAAAGTTTCATCAAAGGAAAAGCAAGCACTCCATCATAGCAAGCTAGCTTCCATGAAGTGAATGAAATCTGCAAAATGGTGAATAAGAAAGTTAGAAATAGGTGACTAGAACAAGAAGAAGACTAGAACAAGAAGTATAAACTGGATCATTTATAAGCTAACCTAGGAGCTACTCAGGTAAATTGGGTCATTTTAGAGCTAACTTGGATAAACTGGATCATTTATAAGCTAACCTAGGTAAGATGGGTCATTTTGGAGCTAACCTAGGTGAAATGGGTCATTTTGGAGCTAACCTAGGTGAAATGGGTCATTTTAAAGCTAACGTAGGTAAAATGGATCATTTAGGAGCTAATCTATGTAAAATGGGTCATTTTAGAGCTAATTTAGTTGAACTGGATCTTTTTGAGCTAACTTAGGTGAAATGGATCATTTAAGAGCTAATTTAGGTGAAATGGATCGTTTTTAGCTCACTTAGGTCAAATGGATCGTTTATGAGCTAAATTAGTTGAAATGGATCGTTTATGAGATAACCTAGGTAAGATGGGTCATTTTGGAGTTAACCTAGGTGAAATGGGCCATTTTAAAGCTAACGTAGGTAAAATGGATCATTTAGGAGCTAATCTAGGTAAAATGGGTCATTATTGAGCTAACTTGGATGAACTGCATCATTTATAAGCTAACCTAGGGAAAATGGGTCATTTGGAGGAAAATAAGCTAACTCTAGGTCATTATGGAAAGCATATTGGAGGAAATAAAGCTAAGTCTAGGTCTTTATGCATTTGTTAAGCAAAACACTAGAGAAACTTACCGTGATCAGGGAGGTGTAGGAGCGGGGTGGCTAGTGCCGCTACCTGGAGAAGGATCGTGCGATGCGTTTCTGGAGTTAAGCTGCACCAAAGATCATTTCCAATGTCTCGTTAGCATTACGACACTCAAATGCTAAGACTACCAAGTAATGTCCATTCAAACTAAACTCACCGTGCTCCCAGGAGCAATCACTGGCATCGGCGGAGCGGGCTGACTGGACTTCTCGCACACAGACTGCACATTTGGTTTTCAGAACAGAGTCATACTAGTTAGTAATGAGACTCAAATGTTAAGACTAGCAAGTAATCTGCAGAAGTAACTTACCACAAGGAGCTCGTACATGGCCCTTGCCTGCATGTCATTCCGTGCCCTCTCCTCCTCCATCATCTTTCTCATCCTCTCCTCCATCTCCCGCTGCCTCTCCGCCGCCTCCGCCAGAAGTTTCTCCGTTCTATCTCTCTCAGTCTGTATAGCAGCCTGCAACACCACTCACATGACCATTTGTAATCATTGATGGAAGCGCACACAATGTAATGGAGAAAGATAACTGAGTACGTATCACTAACCTTGATGGCGAGTTGCACTGGCCGTTCACGAGGCCTTATCTCAGGAGCGGAGCTCGACTGGCGTGCCTTGATCTCCGGGAGAGTGCTAGGACAACGGATAAGTCCATCTCCAATGGCTATGGAGCCATGGGACCTCCCGCCACCAGATATCATCACCAGCTCTGGATCAATGGGACCCTGGCTCGGGTTAAAGTCCTCCGCTTTCCTCGCCTTCCCCTCATCTCTATATCTCACGAGCTTGTTGTGGGAGGAGATGTTGGTGAAGTTGTTTGCATCATCGAGGTCAGACTGAGAGAAAGCCTTGACTTTCTTGAAAGAGCCAGTGTGGGCCATGGCATACAGGTCGTACACCTCTGGCACCTTATCCGCCTTATTGTAGCGTGCCTGAAAGAGAGAAACAATGAAAATTAGTAATTAAAGGGCTCAAGCTAGCATGATGAATGAATTGCATGAATCATGAAGCAAACCACATACCCAGTTGCGCCCGAACTGATATAAGTTGGAGCTGCCTTGATGGTGTGGCACACCTTCCATTTGGGCACGTTTGTCCTTGGCCTGGTTGTGGAGGGCTAGCCATTCTTGTGAGCACCACTCATCGACCAACACCTCCCAACAATCCATCCGATCCGCACACCATCTCGGAGGCGCCTAAGTTAGCAAATAGAAACTTGGGCGCTACGGCTAAGAATTACTAAATGAAGGAACTTAAGTAGAAGGCCTTAAGAATTACCTTCATGTACTGCTCCTTACTCAGGAACTTATCGCGGCACGCCGGCTTGGTCTTCTTGATACCACGCAAGGCGTAGTAGTCTCGAACAGCCTGCACCCGAGCCTCGTGCCATAAGTTCTGGAGTAGGCGCTTGCAGACGTTCTGGATAACATTTGCGCTGTCCTCCTCGTATCCCTCCTCACACCTGTAGAATGTCTGCAATCAAATGAGACAATATTGATTAGTACAATTAATAACTAGCTAGTTGAAGATTTTGAAATGTGTAAAGGAGAAATTACCCAGAACGTCCTGATCACCATGTCTGCCCTCGTGTCGCACACGACACCGTCGATAATGACATCCGGCGGGGCCGGGGCAGCCACGTAGTGCTCCCAGCTCAACCCAAGCTCTGGAAGCCGACCCTCACCAGGCAACGTGACAAACCCCGGGAAGTTTTGCCGGCAAAGAACTCCAAGGACGGAGTTGGTCCGACGGACACTATGATGGTGGTCCCAACCCCTGCAGCATGACAAGGCCAACGCATTAGTTATTTGAAGAAACGTGAATGCAGAAGGTACAAAAATATTAAATGCACTTACGTACCTCTCCCCATCAGGGAAGATCAACCACCTCTGCTCGCGGGTCGCCGGCACGGACGGGAGCCGTGTAGCACCACGCTGGTAGACGGTGCCACCCTCCTCCTCAAGATCAGTCGGCTCCCCGCCATCATCAGCATGGCCACTCGGCTCCTCGGGCTGATCCGGCCAGGTACCCCATCCGGACGTGTGCTCCTCCAGGGTCTCGTGGGCCGAACTCTCGTGGGCCGAAGGCCAGTCGACCCGAGGCTCGTGGGCCCAAGACCCGTGGACCGGAGGCTCGTGGACCGGAGTCCGTGTAGCCTCCTCCTCGGACGAGTCCACCCTAGCAGTCACGTGCTCGGGTGAAACAGCTGGGGGTGGCGGCGAGGAAGGCGCCGTAGCAGTCACCCTACCTCCTCTCCCGCGACCACGTGCCCCACCTCCTCTCTTCCTACCTCGTCCCCTGCTGGGCACCGCGGTCGACGAAGAAGGGCCCGGCGGTGTGGACATACTGTCCAGCAACGCTCGGCGGAGAGGTACGTCTGGAATCGAAGACCTCAGACCACGCGCCGACGAAGAAGGGGCCTTGGCGCTCTCCCGACCAGCGCCCACCATCTTTCAACACCTGCCATGACAAACAGTAAACGAAGTTAGTACAACATAAAAAAAAGACCGACATGAATAATAATATGTGTATCACTTAAGTGTATCATCATCAAGTACAACATTAAAAAATTTAATACCTGACACTACTAATAATCTCGATCAGTATCATCAATAAATGCATAATCATCATCATCACTATAATCAATGACGGGCTCATTGGGTTCAGTGGCATCAACATGTGCAAGGCCACCTTGACGTAATCGGTCAAGCAATGACAGGTCATCCGCAGCAGTAACCTCTTCTTGTTCCGGCTCTTCTTGTTCCTCCTCTGGGGTGATGTCGGATTCACTGTCGCTGTCTACTTCAATGTTTTGGGGTGAAGTATAGCGGTTCTTGAAACGCTTTTTGGAAAGACGTGTCTCTTGGAAGAATTCTCCTTCATATGTGTCTGGGTTAATGTGAGGTTCATAATCCTCTTCCTTTGGGGGAGATAGTCTAGCACGTGGCGGCACTTCATAAACGACATCCCAACCTTTCAGATTTGGATTAGTTTGGCAGGCCCACGGTAGATAGAATACTTGGGTCGCCTGTTGAGCCGTAATATAGACACCAGGAACATCTAAATGGGTGCTTTGGTTGATTTCAACTGGCCCTATATGTTCATGAGTCCTTCTAGTCTCCTTCGGCTGAAACCAATAACATTTGAAGACTACGACATTCGGTGGGTTTTCACCATAGAATAGAAGTTCATAAATTGCTTCAACTCTCCCATAATACTCGGTACCTCCTTCGCCGATAGCAGATACACAACAATTTGTAGACTTTCGGTCGGCCATAGATAGCTCTTTGCCATAGGTACGAAAGCGATACCCGTTGATGTCGTATTTGTCAAATGAACGGACCTTATAGTCAAAACCATTAGCGACTTGTCTCAATTCGGCGTCCATAGACTCTGAATTAGCCTACAAGTTTAAAATGAAAGGATTGTTGCATTACGCACAAATTAGCGAATGAAACCGGGATAGCCACCTACAAAATAGCCTACAAGTCTAATAGAAATTACCGTTTGTTTGAACCAAGAGATGAAACCGGGATAGCCGCCTCCTTGCTTTGCGAGAAGCTCATACTCTTCGACAGAATCCTTTTGGATCACCGCTCCATACGAGAATAAGGCGACGTATCGACTGTATGAAATATCCGGGAATAAGAGCAGTTCAAAGGAAATAGAAGTTGCGAAACTATGTACCGAGAACTTACTCGATGTACGGCCGCACTTCTATCAGGTTGTTGAAGATATACAACGAAATGGTCCGCCATTGTTCGTTATCCAAAGATACTGGATTTGAAAGACTGGCTGGTGCGAGATTCCCTTTGAATAGGCTGAGGTTGGATCCACCCTTTTTAGGGTCGTCAGCATTGTACTGAGGCTTCGGATTATGCAAATGACGATTTTTGGCTTCGTAGTGTGCTGTCACGAAGTTTGCCGCCTCCTCAGTGATGAATGCCTCAGCCATCGATGCTTCAATTCTACGTTTATTTTTACATTTTTGTCGAAGCGTCTTCTGCATCCTCTCAGTTGGGTAGCACCAACGATTTTGCACGGGCCCCCCCAATCTTGCCTCGGTTGGGAGATGGAAAATCAAATGTTGCATTGGATTAAAGAAGCCCGGTGGAAAGATCTTCTCTAACTTGCAGATCAACTCCGGCGCCAACTCTTCCATTTCTTCTAGCATGCCAGGCGATAGTTCTTTCGCACAAGGAACACGGAAGAAATAGCTGAGTTCTGCCAGTACTAGCCATTCATCCTCAGGGATGAAGCCACGCAACATCACCGGCATTACCCGCTCAATCCATATGTGCCAATCATGACTCTTGAGACCAAATATCTTCAATTTATCAAGACTGGCTCCCCTCTGTAGATTCGCTGCATACCCATCGGGGAACATCAACTGCATTTTCACCCACAAGATAATTTCCCTCATAGCTGGCCTTCCAAGATTGAACCATGCCTTTGGCTTCGTCCAGTTCTGCTTTCCTTTCGGTTCTTTCATCTTTTGTAACGGCCTATCACATAGCGCCTCCAGATCGACTCTAGCCTTAGTATTATCCTTTGACTTCCCATCTATGCCGAACAATGTACCAAAAAGTGCCTCGGCGATATTCTTCTCAGTGTGCATCACGTCGATGTTGTGTGGGCAAAGGAGGTCTTTGAAGTAAGGCAGATCCCATAAGCATGTTTTGTGAGTCCAGGCGTGCTTAGAATTATCCCCCTTGAAGTACCCTGGACGCTCTGGATCTGGCTCGAGAGCGTTCAACTGATCCAGGGTCTGTTGGCCTGTCAATGCATGTGGTGCAGAGTTTTTGACAACTCTACCTCTGATGAAGTTCTTCTTGTCTTTCCTGAACTTATGGCGAGGATTCAGGAACTGTCTATGTATGTCGAAGCAAGAAAACTTGCGACCGGCCTGAAGCCAACGAAACTCAAGAGCTCCCTTGCATGTCGGGCACGGGAACCTTCGATGCACACACCAGCCAACGAATAGCGCATACGCCGGCAAGTCATGCGTCGAGTACATGTACGAGACACGCATTATGAAGTTCCGTTTGCTATAGGCATCGTATGTCTTGAACCCATTATCCCAGGCTTCTTGCAATTCGTCCTTAAGCGGTTGCATGTACACATTCATATTTTTCCCCGGATAGTTTGGCCCTGGAATTATCAACGTCAGGAAAATGTTCTTTCTTTGCATAATCTGTCCGGGGGGGAGATTGAGTGGAAAGACAAATACGGGCCAACAACTGTATTGGGCTGCCGTCATACCAAACACACTGAACCCATCCATGCTGATGCCGACTCGAGGATGCCTCGGATCTGCCGCTTTGTCACCATGTAATTCATCAAACTTTTTCCACGCAACACCATCCGATGTGTGTACAATCATCAGATTCCCATCTGCATCTAGTTCGGTTCTTTTGCCCGTTTTGTGCCATGTCATCTGTCTGGCCGTCTCTTCGACCATGAAAAGACGTTGAAGTCTTGGTACGATTGGCATATACCGAAGAACACTAACGGGGATTTTAGTCTGTGTCTTCTCATCCATACCGTTGTCTACCACAACATACCTGGAAGACTTGCAAATGGGACAATAGTTCAAGTCCGCATAGTCAAGCCTAAACAAGACACATCCTTTCTCACAGGCATGTATCTTATCATAGGGCATCTTCAGTGCACGGAGGATTTTATCCGACTGGTATAGGTTTGCAGGCATTACATGGCCTTTGGGTAGAAAGCGTCCAAATACTGTCATCATTGCATCGTAGCATTCTCTGCCCAAGTTGAACTGAGCCTTCAGAGCCATTACTTATGAGATGGCATCCAACTGACAAAGCTCAGTGTGCTCATGGAGCGGACGTTTTGAAGACTCCAACATTTCATTGAAGGCCTTTGCAGATTCCTCCATCTCCTCGTCCGAATCCCGAGCATCATCAAAGTCTTGCACCATGTTTTCCATCCCGGTACCATGCTCGTCGGTGCGACGACGATCCACCTCAGCTCGGTCACGTTGGGCAGACTCACCATGAAATGTCCACACCGTATAATCGGGCGTAAAACCACTCTTCTGCAGGTGTTTGCCCATTTCAGCCTCTGTCCTCTTTTCCCAATTGCCGCACCGTAAACAGGGGCACCGGGTTTTCCTCTGGCCATTTGCAAAGGCGGCTCGCACAAAACCCTTGGTTTTTGTGAACCATTCAGTGCTCCATTTGTTCTGACCAGTGTGACCGGTGTACATCCACGCACGATCACTCATCTTGACTTTCAGAGCTACTAGACACACAACAAATATATATATATATAATTCACCATGTATGTATTCATCAGTTGATCTACTTTGTCAATTTTATTACGTCCATGCAACCTACACTCTAATAGGTAATGATAGGTCCTAATCCCACCCGAGTATGTTTAGATTGGGTTCATTTTCCCATGCTATGCCCCGGATCCTACGCAAAATTTCGGCAGCACCTCCCCGCTGTTCTCCTGATACACGTCTCTGCAATAAACAGAGAGGATGTGTACCCGGAGAACAACAGGGGAGGCACTGACGAAATTTATGCGTCGGATCCGGAGCAAAGCATATGGGAAAACGAACCCAATCTAAACATACTCGGGCTGTCCATGGATAGCGTTGGACAATTCGAAAGAATCAAGGTTATAAATATGCAAATGCATGCATATTTATAACTATGACGCTTTCGAACGGGAGACACATATTGGTTACGCATACTGATTATTCAAGACACATATATATCTAGCTATCAAGTTTCATCGGAATAGATCAAATAATTAATGGGGGAGGAGGACATGTCATTTGTGCTCACCCACGAACGAAGGGGCAGAGCTCGTCAAACGCACGGCGAGGTCGTCGAACACCAAACCTCGCAGAGATGAAACAACTGCACATTTAAAACTACCCGATCAACACAATTATATATGATGTTTTTCATAACAAAATCGAAAGATATATGACCTAACTAATAATTCACAAATATATGACCCCGTCGGCTTCTGGAAGGCCAAAGAACACCTTTTCGGGAGGTGTCGGGGGTCGGGGTGTCGTGTCGGTCTCGGGGTGCCGTGTCGGGGTCGGGGTCTCGGGGTCGGGGTGTCGTGTCGGTCTCGGGGTGCCGGGTCGGGGTCGGGGTGCCGTGTCGGTGTCGGGGTCGAGGTGTCGGGGTCGGTGTCGGGGTCGGGGTCGGGGTCGGGGTCTCGGTGTCGGGGTGTCGGGGGTGTCGTGTCGGGGGTCGGGGTGTCGTGTCGGTGTCGGGGTGCCGTGTCGGTGTCGGGGTGCCGTGTCGGGGTCGGGGTGCTGTTTCGGGGTCGGGGGGTCGGGGTGTCGTGTCGGGGTCAGGGGGTTAGGGGGTCGGGGGGTCGGGGTGTCGTGTCGGGGTCAGGGGGTTAGGGGGTCGGGTGTCGGGGTGGAGTCGGGGTCGGGTGTCGGGGTGTGGTGTCGGGGTTGGGGGGTCAGGGGGTCACGGGGTCTTCTCATTCTTCTACTACTTGTACTTCTTCTCATTCTTCTACTTCTTCTCATCCCCCGTCTTCTTCTTCTTCTTCTTCTTCTTCTTCTTCTTCTTTCTCCTCCTCCTCCTCCTCCTCCTCCTCCTCCTCCTCCTCCTCTTCTTCTTCTTCTTCTTCTTCTTCTTCTTCTTCTTCTTCTTCTTCTTCTTCTTCTTCTTCTTCTTCTTCTTCTTCTTCTTCTTCTTCTTCTTCTTCTTCTTCTTCTTCTTCTTCTTCTTCTTCTTCTTCTTCTTCTTCTTTCTCCTCCTCCTCCTCCTCCTCTTCCTCCTCTTCTTCTTCTTCTTCTTCTTCTTCTTCTTCTTCTTCTTCTTCTTCTTCTTCTTCTTCTTCTTCTTCTTCTTCTTCTTCTTCTTCTTCTTCTTCTTCTTCTTCTTGTTCTTCTTCTTTCTCCTCCTCCTCCTCCTCCTCCTCCTCCTCCTCTTCTTCTTCTTCTTCTTCTTCTTCCCCCTTCTACTTAACCTAAACCTAAACTAAAAACCTAAACTAATTAAAACTAAACTATTTAAACTAATTAAACTAAATAACCTAAACTAATTAATTCTAAACTGAAAAAACTTAAACTAAAAAACCTTATCTAAACAGAAAAGAAAAACAAAAAAACAGAAAAAATGGGAGGGGCTCACTGTGGGGGGCGGCGACGGGTCGGGGAGGGGCCGGCGACGGGGGGCCGGGGCGGGGCGGTGGAGGAGGCGGGGCGGCGGGGGCCCGGCCGGCGGGGGGCCGGGGCGGCGGGGGGCCGGGGCGGGGCGGTGGAGGAGGCGGGGCGGCAGGGGCCCGGGCGGCGGGGGACCGGGGCGGCGGGGGGGGCGGGGCGGCGGGGGGCTGGGGCGGGGCGGTGGAGGAGGCGGCCTCGGGCGGCGGGGGGCCGGGGCGGCTGTGGGCCGGGGCGGCGGTGGGGCGCGGGGCGGCGGTGGGCCGGGGCGGGGGGGGGGGGGCGACGGGGCGGTCGGGCGGCGGGGAGCCGGGGCGGTGGGGCGACGGGGAGGCGGCGCGCGGCGGGCGGCGGCGGCGGCGGCGGGGTGGGAGGAGAGGCGAGGAGGAAGTGAGTAACGGGCGGGGGGGGGGGTACCTGCCGTTAGTCAAGTGCCCTCTTTGCCGTCCGCCAGCCTTTGCCGTCCGCCTTTTTGCCTCTTTGCCGTCTGCTAGCGGACGGCAAAGAGGTGGGCCGTTAAGATTTTTTCAAACGAGCGGGGGGTGGGGGCCACCTCACTCTTTGCCGTCTGCCAGCGGACGACAAAGATTCTTTGCCGTCTGCTGGCAGACGGCAAAGAGCTGGCAGATGGCAAAGAGCTTCTTTGCCATCAGCCTTTTCTTTGCCGTCTGCTTTTGGGTAGCTGATGGCAAAGAGCTTCTTTGCCGTCAGCTAGCAGACGGCAAAGATCTGGCAGATGGCAAATTAGCTGATTCCAGTAGTGTCATGAGGTTCATCTGATCTTGCCATGTCCTGTTGTGTCAGTAGTGCTTCGGAAGTAGTGTTAGGTGTGAAGGCAGCTTGGGAACTGGCCAGTTCCGGAGCAAACGAATGAGTAACTGGTTGAGATGCTGGTACAGTTGAAGCGGATGCTGCAGCTGGTGGAGCAGGTGATACTGTGTTTGTAGATTTAGCCGGTGGACTTGGACCTTCTACTGCACTATAAGTACCAGCAGAATCTCGATGGCAGAACCTTTTCCGTTTCACCCGACGAGTAACAGCACTCCCTACTATATTATTTTCCTTGCTCTTTTTTGAATTTGCCATGTCAAGCTGTACCCACAACACAAAAGAATAAAATCACTCTTCAGAACTCATTGATGCATGATACAGACAAGCAATACTTTGATGTAAGACAACCGTATGAGGATGGAATATGTAAGAAAAATAGGACGACATGACATATTCACAGCTACGATGTGCAAACTAAGCAGAAGGATTTTCAAGAAAATAGAAGTAATGCAAGCTAGACACCATATGAAAGATGCAACCAATATTACTCTGCCAAGTTAAAAGTGTCTTGTCATAAGTGGCAATTCGAAAAATTAGAAGCAGTACAACGTAGAAATCAATGCAAGATGCAACCACTATCAAACTGCCATGTTAAAAGCGTCCAATCATGAGTGACTGATGCGGGATACACAACAGTAGTACTTTGATGTAAGAACATGGTATGATAGATAGATGCAGTGTATTCTAGACACAGAAAGCCATGCCATATGCACATATATAACGTATAAACTCAGCAGGTGCAATTTATTCAAAATAGAAGAAATACAGGCTAGACAACATATGCAACATGAAACCAATTATCACACTGTCAACTTAGAGCAAGCACCTGCGATGGTGGAGTACGGGAGATGAACTCATCATGTAGACTTGGGACTTCAACTTCATTAGCAGTAGCAGTGGCAAATCTAGAGAGTCTCTGTTTGCGTCCGTGCGTAGGACCACCAACATCCCCTAACTTACTCTTTTCCTTCCTATTTTCTGATATTGCCTTATGAAGTCAAAACCACAAGAAGATGAATAAAATTAGCTCTGCATAACTGGTTGATGCATGATATGGACGAACACTACTTTGATGTAAGGCAAGCGCAGGATAGGAGGATGGAATATATACAAAAAAAGACAACATTTCTTATTCACACGTACGATAGGAGGATGGAATATGTATGAAAAAACAGTAAGCGGAAGGCATTTCAACAAAATTAGAAGAAATGAAAGCTAGGCACCATATGAACACGCAACCAATATCACTCTATTAGGTAAAAAGTGTCTCGTCGTATGTGCCATTTCAGGAAATTAGAAGCAGTACAAGCTAGAAGACAATGTAAGATGCAACCTACATCACAGTCCCAAGTTAAATGTGTCTTATGGGTAAGTGATCGTTGCAGGTCTAAGTTGTAAGCTACGCAGATGCAATTCAACACAATCAGAAGCAATACAAACTAGGCATCATACGAAAAACGCAACCACATATAACAGTTCCAAGTAAGAGCAAGCACCTGTGATGGTGGTGTAGGGGAGATGTGCTCATCATGTACACGTATGTTCTAGAAATAGGAACACGTGTCATATTCACAGGAATTATGTGTAAAGTAAGCAGATGCAATTCAAGTTAGAAGCAATACAAGCTAGACATCATCCGCAACATGCAACCACATATAATAGTGTCAAGTTAGAGCAAGCACCTGTGATGGTGGAGTAGGGGAGATGTGCTCATCATCTACACAGCTACGTTGACTGTCCAGCCTTGTGTTGTCTTGCGAATCTTGTTGGGAGGATGGCGGAGTAGAATCTATAGAGACCCCCTGTTTGAGTTGCTCCGAAGGACCACCATCATCCACTGCCGGACTAATTTCCTTCAGCTGTAATGATTTTGCATTGTGAAGTCAAACCGATAAGAAAAAGGAATAAAATTTGCTCTTCAGAACTCAGTCATGCATGATACTGACGAACACTACCCGGATGAAAGGAAAACACATGATGCAAGGATGGAATATGTATGAAAAATAGGATGGTGTGACATATTCACACCTATGATGTGGTAACTAAGTAGAAGGCATTTCAACAAATTAGAAGCACTACAAGATAGACACCATATGAAAGATGCAACCAATATCACTCTGCCAAGTTCAAACTGTATGGCGTTTCAAAAAATTAGAAGCAGTACATGCTAGAAATCATATGCAAGACACAACCAATGTCACAGTGGCGACTTAAAGGTGCCTTATCATAAGTGACTGATGCGGGATATGCGAGAATAGTAGTCTGATGTAGAAACAGGAACACATGTCATATTCACAGGCATTATGTGTAAAGTAAGCAGATGCAATTCAACAAAGTTAGAAGCAATACAAGCTAGACATCATACGCAACATGCAACCACATATAATAGTGCCAAGTTAGAGCAAGCACATGTGATGGTGGAGTAGGGGAGATGTGCTCATCATCTACACAGCTACGTTGACTGTCTAGCCTTGCGTTGTCTTGCGAATCTTGTTGGGAGGATGGCGGAGTTGAATCTGTAGAGAACCTCCGTTTCAGTTGCTCGGAAGGACCACCATCATCCAATGCCTTGCCAATTTCCTTCAGCTTTATTGATTTTGCATTGTGAGGTCATACCGACAAGAAAAAGGAATATAATTCACTCTTCACAACTCATTCATGCATGATACCGATGAACACTACTCTGATGAAAGGCAAAGTCATGATACGAGGATGGAATATGTACGAAAAAATGGACGGCTTGACATATTCACACCTATGATGTGGTAACTAAGCAGAAGGCACTTCAACAAATTAGAAACACTGCAAGACACCATATGGAAGGTGCAATCAATATCACTCTGCCAAGTTAAAACTGTCTCGTCATAGGTGGCGTTCATCAAACTAGAAGCAATACATGCTAGAAATCATATTCAAGACGCAAAACAATATCACACTGCCAACTTAAAGGTGTCCCATCATAAGTGACTGATGCAGGATACACAAGAAGAGTAGTTTCATGTAAGAACATGGTGTGATAGACATATATAGTATGTACCAAAAACAGGAAAGCGTGTCATATTCACATGTATCATGTGTAAGCTAAGCAGATGCACTTTACACTAATTAGGAGCAATACGAGCTAGACACCATATGCAACATGCAACCAGATATCACACTGCCAAGTTAGAGCAAGCACCTTGGATGGTGGAGTAGGGGAGCGGAGACTTGGACCTTGTAATGCACTATCAGTACAAGGAGAATCGGTACAGATGCTCCGTTTACGTTGCTGCAGAGGACCACCATCATCGCCTTCCTTACTCTTTTCCTTCCTCTTTCCTGATTTTGCCTTGTCAAGTCAAACCCACAAGAAAAAGGAATAAAATTTGCTCTTCAGAACTCATTGATGCATGATACTGACGAACACTACTTTCATGTAAGGCAGCCACATGATAGGAGGACGGAATATGTATAAAAACAGGACGGCGTGACATATTGACATGTATGATGTATAAAGTGTAAACTAAGCACAAGGTGCTTGAACTTGTTAGAATCGATGCAAGCTAGAAACCATATGAAAGATGAAACCAATATCACTCTGCTAAATTAAAAGGGTGCCCTAACAAATGTATTTGACCAAATTAGAAGCAATACATGGCAACAGGCTAGAAATAATATGCAATATGCAACGAATAAAGGTGACTCATCGTAAGTGATTGATGCGGGATACAGAAGAGAGGTAGTTTCATGTAAGAACAAGGTTAACACATAGATGTAGTGTGTACCAAAAATAGGAAGGCATGTCATATTCACAGGTATAGTGTGTAAACTAAGCAGATGCAATTTACCCTAATTAGAAGCATTACAATCTAGACACCGTATGCAACATGCAACCACATATCACACTGCGAAGTTAGAGCAAGCACCTGTGATGGTGGTGTAGGGGAAGTGCGGTCTTCAGGTACAGAGCTACGTTCAATATCTTCATTTAGGCTTGTTGTTTCTTGAGAATCATGTGGAGAGGATGAAATTGCATTCTTTATAAGAGTATTGCGTCTCATATTAACCCACGTGCATGACTGTCTCATCATATGTGATAGATGCAGGATACACAAGAACAGTAGTTTGATGTAAGAACATGGTGTGATAGGCAGATGTAGTATGTACCAAAAACAGGAAGGCGTGTCATATTCACATGTATAATGTGTAAGCTAAGGAGATGCAATTTAACAAATTAGGAGCATTGATGAGGGATACACAAGAAAAGTAGTTTGATGTAAGAACATGGTTAATAGAAAGACGTAGTATGTACCAAAAACAAGAAGGCATGTCATATTCACAGGTATAATGTGTTAACTAAGCATTACAAGGTAGACACCATATGCAACATGCAACCACATATCACACTGCCAAGTAAGAGCAAGCACCTGCGATGGTGGTGTGGGGGAATTGCGGTGATCAACTAGAGAGCTGCGTTGACTATCTTCATTTAGCCTTGCTGTTTCTTGAGAATCATGTGGGGAGGATGACACTGCACTCTTTAAACGAGTAGGGCGTCTCACAGTAGCCCACTCGGGTGACTGTCTCATCATAAGTGCTTGACGAGGGATACAAAAGAGCATTAGTTTGATGTACGAACATGGTTAATTGACATATGTAGTATGTATCAAAAATAGGAAGGCATGTCATTATCAAAGGTATAATGTGTAAAGTAAGCAGATGCAATTTAACCAAATTGGAAGCAATACAAGCTAGACACCATATGCAACATGCAACCACATATGACAGCCCGAAGTTAAAGGAAGCACCTAGGATGGTTGTGTGTGGCAATTGAGATCATCAACTGCAGAGCTACGTTTATTGTCTCCAACTGCTAACACTGCACCCATTAGAGCGCTGAAACGCTTAGTGCTTATCTTCGAATTACACTGGAGCGACTTCTGTCTTTTCTTTTCTGCATTCATCAACACTGCGTCAGAGTCTGAAACACCCATGCATAACAAACAATAGTGTGAGTATGGGTGAAGTGTGTGCACAATTACTACAGTGTAAAGGTAGCAGATAGCAGGTCGGTGAGAAATAAATGACGGGAGACATATGATAGCTCTACAACATGCATGGCACACTAAATTACTACAGGATTCTATGAAAATAACAGTCGACTGAAAGCCAATAGGTCAGTCCATTTTTCCTGCACCGTCCGATGTACAAAGAACGGGCAGATCGCCTTCATCTACCTCCAGCCAGTCAGTGTTGACGATCTTCCTCGAAACGCCAGCGACCACCGGCCCAGTATTCCTCCCCTGCTTGCGCCCTTCCCTCGACCTCACCGCACCGCCGTGCTTGGCATAGCCCCCGGCCATCCATTCAAGCCCCGCCGACCTCCAGATCGGGCGCAAGGAGCTCCTGCGCCCCACACCCCTATGATAGACACCGATGCGCCGCTTCCCCGGGGAACAGGCGGACTAGGTGCTCCACGCGCCTAAGCGGATGCTGCTTCTTTTAATTGCGGTTCGACTGACCCTGAATTGAAATCCAGGCGGGCTACTGACCTCTAGCAAAGGTGAAATAGTAAAAGGGAGGAAACCTTGTGCATTTAGTATCACGAAGAAGATGCAGTAAGAAGCGCTCAACTAGTTTCTTTCATGGGATGTATACGGTGTGAGCGGAGACGTAAGATTTGCACGAATAAGGGAAGAGGAGTACCTCTTTCTGCTAGCAGTGCTGTGTCCTCCTTCTGTTTTTCCGACGATCTTCTTGTTGTTCGCCGGAAACCAGAAGTTGTGGAGGACGGTGCAGCCTTGGACGAACCCATGGCCAAGTTGTTGAGTGTGGTGCGGTGGCCGTCTGTCGGCGGCGGGGAAGCAGATACGAGGCGGTGAACGACGGCGTAGCAGGAACAGCTCCGGTGCGGTGGACGGTTGCGACAGTGGAGCCGCAGCAGTGAGGCGCAGGACGGCGTGGTCGGAGTGGTTCTGGTAAAGCGCACATCGGCGTTGGCGTCGTGGAGGCAGCTCTGCCTCGGCTTCAGCTGCTAAGTCCTTGAGGGCGTTGCGGTTGCGGTTGTGTTGTACGGCGACGTCGGGGTACTGGCTTCGGCGTGATGGAGGAGGGCGGCGGTGGACTGGCCGCTATGGGGTGGAGGACGGAGGAGGCTGGGATTTCGCGGCTGGTGGAGAGGGCGTTTTCACGCCCATGGAGTATGAATGGGGAAACGGAGGGAGGCGGGGAACTAAGGGGGAACAATGTTTCGGTTTGAGACGCGCTTGTTTGAAATTTGGGGAAAGTTACAAACTTTGCCCCCATCTAAAATTTCGGACATATTGCGGGTTGGGGGTAGGACAGTCATGTCAGGTGTCCCAAATGTGGGCGGGATAGATTTCGGCCGAGCGCATGGGTGTTTAGGCGCCCACGGCATACGAATGCTTCTCGGAGGCGGTTGAGACTGGCGTCTTGGTGAAGTTACAAACCTACCCCGGTTTAGACCTTTGGACATCGGGCCGATAGGCTACACGGGCCAGAGTCAGGACAGTAATTTCCTACCACCAAACATTAGGCTCGCGCGGTTTCGGGTGACCAGAGGCCTATTTGGCGCTTCGTTCAATATTTGGGAGCAGAAGCATTAACGTTTTCGGTTCTCTTGAATTGAACTTTCAGGATTTGTCAAACTTCACAAATCTTTAGTCTTGAAAATCCTAAAGCTACGATTATTTTGGAATGGAGGGGGTACATTTGAATATACATTGTACACGAGTATATATTAAAAAATATGCAACTTACCTCAGTTCATGCATGGTTCCAGATATAATCTCCTTGGTTGCAAAAAAAAAGTTAGATATGCGTATGAATATATATAGCATGTTCAAACTCACAACAAAGATTGATGCCCCCTTTTACATCTGAATTACAAATGCCATTATCTCGGGTTCAAATAGATGAATGCACTTCCTATGAATTCGAATCTTCGAAACCCCCTTTATGTTGAATTCGACATGTATTCTATTTCGTAGCTAGCAATTTGGAATGTATCCATGCAAGTGACAAATGTATAAAGTGCTTCACACTAACAACATGGAGTGCACTAATTAATGTTTATATATGAATTGCAAAAGCATCCATTGCCTGTATTTCAAACCGCTCTCACTCTATGGATCGATAATATGAAATAAACACATGCACATGCTAGAATTCAGTAGAGTATGGGTGTCTGATAGACCGATTTTCGTCCATACACAATTTGCAAAATTCATGATCTCATCCAAAAATAATAATGCCATTTATATTTTAATTTAATGCGTAGAACCGCCTTTTACACGTAGATGCACTATGCCTCGCCCCGTTCTCACAAACGCGTTATATATCTCTCTATCTAACGCATAAGTGCACACACTTTATATGCATCGGCATTTCTCTTTCACACATGCTCACAATCTCTCTCAGGGTGTCGGGGTGTCTCACGCACATGCTCTCTCTGTTTCTCTCTCTTTTTCTGACTACTATGTACCACTCTTTTCACTAATCTCAGTTGGAAAACACTATTTCTCTCACATGCATATATACACACGCACGGTCTCTACTAGCCCTCTATACGCACATATATGTGCCTATGTGTCTCCCGCACGCACATTATCTTTAGGCCGCTCTCGCACACATTGCCCCCCCCGACACACCTCTCTCTTAGTAGTTGGCAGATATAATTTCATCATATCATTCGGTAGGATATCCCTAGTTGTTAGGCTGGATGGTAATACAAGGCAAAGTTTTACCCTAGTTCGGATCGGACCCTTGTAGTTGAAGAAAGAGCCTACTCCTGGTACTGTATATTAGTGATAGGGGTGTGTACAAAGTACACGTGAATACCAGGCATTGTGCGTGTGTGTATACTATCGACGAACTAGCCCCCAAGCTTCTATAACATACTAAGGGCCCAGGGTTACAAAACATATATAGTCGGCTTATCACCAGTGCGGATAGAGTCCTCCGCAACTCTGGTAGCTTCGTGTTGTACGCCGAGTCATCCACATGGGTCTTCGTATAACACGTCTTGGTCCAACCTATATGTGGCACAGGATGGAACCGACCCATGAGTCTTCATGTTGACCCACCACAACTAGAAATGATGTGCCCACCAAACCACACACGCAATCGGCAACTAAGAAAATAAGCATATACAATAGTACAATGGTATCTAGCTCACGATACTTCTCCATATTTTGTTGATGATACTGACGGACTTTGCATTTGATGCGTGCTCCGTATTTTGTTGACGACACTTACGGTCATTGTATTTGAAGCGAAAGCACGATATGGTCACTGGACTTTAGAATAAGCTCATCACGGTCACCACATACATTTTGTCGTGCTAACCAACATGTGGTTGGATGGTTAGAGGACAGTGGTTTCTCGAGCCCACCAAGGTTAAAGTCGCGGTGCTCGCATTTATCTTGTGTTAATTTCCGTATTTTCCGGCGATGTACGTTCAGTGGGAGGAGACGTTCCACTCGACTACGAGGCACCTATGGTGACTTCGTAAAATCTCAAGATCATATATGCTGGCCCACTCTCTCGAAGGTGCTCATAGGGGTAGGGTTCGCGTGTGTGCGCTTATAGCGGTGAGTGCTTGCGCGTATATCTGAGCCCTTGCGTCTGTACCGTGTTAAACAAATACATGTCATGATTATACGGTCACTGGCTCACCCGTACAACTCCGTATTTTGTTGATGACACAATCAATTGACCAGTCAAACGTTCCACGCGGCGCAACTAGTGTTGCACCATCGGGGCGCGTAACCATGGGGCCCACCTGTCAGCCCGTATATGAAATAAAGAAATGGTAGTTTGAGTCTGTACCGTGTTAATAAAATAGGAGTACATTTTAGGGTGATCATACGGTCACTCGCTCACCATACAGCTCCGTAATTTGTTGATAACACGATCAATTGACCAGTCAAACGGTCCATATTCAGCAGCGCACATTACCATAGGGCCTACCCGTCGGCGCATATATGAAGGACATAAATGGTAATAAATTAGTGGTCGGTGGGTATTCGAAGTCGTGAGACCTCTGGTTGGCAGTCACCGGCAGTTGGGGGGCGTTCATTGGGCGGTGGGGTGGGGATCGCCGAGAAAAAGCTCGGCGGGGGAGGGGGGAGGGGGGGCTAGAGGGATGGCCGGTGCGGTGGCAGACAGGCGGTGGGGAGTGGTTTCGGGGAGGGTGGGCTAGCGTGTCGGCGGGGCTGGCGGTTCGGCTGGTGGTGGCTGGCGGCTCAGGGGGTGTGGAGTTTGATGATAAACTGGAGGCCCTTGATTTCGTATCCAACGGCTGGAAAATCTAATGACCAGAGATGAAAAAGTAAGTCGACTAACGTGTAGCCTCACCCCGCACATACACATGCACGCACGCAAGACACGCACGCATGCAGGCGTGCAACACTGACACGTACACATAACGTACACACGCACACATGCTGGCGTGCAACACTGACACGTACACACGCACTCACGAACACACGCACGTACGCACCCATGCATGCAACACTGAAACATACCCTTGCACGCACGCAACACTCGCACGCCTACATGCACACAACACACAACGCAAGGGCTAGAGGGATGGCCGGTGCGGCGGCGGACCGGCGGTGGGGAGTGGTTTCTGGGAGGGCGGGCCGGCGTGGCGGCGGGGGCTGGCGGTTCGGCCGGTGGTGGCTGGCGGCTCAGGGGGGGTGGAGTTTGATGATAAACGTGAGGCCCTTGATTTCGTATCCAAGGGCTGGAAAATCTAATGACCAGAGATGAAAAAGTCAGCTGACTGACGTGTAGCCTCACCTCGCACGTACACATGCACGCACGCAAGACACGCACGCATGCAGGCGTGCAACACTGACACGTACACATAACGTACACACGCACGTATGCTGGCGTGCAACACTGACACGTACACATGCACTCACGAACACACGCACGTACGCACCCATGCATGCAACACTGAAACGTACCCTTGCACGCACGCAACACTCGCACGCCTGCATGCACACAGCACATGACGCAAGACACACGCTCAACCTATACGTGCATGCACCCTTTGTTAAGGACATGGATTGTTACGGGTATTAATCAATCTTATCTGTGATAAGCAGAACATTGATGTTTGCAGCGGTCTTTATGAATCACAACGTATCGAACGGGCTATCAACATAGTAGGCTTATCTACATGAAAAAGATGACATCACACTCAATGAACAATCATCGGTTTATGAAATGCCCGCTTCTGACCGCCCTGGCCCACCGAAGGTTCCTCTGCTGTGCGCTGCCTGCGTTGGTTCACTGACATGTAGGCCATGCACACAAAAAGCCCACACGTCAGTGGAAGCACGGTGCGGTGTCCTAGGTCAGAGTCGAGGGCGCCACTCGCTGCACACGCCCGGCTGAACACGCCTCCGTGCCGCATTCAAATGCCTCCATGAAACCCGCCCGTGTGAAAGCCGAGAAACCCACTCTGGACACACGTCCGTTCATGACCGGGCCGGCGTTAAACGCAACGCCGGCCGAGCTCCTCCCGTCCGCCGTCTATTTAATCTCCTATTTAAACGAGGCCAAACGCCGGCCAAGAATCGCACACCTCCGCCGCTCCCCTATCTCCTCCACCATTTTGTCCACTCTTACAATGGCTTATGAAGAGTAGTTATTCCGCATCCAAGCCGGCTGGGTAGCCCGCTGGATACGAGCTATGCAGCTCGCTGATCCACCTCCCTCCCCTCGCCCGACGGAGCCAGTTGCCGCCCCAAGCCGGCGCGCGGTTCAGCAACTCGCCGCTCCAGGCCAGCTCGACGAGGAGCAGCGCACGGGCGTCGTTGCTGCCGTCCACGCCGCCGCCTTGTACCGCGTCTCCCGTTTCTGTGGCCGAGACTCCCATGCCGGCGGCCGCGCCATGCAAGCAGCGACAGAAGCCGGGTGCGCGGAGAGCGACGAGTCGGTGGCCAGCGCCTCTGCGTTCGCCGCCATCATCAAGGAGAAGTAGAACATGGGAGGCTACCGCCGCTTGGGTCCCATGAAGGCCACCGCGGAGGCGACGCCGGCATACACAACAGGTGTCTTGCCGGATCCTTTTGTTGCGAGGACCTTCGTCGATCCCGCATGGGCTCCACGGAAGAGGGGAATGTTAGGATGAACTCGAGCCGGTGCCGGCCATGGCGAAGTAGTGGCCGGTGATGAACTTGAACCGGTGCCGGCCACCATCATCTTCGGCACCAGCCAATGATATCAGTTGGGCAGTGGGGAAGCGAGCCATCCTTTGCACTGAAGCATATACCTCCGAGGCTCCCGGCAGTCCGGTGATCGTGCTGCCGGACATGAGGAACACAAATCGATCGGCGGGCCACCATTTAGGGTAGGTATTATATACCTGTGCTGTCCAGAACTAGCACCGCGTAGTTCATTTGAATGTAATTAAATCCGTCATGTTTGTATGAAAATCCGGTATTTTATATGATTTCCATCGTTGTTTATATGAAATATCAGTTTGCCTACGTGTTTGCGTGAATTTCGTCCGGTTGGTTGAGTTGCTGTCACAATGTGTGCGGCTATGGTTGGATGGCGTAATTTGCGGGTCGTCGATCGGTCTGCGGGCGGCTCGGGCGGCGTTGTGGGACAAAAAAACACAGCTCGTGCGAGCTCATCTCCAATGTGCGCGCTGGAGGATGCATGACAGCATGAGCACCCGAGCCACTCCTCGTTCATTGGTGGCAAAGGCACCGGTGGACAAAAGGGTCGCCAATATTTTGGCTACCCTGGGCAAGATCCAAACAACCCCTCCCAATAGATTCAAATCCCTCGTTCGCCATGGAATTTTGCCATGTGTTGTTTTCATGGACTAGCAAGATGCCCGTGCATTGCACGGAACATCAAGATGCATTTTTTTACAAACTCCCGCATGCATGCAAGGGATATTTAATGTCCTCCTTTGCTAGTACCACGAGGTAAACACCATTAATATTGCATCGATTAGTGTTAGTGGCCTTGTATATCTGCAAATTGTAATTTTGATAGTGGCCCCTTGTATATAAAAATGGAGGGAGAAAGATGAGAGATAAGGTGAGGAGGAGTGGGGCGTGGTGGTAACTGGTGGACGGACTGGGCGGAGGCATGGGGATGGACGGCGCATTATGTCTAGGTTTGTATCTCTCTCACACACACCCACGTAGGTGGGGGACGTGCACGAAGAGAAGAGGTGCACGCACGGCGCATGTACTCCCGTCTCTTTCCCAACCACACCCGCGCGGGTACACGGTGGAGCTCATTTCTATATGAAAAAGGCAGCCCACGTGGTAATTTAACGTGTACTGGTTGTCCACTTGGTGGAGGGAGGATCGTCTACCACGGGTGAACAAACAAATTGCGACTTGACGTGTTATGTAAAAAAAAGAGGCAAACCATGTGGGGCCTACCTTAGAGGCAAGGCTCTATACACTGGAGTACTTTTGATGTGTCCCGTCAACTCGCAGAATGAGGAGAAGCTTGCTTAGTACGCCGTCTCCCCCGCCTACGGGCGCGGTGGCTCGCAGGATGAGGTGAAGCTTGCTTACGAGTAGTAGTAGCAGTACTCCTACTACTGTACGCCTTACGCCTGCTCCCTCGCCCACGCGCGCGGTGGCTCGCAGCACGAGAGGAAATTTACTACTCCCTCTGTTTACTCCTCGTCCCAACTATGTACCTTGGTTAGTACTCCCTCCATTTACTTATACAAGGCCACTATAAAAAAATTTATTTTGCATCTATACAAGGCCACAAATAGTAATCGAGACAAAAGTTACTACTCCCTCCTTTCCAGTTTATGGCTCAATTTCAAAATCTCTCCAACCAAGGTAGACGGTGAGTGGTCGAATTAATTTTGTACTTTGCACAAGTAATTAGTACGCTCGTTTTTCTCAAGAAGTTATGATTACCGAGGCATTAATTAGAACGAATGCATGAATGACCACTAAATTTCCATGAACTTGTACAAGCATTGGTTAGTTTCCTCTTGACACTGCTCGCGCCGGGTGATCTAACGCACCTCGAAATCCAACATGTAATGGTACTACTACTAGTATAGTAGAATTGAGACTTATCAAACGGAAAAACGAATGTTTTTTAGATGAGCCCTATAAACCCTAGTGGGTACGTACTCCGTGAAAACAGATTTTTCCAAAACTAAGTCGCTCCCTTTCATGAATTCTGTAGTATACTCCTCCGTCGACGCTCCCTTTCATGAATTCTGTACTTCCTGTCGCCGACATGTGGGACATATAGCAATCGGGTCGACGTGTCAAGCACCAAATAACAGTGCAGAACAGCAGGGGGGACGCACCCCACTCGTACCGGCCCAGTAGTAGTAATGAGCAATGAGACGTCAAATCACAATGCCGCACCTTCCCAGACGGACGAAGCAACCATTATTTCACACTTCGGTTCACCATCATCTCAAACCACGTAGTATTGCTACGTGCATCGCCTTGGTACATCAAGACACGTGGGACCAGATGACAGGCCATGCTCCCCCGCCGATCGCTCGGTAAAATCACCTCATTTTTACTATACTTCCTCCGTATCGGTTTACTACATGGCATGAACGTCGTTCTAGGTTGAGAATTTAACTGGCTATATATGTGATGAACAGTACTCTAGCCTTTTAAAAAATGTATACTTTTGTACAGTAGTACTATCGATGGATTGCGCCATGGAGAAAAAATTGAAATGAAAAAAAGATGGTACGCTCGTCGCCAAATTATGCATATAGTACTATTAAAAAAGGTGGTACATACTGAAGAGTTAAAGTAATGAGAAGAAACATAACATAGTTCTGCTGGGGGCTCAGCACAACACACCCCTCAAATTAAACTAAGCACACCTGAAATTAAACTATGCAACTAATCCGGTAGACACTGCATTAGAAGTTTAGAACCACCATGAGCAAAGACACTGCCACCTTACTCGGAGTCCTCGTCCACGTCCTCGACTTCGTCCTTGTCCCTCTTCCTCTTGGCCGATACTTCTTTGCTTGAACCGCACACTTGGCTGTTGCTCTTCATCCAACCCTTGTAGATATTGAAACAAAGGTAGCCATCCATTGCAGCGTAGTGGATGTGGTCTATATCTAGTAAATTCCGCTGCCATGCATGACGATGAAACATGTAATGAGGTTTCTCTAGTTTACGGTACGAAGGATGAACCATGGCTCCTGCCAAGGTCAGCATTGAAGGCTGACGAGAGGGGAGCAGCCGATTCTTCTGGAGGTTGAAGGGGTTGCCTACAACGAGGCCTATCCGACCCAGGACTTCTTTGTCGTTCTTAAAGTCTACAGTAACGAATTTCACTGTTTTGTCCTTGAGGAAGTTCTTAAAATCCTGGCACTCAACGTCGGCATCGCATATGTGGTAGACCAAGCAAACGTTATGTACGCAAACCTGGATCACGACGGGCTTCTTCCTCTCTTCGTCCTTTAGATCCTTCTCTCATCCCAGGACTGTGGTGTACTCAACATCTAGCCCAGCGACCCACTCATCATCTGAGTTTTCGAACATGCGTCTAAAGCGAGAAAGGCATCCTTTCACCGTCGCGGAAGAACGGGTGTAGATGACGTCGAACTCATCGCCGGTGATGGTTCTAACCTTGTACTCACCGCCGATCATGGATATTTGGGACGCCATGGATTTGGGAGGAGGGTTAGGATTAGTGGAACTGCCGTAATGTGAATGGACGGGACGAGTAGGAGTGAACCGCCGTAGTATTGAAGGACATGCGGGGACGAGTAGGAGCGAACTGCCAGCGTGCGAACGGCAGGGTAGCGGCTTTCCATTCTCCCATGATATGGGCTTCCGAGAGCCCTTGGATCTGAGATCGAACGGTTGCATGGTGTGATTCTAGACCTATGGGTGAATATCCTATCTTGGAGGGTTATTCTGCAAATTGTCAGCAACTTAGCATGCGACCGTTTGATCTCAGATCCAAGGGCTGCCAGCAGCCCGTATCATGGTCGCTCCTACCACGACCATCGCGTCGCTCGCGCGGTCGCGCCCTTGGAGATTTAACACGGTGCGTTAGGCTATCTGATGTTGGCATGTCATACATAGTCATCACTTAGTCACTCATACTACAACAAGGTTGGCTATAAGGTTGGCTATAAGTGTACTTTTTTTTACTTCTCTCTATCTCTTTCTTCGTACTCCCTCCGTCCCATGATATAAGAACGTTTTTGACACTAGTGTAGTGCCAAAAACGTTCTTATATTATGGGACACATGGAGTACTAGTATTCATTGCACTTGCCAAGGAGTGACCTCTTCCAATGAAATGGTGTTGCTAAGTTTGCTTCATTTAATTAGCTATAGACTCAAAATTGTCTTTTCACCTAGGTACACGTGCTTAGCACCGTTTCTTCCTTGGGTCACCAAACTAGTCTCTCCCTTCTTGATTAACTTGCCACATTAGACTTTATGCCTATGTGGCAAGCTTAGCACCTGTAGGAGCAAGTAAGACTAGTCACAATTGGAGTAACTTGACTAGTAACATCACAAATTTCAATACAAGATTGCTTATGTGGCAGCTAATTAATGAGGGGAGAGGGGTTTGTGATACTCCCTCCTTTCCGGTTTATAGGGCTCAATTCAAAAATCTCACCAACCAAGGTAGATGGTGAGTGGTGGAATATTTTTTGTAGTTTGCAAAAGCACCTAATTAATGCTCTTGTTTTCCTCAAAAAATGATGTTTATCCGTGCATTAATTGCAATGCATGCATGCATAAAGTACATGCATTGGTCAATTTTCTCTTAATACTTACATGCAATGATTTAATGCACCTTGGAATCTGAACATGTGATGGGGAACAAGCAAATTGAGCCTTATAAAATGGAAAAACTAAAATTTTGAGATAAGCCCTATAAACCGGAAAGGAGGGAGTAACTTAGCTAGTTACTATAACATCACACATTTCAAGACATAATGAGTCTATAGCGTAATAAATGAACTCTTTCATGATACCACTCATATGTTACTACCCACTACTCCCTCCTTTCCGGTTTATGAGGCTCAATTCAAAAATCTCACCAACCAAGGTAGATGGTGAGTGGTGGAATACTTTTTGTAGTTTGCAAAAGCACCCAATTAATGCTCTTGTTTTCCTAAAAAAAGTATGTTTACCAATGCATTAATTGCAATGCATGCATGCATAAATTACATGCATTGGTCAATTTTCTCTTAATACTTGCATGCAATGATTTAATGCACCTTGGAATCTAAACATGTGATGGGAAACAACCAAATTGAGCCTTATAAAATGGAAAAACTAAAATTTTGAGATAAGCCCTATAAACCGGAAAGGAGGGAGTATGGAGGTAGTAACATAGACTAGTAACATCGGCAAGTTACTACTCTATGTTACTCTCCACTGTGAGCAGTCTAAGTACAATAGTGCGCTTTACATGGCATTTTTGCATATGTGGAGGAAAGAGAGGCAAGGAAAAAGTGGAGAAGTGGGCTCTCATGCAAGAGCCAGCCTCTACTACATGGTGGAGAATTGGGAGAGGCACCTGTATGGAGGTGGTCAGGAATAGGGAGACTCACGCCGGTCGTAGCGCCGCACTTAAAATGATAATGGCAAGTCAAATCACGGGGCCCCACCTGTCTAGCAGTAACTCGCTGTCAAATCACACAGCCCTACGTTTGCAGCAGCCGACTCCCTCGTCTTCTCGCGTCTCTGTCGAACCGACTAGGCGGAACTGCCCCGCCTACCGCGCAGGAAAAGCCCCACCCCCGACTTTTGAATACAACTACATCCGCTTAAGAATCCAATGATATACTTTTTGTGACATAGTAACTCATATTTAGTTAGAGGGTGCTTGGATCCAAGGGACTTATTTTAGTCTGACTAAAAATAGTCTCTTTAAGAGGCTAAAGTTCCAAGCACCCCTGACTAAAGAGGGGCTAAAACTAGTCTTGAGACTAATTTTTTTTAGTCAAGGGTACCCCTACTAAAATGTGAATTAGTCCTCTCTCTCCTCATTTAACTCCTCTCCTTTACCACAGGCGAGTTCTGGATTGGAGGGTTTGGAGGATAATAAATGCTCATTAACTTGATTTCAGTCTCTTTAGTATTTGGATCCAAGCATGGGTGAGGCTAGCAAGTTTTAGTCCCACAACTTTTAGTCATGAGACTAAAACGTATCCAAGAGCCCTCTTAGTCAAATGGATGACCTGGAACTACGTGCAGGCCCTATAAACCGAGACGCCTAAAAAAACGAGACGGAGAGGGTAGTTCAGCACATATCTTTTTAGATCAATTTAGTCGGGATTCACCAAGGAGCAAAACCAAGTGGTAGGCTGCTCCTGTCGTGTTGGCGTAGCAACTCAAGCAGGGTCAGTCCGCACACGAAATGGCGACACACTTAACAGGACCCCTTTGGCCGACATGTGGCTCATCCACCGTCTTGTTCCACGTGCGATGCACCAAATTACAGTTCGGAGCAGCGGTTGGAATTGGAGGCACCCCGGTCGTAGCGCCGCAGTAGTAGAAAATGAGCGATGAGGGGTGAAATCACAAAGCCCCACCTTTCCCGCATTAAGCTGGATGGAGGAAGCAACCATCATTTCACTCTAGGGCGCAAGATCATAAAGAAAAGAGAAAACAATGATGCGTGCGGCAGCTACCAAGGGCACCCTAGGGTAGGGGTCTCCACTAAAGATCCTTTTTTTTGAAAGCGCCTCCACTACAAATCGGCTTCTCCTTCGTCCTCTTGAAGAAAACCGATGATGAGTGCGGCAGTAGGATTTGTAGGAGTACTACGGCGTGCGGGGCCGCGTCGTAGTAAACGGGTTCAAGTCGACGCCTTAAATATGTGTGGGCCGCTTGGTTTTACGGGAACGAGGCAGCATTTTGGGTTCGGGGACCAGTGGAGATATAGTACGTACAAAAAATTGTGGACGTAGGTTCGACCGAAAGGCAATGATGCATGGGCCCTGCATTTTGATATACCCGGGGCCGCGTGAAATTTGCTACTCTACTCAAAACTAGTAAGGTACACATGTATTGAACGCATGAGATTTCGAAACCAAATTATGAATAAATACACACTATAGCATGTAAAGCTTTGAGTCATATATGCATGATGTAGATGTTCGTTTAGTTCTTATAGTTCATTTCATTCAAAATCAATTAGTTTTATAAAAATGTTAAGATTCATGGGGTTGTGCATTGTAAATCATAAAGTAAAAAACAAATAATGGCAATTCATTTAGAAAAAATAATCAATTATGATACAGAAGATTCTAGAACAAAGGAGAAGTGCTTGTGTTTTGAGGTTTGTGCATTATGCTTAAGTTCAACCATGGAGTCTTCTAAATTGTACATGTGGCAGATCTGGTGGAATGTTGATGATATCCAACGGCCAGTAGTGCTCGGATTTGCCTATCTATACAGTGTCGGATTAGCTTCATCCAGCGACCATCTTTCAAAGTTATTGGCACACTATATAGTTCTTGTGCCATAGTGGGTTGTACTATCTATTTAGGAATAGAAGATGTAGACATGGAAGTTGTAGGGAAAGAGATGACATGGAGCATCTCAATTCCTATGAGTAGGGATTGGAAAAGAGATGTCATTTGGTTCACATCATAGAAACTTTTCTATTGAATCTAGAGATGACATGTATCTCAATTCCTATGAGGAGGGATTAGAAAAAAGATGTAATTTGGTTCATATCATCAGAACTTTTCTATTGAATATACGCTAATGTTTATTTTCCTTTGAAATTAAGGGAGTATAGGAATCCATTCATATGAACCAAGTGGCTCTAAAGCTATAGAAATGATATCATGTTTATTTCCTTTGAAATGTGGAGTATATGAATCTATTCCTATGAACCAATTGGCTCTAAAGGAAAAATCCTATAAAAATCATATCATATAGAGTTCCTATGATATTCCTCAACACTAAAGGATGGTTGAAATTGCTACGGGTGATACGATGGTCTTTCTTTGTAGACTCCTCACCCATCTTTATAGTTACCTCTCGAAGATGAATGAAATGATATATACAGGGTATTCTACATGTGCAATTTGGTACACGAAAACTCGGTAAAAGTTTGCGAGGTTTGAATTTTCAATAAAGCTATATGCACTGCATTTCGGAACAGAGGGAGCATACGGCAGTTGCTAACACTCACGTGTAAGATTTGTGTGTAGGAGGAGTGGCTGTTCTGTTAAATCACATGGCAAAACTGACACTGTCGGATGCCGATCTAACGGTTCTTACGGCGTTCGTCAGGAAAAGGCTTGTGGCGAACGTTTGTCGGATACATGCATTGCGTTGATACGTGCCCCCCTCTCTCTCACGCACACGCACCCTCACGAGTCACGACTCTCCCGAGTCCTCTCGCAGACTCGCACGTCGCACCCACCGTCTATCTGCAGGTAGACGTCACGCACATAAGTGCTCTTCACACCCTACGCTCAGAACTTCTAAAAAACAAAAGATGGCGTGCACATTTTATTTTAGCTCACACGTCACACACTTATACTATTACTCTTTCGGCGAACGTTCTTTGGGCATAGTATATTGTACTCTCACGAAGAGAAGCGGTGCACGCACGCACTAGTTCTCTCACACCCACTCGCGGGTACACGTAGGAGCGCATTTTTTTGAAGCTGGTACAACAAAATCACTCCACTATATATAAAAGCAGGAGCCTTAGTGCTTGCTTTACTAGGGTTCCTCTCGTTCACTCTCTCATGCTCTCCAGATCTAAGCAAGACATAGGTGGCCACACTCTCTCTCAGCTCACGGCTGGTCATAAATCCAGCCGGACAACCTCGACCGGGGAGGGGTGTAGGTGCATCGTTCACGCTGTCGTCGGCGGCGAGGGAGGAGACCAACGGCTGCCAGCGCGTCCCGATCGGCGGCCGTGCCGTTCTCTCCGAGAGAGCGCCGGCTCGGGAGGGCCTCCGACCCCTTCTTCCTTCCTGCGGTATGGTGGCCAAGATGCGGCTTCCCGACGCCATCTTTGCCACATGCCGACGACCCTCAGGTATATATTCCTTCGAAATCTGCCTTGCTCTACTGCCCCAGCTCCCTTCATGTGGATCCTTTTCTACTTCGTCCGCTGTTCCAAAGCCACCTAGACTTCTACTATTATTAGAGGTAAAGCTAGTTCATACAGTCGACTCTAAGCATTGGTACAAACAGGGAAGAAAGTGGGAAAGCTGTAGCATGACTCTAGGACTTGGTTCTAAGAGGAAACGGGGGAAAGTAGTAGATACCTGCTGTCCCTACGCCCATATTGCTACCGTTAATGTAAAATCACATGAAGCATTAAGCAATGCCACCTAATGTCACTATAAGTAATGGTCTAGTGCCGTCGATAAATTGAAGCAATGCCACCACCATTTTATGAAGTGCTTCCGTCTTGCTTTATTTCCCATGAATTGTGTTTTTGCAGTTACACTTAAATCTCACTCCGCTAACATTGCTTCATCCCAGTGGAACTGCACAAATTTGATTGCACATTTACTGACCATGTGCTACTCTCATGACATTAATACTAATGCTATTGCTCTGCAGGTTAATCTAGTGGCATTGTTGATGTGATGTGATGCTACTTACTTAAGGACTCTTCATACTGTCAATCTAGTGCCAATTATAACACAATAGATGCTGCTGTTAATCATATGCCACTGCAAATATCTGCCACCGTTTAAATAACCATATTTCGTATTTGCGCAAACAGGGATGTCTGTCTCCATATCGTTTCGGGATGTCTGTCTCCGTATCATTTCTATCCGCGCAATCAAAAGCACACACCTCAGTTTTAGTACAACTGCGCAAAATGAGATGGCTATCCCTCATTGCCGTCGTCTAACCTCCCGTCTTCAAGGTATCCCTACATTGGTAGTAACTAAGGTAGAATGACCAACGCAATCTAAAAGAAGCTGATTCGTACGTTTTACTTCCTGATTGCAGTGCAGGGACGAGCGAAAACAACTGCATCCTAGTCCGGAATGCACTTTCTACCAGTTCATCCATGGACCGAGGCCTAGCTGGCACGGCTGCACATCAGTTTTTTGGACAGGTGCGCGGACAAGACGCATTGTGGTCTGCTTATTTATGCAAATAACGGTGCTTAAATTTAGTGGAATGACAAGCATTTCACCTGGTCAGTACACTGGATGGTTCAGTTCAGCATTCCAGGTGAGACCACAATTATAATTGGTTATTCTGGAATGAGAGAACCTAACCCTGGATGGTGGCAACAAGAAAAAACCAGAGTGAACTCCAGGAAATTTAAGCCTGCCGGGAGGCCCTTCGCTCAGAGAAGCCTTGCTTGTTTTTTCCTGATTTGTAAACCTTCTCACAACTTTGTCTTTTGCTGTGAACTAGTTTATGTTTGTTATGTTCTATGAACCATTGAGATGTATAAAATTGCTTAACTTATGCTTTTCAAGTTTTTTATGAAGACGAGTTTAATGTGAGTGTTCCACATGAGCGCTGGACTAGCGAGTGAACGTTTGGAATTTATTACATTGTGGCCTCAATTAACTGCATGAACCACTGTAACAAGGTACATAGTTGCTTATATGTCAGACAGCAGATTGTTGATTGTTAGCTGGTCGTTAGCCTAGTGTTGAAGCGAGCTGCCGTGTTTTGCACAATTACTTACAAGTGGGGTAGCACCAACAGTGTTTACAAGTACTTATGTATACGTCGGCGCACAGTTCTCGAACGAGTGCTCTATTTCATCAAAACACACACTGCTCGTACGATAAACTCTAACACCCCGGATGTAACTTGCCATATTTGTAAATCCAACTCTTGCCATTTTCGGCTATGTGTTATGATATTCCCTCCGTGGTCGGGTTTTGTTTCCGTTTTGCATTTTGTTCATGTCATGCATCTCATATCATGTCATCATGTGCATTGCTTTTGCATACGTGTTCGTGTCTTGCATCCGAGCTTTTTCCCCGTTGTCCGTTTTGCAATCTGGCACTCCCACCTCCTCCGGCGCACCCCTCTTGTTTCTTTTCGTGAGTGGGTGTTAAACATTCTCGGAATGGACCGAGGCTTGTCAAGTGGCCTTGGTATACCACCGGTCAAGTTTCGTTCCATTTGGAGGTCGTTTGGAACTCCAATGGTTAACCGGGTAACCGCAAAGTCCGTTTATGTGTGCCGCAAAACCCCCTCTCTAAACAGCCCAAAACCCAGCAAACTCACTTCCATGCTCTAGTTCGTTCGATCACGATCGTGTGGGCGAAAACCGCACTCCATTTGGAGCCTCCTAGCTCTCTCTACCTATAAATATGTGAGCCTCCCCGAAAATCTCGGGTCCTATCGTGGAACTGTCACGGCAGATGTCCTTAGTGTGAGGACTTAGTCGTGAGGCCAACGCTTCTATGTGGTAGCTTGAGAGGGGTTGAGCGGAATCGAGAGACGCAACACAAGACAAGGATTTAGACAGCGTCCGGCCCCGGGAAACATCATCCGGTAACAACCCTACATGCTGTTTGAGGCTAGGTCTCATTATGATCACGGGAGAGTCGCCGGCTTGGCCGGCTCTTTGTGTCTAACCCTAGATATTGTTTCTTGTTGTTTGTCCCTCTTTGGGGTGCCCTGCCCCTCCTTATATAAGTTAGAGGGGCGGGTTACATGTGGAGTCCTAGTAGGACCAGGACTAGTCTATCTTTTTCTTACAAGTTGAATACAAGTCCGGGTCTCGCTTCCTTGGTAGGAGAATATTCTTTATGCCTTTATTCATAAACCGGCCCACCATAACATGAGCCGGCCTTCTGGGCTTTGGGCCTACTCTTCTGTCTGACCCGCCGTCGGGGCCATCATTAAGTCGCCAGGCTCGTGAGTCGTCACACCAGTGAACCGCCAGACCTATGAGTCGCCAATCCTCCGGCGGGTCACGATGAAGCGCCAGGTCCGGCCGGGTCATACTTCCGGCCAGGTCATACCGCGGGGTATATCCCCGACATTAGCCCCCAGTTTAATTTGGATTTGTCCATGTTAAACTGATCCTGTAAAATAAACACAAGAACAAACTTGATAGGTTGTGTTCCGGGTTAAATATTTTCGTGAACCGGCACCTGATCATCTTTAAGTCCTTGTCATTTCCTCCTGGATGCATACTCAAGATCTTGCCAATGCAAAAAATCCGAGCACTTCTTTTGAAAAATCCGGGTCAATAGGCCAGCTTCAGTGTCAATTTGCTGGCATTGGTCTCTTGTAGAGAAATATTGTAAGAAATAATCCACTTGAGTCAGCTTCCAAAGCGCCGGCTTAAAAATATAGGTCTTAAAATACTCATCTGGTTTTCAACCGGCTTAAAGATATAGATCTTGCCGAGTCATAATTTCCAAAATCTCTGGGTTATAAAAGACTGATGATGCCGGGTCATAATTGTTGCCAATGCCGGTTCATGTTTATTGATGACGCCGGGTTGTAGTCACAGGGTCATAATGATTGGTGACGCCGGGTCAATCTGGTTTGCTCAAAACAAAGAATTTGAAAATATTTCTTCGATAATAATATAATACATGTAGCCCCCAAGGGCCGGGTCATTATGCAATAATGAGCAGGGACTTTGTAAATATGATCACTGATAATAACAGTATATGATGTAATCTCCACCATGGGGCTTGAACCCACGTCCACAAGGTTAATAGCTCTGTGCTTTACCAACTGAGGAGTGGATACTTCAATATAATGTAATAAGGCTTGTGTATGTTGAATTTTAACAGGAGCAATTGGTAGCCCCCAAGGGCCGGCTCATTACGATGTGATGAGTCGGGTCTTCAATAAGTTGAGCAAAAAATGTCCTTACATTAGCCCCCAAGTGCCATGGTGCATGCTGGCAGTGACATGGGACTTGCATATTTGATGTGATCTCAATGTAAATAATGTAGCCCCCAAGTGCCGAGTCATAAGCCTGCAGCGACACGGGACTATTCCTTCCATTGTAGAATAAATTATATCCATTGATAAAATAATAGCCATTGCGCCAAAGCGACTTTGAATACCTCATCTGTTGATAAGTAAACCCGGAGTTTAAATACCTGGCGGCTCTTGGCCGATGGCAATTTAATACGCCTCCATTGTAAACCGGAATTTTTATAACCCGGCGGCTTATAGCCTTTGAGAAAATCAAGAATTGATAACCCTTTTGAGACACCAATTTCAATCTTTGATGATGGGCTTGAACTTAATCATTTATGCAAGTCATAGCTCTGTAAATCCTGCACAGAGATTAAACAACATATGCCCTGGCGACTTAACGTCAAAAGCCAAGACGGGTAACCACCCAAATGTAGTCTTATCCTGCACACAAGTAGATCACAAAATCCCTTGGCGGTTTACCGCAGGGCGGGTCATAATATCTTACATATAACCACTGTGATATTGAATTTGTACTACCGGTTTATATGACCTGTGCAGTAAGGGTGATAACCCAATCCTTAGAAGCCAATGCTTCCACATAGATGATGATTGTCATAAGCTGGCGATTTATCATTGAAAATCAAGCCGGGTTAAATAACAACCACTCATATACACTTTAGATATGAAAAAGAGCTTTAAATAAAATCCAAGAATTGTTTGCAAAAGAGAGACTTCAAAATTTTTTGAGGCTTCTGATTCGAATACGATCAGAAAACCGTCCCAAAGGGGTTAAGCTAAGATTCGAATACGATCATATAGCCCCTAGTGGCTTTGGCGTTGCCGATCAAGAGGGTACCGACAGCTATGTTCTCTTTGGTTCGAATACGACCTATGTTTGAACAGGTAGCCCACAAATGACCTTGAGAGTTGTTTATCGACGCTGATTCGAATACGATCCACGTCGAAGGGGGTTGAGCTCTGGTTCAAATATGACCAAGAAACTCCCCAATGAGCTCGGCTATGTGCCGATCAAAAGGGTATCGACAGCTATGTTCTCTTTGGTTCGAATACGACCTATGTTTGAACAGGAAGCCCCCTAGTGATCATGAGAATATTTAGCGACTCCGATTCGAATACGATCAGGGTCACACCAAAAGGGTTAAGCTAAATTCGAATACGATCAGCTCCCAATGGTCATTAAAGCAGGGTACCTATATTTTAGTTGTGCTTTGTAACAGACTCTCTTTGGTCCCTTTAATTTTTTCTGAGAACTCGAACTTTTGCGAGAGATAAATTCTTTTTGAACCGGAAAAAACCAGATATTGAGAGTTTCAAAGTTTTATGATAAACAAATTTACCATGAACCGGATTTTGAACTGGATTTGAGAGCTTCAAAACTTTGTGGCAGATAAATTTCCCTTGAACCAGATCTTAAACCGGCTATTTTAAGAGCTTCTGTGCTTTGTGGGAGATGTCAAGTCTCTTGAGCCGGATATAAACCGGAATCCTTCTTTGTAAGCCGGAAATTTTCTGACGGCCTTTAAACTTTTTACCAATATGGCGGTAGCCTCCGGGACCGTGTTATTTTTCCCTCCAATGACCCGGAGTTCTTGAATGCATTGAAACCGACCAATGCTGCCGAGTCATATCATTGTAGCCCCAGAGTCTTAAGACGACTCGAGGAGTTGGCTTTGAGATTCTCCATATTGTTCATAGCATAAGGTGTATATCATTGGTATTGATAGCGCGATGTGATTCCACAGAAGGTTGAAGTGACTACGGCGGGTTATGAATGATCCCGTATGAGCCGTGTCAGCAACTCGGCCAATGGTTCCTTCCAACTGGATGTTTTGAAGTTAACCAAACTGTAGTGGCATCGACTTGTGCGCCTGCCCATTGAACCATCCAGTGCAGACAGCGGCTGATAATACATGATAATTCGCCTCCAATTTGTTGGAAGAAAACCGGGCTTCCCAAGCAGTGACTCGCTCATATTCAATAAACAGCTCATGCATACAGGTGCGGCCCAGTGTGTCTATATAGATCAACCCGCGAGAGACAGATGGTAAGGACGACCGTTGCATCAGAGGCGGCACAGACAGATCAGCCGGCTGTGGTGTTGTAAGCCGGTCCGGATGGGCGAATCGATCGCCGGCGCGGTAAGCCGCGTGGATGGGCAAGTCAACCACGTTGTGTTGATGTAGTGAACAATCGTCCTGTATCAAAAATATCACCCACGAAAGTAACTGTTCACACAAAAATTAATATGTGCTATGAAAACAAACCGGACGGATATCACCTGATGTTTTTTGCTCGGACAACGGATGATCCGTTCATCGCAACAGAGACGGTTTAGGCAGGTCGGCGACTCAATATGGTCCCGGCAATCCAAGCAGAAACCCTCCGGATTATTCTCCCGGTCCTTAAACACCCGGCACGGGCGGTGCAGATGCATACATCGCCTCCGACGCCGGCGCACGAGGTCGGTTCATAACGTGGCCATGAGTTAATCGACCTGTGTATACAATAGCATACCTTGAAAAAATCTTTTGATGATATTTAATTATACCAAGTAAGAGTTTTAGAAAAATAGCACCTGATTGTTTTTGTCGGATGAACACAGATGCTGGTGCTGGATACTGGATAATGCTGCTTTGGCTTTTATCAAAAGATTTGATCTAAAAAATCGTGCCATGTTGAGAGGAGTAGTAATACTGGTCCTCTTGTCTTCAAATGTGTAGGATGATTGAGGTCTCCACATGAGGAATTCTTGGAGCATCCCACTGTGCACCACAATCAACAATGCCTTTGGGAAAATTAACTGTGGGAACGTGGGATCACGGCTGGCCTGCTGCCAGTCCTATTTGTCTTGATCTGCATACATAAATTTGGGTGTCCAAGTCTTCGGTGTTTGAACCTGACTTCCTTTGTTTTCTCTGCTTCATCTTGTACTTTCTTGACTAAAATATACAGCTCATTACACTCATCCTCCCCGTCGAGGAACCAGCTACCTCATCAAATAACACTTGCTCCGTTTCAACATTGTTTGCAATTTTTCCGAAGCCACAGCGGGTCTCAGCAACGGTGGGTCACAGCAGTAGCAGGCCGACGGAGGGGCGCCGGCGGTTCAGGCATGGCGAGCAATGCGTCCCTAATGGCGGGAATGGGCGGTTTGGAAGAGGCAAGGCCGCAGCTTGAGGCGGACGCGGGGCTCACCGGCGTGGTGTAGCGGCGACTTAACAACGCGTGGCCGAGCAGCGGAAGTGAACTGATGCGGGGGCGGAGTGACGAGGTAGCGGCGGTTCAGCGCGGGGTGGACCCAAAGCGCGACGGAAACGCGCCGGAAGTACGCGGTGGCGAGGCGGAGCGAGAGTCAGGCGACCCGCCGGCCAGCGGCGACTCGGACCGAGCTGGTGCGGCGTAACGGCGGCAGGAGGCCCGTTCCAGAGGCGCAGCGGGGGCACGGGCGGTGGAGTAGTCCTCGTCCGTCTCTGCTTCTGGGTCGTGGTGGTTCTGGTCAATCCCACATCTAGGTCTCCCTCCCGCTCGTAACTCCCACACTGTTATTTTTGTCAGCCCCAGGTTTGTCTGACTCCGAATTATTGATCATGTGAGCTTCTGCGGTGTCTTGACGGTTAGCATGCGACCCTTGTCTCCTCACGCGTGTATTAACTGATCCGATCCGGCGTACATCAGCTATAGAAAAATTTCCATCGGCCTTGGAGTATAAACATGGCAGATAAATCACCTCGTGTAAAGGACCTCATCTCGGACTCGGTGGATTGAGACGATGCAACGGCGGCGCACTAAGCCCGAATCACTCAACCTTGAAACTTGCATCTGACAACCTCAAAGTTTAATCATAATTCTGAACATAGACCAATGAACGTGCCGGCTCTACCCAAGGATGTCTCACGCCGGGTTATCCTGCGGGCTTTCTGTGCTAGCTTTTTCATCTGATATATCGCGAGCTTTACGATCCCTGAGAGAAATCCCTTCAAGAACTCAACACCACCGTGCGCAGGCCCCACGGTGGGCGCCAACTGTCGTGGAATTGTCACGACAGATGTCCTTAGTGTGAGGACTTAGTCGTGAGGCCAACGCATCTATGTGGTAGCTTGAGAGGGGTTGAGCGGAATCGAGAGACGCAACACAAGACAAGGATTTAGACAGCTTCGGGCCCCGGGAAACATCATCCGGTAACAACCCTACATGCTGTTTGAGGCTAGGTCTCATTACGATCACGGGAGAGTCGCCGGCTTGGCCGGCTCTTTGTGTCTAACCCTAGATATTGTTTCTTGTTGCTTGTCCCTCTTTGGGGTGCCCTGCCCCTCCTTATATAAGTTAGAGGGGCGGGTTACATGTGGAGTCCTAGTAGGACTAGGACTAGTCTATCTTTTCTTACAAGTTGAATACAAGTCCGGGTCTCGCTTCCTTGGTAGGAGAATATTCTTTATGCCTTTCTTAATAAACCGGCCCACCATAACATGAGCCGGCTTTCTGGGCTTTGGGCCTACTCTTCTACCTGACCCGCCGTCGGGGCCATCATTAAGTCGCCAGGCTCGTGAGTCGTCACACCAGTGAACCGCCAGACCTATGAGTCGCCAATCCTCCGGCGGGTCATGATGAAGCGCCAGGTCCGGCCGGGTCATACTTCCGGCCGGGTCATATCGCGGGGTATATCCCCGACAGGTCCCGAAACCCTATCCCGGACACATCGGCAGCCGCCACCTGTCGCCGCCGTCGGCCCGCCGCGGGCACCCGAAGCCCGTGTGCTCCGCCCCCGTGCGCCCCGAGCCGCGCGCCACCGCCGCCTCCCGCCCGCACGCCGCCGCCGCCCTTCGCCGCCCGTCGCCGCCGCGACACGCCGCCGCCGCCCGACCCGGCGCCCCGAGCCGCCGCCTTCTTCCTCCGCCGCCGCGCCAGGCCCCGCCTTCTTCCTCTCCTCCGACCGGCTCCTTCCTCGCCGTCCTCTCCCTCGCCGTCCTCTCCCTCGCCGTCGTCTCCCCGCAGCTCCGGCGAGCTCCGCCCGAGCCGGCCCCGATCGGATCTGGAACCGCCCGAAGGTCGACTTTTTCATGTCCTCCCCGAAATCCCAAGTCCTAGATATTTTGCATTATGTACCTCTGTTCATTGCATCATAACACTCTGCATATAGCTCCGTTTCACGCGTGTAATATATCGAAATGTTGTCTCATGATGCTCTACATTTTGTTCCATTGCACGTTGTTCATTTGAGTCCATCTTGATGCCCAAATCTCTGGTGCAAGAGTGCTAGTTGCTGTTATCTGCTGTTACTTATCAGAACTTGAGGATTTGTTATTTTTGTTGCATTTAATCTTTGCATCTTATGGGCATGAGCTCTACAGGTGTTTTGATGTATGCCATGCCATCTTTACAGTGGTGTATGCCATGTATTTTTGTGATCTCTGTGGTGACTAGCACAAGCATGCAAACTAGGCTTCGTAATGTTTCTGATTTTATTAAGTCAGTGACTGCTGTTATTTTGTTGCTATGTATCCTTGTGGCTATAGAGAGATCCATGCTTATTTTGGAGATGTTCAGTAAGGATGTTTTGTATCTATTGTTGTAATTGATTCATTCATGCCCTTGTTTGCAATTATGGAGTGCCATAGCATGACTCAATCTTGCTCTACTTTTGCTATAAAATATTTCTGGCAGATTGTTTACGTGTTATTCAATTTTGCCAAGGTTGTTGTAGTTGTTTAATTCATGCTATGTATTTGATCTTGCTATGGATAGCTTCATAAACATGCCATCTTGCTGTAGGTATGCTTGTTTTGTCATGCATTGCTTTGTGGTGAGTGCATCAAGCTCACCAAGATGCCTTCATATTATTGTTTGTGCCATGCTCTCTTTTCTGCCAAGTCTGGAACCTGTTAACGAAACTTGCTATGTTTACATGGTTGCCCTCATATCTTCTGGTCCTTTTTGGCTTATGTTCAGTAAGGGACTTTTGTCATATGCTTTTATTAGAATACTGCCATGCCTTGTTTTGCTATGTTAAGGTTCTGTAGCATGTGTTTAGATTGCTCTGAACATTTCTACCTGATGCTGTTTCAGCCATGTCCAGTAATTTCACCAAGTCTGTGAACCTGATATCTTTTGCACTATTGCGATGCTTGTTTGAACCCATTATGTTGTGAACTAGCCGTAGCTCATTGTTCATCTTTTGTCAAGCATCTCCTGTAGATTACTGTCATATGCTTTGTTGCTACGTTGGAGTGATGTAGCATTGTTACTTGTTGCATTTTAAGTGCTATCATGCTGTTAATCACAGATTCGTGTCTTTCTTGTTTTGCTTGCCATTTGCAAACCGTGCATCCGTTTCCGGTGATCTTTATATCGATTTCGACCGAAATCATCTCATCTTTCCAGTGGCATACTTGGTTTGCCTAGTTACTGCCTTGTTCATCATTTTTTTCCGGAGCACGCATATGCATCACATATCATATCTTGCATATCATTCATGTTTTGCAGCATGTTGCTTGTGCATTTCCCGTGATTGATTGTGGTTCCGTTGCTTGTGTTCTTGTTTTGGGTAGAGCCGGGAGACGAGTTCGTGAATGAGGAACCTATTGAGTACGCTTACGAGGATCAAGCTTTCGACAACTCTGAGAACCTTGTAGGCAAGATGACCATACCCTCGAAATCACTTCTATCTTTGCTTTGCTAGTTGTTCGTTCTATTGACATGCTGCGCTACCTATCACTTGCTATATCATGCCTCCTATATTGCCATGTCAGACCCTAACCATCGTTTCCTAGCAAACCGTTGTTTGGCTAAGTTACCGCTTTTGCTCAGCCCTTCTTATAGTGTTGCTAGTTGCAGGTGAAGATGAAGTTTGTTCCATGTTGGAACATGGATATTTTGGATTATCACAATATCTCTTATTTAATTAATGCATCTATATATTTGGTAAAGGGTGGAAGGCTCGGCCTTATGCCTGGTGTTTTGTTCCACTCTTGCCGCCCTAGTTTCCGTCATACCGATATTATGTTCCTTGAGTTTGCGTTCCTTACGCGGTTGGGTGATTTATGGGACCCCCTTGACAGTTCACCTTGAATAAAACTCCTCCAGCAAGGCCCAACCTTGGTTTTACCATTTGCCACCTAAGCCTTTTCCCCCGGGTTTTCTAGAGCCCGAGGGTCATCTTTATTTTAAACCCCCGGGCCAGTGCTCCTCCGAGTGTTGGTCCAAACTAGTGCACCGTGCAGGACCGCCCCTTGGCAACTTGGGTTATGTTGGTACCTGTACGCTTAGCTTATCCGGTGTGACCTGAGAACGAGATATGTGCAGCTCCTATCGGGATTTGTCGGCACAGCGGGTGGTCTTGCTGGTCTTGTTTTACCATTGTCGAAATGTCTTGTAAACCGGGATTCCGAGACTGATCGGGTCTTCCTAGGAGAAGGTTTATGCTTCGTTGACCGTGAGAGCTTATGATGGGCTAAGTTGGGACACCCCTGCAGGGTATTATCTTTCGAAAGCCGTGCCCGCGGTTATGAGGCAGATGGGAATTTGTTAATGTCTGGTTGTAGAGAACTTGTCACTGGACCCAAGTAAAATACATCAACTGTGTGTGTAGCCGTGATGGTCTCTTCTCTGCTGAGTCCGGGAAGTGAACACGGTTTGAGTTATACATTAACGTAAGTAGGAGTTCAGGATCGCTTCTTGGTCATTACTAGATGACGACCGTTCCGCTGCTTCTCTTCTCGCTCTCTTTTGCGTATGCTAGCCACCATATATGCTTAGTGCCTGCTGCAGCTCCACCTCATTACACCATCCTTTCCTATAAGCTTAAATAGACTTGATCTCGCGGGTGTGAGATTGCTGAGTCCTCGTGACTCACAGATTCTACCAAAACACTTGCAGGTGCCGACGATGCCAGTGTAGATGACGCAATCGACCTCAAGTGGGAGTTCGATGAGGAAGGTGGTCGTTACTATGTTTCTTTTCCTGATGATCAGTAGTGGAGCCCAGTTGGGACGATCGGGGATCTAGCATTTGGGGTTATCTTATTTTCATATGGATTTTGACCGTAGTCGGTCTATGTGTGTATTTTGGATGATGTATGATTTATATTTATGTATTGTGTGAAGTGGCAATTGTAAGCCAACTCTCGTTATCCGATTCTTGTTCATTACATGGGATTGTGTGAAGATAACCCTTCTTGCGACAAAACCACAATGCGGTTATGCCTCTAAGTCGTGCCTCGACATGTGGGAGATATAGCCGTATCATGGGCGTTACAAGTTGGTAATCAGAGCCAGCCCCGACTTAGGAGCCCCCTGCTTGATCGAATCGCTGGCGTTGTTGAGTCTAGAACAAAAATGTTTTGAGTCTTAGGATTATATATATCGGAGAGTAGGATTCTTTTTACTCCTCAGTCCCTTCGTCGCTCTGGTGAGGCCTCTTGACGTAGAAGTTTTGACTCTTCTCTCCTCAAATTTCACTAAATTTTTTTAGGATCACGTGGGTATCTTGGAATCGTTCCGATGGTTTTGTGACGAGAACATTGTTCTTGGTGCCTCTTGACATTTAGGGGTTGTGGCAGTGTCCCGGGGAGTTGAGCTCCGAGGTGTTGTCGTCACAATTTTATCGTTGCAGTTCTGGAATACCTGAGTTTCGCCGACATCGAAATATCTTTTATGCAGTTGTTGGTGAGATCACCTCGATGACACCCAGTACTGGGGTGGGAGTTCAGGAGTATTGCCATAACTCATATAACAGATGCTTTTCGAAGGTCGAGGTACACGACTTCTGTCGTGGAATTGTCACGGCAGATGTCCTCAAGCTAGGACTTAGTTGTGGAGCCATCGCCGCTAGGAAGCTTGGAGGGGTTAACGGGACAAGGAACACGAGGGTTTATACTGGTTCGGCCCCTTACGGTGAAGGTAAAAGCCTACGTCCAGTTGGTGTGGTATTGATTAGGGTTTCGATGACCAGGGAGCTAAACTGCTATGCCCGGCTCTCGATGAGATCTTTCTTGTCCCTAAACCGCTGCCGGGTCGTCCCTTTATATAGAGAGGTTGCCGCCCAGCGGCTCTCAGCGTCCTGGCCGGCTCATAAAAGTGTCCGGCTCGGACTCTCAACTATTCTTGCCTTACACTACAAGTCTCGCCATACGGCGGTTTATCACTACGGGCCTTAAGGCATCTCTGGGTCTTAAGCCCACCTTTGGCCCACCGTCTTCAGGCTTAGCGCCAGGCTTCAAGTGATGACCCTTATGAGTAACCCGGCCCCTTCTAGCGGGTGACTCTAAGGTTTATATCCTCAACATTAGGCCCCAGATTGATCTGAGCTGGCTCACGTCAATCTTCAGTTCTTTCGACAGAAAATCTCCGGCTTACAATTGTGTGAAGATCATAACCCGGCGTGACGTCATCCTCTGGACTTCGGGTAATCCTCCGTGACGTCATCTTCCATTAAGTCCATTTTTTGCTCCACCAGATCCTCAACGGATCTTATCTTTACTGCCATCCCGAAAATCGAGGCGCCTCTCGGGTGAGATAACCGCGCCGTGGCCTCCTCGTTTCTCGCACCCACTTATGAGACTGGCCTTATAAATTGCCCGACCCTCGGGTCTTTCTCATTCTCCCTCTTCTGTCGTCTCCCTCCTCTCACTGGTCCCGTGCTGCTCGAGCTCCGCCGCCGCCGCCGCCGCAACAGAGCTCCGCGTCCTCGTCGTCCTTGGCCGCTGCATCACCCTGAACCGTCCAGAGAACCGCGGCGAACCCCTGCATCCGTAAGTTCCTTCCTCCTCGTAGGATAGATCTGCGTTAAGCTCCTGCTGTTCTTCCCGTGTCCTTCGCCGTCGTTCGCGAGTTCTTGGTAGTTTTTATTTTTACTGCCTTTCTTGATCTCTATCTACATAGGAAGGCCGCGGTAGTGGTTTCACACCCATTCCAATGTTCATAGATCCCTTTCTACTGCATAGAAGTCCCATTTGAACCTGCGAACTTTCTCCTGCGTCTGTTTTAGGTCTAGAAATTTTCTTTTTCAGCCGACCATTTTGATCCAAATTAGTTACTGCAATGTGTGAAACCTGTTTTCACCACACTTAGTAAAAAACTGCACTCGTTGAGTCATGGCGGTTTACATTTCCGGTTGAAAGAAACCACACGCCGTAGAACCTTCCGGCTCAAAGGAAGCCACGCGCCGTAAAATTTTCCGGCTTACTTACAACAAGGCTGTAGACGATTTGAATTACTCTCAAGCACTCCAGCGGCTTAGATAACCCGACGCACTTAGATATGTGTCATTAGGCCCCTCCATAAGCCGCCACTTTAAACACTGAACTGTAAGTTTCCTCCGGCTTACAATTAAACCAGAAATTTTACTTTTATCGTAGGCGTCCGACTTTCACCATGCCTCCCAAAGCTCCCATCACATGCAATTGGATGAGGTCCAACGTCACCGATGAGACTTTAACAGATTTCATGAAGTCGGGTTACCTGCCTAAGAAGGACGTCATGTCCTACCGTGCCCCCGACCCATCAGAGGAGAGACCACAGCCAAGGGACGGGGAGGTGGTCATTTTTGCGGATCACATGAGCCGGGGCTTCGCACCGCCCGGCTCAAAGTTTTTTAGAGACGTGCTGAATTTCTTCGACCTGCGGCCTCAAGACATAGGACCCAACTCAGTGTCCAATATCTGCAACTTCCAAGTGTTTTGCGAGGTCTACCTTGGAGAGGAGCCCAACCTGCTGCTCTTCAGAGAGCTCTTCTACTTGAACCGCCAGAACGAGTGCGCCAACGGGCCAAGTTTGGAACTTGGTGGAATCTCCATTCAGCGACGGAGGGACTGCCTTTTTCCTTACACTGAACCGCCAAGCCACCCAAAGGACTGGAACCAGACGTGGTTCTATTGCCAAGACACGTCGCCGGCTGACGAGAGCCCGCTGCCCGGCTTCCGCCCTTCACGTCTGGAACCAACTCACCCTCTGTCTGACAAGTTAACTCAAGCGGAACGCCAACCTCTGCTCCCCACCATCAACAAGATCAAGGCTCTCCTGGGCAATGGTCTCAACGGAATTGATCTGGTCCGGGTCTGGATCTCGTGGCGGGTGATCCCCTTGAGCCGCCGCCCCGGCTTAATGTGTGAATACACAGGCCGGAAAGATGACCCTCTGCGACATAGCCGCAACGACCTCCCTGAAGACGTTGCCGAGGACATGACCAAGGCTCTCTTGAACGAGAGCTTGGCAGACTGCGGGAGGACCGGGTTAGCCCCTTCTGCAAGACCAACCCAGCCCCAGCGGTAAGCCGCTGATCTGAACATCTTATCTTCTTCTGTAAATAACCGTCATCTGAATCTTTAAGAAATCATCATTGTATTTTTCAGGCTGATGACAAATTCTGGAAGGTCAGATATGACCATGAGGCGGCCAAGAAAGCTAGGAAGGCTAAGAAAGCCGCGAAAAGAGCCGCTCCCCGCAAGAAGGGAAGTAGGCCTACTACTTCAGAGCTGCTACAACTAAGCGACAGCTCCGAGTCAGAGGTAACCCCTGAACCTGTAATCTCTTGTTGTATTTGTCGTTTTATTTCTGTCCGCCTTATCAATATTGTTCATCAACAGGATGACACCGGAGCAAGTAACCCGGTGGTTGAAGAGGTAATGACACTTTCCTCCGACTCGGAGCCCTTGCCAAGGCTGAAAGTCCGAAGGGTAACCCGGAAAGTAAGATTTTCTCATCCTTTAGCTTATCAAGATCCTCAATTTCTTTTGAAGCAACAGATTCATGACAGCCGGCGGCACACCCGGACCAACAAAGACGCTGACCTCTCCTCCGGCTTACCTGACGCATCGAGGAAACGCCGAACCGAGGTTATCTCCAACTTGTACCCTTTTCATCCTTTGGCGGGTGTTATACGTCAACCGCTCAATTCTTCTGATTCAAACTATCAGGAAACCTCACCCTCCTCTGCCGGCCTTCAAGACCGTACCCGGGTAATGATGATTATCTCTTGTTGTGCTTATCTTTGCTCATACCTTTGTACTAACCTTTTTGTCCTTTCAGTGCCCAGGCAAAGCTCACCAAGAGGGCAAAGAAGAATAAGCCGGTCGAAGAGCCGGACTTGCCTGAACCGGAGGTAGCAGCTCAAGAACCGCCAGCTGCCTCCGCTCCCGAAGCCACCGCTCCAACCGACAAGGCAACTGCAGAAGCTTCTGCTAACCCAGAGACCTCCAGCTCGGCTCAGCCGGCCAATGACCCGGACGTGGTAATCACCCGGACGGAGTTTGTTGAGCCGGGGAGACCTACTGCACTGGCCAAGTGCTCCGCCAAGGAGGAGTTGCTACAACACCGCCGGGTTAATCTGGACCTCACCGACTACGCCAATCTGAACATCAGAGAGATCGTCACCGGCTATGTCAACCAAGTTCACAAGAGCCGGGATGTAGAGATCGGCATGGTGAACTAGATTCAGCAGAAGTCTGAGGTACTACTCTTCTTTCTTCTTGCTTACTGCATAGTTATCTTGTTATTCTTACCATACTCTAGCCCCCAAGTCTACGACTTATGATAGAATATGTTGTAGACTTAAGTTCCGGCTTACTCGCTTGAACCGACAATTTGTAAATAGAAATGTTCGATATGCATTAGCCCCCAAGTGCAAGTGTCTTTGCTTGGAAAGTGCTTGGGACTTTTAAAATTGCATAATAACTGTTCATCCTATAACCCAGAAATGATGCAGGCTGCTTGCAAGAAGCTTGAAGCTGACATCTCCGACCTGAAGACCCGCCTGAGGACGCAAGAAACTGAGACCTGGAAGGCCAATGCCAAATTTGCGTCCAGTATTGCTGCGCAAGAAAAGCTGAAACGGAGTTTGACGCTGAACGGAAAGCTTGGGCCGAAGAAAAGGCTACTCTGGTGAACCGGGCCGAACAGGCGGAGAAGGATCTGACAGAGAAGACCGCCGAACTCTCCGGCTTAAAACGCCAAGTGTCCCAGATGGTTGCCGTAATCTTCGGTAAGTCATTTCACCGGCTTTCATCAAGTTAATAATCTTTATATCTCATAACTCATCCTTGTCGGCGGCTTATCTTATTCTGTTAAACAGGTCCCAGAAGCGCCAACCTCAACCAAAGTGTGGTAACCAAGTTGAAGGCCGTGTACACCCTGGTGGAACAACTCTACACCGGGTCACAGCGCGCTTTGGCTGTGGTGGCCCTATCCAATGAGGTGCCGACTCACCTGGCGGAAGTTCTTCGCCGGCTCGCCGTTCTTCCTCAACGTGTCCAAGAGCTGCGACGGGCCTCTGCAAGAGCCGGAGCCATAGCTGCTCTGAGCCGGGCCAAGGCGTTCCTTCCAGAACTAGACCCGGCGGACATCGCTCTGGGCTACCCCAGTTTGAAGGAAGACGGCACCTCCTTCGACCAAAGGGACTTTGCAGCCTGCGTGAAGATCGTACGCCCGGTGGCCTCTCTGATTGGCAATGATACATATCTTACTAAGTACCAGCCGGGTTACGATTCAGAGAATCAGAGGATCCCCACTCCGCGCTATGAAGCCATCAGCTTAGTCCCGCCTACTCGGAAGCACACCTTTGCCCCGGAGATTGACCCGGCCGGGTTAATTGATGAGGAAGCTCAATTTGAAGCTCTGAGCGGCATTGACTGGAAGTCATCAACTTTCCAGGTCTTGGGAACAGCCGGAGGAGCGGAGAGGGATGAGCCGGAAACTTCAACCCAGCAAGCATCGTAACTCTGCAGGTGGCTTATTAAACAATGCTTCACCCTTTTGGACTCGATGAGTCTTGTAATAGAGTAGGACCAACACTTTAACTTTGCCATGCCATCGTGCACGCGTTGAATGCTGAATTCCATTGAAGTTGTTTCCTTTATACTTCTCCGGGTCATAATTGATCATTCATTTCCCTTAAGCTCAAATAGTTGCCTTTAACTATCCTGCCTAGAAGGACAAATCACAAGTCTCTAGGGGGCTTACCGCATTGAGAATCATAGTTTTAGACATATAACCCGGAATATGAATCAAAAAAGACTGGTCCTCAATTATGTCCTTGATATACCCGTAATAACGCACTTACCGGCCTGCAAGCACACTTCCGGCTTATATAACCCGGGTAATAAGGTTGGTACCTCAATTCCGGTTTACCAGTCTTAATAACACCGATTGTATTCGACTAGTACTATAAATCAAAGTTAAGCCGGCAAAGTGAGACCCACCGTGCACACTTGAAATAATCAGAAGAACTCGCTATAAATCAGAAGAACTTAGGGGCTTCCGGTTTGAATACGACCAGAGACCCGTCCCAAAGGGGTTATGCTAGGATTCGAATGCGATCATATAGCCCCCAATGGGTGTGGCGATGCCAATCAAGAGGGTACCGACAACTATGTTCTCTTTGGTTCGAAGACGACCCATGTTTGAACAAGAAGCCCCCAAATGACCTTAAGAATTGTTTAACGACGCTGATTCGAATACGATCCACGTCGGTTCCCAAAGAGGTTACACTATGATTCAAATATGATCAAAGAAAACTCCCCAATGAGCTCGGCACTTTGCCAATCAAATGGGTATCGACAGCTATGTTCTCTTTGGTTCGAATACGACCTATGTTTGAACAAGAAGCCCCCAAGTGACTATATTGTGTATGGCTAGATTCGAATACGATCATAAGCCGGATCCTCCTTCAAGTTATCACATGACCTTGTAATGAAAACAACACATTCATCTTTCGAGGAGAAAAAAGGACAGAGGTCCTGCTTTATTGCTTATCATAATATATACATGGCTTAGAGAAATATGTACATTATGAGAGCCGGTGGCTCAAGTGTAGTAAGGACGAAGCTGAGCTATGTTCCACGGTCGACGGGTCTCTTCCTCCGACTTACGTGAATCTTTGTGCTCCCAAACGTCAATGAGGTAATATGACCCGTTGTGCAAATTCTTGCTGACCACAAAGGGCCCTTCCCAAGGTTGGATAGATTATGTGCATCTATTTGATCTTGGATGAGCCGGAGCACCAGATCGCCTTCCTGGAAGACCCGGGATTTAACCTGGCGACTATGATAACGGCGCAGGTCCTGTTCGTAAATCGCTGAGCGAGCTGCTGCCACATCACGCTGTTCGTCCAACAAGTCAAGTGCATCTTGGCGCGCCTGTTCATTATCCACCTCAACATAAGCCGCCACTCGAGGCGAATCATGACGGATGTCACTGGGGAGGACTGCTTCCGCTCCATAAACCATGAAGAAAGGCGTGAAACCTATAGACCTGTAAAGGGCCAAGTAATTGGGATCATCCTCAGCTCCTGAGCCGGCACATGAGCCCGTCGCGAGAACCTTTGGCAACCATCACATTTACTGACCAAGTCCTCCGCATCAGCATGAGCCGTCAGCCAATAAAAACCATGACGAAAAGCCTTGGCCACAAGAGACTTTGAGCCGGCGTGATGGCCACAATCCCCTTCATGAATTTCACGCAGGATCTCTTGACCTTCCTCAGGGGAGACACAACGCTGGAACGCTCCCGTAACACTGCGACGATGCAACTCACCATTGATAACAATCATTGACTTAGATCGCCGGGTTATTTGTCTGGCCAAAGTTTCATCCTCAGGCAAATCTCCCCGGGTCATGTAAGCCAGATAGGGCATTGTCCAGTCCGGTATGATGTGGAGAGCCGCCACCAGTCGTGCCTCCGGGTCAGGGACAGCCAAGTCTTCCTCTGTAGGCAACTTAACAGAAGGGTTATGCAGGACGTCCAGGAAAATATTAGGCGGCACCGGTTTTTGCTGAGAGCCCAGCCGGCTTAAAGCCTCAGCCGCCTCGTTCTTCCTGCGATCGATGTGCTCTACTTGGTAACCCTAAAACTGCCCAGCAATGGCATCAACCTCGCGGCGATAAGCCGCCATGAGAGGGTCCTTGGAGTCCCACTTTCCTGATACTTGTTGAGCCACCAAGTCTGAGTCGCCGAAGCACCTTACCCAGCTCAAGCTCATCTCCTTAGCCATCCGAACACCGTGGAGCAAGGCCTCGTACTCAGTTGCGTTGTTGGTCCAAGGAAACATCAATTGTAGCACATAATGGAACTTATCACCCTTAGGGGAAGCCAATACGACTCCAGCCCCCGAGCCCTCCAACTGCCTGGACCCATCAAAGTGAATAGTCAAATATGTGTTATCCGGCTTTTGTTCGGGCACTTGTAGCTCTGTCCAATCATTGATGAAATCCACCAAAGCCTGAGATTTAACAGCAGTGCGTGGCACATACTTCAGACCATGAGGTCCGAGCTCTATAGCTCACTTAGCCACTCTCCCTGTGGCCTCCCTGTTCTGAATGATATCTCCAAGGGGGGCAGAACTGACCACCCTGATGGGGTGACCCTGGAAATAATGCTTAAGCTTCCGGCTTGCCGTGATCACACCATAAACAAGTTTCTGCCAATGCGGATACCGCTGCTTGGACTCAATGAGTACTTCGCTGACATAATAAACCGGCCTCTGAACCGGATGCTCCTTACCCTCTTCCTTGCACTCCACCACCGCGGCCACACTGACGGCTCGGGTGTTAGCAGCCACATACAGCAATAAAGGCTCCTTGTCAACCGGAGCAGCAAGGACTGGGGGCTCGGCCAGCTGTCTCTTCAAATCCTCAAAAGCAGTATTAGCTGCATCATTCCAGACAAAGTCATCAGTTTTCTTCATCAACTGATACAACGGCATGGTCTTCTCACCCAAACGGCTTATGAACCGGCTTAAAGCAGCGATACGACCCGCCAAGCGCTGGACGTCGTTTATACACGCCGGCTTAGCCAGGGAGGTGATGGCCTTGATCTTCTCCGGGTTAGCTTCAATGCCTCTGTTAGAAACTAAGAAACCCAAGAGCTTGCCTGCAGGAACACCAAAAACACATTTGGCCGGGTTAAGCATCATCTTGTAGACCCGGAGATTATCAAAGGTATCCCTCAGATCATCTATCAAAGTTTCCTCCTTCCTGGATTTAACCACAATATCATCCACATCAGCATGAACATTGCGCCCAATCTGGTTATGTAGACTGTTGAGGATATAGACCTTAGAGTCACCCGCCAGGAGGGGCCGGGTTATTCATATGGTCGTTGCCAGAAGCCCGAAGCCAAGCTTGAAGACAATGGGCCAGAGATGGGCTTAAGACCCGGATATGGCTTAAGGCCCGTAGTTACAATCATTATTATGGTAGGACTTGTAGTGTAACGCAAGAATAGTAGAGAGTCCGAGCCGGACACTCTTATGAGCCGGCCGGGACTCTGAGAGCTGCTGAGCGTCAGCCTCCCTATATAAAGGGACGACCCGGCAGCGGTTTAGGGACAAGAGCAATCTCATCGAGAGCCGGGCATAGCAGTTTAGCTCCCTGGTGATCGTAACCCTAATCAATACCACCTCAGACTGGACGTAGGCTTTTCCCTTCACCGTAAGGGGCCGAACCAGCATAAACCCTCATGTCCCTTGTCCCGCATTAACCCCTTCAAGCTTCCTAGCTGCGATGGCTCCACGACTAAGTCCTAGCTCGAGGACATCTGCCGTGACAATTCCACGACAGTTGGCGCCACCGTGGGGCCAGCGCATGGTGGATTTGAGTTCTTGAAGGGCAGCTTCGAAGGGCTCAAGGGATACGTTGTGGGCCGGATGACCAAGAGTCGTCGCGGCAAGCTCTACATCGACGATGCATACTGGGGCCCCAACGCCGGCTCAATTGAGTACAGGTACTGGGTCCCCTTCGGCGGAATTCACGTGTTCATCGGCAAGATTGGTGAGCCGGGCCCTGAGCCGGATCTCTGCGCCATCTCGTCGAGACGGCTCAGCGCGCACGACCCGCCCGGGCCCGGCCTGCCTTAAGGCATGCTTTTGTGGGGTGTATCCATGGAGGACTCTCTGATCGATCTGGATCTGGTTATGAGACGGCCGCCGGCTCTGACGGTGAGTCGGCCACCGATGAGTCAAACTCGTTGTATCAACTTCAAGATGGCAGGCTCATGGGTTGTTCCGATGGCGACAGTATTCCGGACCTATTTGAGCCGCCAAGCCGGGTTGGAATCTTTATGGCCGGTGCGCAGCCTGTTCAGAACCCCGCTGCTGGAGCGGGAAACCCGGTGCCTTCTCCGGCTCAGGTGCTGATGGACCTCACGGACAAGATGATGGCCCTGTTAACCGCCACGGTTGACCCGGCAGATCAAGCTCAGCACGATGCGGAGGTGGCACAGTTAAAATTGGATCTAGTGAAAGCCAGGGAGGATCTTGCGGCGGAAGGGATCAGGATGGCTGCGGAGAGGGCGGCTCTCGATGTCCAAACCCAGTTGATTCAAGCGCAGTCCTTCCGGCTCACGATGGATCAAAACGCGTCCAATGAGGTCCTGAGAAGGAGGCATCAAAAGGCCCAATCTCGACTCCCTCCGGTTTACGATCCACGCAACCTCTTCAACACGCCAGGTGCAGGGTCTAGTAACCCGCCAGGGGTCATAGTGCCCGGGTCGGGGACCCCTATTCAGCCACAAGTAATGGGGCCTCCCCAGATGCCCCCCGCCCCGCCTCACTACATGCCAATACCACCGGGTCAATATAACAACCCACTGGAGAACATGGTCGCCGCGGCAGCACGGCTGGCGGCTCTTCCGGTTGACGGCGACTCTCCGACGGCTATTGAAACCCGCCGGGTCAGGGAGCTCCTTCAGACAGCACTGGTACAGCAAGAGGCGTACTCCTATAGCCGGGACAGGATCCACTCGACCCCTCGCCCAGGCCGGAGCCCGAGTTACAGCAGGCACATGGTCTCAGCGACCGGCTCAAGTAACGTCCGACGCCATGACCCGCCCCCTGGCCATGGCCCGGTTCATAATGGAGCCTTCCACGCAGCAGACCAGGACAGAGCGCGGCAAGAGGCAGAGCAGGTGCCTCAATTGACGGCTTACCAGACCCCCCCGGCTTATCCGACGACTTCCGTCGACGTGGGTATCCCTACCAGGACTGGGGGTGTCCCTTGTTTAGTGCCAGCTATCCGCAATGAGCGTCTACCCAAGGACTTCAAAGGCCCTAGGAAGGTGCCTAATTACACAGCAGACTTACAGCCTGCAGCCTGGATCGAGAGTTACGAGATGGCTATGGAGCTGCTGGAGGTCAGTGAGGCGGCCATGGCTAAGTATTTTACCATGATGTTAGATGGGACAGCCCGCACTTGGTTGAAAGGGCTACCACCGAATTCCATTGGGTCTTGGGCTGAGCTGAAACCCGGTTCATCCAAAACTTCAAGGATACCTGTAGGCAATCTATGTCAATTGTGGATTTGACTAACTGCAAGCAGCAAGAAGGGGAGTCTACAACACATTGGGTTCGTCGGGTTAAGGAGATAATACACTCCTCGGATAAGATGGACGCCGGCTCTGTAGCCTTAATGTTGGAGCAGAATTGTCGTTTTGTGCCCCTAAAGATGAAACTCGGGCGGCTTAAGCGCGACTGCAATGATATGGGTACACTGATGGCGGCTCTTGTCAAGTACGCTGACTCTGATGGTACCAAGGACCCCGCTTCAGATGATGAAAGGACAGGGAAGGGAAAGAAGAACGGCAACGGCAAGGGTCCTCAGCATAACCCGGGGAACCAAGGAGGAGGCAAGCGCAAGGCCGATGGCAGCCTAGAGTTTGTAGACAATGCCTGCTCACAAGGGAATAACCAGCGATGTAAGGGGAGGCCCCCTCCCCGAGGCGGCGGGTCAGGTCCGACGCTGGAGCAGCTGTTGAATGAGCCTTGTCCAAGGCATGGCTCTAGAGAGAAGCCAGCGACTCATCTGTGGAAGTATTGTGCAATCATGAAGGCCTTTAAGAATTACAATGGCCTGGGCGGCGGCTTAGGCGCCGGCGGCTTTCATGGCCCGGGCGGCGGCTCAAATTCTAATCCTCAGAACGGTCAAGAGGGCTGTGAATGCTGTTGAGACGGCGATCCCACGCTACTTGCGGTGGTCCGAGCAGCCTATAGTGTGGAGTAGGGAGGATCACCCTCCCCAGGTGGATAACCCGGGCCACTTGGCCTTAGTGGTGGCTCCTCAAGTGGGAGGACATAAGTTCACAAAGGTGCTCATGGATGGAGGCAGCAGCATCAACATCCTCTATTATGAGACTTTTCGCCGTATGGGGTTGGTTGATAAGAACCTCAGCCAGTCAAACACTATCTTCCATGGTGTGGTACCTGGTAAGTCGGCTTATCCAGTCGGCAAGATCGAGTTGGAAGTGGCCTTTGGGGATGAGAACAACTACAGGGTTGAAAAATTGACCTTTGAGGTGGTCAAGATAAGAAGTCCGTACCACGCTATATTTGGGCGGCCGGCTTACGCCAAGTTCATGGCACGGCCGTGTTATGTTTACTTACAGCTCAAGATGCCAGGTCATAATGGGACCATTACGGTTCACGGCAGCCGGAAGGTGGCCTTGGAATGCGAGGAAGGCGATGCAGCTTATGCAGAATCTGTTTGTGCAACAGAGGAGTTGAAGTTTTACAAAGACAATGTTGACCCGACAGATATGACCTCTCTGAAGAAGCCGACTACAGAGCATGAGCTGGCAATGAAATTTAAGTTGGCTGATGAGACTAAACTTGTTGATTTCATTCCAGGAGATTCATCTCAGCAGTTTAGCATCAGTGCCAACCTGGATCCAAAATAGGAAAGCGCACTCATCGAGTTCATCCGTGAGAATAGGGACATCTTCGCATGGAAACCTTCTGACATGCCAGGTGTACCTAGAGAACTCGCTGAGCACACTCTTAATGTTGATCCAAAATTTAAACCGGTCAGGCAGTTCCTTCGGCGATTCAATGAGGAGAGGCGGAAAGCTATTGGGGAAGAGGTGGCCCGGCTCTTGGCGGCTGGGTTTATTGTTGAAGTCTTCCACCCAGAATGGTTATCTAACCCGGTGCTCGTACTCAAGAAGAACGGCACTTGGCGGATGTGTGTGGACTACACGGACTTAAATAAGGCGTGTCCGGCTGATCCTTTTGCCCTTCCCCGTATTGATCAAATTATTGATGCTACGGCCGGTTGTGCACGCTTAAGTTTCCTGGACGCTTATTCCGGATATCATCAGATTAAAATGGCAGTTAAGGACCAGGAGAAGACGGCGTTCATTACTCCCTTTGGAGCCTTCTGCTATGTGTCCATGCCCTTTGGACTCAAGTGTGCACAGGCGACTTATCAGCGTTGCGTGCAGAACTGTCTTCATAAACAGATTTGGCGTAATGTTCATGCTTATGTGGACGATATTGTGGTTAAGTCCATAAAAGAGGAAACCCTGATAGATGATTTGAGAGAAACCTTTGATAATCTCCGGGTCTACAAGATGATGCTTAACCCGGCCAAGTGTGTCTTTGGTGTCCCTGCAGGCAAGCTCTTGGGTTTTTTGGTTTCTAACAGAGGCATTGAGGCTAACCCGGAGAAGATCAAGGCCATCACCTCCTTGGCTAAGCCGGCGTGTATAAATGACGTTCAGCGTCTGGCGGGTCGCATCGCTGCTTTAACCCGGTTTATAAGCCGTTTGGGTGAGAAGGCCATGCCACTATATCAATTGATGAAGAAAACTGATAACTTTGTCTGGAATGATGCAGCTAATATCGCTTTTGAGGATTTGAAGAAGCAGCTGGCAGAGCCCCCAGTCCTTGCTGCTCCGGTTGATAAGGAGCCCTTATTACTCTACGTGGCGGCAAACACACGAGCCATCAGTGTGGCTTTGGTGGTGGAACGCAAGGAAGAGGGTAAGGAGCATCCGGTTCAGCGGCCGGTTTATTATGTCAGCGAAGTGCTTATCGAGTCCAAACAGCGGTATCCACATTGGCAGAAGCTTGTTTATGGTGTGTTCATGGCAAGCCGGAAGCGTAAGCACTATTTCCAGGGTCATCCCATAACCGTGGTCAGTTCTGCCCCTCTTGGTGATATCATTCAAAACAGAGAGGCCACAGGGAGAGTGGCTAAGTGGGCTATCGAGCTCGGATCTCATGGTCTCAAATATGTGCCACGCACTGCTGTTAAATCTCAGGCCCTGGTGGACTTCATCAATGATTGGACAGAGTCACAAGTCCCTGAGCAAAAGCCGGATAACATGTATTGGACTATTCACTTCGATGGGTCCAGGCAGTTGGAGGGCTCGGGGGCTGGAGTTGTATTGGCTTCTCCTAAAGGTGACAAGTTCCATTATGTGATATAGTTGATGTTTCCTTGCACTAACAATGCGGCTGAGTACGAGGCCTTGCTCCACGGTCTTAGGATGGCTAAGGAGATGAGCTTGAGCCGGGTAAGGTGTTTCGGTGACTCAGACTTGGTGGCTCAACAAGTATCAGGCAAGTGGGACTCTAAGGACCCTCTCATGGCGGCTTATCGCCGCGAAGTTGATGCCATTGCAGGGCACTTTCAGGGCTACCAGGTAGAGCACATTGATCGCAGGAAGAATGAGGCGGCTGATGCTTTAAGCCGGCTAGGCTCTCAGCGAAAGCCGGTGCTGCCTAATACTTTCCTGGATGTCCTGTATAATCCTTCTGTTAAGTTGCCTACAGAGGAAAACTTGGCTGTCCCTGACCCGGAGGCACGACTGGTGGTGGCTCTCCATATCATACCAGACTGGACAACGCCATATCTGGCTTACATGACCCGGGGTGAGTTGCCAGAGGATGAAACTTTGGCCAGGCAAATAACCCGGCGGGCTAAGTCAATGATTGTTATCGATGGCGAGTTGCATCATCGCAGTGTTACAGGGGCGTTTCAGCGTTGTGTCTCCCCCGAGGAAGGTCAAGAAATCTTGCGTGAGATCCATGAAGGGGATTATGGCCATCACGCCGGCTCAAAGTCTCTTGTGGCCAAGGCATTTCGCCATGGTTTTTATTGGCTGACGGCTCATCCTGATGCGGAGGACTTGGTCAGTAAATGTGATGGTTGCCAGAGGTTCTCACGACGGGCTCATGTGCCGGCTCAGGAGCTGAGGATGATCCCAATCACTTGGCCCTTTGCGGTCTGGGGGCTTGATATGGTTGGGCCTTTTAAAAGGTCCAAGGATAAGAAGACCCACCTCTTGGTGGCAGTTGACAAATTCACAAAGTGGGTGGAAGCTGAGCCAGTTAGCAAGTGCGATGCAGCCACGGCGGTTCAATTTATGAAAAAGGTGATTTTCCGCTTTGGTTTTCCGCACAGCATTATAACTAACAATGGCACCAATCTATCCAAAGGTGTCATGGAAGAGTTTTGTCAACGAGAGCATATCCGAATTGATGTATCCTCAGTTGCTCATCCTCAATCCAATGGTCAAGCTGAGAGAGCTAATCAGGAGATTCTGAAGGGCATCAAGCTGCGGCTTTTGGTCCCTTTGCAACGGACGCCAGGTTGTTGGGTGGAGGAGCTGCCCTCCGTGTTATGGAGCATCAACACTACTCCTAACAGGTCTACAGGCTTCACGCCTTTCTTCATGGTTTATGGGGCAAAGGCCGTCCTCCCCAGTGACATCCGTCATGATTCACCTCGAGTGGCGGCTTATGTTGAGGCGGATAATGAACAGGCGCGCCAAGATGCTCTTGATTTGTTGGATGAACAGCGTGATGTGGCAGCAGCCCGTTCAGCGATTTACCAACAAGACCTGCGCCGTTATCATAGCCGCCGGGTTAGATCCCGGGTCTTCCAGGAAGGTGATCTCGTGCTCCGGCTCATCCAGGATCAAACAGATGCACACAAGTTATCCCCGCCTTGGGAAGGGCCCTTTGTGGTTAGCAAGAACTTGCACAACGGGTCATATTACCTCATTGACATTCGGGAGCACAAAGATTCACGTAAGTCGGAGGAAGAGACCAGTCGGCCGTGGAACATAGCTCAACTTCGGCCTTACTACACTTGAGCCACCGGCTCTAATAATGTACATATTTTTCTCAGCCATGTATATGTTATGATAAGCAATAAAGAAGGACCTCTGTCCTTTTTTCTCTTCCAAATATGCACGTGTTGTTTTCATTGCAAGATTCCATGATGGCTTAAAGGAGGATCCGGCTTATGATCGTATTCGAATCTAGCCGTAAGCAATAAGGTCACTTGGGGGCTTCCTGTTCAAACATGGGTCGTATCCGAACCAAAGAGAACATAGCTGTCGATACCCATTTGATTGGCAAAGTGCCGAGCTCATTGGGAGGTTTTCTCTGATCATATTTGAATCATAGTTTAATCCCTTTGAGAACCGACGTGGATCGTATTCGAATCAGCGTCGTTAAACAATTCTTAAAGTCACTTGGGGGCTTCCTGTTCAAACATGGGTCGTATTCGAACCAAAGAGAACATAGCTGTCGGTACCTTCTTGATTGGCATCGCCACACCCACTGGGGGCTATATGATCGTATCCGAATCTTAGCTTAACCCCTTTGGGCCGGGTCTCTGGTCGTATTCGAACAGGAAGCCCCTAAGTTCTTCCACTTTATCACAAGTTTTCTCTGATTATGTCAAGGTGTGTACAGCCGGGTCTCGCTTGGCCGGTTTAAATTTTGATTTCCAGTGTTGGTTGAACACAATGGGTGTCATTAAGACAGGTACACCGGAGTTAAGGTACCAACCTTATTACCCGGGTTATCTAAACCGGAAGTATGCTTGCAGGCCGCTAAGTATGATATTACGGCTGCATTAAGGATATAATTGGAGCTCAGTCCTTTTTTGATTCATATTCCGGGTTATATATCTAAAACTTATGATTCTCAAGGCGGTAAGCGGCCTCGAGACTTGTGATTTGCCCTTCTATGCAGGATAAGTTAAAAGCAGCTATTTTGAGATTAAGGAAAACAAAGGATTGATTATGACCCAGAGAAACATAAAGGAGACACTTCATCAGACTTTAACATTCAAGGCATACACGATGGCACGGCAAGGATAAAAGTATTGGTCCTACTCTATTACAAAGACTCATCGAGTCCAAAAGGGCGGAGCATTGTTTGGTAAGCCGGCTGCAGAAGCTAAGACGCCTGCTGGGTGGAAGTCTCCGGCTCATTTCTTTCTTCTCCTCCGGCTGTCCCCAAGGTCTGGAAAGTCGACGACTTCCAGTCGATGCCGCTCAGCGCCTCGAATTGGGCTTCCTCGTCAATTAACCCGGCCGGGTCAATTTCTGGGGCAAAGGTGTGCTGACGAGCCGGCAGAATTAAACTCAGAGCTTCATAGCAAGGGGTTGGAATCCTCTGATTTTCTGCATTATAACCCGGCTGGTACTTGGTCAGATCCGTGTCGTTGCCAATAAGAGTTGCCACCGGGCGCACGATCTTCACGCAGGCGGCGAAGTCTTTTTGGTCGAAAGCCGTGCCATCTTCCTTCAGACTTGGGTAGCCGAGGGCGATGTCTGCCGGGTCTAGCTCCGGCAGGAAAGCCTTGGCCCGGCTCAGCGCGGCGATCACTCCGGATCTCGCAGAGGCCCGTCGCAGCTCTTGGATACGTTGCGGCAGGACGGCGAGCCGGCGAAGAACCTCCGCCAAGTGAGTCGGCACCTCGTTGGATAAGGCTACCACAGCTAAGGCACGTTGTGACCCGGTGTAGAGTTGCTCCACCAGGGTGTACACGGCCTTTAGCTTGGTTACCACGCTTTGGTTGAGGTTGGCGCTTCTGGGACCTGTTTAACAGAGTCAGATAAGACGCCGACAAGGATGAAGTTATGAGATATAAACATTCTAAACTTGATGAAAGCCGGCGAGACGACTTACCGAAGATTGCGGCCACCATCTGGGACACCTGGCGCTTTAGGCCGGAGAGTTCGGCGGTCTTCTCGGAGAGAGTCTTCTCCGCCTGTTCAGCCCGGGTTACCAATGCGGCCTTTTCTTCGGCCCATGCCTTCCGCTCAGGGTCGAACTCCGTCTTCAGCTTCTCTTGCGCGGCGATGCTGGACACGAACTTGGCATTTGCCTTCCGGGTCTTCATCTCTTGCATCTTCAGCCGGTTCGTAAGATCGGCAAGGTCAGCCTCAAGCTTTTTGCCAACAGCCTGTATAAATGTCCGGGTTATGGCATGAACAGTTACTATACAAATTTCAAGTCCCAAGTGTTTTCCAAGCAAAGACTCTTGGCACTTGGGGGCTAATGCATGTTCAACTTTTCTGTTTACCAATTTCCGGTTCATGCGAGTAAGCCGGAAGATAAGTCCCAAGTGTTTTTCAAGCAAAGACACTTGGCACTTGGGGGCTAATGGGTATCGATTGTTCCTATCTACAAATTACCGGATCATGGAAGCAAGTCAGAATCTAAGTCTACAACATATTCAATCATAAGTCGTCGACTTGGGGGCTAGCATGGTAAAGGTAACTATGCAGTAAATAAGAGGACAGCAGAATGATACCTCAGATTTCTGCTAGATCTGGTTCACCATGGCAACCTCTGCGTCCCGGCTCTTGTGCACTTGGCTGATGTAGCCAGAGACGAGCTCTCCAATGCTCAGGTTGGCGTAGTCGGAGAGGTCCAGGTTCACCCGGTGGGGCTGCAGCAACTCCCCCTTAGCGGAGCACTTGGCCAGCACGGTAGGTCTCCCCGCTCAACGAACTCCGTCCGGGTGATTATCACGTCCGGGTCATTTGTTGGTTGAGCCGAGCCGGAGGCCTCCGGGTCAGCAGAAGCTTCTACAGGTGCCATGTCCATTGGAGTGGTGGCTTCGAGGGCGGAGGCAGCTGGCGGTTCTTGGACCGTCACCTCCGGCTCAGGCAAATCCGGCTCTCCGGCCGACTTGGTTTTCTTCGCCCTCTTGGTGAGCTTTGCCTGGGCACTGAAAGGACAACAAAGGTTAGTACAAAAAGTATGAGTAAAGATCAGAACAACATGAGATGATTATCGTTACCCGGGCACGGTCTTGAAAGCCGGCAGATTCGACTGCATAGAATTGCCGGAAGAAGGGGAAGTCTCCTGATAATTTGAGTCAGAAGAATTAAGCGGTTGGCGTATAACACCCGCAAAAGGATGAAAAGGGTACAATTTTGCGATCACCTTGGTCCGGCGTTTCCTTGATGCATCAGGTAGCCCGGAGGAGAGGTCAGTGTCCTTGCTGGTCCGGGTGTGCCGCCGGCTCTCATGAACCTGTCGCTTCAAAATAAATTAAGGATCTTGGTAAGCTAAAGGATGGGAAAAGATTACTTTCCGGGTTACTCTTCGGGTTTTCAGCCGTGGCAAGGGCTCCGAGTCGGAGGAAAGTATTGTTACCTCTTCAACCACCGGGTTACTGGCTCCGGTGTCCTCCTGTTGATAAATAGCATTGATAAGGCGGACAGAAATAAACGACAAGTATAATAAGAGCTTACAGGTTTAGGAATTACCTCAGACTCGGAGCTGTCACTTAGCTGCAACAGCTCCGAAGCAGTGGGCCTACTTCCCCTCTTACGGGGAGCGGCTTTCTTGGCGGCTTTCTTCACCTTTCTGGCCTTCTTGGCCGCCTCATGGTCATATTTGACCCGCCAGAACTTGTCGTCAGCCTGAAAAATACAATGATAATTTCTTCAAACGATTCAGATTGAAGTTATATACAGAAGAAGATAGGATGATCAGATTGGCGGCTTACCGCTGGGGCTGGGTTGGTCTTGCAGAAGGGGGCTAACCCGGTCCTTCCGCAGTCTGCCAGGCTCTCGTTTAAAAGAGCCTTGGTCATCTCCTCTGCAACGTCTTCAGGAAGATCATTGCGGCTGTGTCTCTGAGGGTCGTCCTTTCGGCCCGTGTACTCACACATTAAGCCGGGGCGGCGGCTCAATAGGATCACCCGCCACGAGACCTAGACCCGGACCAGATCGATTCCATTCAGACCATTGCCCAGGAGAGCCTTGATCTTGTTGATAGTGGGGAGCAGAGGCTGGCGCTCCACCGGAGTCAGTTTGTCTGATAGTGGGTGTGTTGACTCCAAACGCGATGGGCGAAAGCCGGGCAGCGGACTTTCATCAGCTGGTGAAGTGTCTTGGCAATAGAACCAAGTCATGTTCCAGTCCTTTGGGAGGCTCGGCGGCTCGGCATAAGGGAAAAGACAGTCTCTTCGCCGCTGAATGGAGATGCCGCCTAGCTCTAGACTTGGCCCATTGGCGCACTCATTCTGACGGTTCAAATAAAAAAGCTCTCTGAAGAGCAGCAGACTAGGTTCTTCTCCAAGGTAAACCTCGCAGAATACTTGGAAGTTGCAGATGTTGGACACTGAGTTGGGTCCTATATCCTGAGGCCGCAGGTCGAAGAAGTTTAGAACATCTCTAAAAAACTTTGAGCCAGGCGGTGCAAAGCCCCGGCTCATGTGATCCGCAAAAATCACTACCTCCCCGTCCTTTGGCTGTGGTCTCTCTTCTGACGGGTCAGGGGCACGGTAGGACATGACGTCCTTCTTGGGCAGATATCCGGACTTAACAAAATCTGATAGTGTCTCACTGGTGACATTGGACCTCATCCAGTTGCAAGTAATGGGAGCTTTGGGAGGCATGGTGAAAGTCGGCAGTCTATGGTAAAAGGAAAAACGTCCGGGTTAATTATGAGCCGGAAGAAATCTACAGTTCAATGTCAAGGTGGCGGCTTATGAAGGGGACTAATGGTATACATTTAAGTGCATCGGGCTATTTAAGCCGCCGAGGGATTGAGAGTAATTTGATTGTCTACAGGCCTTATCACAGCTAAGCCGGAAATTTTATGGCGCATGGTTTTCTTTAAGCCGGAAGGTTCTACGGCGCGTGGTTTCTTTAAACCGGAACTGTAAACCGCCAAGATTCAATGATTGCAGTTTTTTACTAAGTGTGGTAAAACAGGTTTCACATATCGCAGTAAAAATTTTGGATCAAAATGGTCGGGTAAAAGAAAAGTTTCTAGCCCTAGAAACAGACGTGAGGAAGTTCTTGGGCTTGAATGGAACCTTTTGGCAGTCAAAAGAGATCTGCTTGCATCTAAAATGAGTGCCAAACAGCTACCACGGCAGGTCTATACAGGTCCAAGATCAAGAAGGGCGGTAAAAATGAAAACTACTGAAGAACTTGCGGGCGATGGCGAAGAACACGGATGAACTACTCGAACCCTACCGCAGATCTGTTCTAGCAGGGCAGAAGAAGCTTACAGAGGCTGGTGAGTCGCGGAAGTCGTCGCGTGTCTCTGGTCAGATCAGGGTGATGCAGTGGCCTGAGTTGATGACGACGAGGAGACCCGCGGCGGCGACAGCAGCAGAGCTCGAGCAGGGGAGCAGTGGCGTGAGGAAGAAGATGAAGGAGAGAGAAGTGGCTGAGAGCCCGTCGGGCCGGCCTATTTATAAGGCGAGCTCATAAGTGGGCGCGAGAATCAAGGAGACAACGGCGTGGTTATCTCCCCACGAAACTCCTCGATTTTCGGGATGGCAGTAAGGAAAAAGATCTGTTGCGGATACGGCGGAGTAAAAAACGGGCTTAATGGAAGATGACGTCACGGCGGATTATCCGGAGTCCAGAGGATGACGTCACGCCGGGTTATGGTCTTCACGCAATTGTAAGACGGCGATTTTCTGCTGAAGGAATTGAAGATTGATATGAGCCGGCTCAAATCAATCTGGGGCCTAATGTTGAGGATATAGACCTTAGAGTCACCCGCCAGGAGGGGCCGGGTTATTCATATGGTCGTTGCCAGAAGCCCGAAGCCAAGCTTGAAGACGATGGGCCAGAGATGGGCTTAACACCCGGATATGGCTTAAGGCCCGTAGTTACAATCATTATTATGGTAGGACTTGTAGTGTAAGGCAAGAATATTAGAGAGTCCGAGCCGGACACTCTTATGAGCCGGCCGGGACACTGAGAGCTGCTGAGCGTCAGCCTCCCTATATAAAGGGACGACCCGGCAGCGGTTTAGGGACAAGAGCAATCTCATCGAGAGCCGGGCATAGCAGTTTAGCTCCCTGGTGATCGTAACCCTAATCAATACCACCTCAGACTGGACGTAGGCTTTTACCTTCACCGTAAGGGGCCGAACCAGCATAAACCCTCGTGTCCCTTGTCCCGCATTAACCCCTTCAAGCTTCCTAGCTGCGATGGCTCCACAACTAAGTCCTAGCTCGAGGACATCTTCCGTGACAATTCCACGACACAGACAGTTCTGGACGCAACGCTGATAAGTCGCCTGTGCACTCTTGAGTCCAAAGGGCATAGACACATAGCAGAAGGCTCCAAAGGGAGTGATGAGCGCCGTCTTCTCTTGGTCCTTAACTGCCATTTTAATCTGATGATATCCAGAATAAGCATCCAAGAAACTTAGGCGCTCACAACCTGCTGTAGCATCAATGATTTGATCAATACGGGGAAGGGCAAAAGGATCAGCCGGACACGCCTTGTTCAAGTCCATGTAATCAACACACATCCACCAGGTGCCGTTCTTCTTGAGTACGAGCACCGGGTCAGCTAACCAGTCTGGGTGAAAGACTTCAATGATAAACCCGGCCGCCAAGAGCCGCGCCACCTCTTCACCAATAGCTTTCCGCCTCTCTTCATTAAACCGCCGAAGGAATTGCCTGACCGGCTTAAATTTTGGATCAACGTTGAGAGTGTGCTCAGCGAGTTCTCTAGGTACACCTGGCATGTCGGACGGCTTCCATGCAAAAATGTCCCTATTCTCACGGATGAACTCGATGAGCGCGCTTTCCTATTTTGGATCCAAATTGGCACTGATGCTAAACTGCTGAGATGAATCTCCTGGAACGAAATCAACAAGCTTAGTCTCATCAGCCGACTTAAATTCCATTGCCGGCTCATGCTCCGTAGTCGGCTTTTTCAGAGAGGTCATATCTGTTGGGTCAACGTTGTCTTTGTAAAACTTCAACTCCTCCGTTGCGCAAACAGATTCTGCATAAGCTGCATCGCCTTCCTCACACTCCAGGGCCACCTTCCGGCTGCCATGAACCGTAATGGTCCCATTATGACCAGGCATCTTGAGCTGTAAATACACGTAACACGGCCGTGCCATGAACTTGGCGTAAGCCGGCAGCCCAAATATGGCATGGTACAGACTTCTTATCTTGACCACCTCAAAGGTCAATTTTTCCACCCTGTAGTTGTGCTCATCTCCAAAGGCCACTTCGAACTCGATCTTGCCAACTGGATAAGCCGACTTACCAGGTACCACACCATGGAAAATAGTGTTTGACTGGCTGAGGTTCTTATCAATCAACCCTGTCGTGGAATTGTCACGACAGATGTCCTCGAGCTAGGACTTAGTCGTGGAGCCATCGCAGCTAGGAAGCTTGAAGGGGTTAATGCGGGACAAGGAACACGAGGGTTTATACTGGTTCGGCCCCTTACGGTGAAGGTAAAAGCCTACGTCCAGTTTGAGGTAGTATTGATTAGGGTTACGATCACCAGGGAGCTAAATCGCTATGCCTGGCTCTCGATGAGATTGTTCTTGTCCCTAAACCGCTGCCGGGTCGTCCCTTTATATAGGGAGGCTGACGCCCAGCAGCTCTCAGAGTCCCGGCCGGCTCATAAGAGTGTCCAGCTCGGACTCTCAACTATACTTGCCTTACACTACAAGTTCTACCATAATAATGATTGTAACTACGGGCCTTAAGCCATACCCGGGTCTTAAGCCCATCTCTGGCCCATCGTCTTCAAGCTTGGCTCCGGGCTTCTGGCAACGACCATATGAGTAACCCGGCCCCTCCTGGCGGGTGACTCTAAGGTCTATATCCTCAAAATTAGGCCCCAGATTGATTTGAGCCGGCTCATGTCAATCTTCAATTCCTTCGGCAGAAAATCGCCGGCTTACAATTGCGTGAAGACTATAACCCGGCGTGACGTCGTCCTCTGGACTCCGGATAATCCGCCGTGACGTCATATTCCATTAAGCCCGTTTTTTACTTCGCCAGATCCGCAACGGATCTTTGCATTTACTGTCATCCCGAAAATTGAGGCGTTTCGTGAGGAGATAACCACGCCGTGGACTCCTTGATCCTCGCGCCCACTCATGAGCTCGCCCTTATAAATAGGCCGGCCCGACGGGCTTCTCTGCCACCCTTCTTCCTCCTCGCGCCACTGCTCCTCTACCCGAGCTCGAACTCTGCCGCCGTCGCCTCGCCCCCGGTCTTCGTCATCCTTGGCCGCTGCATCACCCTGACTTGGACCAGACAAACGGCGGCGACCCCCGCGCCTCTTCAGCACCGGTATGTCCTCACTACCCCGTAGAACAGATCTATAGTAGGGTTCATCCGTGTTTGTCCGTGTTCGTCGCCGTCGCCCACAAGCTCCGGTAGTTCTCATAGTTACTGCACCTATTTAATCTTAGCCTTGTATAGAACTAGTGCGGCGGTTGTTTAGTACTCATTTCAAATGCCAGTAGGTCTCTTTTCACTGCATAAAGGCCTCATTCGAGCTCAAGAACTCCCCTGCGTCTGTTTCTAGGTCTAGAAACTTTTCTTTTGCCCGACCATTTTGATCCAAAATATTTACTGCGATGTGTGACACCTGTTTTACCACACTTAGTAAAAAACTGCAATCATTGAGTCTCGGTGGTTTACATTTCCGGTTTAAAGAAACCACGCGCCGTAGAACCTTCCGGCTTAAAGAAAACCATGCTTCGTAGAATCCTCCGGCTTAGCTGTGATAAGGCCGTAGATAATCAATTTATTCTGAATGCCCCTGCGGCTTAAATAACCCGCTGTACTTAGGTATATACCATTAGTTCCCTTCATAAGCCGCCACCTTAGCTTTGAACTGTAGATCTCCTCCGGCTTATAATTATCCCGGACGTTTTTCCTTTTTGTCATAGACTGCCGACTTTCACCATGCCTCCCAAAGCTCCCAAAGCCTCCATTACTTGCAACTGGATGAGGTCCAATGTCACCAATGAGACCCTAGCGGATTTTTTTAAGTCTGGATATCTGCCCAAGAAGGACATCATGTCCTACCGTGCCCCTGACCCGTCAGAAGAGAGACCACAGCCAAAGGACGGGGAGGTAGTGATTTTTGCGAATCATATGAGCCGGGGCTTCGCACCGCCCAGCTCAAAGTTTTTTAGAGACGTTCTAAACATCTTCGACTTGCGGCCTCAGGACATAGGACCCAACTCAGTGTCCAACATCTGCAACTTCCAAGTATTCTGCGAAGTTTACCTTGGAGAAGAACCTAGTCTGCTGCTCTTCATAGAGCTTTTTTCTTGAACCGTCAGAATGAGTGCGCCAATGGGCCAAGTCTGGAGTTAGGTGGCATCTCCATCCAGCGGCGTAGGGACTGCCTTTTCCCTTACGCAGAGCCGCCCAGCCACCCCAAGGACTGGAATCTGACGTGGTTTTACTGCCAAGACACGTCGCCGGCTGACGAGAGTCCGTTACCCGGCTTTCACCCCTCGCGTCTGGAGCCGACTCACCCACTGTCAGACAAGCTGACCCAAGCGGAGCGCCAACCTCTGCTTCCCACCATCAACAAGATCAAGGCTCTCCTGGGCAATGGTCTGAATGGAATCGATCTGGTCCGGGTCTGGATATCGTGGCGGGTGATCCCATTGAGCCGCCGCCCCGGCTTAATGTGCGAGTACACAGGACGAAAGGACGACCATCAGAGACGCAGCCGCAACGATCTTCCTGAAGACGTTGCAGAGGAGATGACCAAGGCTCTCTTGAACGAGAGCCTGGCAGACTGCGGAAGGACCGGGTTAGCCCCCTTCTGCAAGACCAACCCAGTCCCAGCGGTAAGCCGCTGATCTGGACATCTTATCTGTACATGACTTTCATCTGAATTGTTTTAAGAAAACCTCATTGCATTTTTCAGGCTGATGATAAGTTCTGGCAGGTCAAATACGACCATGAGGCCGCCAAGAAGGCCAGGAAGGCGAAGAAAGCCACCAAGAAAGCCGCCCCTCGCAATAAAGGAAGCAGGCCTACTGCTTCTGAGCTGATGCAATTAAGCGACAGCTCCGAGTCAGAGGTAACCCCTGAGCCTTTAAGTCCTTGCTGTATTTGTTGTTTGTTGTTGTCCGCCTTATCAATACTTGCTCATTGACAGGATGACACCGGGGCAAGTAACCCAGTGGTTGAAGAGGTAATGTCACTTTCCTCCGACTCGGAGCCCTTGCCAAAGCTGAAAGTCCGAAGGGTAACCCGAAAAGTAAGCTTTTCACATCCTTTAGCTTATCAAGACCCTCAATTTATTTTGAAGCGACAGGTTCATGAAATCCGGCGTCACACCCGGACCAACAAGGACACCGACCTCTAAGCCGGGTTACCCGACGCATCAAGGAAGCGCCGAACTGAGGTTATTTCCCACTTGTACCCTTTTCATCCGTTGGCGGGTGTTATCTGTCAGCCACTCAGTTCTTCTGACTCCAATTATCAGGAGACCACCCCCTCTTCGGGCGACTCTATGCAGTCGAATCTTCCGGCTTTCAAGACCGTGCCCGGGTAATGATAACCCTCTTATATTTGTTCTAGTCCTTGCTCATACTTTTTATACTAACCTTTGTTGTTCTTTCAGTGCCCAGGCAAAGCTCACCAAGAGGGCGAAGAAAACCAAGTCGGCCGGAGAGCCGGATTTACCTGAACCGGAGGTGACGGTCCAAGAACCGCCAGCTGCCTCCGCCCCTGAAGCCACCACTCCAATGGACACGGCACCTGTAGAAGCTTCTGCTGACCCGGAGGGCTCCGGCTCGGCTCAACCAACAAATGACCCGGACGTGGTAATCACCGGGACGGCATTTGTTGAGCCGGGGAGACCTACCGCCCTGGCTAAGTGCTCCGCTAAGGGGGAGTTGCTGCAGCTCCACCGGGTGAACCTGGACCTCTCCGACCACACCAATCTGAGCATTGGAGAGCTCGTCTCTGGCTACATCAGCCAAGTGCACAAGAGCCGGGACGCAGAGGTTGCCATGGTGAACCAGATCCAGCAGAAATCTGAGGTATCCTTCTGCTATCCTCTTACTGACTGCATAGTTACCTTTATCATGCTAGCCCCCAAGTCGGCGACTTATGATTAAATATGTTGTAGACTTAGGTTCCGGCTTACTCAACTGAGCCGGCAGTTTGTAGATAGATACGTTCAATATGCATTAGCCCCCAAGTGCCAAGTGTCTTTGCTTGGAAAACGCTTGGGACTTAAAATTTATATAGTAACTGTTCATGTCATAACCCGGAAATGTATGCAGGCTGCTGGCAAGAAGCTAGAGGCTGACATGGCTGATCTCAAGAGCCGGCTGCAGATGCAAGAGATGGAGACCCGGAAGGCAAATGCCAAATTTGTGTCTAGCATCGCCGCTCAAGAAAAGCTGAAGACAGAGTTTGACGCTGAGCGGAAGGCGTGGGCCGAAGAGAAGGCCGGATTGGTGAACCGGGCTGAACAGGCGGAGAAGACTCTCTCCGAGAAGACCGCCGAGCTCTCCGGCCTAAAGCGCCAAGTGTCCCAGATGGTGGCCGCCATCTTCGGTAAGTCGCCTCGCCGGCTTTCATCAAGTTTAGAATGTTTATATCTCATAATTCATCATTGTCGCCGGCTTATCTGATTCTGTTAAACAGGTCCCAGAAGTGCCAACCTCAACCAGTGCGTGGTAACCAAGCTGAAGGCCGTGTATACCCTGGTGGAGCAGCTCTACACTGGGTCACAGCGTGCCTTAGCTGTGTAGGCCCTATCCAACGAGGTGCCGACTCACCTAGCAGAAGTCCTGCGCCGGCTCGCCGTTCTGCCTCAGCGGATCCAAGAGCTGCGACGGGCCTCTGCGAGAGCCGGAGCAATCGCTGCGCTGAGCCGGGCCAAGGCGTTCTTGCCAGAGCTAGACCCGGCGGACATCGCTCTCGGCTACCCAAGCCTGAAGGAAGACGGCACCGCCTTTGATCAGAAGGACTTCGCAGCTTGCGTGAAGACTGTACGCCCGGTGGCCACTCTTATTGGCAACGACACAGATCTGACCAAGTATCAGCTGGGTTACAATGCGGAGAATCAGAGGATCCCGACCCCTCGCTATGAAGCCCTGAGTTTAATCCCGCCGGCTCGTCAGCACACCTTCGCCCCGGATTAATTGACGAGGAAGCCCAGTTCGAAGCTCTAAGCGGCATCGACTGGAAGTCTTCGACCTTCCAGATCCTGGGAACAGCCGGAGGAGAAGAAAGAGACGAGCCGGAGACATCAACCCAGCAAGCGTCGTAATTCTGCTGGCGGTTTACCAAACAATGCCTCACCCTTTTGGACTCAACGAGTCTTGTAATAGAGTAGGACCAACATTTTATCTTTGCCGTGCCATCGTGCACACCTTGAATGCTTGAAGTTTTATTGAAGTTGTCTCCTTTATATTTCTCCGGTTTATTCATACTCCTTAGTCTCAAGTAATTGTCTTTAACTATCCTGCATAGAAAGACGAATCACAAGTCTCCAGGCGGCTTACCGCCCTGAGAATCATATATTTTAGATATATAACCCGGAATATGAATCAAAAAAGACTGGTCCTCAATTATATCCTTAACACAGCCGTAATAACACACTTAGCGGCCTGCAAGCATACTTCCGATTTAGATAACCCGGGTAATAAGGTTGGTACCTTAATTCCGATTTACTTGTCTTAATGACACCCATTGTGTTCAACTAACACTGTAAACCAAAGTTAAGCCGGCAAAGTGAGACCCGGCCGTACACACTTTGAAATAATCAGAAGAAACTTGCTATAAAGCAGAGGAACGTAGGGGCTTCCGGTTCGGATACGACCAGAAACCCGGCCCAAAGGGGTTATGCTAGGATTCGAATACGATCATATAGCCCCCAGTGGGTGTGGCGATGCCAATCAAGAGGGTACCGACAGCTATGTTCTCTTTGGTTCGAATACGACCCATGTTTGAACAGGAAGCCCCCAAGTGATTTTTAGAATTGTTTAACGACGCTGATTCGAATACGATCCACGTCAGTTCTCAAAGGGGTTAAACTATGATTCAAGTATGGTCAGAGAAAACCTCCCAATGAGCTCGGCACTTTGCCAATCAAATGGGTATCGACAGCTATGTTCTCTTTGGTTCGAATACGACCCATGTTTGAACAGGAAGCCCCCAAGTGACCTTATTGCTTACGGCTAGATTCGAATACGATCATAAGCCGGATCCTCCTTTAAGTCATCATGGAATCTTGCAATGAAAACAACACGTGCATATTTGGAAGAGAAAAAAGGACAGAGGTCCTGCTTTATTGCTTATCATAATATATACATGGCTGAGAGAAATATGTACATTATGAGAGCCGGTGGCTCAACTGTAGTAAGGCCGAAGTTGAGCTATGTTCCACGGCCGACGGGTCTCTTCCTCCGACTTACGTGAATCTTTGTGCTCCCGAATGTCAATGAGGTAATATGACCCGTTGTGCAGGTTCTTGCTGACCACAAAGGGCCCTTCCCAAGGCGGGGATAACTTGTGTGCATCTGTTTGATCCTGGATGAGCCGGAGCACGAGATCACCTTCCTGGAAGACCCGGGATTTAACCCGGCGGCGATGATAACGGCGCAGGTCTTGTTGGTAAATCGCTGAACGGGCTGCTGCCACATCACGCTGTTCGTCCAACAAATCAAGAGCATCTTGGCGCGCCTGTTCATTATCCGCCTCAACATAAGCCGCCACTCGAGGTGAATCATGACGGATGTCACTGGGGAGGACGGCCTCTGCCCCATAAATCATGAAGAAAGGCGTGAAGCCTGTAGACCTGTTAGGAGTAGTGTTGATGCTCCATAACACGGAGGGCAGCTCCTCCACCCAACCCGGCGTCTGTTGCAAAGGGACAAAAAGCCGGGGCTAGATGCCCTTCAGAATCTCCTGATTAGCTCTCTCAGCTTGACCATTGGATTGAGGATGAGCAACTGAGGAGACATCAAGTCGGATATGCTCTCGTTGAAAAAACTCTTCCATGACGCCTTTGGATAGATTGGTGCCATTGTCAGTTATAATGCTGTGCGGAAAGCCAAAGCGGCAAATCACCTTTTTCATAAATTGAACCGTCGTGGCTGCATCGCACTTGCTAACTGGCTCAGCCTCCACCGACTTTGTGAATTTGTCAACTGCCACCAAGAGGTGGGTCTTCTTATCCTTGGACCTTTTAAAAGGCCCAACCATATCAAGCCCCCAGACCGCAAAGGGCCAAGTGATTGGGATCATCCTCAGCTCCTGAGCCGGCACATGAGCCCGTGGTGAGAACCTCTGGCACCCATCACATTTACTGACCAAGTCCTCCTCATCAGCATGAGCCGTCAGCCAATAAAAACCATGGCGAAAAGCCTTGGCCACAAGAGACTTTGAGCCGGCGTGATGGCCACAATCCCCTTCATGGATCTCACGCAAGATTTCTTGACCTTCCTCGGGGGAGACACAACGCTGAAACGCCCCTGTAACACTGCGATGATGCAACTCGCCATCGATAACAATCACTGACTTAGCCCGCCGGGTTATTTGCCTGGCCAAAGTTTCATCCTCAGGCAACTCACCCCGGGTCATGTAAGCCAGATACGGCATTGTCCAGCCTGGTATGATATGGAGAGCCGCCACCAGTTGTGCCTCCGGGTCAGGGACAGCCATGTTTTCCTCTATAGGCAACTTAACAGAAGGATTATACAGGACATCCAGGAAAGTATTAGGCGGCACCGGCTTTCGCTGAGAGCCTAGCCGGCTTAAAGCATCAGCCGCCTCATTCTTCCTGCGATCAATGGGCTCTACCTGGTAGCCCTGAAAGTGCCCTGCAATGGCATCAACTTCGCGGCAATAAGCCGCCATGAGAGGGTCCTTAGAGTCCCACTTGCCTGATACTTGTTGAGCCACCAAGTCTGAGTCACCGAAACACCTTACCCGGCTCAAGCTCATCTCCTTAGCCATCCGAAGACCGTGGAGCAAGGCCTCGTACTCAGCCGCATTGTTAGTGCAAGGAAACATCAACTGTAGCACATAATGGAACTTGTCACCTTTAGGGGAAGCCAATACAACTCCAGCCCCCGAGCCTTCCAACTGCCTGGACCCATCGAAGTGAATAGTCCAATATGTGTTATCCGGCTTTTGCTCGGGCACTTGTGACTCTGTCCAATCATTGATGAAATCCACCAGGGCCTGAGATTTAACAGCAGTGCGTGGCACATATTTGAGACCATGAGGTCTGAGCTCGATAGCCCACTTAGCCACTCTCCCTGTGGCCTCTCTGTTTTGAATGATATCACCAAGAGGGGCAGAACTGACCACGGTTATGGGATGACCCTGGAAATAATGCTTAAACTTCCGGCTTGCCATGAACACACCATAAACAAGTTTCTGCCAATGTGGATACCGCTGTTTGGACTCGATAAGCACTTCGCTGACATAATAAACCGGCCGCTGAACCGGATGCTCCTTACCCTCTTCCTTGCGTTCCACCACCGCAGCCACACTGACGGCTCGTGTGTTTGCCGCCACGTACAGTAATAAGGGTTCTTTATCAACCGGAGCTGCAAGGACTGGGGGCTCTGCCAGCTGCTTCTTCAAATCCTCAAAAGCGGTATTAGCTGCATCATTCCAGACAAAGTTATCAGTTTTCTTCATCAACTGGTATAAAGGCATGGCCTTCTCACCCAAACAGCTTATAAACCGGCTTAAGGCAGCGATGCGACCCGCCAAACGCTGAACGTCATTTATACACGCCGGCTTAGCCAGGGAGGTGATGGCCTTGATCTTCTCCGGGTTAGCCTCAATGCCTCTGTCAGAAACCAAAAAACCCTAGAGCTTGCCTGCAGGAACACCAAAAATGCACTTGCCCGGGTTAAGCATCATCTTGTAGACCCGGAGATTATCAAAGGTTTCCCTTAAATCATCTATCAGGGTTTCCTCTTTTATGGACTTAACCACAATATCGTCCACATAAGCGTGAACATTACGCCCAATCTGTTTATGAAGACAGTTCTGTACACAACGCTGGTAAGTCGCCTGTGCACACTTGAGTCCAAAGGGCATAGACACATAGCAGAAGGCTCCAAAGGGAGTGATGAACGCCGTCTTCTCCTGGTCCTTAACTGCCATCTTAATCTGATGATATCCGGAATAAGCATCCAAGAAACTTAAGCGCGCACAACCTGCCGTAGCATCAATGATTTGATCAATACGGGGGAGGGCAAAAGGATCAGCCGGACACGCCTTGTTTAAGTCCGTATAATCCACACACATCCGCCAAGTGCCGTTCTTCTTGAGCACGAGCACCGGGTTAGCTAACCACTCTGGGTGAAAGACTTCAACAATAAACCCGGCCGCCAAGAGCCGGGCCACCTCTTCACCAATAGCTTTCCGCCTCTCCTCATTAAACCGCCGAAGGAACTGCCTGACCGGCTTAAATTTCGGATCAACATTGAGAGTGTGCTCAGCGAGTTCTCTAGGTACACCTGGCATGTCAGAAGGTTTCCATGCGAAGATGTCCCTATTCTCACGGATGAACTCGATGAGCGCGCTTTCCTATTTTGGATCCAGGTTGGCACTGATGCTAAACTGCTGAGATGAATCTCCTGGAATGAAATCAACAAGTTTAGTGTCATCAGCCGACTTAAATTTCATTGCCGGCTCATGCTCTGTAGTCGGCTTCTTCAGAGAGGCCATATCTGTTGGGTCAACATTATCTTTGTAAAACTTCTACTCCTCTGTTGCACAAACAGATTCTGCATAAGCCGCATCGCCTTCCTCACACTCCAGAGCTACTTTCCGGCTGCCGTGAACCTTAATGGTCCCATTGTGACCCGGCATCTTGAGCTGTAAGTACACATAACACGGCCGTGCCATGAACTTGGCGTAAGCCGGCCGTCCAAATATAGCATGATACGGGCTTCTTATTTTGACCACCTCAAAGGTCAATTTCTCCACCTTGTAGTTGATCTCATCTCCAAAGGCCACTTCCAATTCGATCTTGCCGACTGGATAAGCCGACTTACCAGGTACCACACCATGGAAAATAGTGTTGGACTGGCTGAGGTTCTTATCAATCAACCCCATACGACGGAACGTCTCATAATAGAGGATGTTGATGCTGCTGCCTCCATCCATGAGTACCTTAGTGAACTTATATCCTCCCACTTGAGGAGCCACCACTAGGGCCAAGTGGCCCGGGTTATCCACCCGGGGAGGGTGATCCTCCCTACTCCACACTATAGGCTGCTCAGACCACCGCAAGTAGCGTGGGACCGCCGGCTCAACAGCATTCACAGCCCTCTTATGAAGCTTCTGATCTCGCTTACACAGGCTGGTGGTAAACACATGGTACTGTCCACCGCTAAGCTGCTTTGGATTGGTCTGATAACCCCCCTGTTGCTGTTGATGACCCTGGCCAGACTGCTTATTAAAGCCCCCTTGACCGTTCTGAGGATTAGAATTTGAGCCGCCGCCCGGGCCATGGAAACCGCCGGCGCCTGAGCCGCCGCCCGGGCCATAGTAGTTCTTAAAGGCCTTCATGATTGCACAATCCTTCCATAGATGAGTCGCTGGCTTCTCTCTAAAGCCGTGCCTCGGACAAGGCTCATTCAACAGCTGCTCCAGTGTCGGTCCTGACCCGCCGCCTCGGGGAGGGGGCCTCCCCTTGCGTCGCTGGTTATTGCCTTGTGCGCTGGCGTTGGCTACAAACTCTAGGCTGCCATCTGCCTTGCGCTTGCCTCCTCCTTGGTTCCCCGGGTTATGCTGAGGACCCTTGCCATTGCCATTCTTCTTTCCCTTCCCTGTCCTTTCGTCATCTGAAGGGGGATCCTTGGTACCATCAGAATCGGCGTACTTGACAAGAGCCGCCATTAGTGTACCCATATCACTGCAGTCGCACTTAAGCCGCCCGAGTTTCATCTTCAGGGGCACAAAACGACAATTCTGCTCTAGCATTAAAACCGCTGAGCCGGCATCCATCTTGTCTAACGAGTGTATGATCTCCTTAACCCGGCGAACCCAATGTGTCGTAGACTCACCCTCCTGCTGCTTACAGTTAGTCAAATCCACAATTAACATAGACTGCCTACAGGTATCTTTGAAGTTTTGGATGAACCGGGCTTTCAGCTCAGCCCAAGACCCAATGGAATTCGGTGGTAGCCCTTTCAACCAAGTGCGGGCTGTCCCATCTAACATCATGGTAAAATACTTAGCCATGGCCGCCTCACTGACTTCCAGCAGCTCCATAGCCATCTCATAACTCTCGATCCAGGCTGCAGGCTGTAAGTCTGCTGTGTAATTGGGCACCTTCCTAGGGCCTTTGAAGTCCTTGGGTAGACGCTCATTGCGGATAGCTGGCACTAAACAAGGGACACCCCCAGTCCTGGTAGGGATACCCACGTCGACGGAAGTCGTCGGATAAGCCGGGGGGGTCTGGTAAGCCGTCAATTGAGGCACCTGCTCCGCCTCGTGCCGCGCTCTGTCCTGGTCTGCTGCGTGGAAGGCTCCGTTATGAACCGGGCCATGGCCAGGGGGCGGGTCATGGCGTCGGACGTTACTTGAGCCGGTCGCTGAGACCATGTGTCTACTGTAACTCGGGCTCTGGCCTGGACGAGGGGTCGAGTGCACTCTGTCTCGGCTGTAAGAATACGCCTCTTGCTGCGCCAGTGCTGTTTGAAGGAGTTCCCTGACCCGGCGGGTTTCAATAGCCGTCGGAGAGTCGCCGTCAACTGGGAGAGCCGCCAGTCGTGCTGCCGCAGCGACCATGTTCTCCAGCGGGTTATTATAATGACCCGGGGGTATTGGCACATACTGAGGCGGGGCAGGGGGCACCTGGGGAGGCCCCATCACTCGTGGCTGAATGAGGGGCCCAGACCCGGGCGCTATGACCCCTGGCGGGTTACTAGACCCTGCACCCGGTGTGTTGAAGAGGTTGCGTGGATCGTAAACCGGGGGGAGCCGAGATTGGGTCTTTTGATGCCTCCTTCTCATGACCTCATTGGACGCGTTTTGATCCATCGTGAGTTGGAAGGACTGCGCCTGGATCAACTCAGTTTGGGCATCAAGAGCCGCCCGCTCTGCGGCCATCCTGATCCCTTCCGCTGCCAGATCCTCCTTAGCCTTCACTAGATCCAATTTTAACTGTGCCACCTCCGCATCATGCTGAGCTTGATCTGCCGGGTCAACCGTGGCGGTTAACAGGGCCGTCATCTTGTCCGTGAGATCCATCAGTACCTGAGCCGGAGAAGGCACCGGGTTTCCCGCTCCAGCCGCGGGGTTCTGAACAGGCTGTGCACCGGCCATAAAGATTCCCACCCGGCTTGGCGGCTCAAATAGGTCCGGAATACTGTCACCATCGGAACAACCCATGAGCTTGCCATCTTCAGTTGATACAACGAGTTTGACTCATCGGTGGCCGACTCGCCGTCAGAGCCGGCGGCCGTCTCATCACCAGATCCGGATCGATCAGAGAGTCCTCCATGGATACACCCCACAAAAGCATGCCTTAAGGCAGGCCGGGTCCGGGCGGGTCGTGCACGCTGAGCCACCTCGATGAGATCGGCGCAGAGATCCGGCTCAGGGCCCGGCTCACCAATCTTGCCAATGAAAACATGAATTCCGCCGAAGGGGACCCGGTACCCGTACTCAATTGAGCCGGCGTCGCGGCCCCAGTTTGCATCGTCGATGTAGAGCTTGCCGCCACGACTCTTGGTCATCCGGCCCACAGCGTATCCCTTGAGCCCTTCGAAGCTGCCCTTCAAGAACTCAAATCCACCGTGCGCTGGCCCCATGGTGGGCGCCAACTGTCGTGGAATTGTCACGGCAGATGTCCTCGAGCTAGGACTTAGTCGTGGAGCCATCGCAGCTAGGAAGCTTGAAGGGGTTAATGCGGGACAAGGAACACGAGCGTTTATACTGGTTCGGCCCCTTACGGTGAAGGTAAAAGCCTACGTCCAGTTTGAGGTAGTATTGATTAGGGTTACGATCACCAGGGAGCTAAATCGCTATGCCTGGCTCTCGATGAGATTGTTCTTGTCCCTAAACCGCAGTCGGGTCGTCCCTTTATATAGGGAGGCTGACGCCCAGCAGCTCTCAGAGTCCCGGCCGGCTCATAAGAGTGTCCGGCTCGGACTCTCAACTATACTTGCCTTACACTACAAGTTCTACCATAATAATGATTGTAACTACGGGCCTTAAGCCATATCCGGGTCTTAAGCCCATCTCTGGCCCATCGTCTTCAAGCTTGGCTCCGGGCTTCTGGCAACGACCATATGAGTAACCTGGCCCCTCCTGGCGGGTGACTCTAAGGTCTGTATCCTCAACAAACCCCATACGACGGAACGTCTCATAATAGAGGATGTTGATGCTGCTGCCTCCATCCATGAGCACCTTAGTGAACTTATATCCTCCCACCTGAGGAGCCACCACCAAGGCCAAGTGACCCGGATTATCCACCCGGGGGGGTGATCCTCCCTACTCCACACTATAGGCTGCTCAGACCACCGCAAGTAGCGTGGAACCGCCGGCTCAACAGCATTCACAGCCCTCTTATGAAGCTTCTGATCTCGCTTACACAAACTGGTGGTAAACACATGATACTGTCCACCGCTGAGCTGCTTTGGATTGGCCTGATAACCCCCCTGCTGCTGTTGATGACCCTGGCTTGACTGCTGATTAAAGCCCCCTTGACCGTTCTGAGGATTAGAATTTGTGCCGCCGCCCGGGCCATGAAAGCCGCCGGCGCCTGAGCCACCGCCCGGGCCATTGTTGCCGTTAAAGGCATTGGAATTCTTAAAGGCCTTCATGATTGCACAATCCTTCCATAGATAAGTAGCTGGCTTCTCTCTAGAGCCATGCCTTGGACAAGGCTCATTCAACAGCTGCTCCAGCGTCGGGCCTGACCCCCCGGCTCAGGGAGGGGGCCTCCCCTTGCGTCGCTGGTTATTACCCTGTGAGCTGGCGTTGGCTACGAACTCTAGGCTGCCGTCGGCCTTGCGCTTGCCACCTCGTTGGTTCCCCGGGTTATGCTGAGGACCCTTCCATTGCCGTTCTTCTTTCCCTTCCCTGTCCTTTCATCATCTGAAGCGGGGTCCTTGGTACTATCAGAATCGACGTACTTGACGAGAGCCGCCATCAGTGTACCCATATCACTGCAGTCGCGCTTAAGCAGCCCGAGTTTCATCTTTAGGGGCACGAAGCGACAATTCTGTTCCAACATTAAGACTGCGGAGCCGGCATCCATCTTATCAGATGAATGTATTATCTCCTTAACCCGGCGAACCCAATGTGTCGTAGACTCACCCTCCTGCTGCTTACAGTTAGTCAAATCCACAATTGACATAGACTGCCTACAGGTATCCTTGAAGTTTTGGATGAACCGGGCTTTCAGCACAGCCCAAGACCCAATGGAATTCGGTGGGAGCCCTTTCAACCAAGTGCGGGCAGTCCCATCGAACATCATGGTGAAGTACTTGGCCATTGCCGCTTCACTGACTTCCAGCAGTTCCATGGCCATCTCGTAACTCTCGATCCAGGCTGCGGGTTGTATGTCAGCCGTGTAATTAGGCACCTTCCTCGGGCCTTTGAAGTCCTTGGGTAGATGTTCATTGCGGAGAGCTGGCACTAAGCAAGGGACACCTCCAGTCCTGGTAGGGATACCCACGTCAACGAAAGTCGTCGGATAAGCCGGGGGAGTCTGGTAAGCCGTCAACTGAGGCAACTGCTCCGCCTCTTGCTACGCTCTGTCTTGGTCTGCTACGTGAAAGGCTCCGTTATGAACCGGGCCATGGCCAGGGGGCGGGTCATGGCGTCGGACATTGCTTGAGCCGGTCGCTGAGACCATGTGTCTGCTATAACTCGGGCTCCGGCCTGGACGAGGGGTCGAGTGGATCCTGTCCCGGCTGTAAGAGTACGCCTCTTGCCGCGCCAGTGCTGCCTGAAGAAGTTCCCTGACCCGGCGGGTTTCAATAGCCGTCAGAGAGTCGCCGTCAATTGGGAGGGCCGCCAGCCGTGCTGATGCGGCAACCATGTTCTCCAGCGGGTTAGCATAATGACCCGGTGGTATTGGCACATACTGAGGTGGGGCAGGGTTCACCCGGGGAGGCCCCATCACTTGTGGCTGAACAGGGGTCCTCGAAGGGGACCCGGTATCCGTACTTGATTGAGCCGGCGTCGGGGCCCCAGCTTGCATCGTCGATGTAGAGCTTCCCGCGACGACTCTTGGTCATCCGGCCCACAGCGTATCCCTCGAGCCCTCCGATGCTGCCCTTCAAGAACTCAAATCCACCGTGCGCTGGCCCCACGGTGGGCCCCAACTGTCGTGGAATTGCCACGGCAGATGTCATCAAGCTAGGACTTAGTCGTGGAGCCATCACCGCTAGGAAGCTTGGAGGGGTTAACGGGACAAGGAACACGAGGGTTTATACTGGTTCGGCCCCTTATGGTGAAGGTAAAAGCCTACGTCCAGTTGGTGTGGTATTGATTAGGGTTTCGATGACCAGGGAGCTAAACTGCTATGCCCGGCTCTCGATGAGATCTTTCTTGTCCCTAAACCGCTGCCGGGTCGTCCCTTTATATAGAGAGGTTGCCGCCCAGCAGCTCTCAGAGTCCCGGCAGGCTCATAGAAGTGTCCGGCTCGGACTCTCAACTATTCTTGCCTTACACTACAAGTCTCGCCATACGGCGGTTTATCACTACGGGCCTTAAGCCATCTGCGGGTCTTAAGCCCATCTTTGGCCCACCGTCTTCAGGCTTAGCGCCAGGCTTCAAGTGATGACCCTTATGAGTAACCCGGCCCCTTCTGGCGGGTGACTCTAAGGTTTATATCCTCAACAACTTCCGAAGATTTCTTGGTTATGTGTTGACGGATGGATACAGCTGGATCTAGGGATTGCTAGTTTGGGTGATATATTTTGTGTCCCCTGTATCCCCAACACCAGATTTCATAACCAGAAAGTTTCGGGAGTTTCTAAGTGGGAATTCAAGTAGCTCCTAGGATATCTTTCCGACAGACGCATGATATGAGATTGGGGTTCGACGTCTGGTGGTCCGCCTTTCCACGGTTGGTTTTACAGTGGTCTCGTAGTGTCTTAAAGAGTCCTTGGCTATGCCGACTCGGGGACGCTTTTTATGTCATGTGCACTGCCTTGTACATGATAGTGCTGTACGATCGAGCTCGTGTGGGCCCCACCACGAAAATTTCAGACGAAATCTCTATCATATGTTTGTTCCGGCTTATTCTGCAAGCCAATACTTTGTTTTGTTTTGAATCGTGGTATTCGAGTTGCTTCAAAGTCAAATGTTGATTCCATGCTTTTTTTCTAAGTGGCTTCTCAACTTATGGAAGTGTGATGATTTACTATGGAATTCATTCGTTCATCCTCGTTCGAATGTTTATTGTGAAGACTATATGTTGCAATTTCTATCCGTTGATTCTACTTGTCTATCTGTCTATCAAGATGCTAAAGGATGTCACCCTCTTCAGGATGGCTCCGCCAACGCGTCAGAATCCGGAACGCAATGATGGGAGTCAGGCGAACCCTCCGCCACCACCTCCGCCTCCGGAGGCATGGCAAGCTATCATGGCAGCCACCAACGCCAATGCTCAGATGATTCTGCAACTCTTGCAAGAACGCACCCAAGGGCAAGGCAATCAAGGAAATCAAGGTCAAGGCAACAATCGGGCTCACTTCGCTACCCTCAACCAGTTTCTCGCAAATCAGCCAAATTCTTTCAGCTACTGTGCCGAGGCCACGGGTGCCGATGATTGGCTCGTGGACATCAACAAGCATTTTGAATGTAGCAATGTCAGGCCTGAGGACTATGTCAAGTTCGCTTCTTTTCAGCTCAAGGACCAAGCTGCTGATTGGTGTCAACAATACAAAGATTCCAGAGGAGGTCGTGTGATCACTTGGACTGACTTCTGTCGGGACTTCAAAGCGCACCACATTCCACAAAGTGTTGTTGAGAGCAAGCGTGAGGAGTTCCGCAATCTCAAGCAAGGCAACATGTTTGTGTATCAATTCAACATCCAGTTTCAGAAACTTGCTTGCTTCGCTAAACAAGACGTTCCTGATGAAAAGAGCATGATCTATCACCTCAGAGGTGGCCTTAGAGAGGATCTGCAGTTAGCTCTCGTTCTTGTTGAGCCTACTCAGTTTGATCAATTCTATAACATGGCACTGAAACAAGAGGCTGCTCAGCTCAAGTGTGAGGCTTCTAAGAAGAGAGTCAGAGACGCAGTTCAGTCTTCTTCTTCCTCGCTAGTGGCTGCTAAGCAACAGAAGTTCTGGTTGCCTCCTCCTCCTCCGTTTTGTCAGCCTTACCAGCAGAAGAACAAAGGTGGCCATGGATCTTCCCACTCTTCCAACTCTGGCTATCAGAACAAGTCTCAGAATGAAGCTCCAAATTCAAATGCTCCTTATCACCGTCCACTCTCAGAGCTGACTTGCAACAAGTGTCAGCAGAAAGGTCAGTATGCTAACAAGTGCTTCAACCAAAGGCGTCTTCCGCCTCCTCCTCCTGTCAGATCTTCCAGCAATGCAGTGGTCAAGCATAATCCCAAGTCTGCAAAGGTGAACATGATGAATGCTGCTCAAGCGGAGGAATCTACTGATGTGATAATGGGTAATCTCTCAGTTAATGATATTCCTCCAAAAGTTCTTTCTGATACTGGTGCATCTCTTTCTTTCATTTCGAGACCTTTTGTTGCCAAGCATAAGTTTGTGACGGAAAAGATTCCTATCCCGTTGAAGATTGTGTCACCGGGTAAGAAAATGACATCTAATAATTGTGTCCCGGATGTTTCTATCAAGATGGGGAACTATAAATTTCTATCTAAACCAATTGTTCTTGGTGACTCGGATATTGATCTAATTCTCGGGATGGACTGGCTTTCTAAAAACAAGGCTCAACTTGATTGTGCTGCCAGGGAAATTCAATTGACACACTCTTCTGAGGATGTTATTATTTATGCCGCTCGTGATGAAACCATTCGGTTTTTTTCTCTCAATGAGAACGGCGAATTGAATGGCATCTCTCAGATTCCAGTCATTTGTGAGTACCAAGATGTTTTTCCAGAAGATCTTCCGGGTATGCCTCCTCACCGGCCAGTTGAGTTCGTTATCAATCTTGAGCCAGGCACTAAACCCGTTTGCAAGCGTCCATACAAGCTTGGACCCAAGGAGCTGAAGGAATTGAAGAAACAGCTCGATGAACAAGAGCGTCTGGGTTTGATCAGACCGAGTTCTTCTCCATGGGGTTGTGGTGTTCTTTTTGTCCAGAAGAAGAATGGCACGGATCGACTTTGTGTCGACTACCGTTCATTGAACAAGAAGACAATCAAGAACAACTATCCACTTCCCAACATTAATGAGCTATTTGAGCAACTTAAAGGTGCCAAAGTATTCTCCAAGCTTGACCTTCATATGGGTTATCACCAGATTCGCATTCGTGAAGAGGATATACCCAAGACAGCATTCAGAACAAGCTTTGGTTCTTATGAATATACTGTCATGTCTTTCGGTCTTGTCAAGGCTCCTCCAACATTCTCTCGGATGATGAATTTCATCTTCAACCCCTATACCAATGAATTCGTCCTGGTGTATCTCGATGATATCTTGGTCTTCTCCAAGAATAAGAAGGATCATGCCAAACATTTGCGATTGGTGCTCGACAAGCTCAGAGAGTATCAATTTTATGCGAAGTTTTCCAAATGTGAGTTTTGGCTTGATGAAGTTCTTTACCTTGGTCACATCATCTCTACCAAGGGCATCGCTGTTAACCCCGAGAAGGTGTCTGCAATTGTGAATTGGGAACCTCCTCAGAATGTCAAGCAGCTCCGCAGTTTTCTTGGTCTTGCAAGCTATTGCCGAAGATTCGTTGAGAATTTCTCTACGATTGCAAAGCCTCTTTCCAACCTTCTCCAGAAGCATGTGAAGTATGTCTGGTCTCCTGAGTGTGACGTTGCTTTCAACACTCTCAAAGAGAAACTCGTCACAGCTCCTGTCTTAACTCCTCCTGACGAATCCAAGTCTTTCGAAGTTTTCTGTGATGCTTCTCTTCAAGGTCTCGGTGCTGTGTTAATGCAAGAGAAGAAAGTTGTGGCCTATACCTCTCGTCAGTTGAAGCCCAATGAGAAGAACTACCCCACTCACGATCTTGAGTTGGCGGCAGTTTTCCATGCATTAATAACGTGGAGACATCTCTTGTTGGGAAGACAAGTGGACATTTTCACCGATCACAAGAGTCTCAAGTACATCTTCACTCAGCCCCACCTCAATCTCAGGCAAACTCGATGGGTCGAAATGATTCAAGAGTACAATCCGAGTATTGAATATACTCCAGGCAAAGCCAATGTCATTGCAGATGCTTTGAGCAGGAAGGCTTATTGCAACAGCTTAATTCTCAAGCCATTCCAACTGGATCTTTGTGAAGCTTTCTGCAAGCTGAATCTCCAAGTTGTTCCTCAAGGCTTTCTTGCCAACCTCATAGTCTCTCATACTTTGGAAGATCAAATTCGTGAGGCACAACTCCTGGATACCATGGTGAAGAAGGTGAAACGTGGTATCGACAAGGGTCTTTCCAAATACAAGTGCTATCACATTGATGACAGAGACACTTTATTCTTCGAGGACCGGATTGTGGTTCCTAAAGGTGATCTAAGGAAAGTCATTATGAACGAGGCGCACAATTCTCTTCTTTCCATTCATCCTGGAAGTACAAAGATGTACCATGATCTCAAGCAGTCGTATTGGTGGACTCGAATGAAGCGAGAAATCGCTCAATTCGTGAATGAATGTGATGTCTGTCGAAGAGTGAAAGCAGAACACCAACGACCAGCTGGTCTCCTCCAACCTCTTGCTATCCTAGAATGGAAGTTTGATCATATCGAAATGGACTTCGTGACTGGATTTCCAAAGTCCAAGCACGGAAATGATGCTATCTTCGTTGTCATCGACAAGCTTTCTAAAGTGGCTCATTTCCTTCCAATCAAAGAATCCATCACAGCAGCTCAGTTGGCAGAGTTATACACCTCCAGGATTGTCTCCTTGCACGGCATTCCACAATTGATTTCTTCAGACCGTGGAAGCATTTTCAGTTCTAAGTTATGGGGCTCCTTCCAGAAGGCCATGGGCACCAACATTCGCTTCAGCACAGCTTTCCATCCTTAAACTAGTGGCCAAGTCAAGCGAGTCAATCAAATTCTTGAAGATATGCTCAGGGCTTGTGTCATTTCCTTTGGCATGAAATGGGAAGATTTCCTTCCATATGCCGAATTCTCCTACAACAACAGCTTCCAGGCGAGTTCGGGCAAGGCCCCATTCGAGATTCTCTATGGCAGAAAGTGCCGTACTCCTCTCAATTGGTCAGAGACTGGTGAATGCCAACTTCTTGGTAATGACTTAATCACAGAGGCTAAAGAAATGTGTAAAGTCATCCGTGAAAATCTCAAAGCCGCGCAATCGCGCCAGAAGAGTTACTATGATAGTAAGCACCGTGATGTGGCTTTCGAGATCGGAGACCATGTCTACCTCCGCGTCTCTCCAATGAAAGGCACTCGTCGCTTCGGTATCAAAGGAAAGCTTGCCCCTAGATACGTGGGTCCTTTCAAGATCATTGGCAAAAGAGGCGACCTCGCCTATCAACTTGAGCTTCCTTCCAACTTCGAGAACGTGCACGATGTGTTCCATGTGTCACAGCTCCGCAAGTGCTTCAAGACGCCTGAGCGCACCATCAACTTCGAAGAGATTGACCTACAAGAAGATCTGTCTTATCATGAGCACCCCGTTGCTATTCTCGAAGAAACCGAGCGCAAGACTCGCAACAAGTCAATCAAATTCCTGAAAGTGAAGTGGTCGCACCATTCCGACCGAGAAGCCACCTGGGAACGCGAGGACCATCTCCGTTCCGAATATCTGGAGTTCTTTCAGTCCTAGATCTCGGGACGAGATCCTCTCGTAGTGGTGGAGTGTTGTAACACCCCGGATGTAACTTGCCATATTTGTAACTCCAACTCTTGCCATTTTTGGCTATGTGTTATGATATTCCCTCCGTGGTCGGGTTTTGTTTTCCGTTTTGCATTTTGTTCATGTCATGCATCTCATATCATGTCATCATGTGCATTGCTTTTGCGTACGTGTTCGTCTCTTGCATCCGAGCTTTTTCCCCGTTGTCCGTTTTGCAATCCGGCACTCCCACCTCCTCCGGCGCACCCCTCTTGTTTCTTTTCGTGAGTGGGTGTTAAACGTTCTCGGAATGGACCGAGGCTTGTCAAGTGGCCTTGGTATACCACCGGTCAAGTTTCGTTCCATTTGGAGGTCGTTTGGTACTCCAACAGTTAACCGGGTAACCGCAAAGTCCATTTATGTGTGCCGCAAAACCCCCTCTCCAAACAGACCAAAACCCAGCAAACTCACTTCCATGCTCTAGGTCGTTCGATCACGATCGTGTGGGTGAAAACCGCACTCCATTTGGAGCCTCCTAGCTCCCTCTACCTATAAATATGTGAGCCTCCCTGTCGTGGAACTGTCACGGCAGATGTCCTCAAGCTAGGACTTAGTCGTGGAGCCATCGCTACTAGGAAGCTTGAAGGGGTTAACGGGACAAGGAACACGAGGGTTTATATTGGTTCGGCCCCTTACAGTGAAGGTAAAAGCCTACGTCCAGTTGAGGTGGTATTGATTAGGGTTTCGATGCCCAGGGAGCTTAACTGCAATGCCTGGCTCTCGATGAGATCTTTCTTCTCCCTAAACCGCTGCCGGGTCGTCCCTTTATATAGGGAGGCTGATGCCCAGCAGCTCTCAGAGTCCCGACGCCGGCTCATACAAGTGTCCGGCTCGGACTCTCAACTATCCTTGCCTTACACTACAAGTTTTACTATAATGATGATCGTAACTACGGGCCTTAAGCCATATCCGGGTCTTAAGCCCATCTTTGGCCCACCGTCTTCACGCTTGTCGTCGGGCTTCTGGCGATGACCATTATGAGTAACCCGGCGCCTTCTGGCTGGTGACTCTAAGGTCTATATCCTCAACATTAGGCCCCAGATTGATTTGAGCCGGCTCATGTCAATCTCCAATCCCTTCGACAGAAAATCTCCGGCTTACAATTGTGTGAAGGCCATAACCCGGCATGACGTCATCCTCTGGACTCCGGGTAATCCGCCATGACGTCATCTTCCATTAAGTCCGTTTTTTACTCCGCCAGATCCGCAACGAATCTTACCTTTACTGTCATCCCGAAAATCGAGGCGTCTCGTGGGGAGATAACCACGCTGTGGTCTCCTCATTTCTCGCGCCCACTTATGAGCTCGCCCTTATAAATAGGCCGGCCCGACGGGCCTTCCTCACTCTCCCTCTTCTGTCGTCCCCTTCCTCTCACTGCCCCCGTGCCTGCTCGAACTCCGCCGCCGTCTCCGCCACAACAGAGCTCCACGTCGTCGTCGTCCTTGGCCGCTGCATCACCCTGACCCGGTCCAGACAAACGCGACGACCTCCGCCACTCTTCAGCACCGGTAAGTCCTCGATACTTCATAGGGTAGATCCGCATTAGGGCTCCGGAGTTCATCCTCTGTTCTTCGTAGTTCGTCGCGTCCCTTGGTAGATTTGACTTTTACTGCCCTTTTTTGATCTTAGCTCCGTAAAGAACCACTGCGGTAGATGTTTAAGACCCATTTCACATGCAAGTAGCCCTCTTTGTACTGCATAAGAACCTTGTTCGAGCCCAAGAACTTCTCCTGCCTCTGTTTTTCGGTCTAGGAATTTTTTCTTTTAGTCGACCATTTTGATCCGAAATTTTTACTGCGATCTGTGAAACTTGTTTTCAACATACTTAGTAAAAAACTGCACTTGTTGAATCATGGCGGTTTAAATTTCTGGTTTAAAGAAACCACGCGCCGTAGAACCTTCCGGCTTAAAGAAAACCATGCGCCATAGAATTTTCCGGCTCATCTGTGATAAGGCCGTAGACAGTCGAATTACTCTCAATGCCCCAGGCGGCTTAAAGAACCCGGCGCACTTACATATATGTCATTAGTCCCCTTCATAAGCCGCCACTTTAACACTGAACTGTAAATTTCCTCCGGCCTATAATTAAACCGGATGTTTCCTTTTATCATAGGCTGCCGACTTTCATCATGCCTCCCAAAGCTCCTAAAGCCCCCATCACTTGCAATTGGATGAGGTCCAATGTCACCAACGAGACTTTAGCAGATTTTGTCAAGTCAGGCCACCTGCCGAAGAAAGATGTCATGTCCTACCGTGCCCCTGACCCGTCAGAACAGAGACCACAGCCAAGGGACGGGGAGGTGGTTATTTTTGCGGATCACATGAGCCGGGGCTTCGCACCGCCCGGCTCAAAGTTTTTTAGAGACGTGCTGAATTTCTTCGACCTGCGGCCTCAAGACATAGGACCCAACTCAGTGTCCAATATCTGCAACTTCCAAGTGTTTTGCGAGGTCTACCTTGGAGAGGAGCCCAGCCTGCTGCTCTTCAGAGAGCTCTTCTACCTGAACCGTCAGAATGAGTGCGCCAATGGGCCAAGTTTGGAGCTTGGCGGCATCTCCATTCAGCGGCGGAGGGACTGCCTTTTCCCTTACGCAGAGCCGCCGAGCCACCCCAAAGACTGGAATCTGACGTGGTTCTATTGCCAAGATACGTCACCGGCTGATGAGAGCCCGCTGCCCGGCTTTCGCCCTTCACGTCTGGAGCCAACTCACCCGTTGTCTGACAAGTTAACTCAGGCAGAACGCCAACCTCTGCTCCCCACCATCAACAAGATCAAGGCTCTCTTGGGCAATGGTCTCAACGGAATCGATCTGGTCCGAGTCTGGATCTCCTGGCGGGTGATCCCATTGAGCCGCCGCCCCGGCTTAATGTGCGAGTACACGGGCCGAAAAGATGACCCCCAGAGACACAGCTGCAATGATCTTCCTGAAGATATTGCAGAGGATATGACCAAGGCTCTCTTGAACGAGAGCCTGGCAGACTGCGGGAGGACCGGGTTAGCCCCCTTCTGCAAGACCAATCCAGCCCCAGCAGTAAGCCACTGATTCAAACATTTTATCTTTGTCTACAGATAACCTTCATCTGAATCTTTTAAGAAATCATCATTGTATTCTTCAGGCTGATGACAAATTCTGGGGGGTCAAGTATGACCATGAAGCGGCCAAGAAGGCCAGAAAGGCAAAGAAAGCCGCCAAGAGAACTGCTCCCCGCAAGAAGGGAAGTAGGCCCACTGCTTCGGAGCTGTTGCAGCTAAGTGACAGCTCCGAGTCTGAGGTAACTCCTAAACCTGTAAGCTCTTGTTATATTTGTTGTTTATTTCTGTCCGCCTTATCAATGTTGTTTATCAATAGGAGGACACCAGAGCCAGTAACCCGGTGGTTGAAGAGGTAACAATACTTTCCTCCGACTCGGAGCCCTTGCCAAGGCTGAAAATCCGAAGGGTAACCCGGAAAGTAAGCTTTTCACATCCTTTAGCTTATCAAGACCCTCAATTTATTTTGAAGCGACAGGTTCATGAGAGCCGGTGGCACACCCGGACCGACAAAATCACTGACCTCTCCTCCGGGTTACCTGACGCATCGAGGAAACGCCGGACCGAGGTGATCTCAAAATTGTACCCTTTTCATCCTTTTGCGGGTGTTATACGCCAACCGCTTAATTCTTCTGACTCAAATTATCAGGAGACTTCCCCTTCTTCCGGCGACTCTATGCAGTCGAATCTGCCAGCTTTCAACACCGTGCCCGGGTAATGATAATCATCTCATGTTGTTCTGATCTTTACTCATACTTTTTGTACTAACCTCTGTTGTCCTTTCAGTGCCCAGGCAAAGCTCACCAAGAGGGCGAAGAAGACCAAATCGGCCGGAGAACCGGATTTGCCTAAGCCGGAGGTAGCGGCTCAAGAGCCGCCAGCTGCCTCCGCCCCCGAAGCGACCCCTCCAACCGACAAGGCAACTGCAGAAGCTTCTGCTAACCCGGAGGCCTCCGGCTCGGCTCAACCAGCAAATGATCCGGACGTGGTAATCACCCGGACGGAATTTGTTGAGCCGGGGAGACCTACTGCACTGGCCAAGTGCTCTGCCAAGGGGGAATTACTACAGCCCCGCCGGGTTAGTCTGGATCTCACTGACTATGCCAACCTGAGCATCGGAGAGCTCGTCTCCGGCTACGTCAGCCAAGTGCACAAGAGCCGGGATGCACAGATCGCCATGGTGAACCAGATCCAGCAGAAGTCTGAGGTATTATTCTTCTGTCTTCTTACTTACTGCCTAGTTACCTTTACCATGCTAGCCCCCAAGTCGACGACTTATGATTGAATATGTGGTAGACTGAAGTTCCGACTTACTTCCATGAACCGGTGACTTGTAGATAGGAACATTTGATACACATTAGCCCCCAAGTGCCAAGTGTCTTTGCTTGGAAAACGCTTGGGACTTTGAAATTTGCATAGTAACTGTTCATGCTATAACCCGGAAATTATGAAGGCTGCTAGCAAGAAGTTTGAAGCGGACATCGCTGATCTCAAGACCCGGCTGAAGATGCAAGAGACGGAGACCCGGAAAGCAAACGCCAAATTTGTGTCCAGCATTGCTGCACAAGAAAAGCTGAAGACAGACTTTGATGCTGAACGGAGAGCCTGGGCCGAAGAGAAGGCCACTCTGGTGAACCTGGCCGAACAGGCGAAGAAGGCCCTGTCACAGAAGATGGCCGAGCTCACCGGCTTAAAACGCCAAGTGTCCCAAATGGTTGCTGCAATCTTCGGTAAGTCATCCGCCGGCTTTCATCCAGTTTAAAATTTTAATGTCTCATAACCCATTATTAACGGCGGCTCATCTTACTCTGTAACGCAGGTCCCAGAAGCGCCAACCTCAATCAAAGCGTGGTCACCAAGCTGAAGGCCGTGTACACCCTGGTGGAGCAACTCTACACCGGGTCACAGCGCGCCTTGGCTGTGGTGGCCCTATCCAATGAGGTGCCGACTCACCTGGCGGAAGTCCTTCGCCGGCTCGCCGTTCTTCCCCAACGTATCCAAGAACTGCAACGGGCCTCTGCAAGATCCGGAGCCATAGTAGCGCTAAGCCGGGCTAAGGCGTTCCTTCCAGAGCTAGACCCGGCGGACATCGCTCTGGGCTACCCCAGTTTGAAGGAAGATGGCACCGCCTTCGACCAGAAAGACTTCGCAGCTTGCGTGAAGATCGTACGCCCGGTGGCCACTCTGATTGGCAATGATACAGATCTGACTAAGTATCAGCCGGGTTATGATGCAGAGAATCAGAGGATCCCCACTCCATGGTATGAAGCCCTTAGTTTAATCCCGCCGGCTCGTCAGCACACCTTCGCCCCGGAGATTGACCCGGCTGGGTTAATTGATGAGGAAGCTCAGTTCGAAGCTCTGAGCGGCATCGACTGGAAGTCGTCGACTTTCCAGACCTTGGGAACAGCCGGAGGAGAAGAGAGGAATGAGCCGGAGACTTCCACCCAGCAGGCATCTTAATCCTGTAGGCGGCTTACCAAACAATGCTTCACCCCTTTTGGACTGAATGAGTCTTGTAATAGAATAGGGTCAACACTTTAACTGGGCCGTGCCATCGCGCACGTATTGAATGCTGAATCCTTACGAAAGTTGATTGCTTATATGTCTCCGGGTCATTCATTTTCCTTAGCCTCAAATAATTGCCCTTACTATCCTGCATAGAGGGACATATCACAAGTCTCGAGGCGGCTTACCGCACTGAGAATCGTAGGTTTAGACATATAACCCGGAAGATGAATCAAAAAAGACTGGTCCTCAACCATGTATTTGACATAGCCGTAATAACACACTTACCGGCTTATATAACCCGGATAATAAGGTTGGTACCTCAACTCTGGTGTACCAGTCTTAAGAACGCCGATTGTATTCAGCTAATACTGTAGATCAAAACCTTAAGCCGGCAGGGTGAGACCCACCATGCATACTTGAAATAATCAGAAGAACTTGCTATAACTCAGCAAAACTTAGAGGCTTCCGGTTCGAATACGACCAGAGACCCATCCCAAAGGGGTTATGCTAAGATTCGAATACGATCATATAGCCCCCAGTGGGTGTGGCGATGCCAATTAAGAGGGTATGGACAGCTATGTTCTCTTTGGATCGAATACGACCCATGTTTGAACAGGAAGCCCCCAAATGACTTTAAGAATTTTTTAACGAAGCTCATTCGAATACGATCCGCGTCGGTTCCCAAAAGGGGTTAAACTATGATTCAAATATGATCAAAGAAAACTCCCTAATGAGCTCGGCACTTTGCCAATCAAATGGGTATGACAGCTATGTTCTCTTTGGTTCGAATACGACCTATGTTTGAACAGGAAGCCCCCAAGTGACCTTATTGCCTATGGCTAGATTCGAATGCGATCATAAGCCGGATTCTCCTTCAAGTTATCATGTAATCTTGCAATGAAAACAACACGTGCACATTTGGAGGAGAAAAAAGGATAGAGGTCCTGCTTTTATTGCTTATCATAATATATACATGGCGTAGAGAAATATGTACATTATGAGAGCCGGCGGCTCAAGTGTAATAAGGCCGAAGCTGAGCTATGTTCCACGGCCGACGGGTCTCCTCCTCCGACTTACGTGAATCTTTATGCTCCCGAACGTCGATAAGGTAGTATGACCCGTTGTGCAAGTTCTTGCTGACCAGAAAGGGCCCTTCCCAAGGCGGGGATAGCTTGTGTGCATCTGTTTGATCTTGGATGAACCGGAGCACCAGATCACCTTCCTAGAAGACCCGAGATTTAACCCGGCGACTATGATAGCGGCGCAGGTCTTGTTGGTAAATCGCTGAGCGAGCTGCTGCCACATCACGCTGTTCGTCCAGCAAGTCAAGAGCATCCTGGGGCGCCTGTTTATTATCCGCTTCGACATAAGCCGCCACTCGAGGCGAGTCATGACGGATGTCACTTGGGAGTACTGCTTCTGCCCCATAAACCATGAAGAAAGGCGTGAACCTTGTAGATCTGTTAGGAGTAGTGTCGAAGGTCCATAACACGGATGGCAATTCCTCCACCCAACAACCCGGCGTCCGTTGCAAAGGGACCAAAAGCCGGGGCTTGATGCCCTTCAGGATCTCCTGATTAGCTCTCTCAGCTTGACCATTGGATTGAGGATGAGCTACTGATGAAACATCAATTCTAATATGCTCTCGTTGGCAAAACTCCTCCATGGCGCCCTTGGACAAATTGGTACCATTGTCAGTTATAATGCTGTGTGGAAAGCCAAAGCGAAAGATCACCTTTTTCATAAACTGAACTGCTGTGGCTGCATCACACTTGCTAACTGGCTCTGCTTCAACCCACTTGGTAAACTTGTCAACTGCCACCAAGAGGTGGGTCTTCTTATCCTTAGACCTTTTAAAAGGCCCAACCATATCAAGCCCCCAGACCGCAAAGGGCCAAGTAATTGGGATCATCCTCAGCTCCTGAGCCGGCACATGAGCCCGTCGCGAGAACCTTTGGCAACCATCACATTTACTGACCAAGTCCTCCGCATCAGCATGAGCCGTCAGCCAATAGAAACCATGACGAAAAGCCTTGGCCACAAGAGACTTTGAGCCGGCGTGATGACCACAATCCCCTTCATGAATCTCACACAAGATCTCTTGACCTTCCTCAGGGGAGACACAACGCTGGAATGCTCCCGTAACACTGCGATGATGCAACTCGCCATTGATAACGATCATTGACTTGGCCCGCCGGGTAATTTGTCTGGCCAATGTTTCATCCTCAGGCAACTCTCCCCGGGTCATGAAAGCCATATAGGGCATTGTCCAGTCAGGTATGCCTCCGGGTCAGGGACAACCATGTCTTCCTCTGTAGGCAACTTAACAGAAGGGCTATACAGGACATCCAGGAAAGTATTAGGCGGCACCGGCTTTCGCTGAGAGCCCAGACGGCTTAGGGCATCAGCCGCCTCGTTCTTCCTGCGATCAATGTTCTCCACTTGGTAACCCTGAAAGTGTCCAACAATGGCATCAACCTCACGGCGATAAGCCGCCATGAGAGGGTCCTTGGAGTCCCACCTTCCTGATACTTGTCGAGCCACCAAATCTGAGTCGCCAAAGCACCTTACTCGGCTTAAATTCATCTCCTTAGCCATCCGAAGACTATGGAGCAAGGCCTCATACTCAGCCGCATTGTTAGTGCAAGGAAACATCAATTGTATCACATAATGGAACTTGTCACCTTTAGGGGAAGCCAATACCACTCCAGCCCCCGAGCCCTCCAACTGCCTGGACCCATCAAAGTGAATAGTCCAGTATGTGTTATCCGGCTTTTGCTCGGGCACTTGTGACTCTGTCCAATCATTGATGAAATCCACCAAGGCCTGAGATTTAACAGCAGTGCATGGCACGTATTTGAGACCATGAGGTCCAAGCTCTATAGCCCACTTAGCCACTCTCCCTATGGCCTCACTATTTTGAATGATATCACCAAGAGGGGCAGAACTGACCACAGTAATGGGGTGACCCTGGAAATAATGCTTAAGCTTCCGGCTTGCCATGAACACCCCATAAACAAACTTCTGCCAATGCGGATACCGCTGCTTGGACGCAATGAGCACTTCACTGACATAATAAACCTGCCGCTGAACCGGATGCTCCTTACCCTCTTCCTTGCGCTCCACCACCATGGCCACACTGACGGCTCGTGTATTAGCATCCACATACAGCAATAAGGGCTCCTTATCAATTGGAGCAGCAAGGACCGGGGGCTCTGCCAGCTGCTTTTTCTTCAAATCCTCAAAAGCGGTATTGGCTGCATCATTCCAGACAAAGTTATCAGTTTTCTTCATCAACTGATATAATGGCATGGCCTTCTCACCCAAACGGCTTATAAACCGGCTCAAAGCAGCGTTGCGACCCGCCAAGCGCTGAACGTCATTTATACACGCCGGCTTAGCCAGGGAGGTGATGGCCTTGGTCTTCTCCAGGTTAGCTTCAATGCCTCTATCAGAAACCAAGAAACCCAAGAGCTTGCCAGCAGGAACACCAAAAACACACATATGGCCGGGTTAAGCATCATCTTGTAAACCCGGAGATTATCGAAGGTCTCCCTTAAATCATCTATCAGGGTTTCCTCCTTTATGGACTTAACCACAATATCGTCCACATAAGCATGAACATTGCGCCCAATCTGGTTATGAAGACAGTTCTGCACACAACGCTGATAAGTCGCCTGTGCACACCTGAGTCCAAAGGGCATAGACACATAGCAGAAGGCTCCAAAGGGAGTGATGAATGCCGTCTTCTCCTGGTCCTTAACTGCCATTTTAATCTGATGATATCCGGAATAAGCATCCAAGAAACTTAAGCGCGCACAACCTGCCGTAGCATCAATAATTAGATCAATATGGGGAAGGGCAAAAGGATCAGCCGGACACGCCTTGTTTAAGTCCGTGTAGTCCACACACATCCGCCAAGTGCCGTTCTTCTTGAGTACGAGCACCGGGTTAGCTAACCACTCTGGGTGAAAGACTTCAATGATAAACCCGGCTGCCAAGAGCCGGGCCACCTCTTCACCAATAGCTTTCCGCCTCTCTTCATTAAACCGCCGAAGGAATTGCCTGACCGGCTTAAATTTCGGATCGACATTGAGAGTGTGCTCAGCGATTTCTCTAGGTACACCTGGCATGTCAGACGGCTTCCATGCAAAAATGTCCCTATTCTCACGGATGAACTCGATGAGCGCGCTTTCCTATTTCAGATCCAGATTGGCACTAATGCTGAACTGCTGAGATGAATCTCCTGGAACGAAGTCAACAAGTTTAGTCTCATCAGCCGACTTAAATTTCATTGCCGGCTCATGCTCTGTAGTCGGCTTTTTCAGAGAGGTCATATCCTTTGGGTCAACATTGTCCTTGTAAAACTTCAACTCTTCTGTTGCGCAAACAGAATCTGCATAAGCTGCATCGCCTTCCTCACATTCCAGAGCCACCTTTCGGCTGCCGTGAACCGTAATGGTTCCATTATGACCCGGCATCTTGAGCTGTAAATACACGTAACACGGCCGTGCCATGAACTTGGCGTAAGCCGGCCGCCCAAATATGGCATGGTATGGACTTCTTAGCCTGACCACCTCAAAGGTCAATTTTTCCACCCTGTAGTTGTGCTCATCTCCAAAGGCCACTTCCAACTCGATCTTGCCGACTGGATAAGCCGACCTACCAGGTACCACACCGTGGAAAACAGTGTTTGACTGGCGGAGGTCCTTATCAACTAAACCCATACGGCGGAAAGTCTCATAATAGAGGATGTTAATACTGCTGCCTCCATCCATAAGCACCTTAGCAAACTTATATCCTCCCACCTGAGGAGCCACCACCAAGGCCAAGTGACCCGGATTATCCACCCGGGGAGGGTGATCCTCCCTACTCCACACTACAGGCTGCTCAGACCACCGCAAGTAGCGTGGAACTGCCGGCTCAACAGCATTCACAACCCTCTTATGAAGCTTCTGATCTCGCTTACACAGACTGGTCGTAAACACATGATACTGTCCACCACTAAGCTGCTTTGGATTGGTCTGATAACCCCCTTGCTTTTGTTGATGGCTCTGGTTAGACTGCTGATTAAAGCCCCTTGGCCGTTCTGAGGATTAGAGCTTGAGCCGCCGCCCGGGCCATGAAAGCCGCCGGCGCCTGAGCCGCCGCCCGGGCCATTGTTGCCGTTGAAGGTGTTGGAATTCTTAAAGGCTTTCATGATTGCACAGTCCTTCCATAGATGAGTTGCTGGCTTCTCCCTAGAGCCATGCCTTGGAGAAGGCTCATTCAACAGCTGCTCCAGAGTCGGGCCTGACCTGCCACCTCAGGGAGGTGGCCTCCCTTTGCGTCGCTGATTATTCCCCTGCGAGCTGGTGTTGGCTACGAACTCTAGGCTGCCATCGGCCTTGCGCTTGCCACCTTCTTGGTTCCCCGGGTTATGCTGAGGACCCTTGCCATTGCCGTTCTTCTTTCCCTTCCCTGTCCTTTCATCATCTGAAGGGGGGTCCTTGGTATCATCAGAATCGGCGTACTTGACAAGAGCCGCCATCAGTGTACCCATATCCTTGCAGTCGCGCTTAAGCCGCCCGAGTTTCATCTTCAGGGGCACAAAACGACAATTCTGCTCCAACATTAAGACTGCAGAGCCGGCATCCATCTTATCTGATGAATGTATGATCTCCTTGACCCGGCGAACCCAATGTGTTGTAGACTCACCCTCCTGCTGCTTACAGTTAGTCAAATCCACAATTGACATGGACTGCCTACAGGTATCTTTGAAATTTTGGATGAACCGGGCTTTTAGCTCAGCCCAAGACCCGATGGAATTCGGTGGTAGCCCTTTCAACCAAGTACGGGCAGTCCCATCTAACATCATGGTGAAGTACTTGGCCATTGCCGACTCACTGACCTCCAGCAGTTCCATGGCCATCTCGTAACTCTCGATCCAGGGTGCGGGTTGTAAGTCAGCTGTGTAATTAGGCACCTTCCTAGGGCCTTTGAAGTCCTTGGGTAGATGTTCATTGCGGATAGCTGGTACTAAACAAGGGACACCTCCAGTCCTGGTAGGAATACCCACGTCGACGGAAGCCGTCGGATAAGCCGGGGGAGTCTGGTAAGCCGTCAACTGAGGCACCTGCTCCGCCTCTTGCCGTGCTCTATCTTTGTCTGCTGCGTGAAAGACTCCATTATGAGCCGGGCCATGGCCAGGGGGCGGGTCATGGCGTCGGACGTTACTTGAGCCGGTCGCTGAGACCATGTGTCTGGTGTAACTCGGGCTCCAGCCTGGACGAGGGGTCGAGTGGATCCTATCTCGGCTGTAAGAGTATGCCTCTTGCTGCGCCAGTGCTGTCTGAAGAAGTTCCCTGATCCGGCGGGTTTCCACAGCCGTTGGAGAGTCGCCATCAATTGGGAGAGCCGCCAGCCGTGATACTGCGGCGACCATGTTTTCCAGCGGGTTAGCATAATGACCCGGTGGTATTGGTACATGCTGCGGCGGGGCAGGGTTCACCCGGGGAGGCCCCATAACAGGGGCCCCAGACCCGGGCACTACGGCTCCCGGCGGGTTACTAGTCCCTGCACCCGGCGTGTTAAAAAGGTTCCAAGGATCGTAGACCGGAGAGAGTCGAGATTGGGCCTTTTGATGCCTCCTTCTCATGACCTCATTGGACGCGTTCTGATCCATCATGAGCTGGAAGGACTGCGCCTGAATCAACTGAGTCTGGGCGTCGAGAGCCGCCCTCTCCGCAGCCATCCTGATCCCTTCCGCTGCTAGCTCCTCCTTCGCTTTCACCAGATCTAACTTTAACTGTGCCACCTCCGCGTCATGCTGGGCTTGATCCGCCGGGTAAACCGTGGCGGTTAACAGGGCCGTCATCTTGTCCGTGAGATCCATCAGCACTTGAGCCAGCGAGGGCACCGGGTTTCCTGCCCCAGCAGCAGGGTTGTGAACAGGCTGCGCACCGGCCATGAAGATTCCAACCCGGCTCGGCGGCTCAAATGGGTCCGGAATACTGTCACCATCGGAACAACCCATGAGCCTGCCATCTTGAAGTTGATACAACGAGTTTGACTCATCTGTGGACGACTCGCCGTCAGAGCCGGCGGCCGCCGCATCATCAGATCCAGATCCATGAGAAAGCCCTCCATGGATATATCCCACAAAAGCATGCCTTAAGGCAGGCAGGGTTCGGGCGGGTTGTGCACGCTGAGCCGTCTCGATGAGGTCGGCGCAGAGATCCGGCTCAGGGCCCGGCTCACCAATCTTGCCAATGAAAACATGAATTCCGCCGAAGGGGACCCGGTACCCGTACTCAGTTGAGCCGGCGTCGGGGCCCCAGTCTGCATCGTCGATGTAGAGCTTGCCGCGACAACTCTTGGTCATCCGGCCCACAGCGTATCCCTTGAGCCCTTCGAAGCTGCCCTTCAAGAACTCAAATCCACCGTGCGCTGGCCCCACGGTGGGCGCCAACTGTCGTGGAATTGTCACGGCAGATGTCCTCGAGCTAGGACTTAGTCGTGGAGCCATCGCTACTAGGAAGCTTGAAGGGGTTAACGGGACAAGGAACACGAGGGTTTATACTGGTTCGGCCCCTTACAGTGAAGGTAAAAGCCTATGTCCAGTTGAGGTGGTATTGATTAGGGTTTCGATGACCAGGGAGCTTAACTACAATGCCTGGCTCCTGATGAGATCTTTCTTCTCCCTAAACCGCTGCCGGGTCGTCCCTTTATATAGGGAGGCTGACGCCCAGCAGCTCTCAGAGTCCCTACACCGGCTCATACAAGTGTCCGGCTCGGACTCTCAACTATCCTTGCCTTACACTACAAGTTATACTATAATGATGATTGTAACTACGGGCCTTAAGCCATATCCGGGTCTTAAGCTCATCTTTGGCCCACCGTCTTCACGCTTGTCGTCGGGCTTCTGGCGATGACCATTATGAGTAACCCGGCGCCTTCTGGCGTGTGACTCTAAGGTCTATATCCTCAACACTCCCCGAAAATCTCGGGTCCCGAAACCCTAACCCGCTACTCCGCGCCGCCGGACGTGTCCGCCCGGGACCGGACACATCGGCAGCCGCCACCTGTCGCCGCTGCGCCGTCCCCGCCGCGGGCCCCCGAAGCCCGTGCGCTCCGCCCCCGTGCGCCCCGAGCCGCGCGCCGCCGCCGCCTCCCGCCCGCACGCCGCCGCCGCCCTTCGCCGCCGCGGCACACCGCCGCCGCCCGACTCGGTGCCCCGAGCCGCCGCCTTCTTCCTCCGCCTCCGCTCCCGGCCCCGCCTTCTTCCTCCCCTCCGACCGGCTCCTTCCTCGCCGTCCTCTCCCTTGCCGTCGTCTCCCCGCAGCTCCGGCGAGCTCCGCCCGAGCCGGCCCCGATCGGATCTGGAACCGCCCGGAGGTTGACTTTTTCATCTCCTCCCCGAAATCCTAAGTCCTAGATATTTTGCATTATGTACCTCTGTTCATTGCATCATAACGCTCTGCATATAGCTCCGTTCCACGCGTGTAATATATCGAAATGTTGTCTCATGATGCTCTACATTTTGTTCCATTGCACCATGTTTATTTGAGTCCATCTTGATGCCCAAATCTCTGGTGCAAGAGTGCTACTTGCTGTTATCTGCTGTTACTTATCAGAACTTGAGGATTTGTTATTTTTGTTGCATTTAATCTGTGCCTCTTATGGGCATGAGCTCTACAGGTGTTTTGATGTATGCCATGCCATCTTTACAGAGGTGTATGCCATGTATTTTTGCGATCTCTGTGTTGACTAGCACAAGCATGCAAACTAGGCTTCGTAATGTTTCTGATTTCAGGGACTTGGTGATTTTACTAAGTCTGAAACCTGTTAACGAAACTTGCTATGTTTACATGGTTGCCATCATATCTTCTGGTCCTTTTTGGCTTATGGTCAGTAAGGGACTTTTGTCATATGCTTTTAGTAGAATACTGCCATGCCTTCTTTTCCTTTGTTAAGTTCCTGTAGCATGTGTTTAGCTTGCTCTAAACATTGCTACCTGATGCTGTTTCAGCCATGTCCAGTAATTTCAGTCTGTGAACCTAATATCTTTTGCACTTTTGCCATGCTTGTTTGAACCTGTTATGTTGTGAACTAGCTGTAGCTCAGTATTCATCTTTTGTCAAGAATCTCCTTTAGATTACTGTCATATGCTTTGTTGCTACGTTGGAGTGCTGTAGCATTGTTACTTGTTGCATTTTAAGTGCTATCATGCTGTTAATCACAGATTCGTGTCTTTCTTGTTTTGCTTGCCATTTGCAAACCGTGCATCCGTTTCCGGTGATCTTTATATCGATTTCGACCGAAATCATCTCATCTTTCCAGTGGCATACTTGGTTTGACAAGTTACTGCCTTCATCATTTTTTCCTTCCGGAGCACGCATATGCATCGCATATCATATCTTGCATATCATTCATGTTTTGCATCATGTTGCTTGTGCATTTCCCGTGATTGATTGTGGTTCCGTTGCTTGTGTTCTTGTTTTGGGTAGAACCGGGAGACGAGTTCGTGAACGAGGAACCTATTGAGTACGCCTACGAGGATCAAGCTTTCGACAACTCTGAGAACCTTGCAGGCAAGATGACCATACCCTCGAAATCACTTCTATCTTTGCTTTGCTAGTTGTCCGTTCTATTGCCATGCTGCGCTACCTACCACTTGCTATATCATGCCTCCCATATTGCCATGTCAGCCCCTAACCATCCTTTCCTAGCAAACCGTTGTTTGGCTAAGTTACCGCTTTCGCTCAGCCCTTCTTATAGTGTTGCTAGTTGCAGGTGAAGATGAAGTTTGTTCCATGTTGGAACATGGATATTTTGGATTATCACAATATCTCTTACTTAATTAATGCATCTATATATTTGGTAAAGGGTGGAAGGCTCGGCCTTATGCCTGGTGTTTTGTTCCACTCTTGCCGCCCTAGTTTCCGTCATGCCGATATTATGTTCCTTGAGTTTGCGTTCCTTACGCGGTTGGGTGATTTATGGGACCCCCTTGACAGTTCGCCTTGAATAAAACTCCTCCAGCAAGGCCCAACCTTGGTTTTACCATTTGCCACCTAAGCCTTTTCCCCCGGGTTTTCTAGAGCCCGAGGGTCATCTTTATTTTAAACCCCCGGGCCAGTGCTCCTCCGAGTGTTTGTCCAAACTAGTGCACCGTGTGGGACAGCCCCTTGGCAACTTGGGTTACGTTGGTACCTGTACGCTTAGCTTATCCGGTGTGCCCTGAGAACGAGATATGTGCAGCTCCTATCGGGATTTGTCGGCACAGCGGGTGGTCTTGCTGGTCTTGTTTTACCATTGTCGAAATGTCTTGTAAACCGGGATTCCGAGACTAATCGGGTCTTCCTGGGAGAAGGTTTATCCTTCGTTGACCGTGAGAGCTTATGATGGGCTAAGGTAGGACACCCCTGCAGGGTATTATCTTTCGAAAGCCGTGCCCGCGGTTATGAGGCAGATGGGAATTTGTTAATGTCTGGTTGTAGAGAACTTGTCACTGGACCCAAGTAAAATACATCAACTGTGTGCGTAGCCGTGATGGTCTCTTCTCTGCGGAGTCCGGGAAGTGAACACGGTTTGAGTTATGCATGAACGTAAGTAGGAGTTCAGGATCACTTCTTGGTCATTACTAGATGACGACCGTTCCGCTGCTTCTCTTCTCGCTCTCTTTTGCGTATGCTAGCCACCATATATGCTTAGTGCCTGCTGCAGCTCCACCTCATTACACCATCCTTTCCTATAAGCTTAAATAGTCTTGATCTCGCGGGTGTGAGATTGCTGAGTCCTCGTGACTCACAGATTCTACCAAAACAGTTGCAGGTGCCGACGATGCCAGTGCAGATGACGCAATCGACCTCAAGTGGGAGTTCGATGAGGAACGTGGTCGTTACTATGTTTCTTTTCCTGATGATCAGTAGTGGAGCCCAGTTGGGACGATCGGGGATCTAGCATTTGGGGTTATCTTATTTTCATATGGATTTTGACCGTAGTCGGTCTATGTGTGTATTTTGGATGATGTATGATTTATATTTATGTATTGTGTGAAGTGGCGATTGTAAGCCAACTCTCATTATCCGATTCTTGTTCATTACATGGGATTGTGTGAAGATAACCCTTCTTGCGACAAAACCACAATGCGGTTATGCCTCTAAGTCGTGCCTCGACACGTGGGAGATATAGCCGTATCGTGGGCGTTACAAGTTGGTAATCAGAGCCATCCCCGACTTAGGAGCCCCCTGCTTGATCGAATCGCTGGCGTTGTTGAGTCTAGAACAAAAATGGTTTGAGTCTTAGGATTATATATATCGGAGAGTAGGATTCTTTTTACTCCTCAGTCCCTTCGTCGCTTTGGTGAGGCCTCCTGACGTAGAAGTTTTGACTCTTCTCTCCTCAAATTTCACTAAAATTCTTTTTAGGATCACGCGGGTATCTTGGAATCGTTCCGATGGTTTTGTGATGAGAACATTGTTCTTGGTGCCTCCTGACATTTAGGGGTTGTGGCAGTGTCCCGGGGAGTTGACCTCCGAGGTGTTGTCGTCACAATTTTATCGTTGCAGTTGTGGAATACCTGAGTTTCGCCGACATCGAAATCTCTTTTATGCAGTTGTTGGTGAGATCACCTCGACGCCACCCAGTACTTGGGCGGGAGTTCGGGAGTATTGCCATAACTCGTATAACGGATGCTTTTCGAAGGTTGAGGTACACAATTTCTGAAGATTTCTTGGTTATGTGTTGACGGATGGATACAGCTGGATCTAGGGATTGCTAGTTTGGGTGATATATTTTGTGTCCCCTGTATCCCCAACACCAGATTGCATAACCAGAAAGTTTTGGGAGTTTATAAGTGGGAATTCAAGTAGCTCCTAGGATATCTTTCCGACAGACGCATGATATGAGATTGGGGTTCGACGTCTAGTGGTCCGCCTTTCCACGGTTGGTTTTACAGTGGTCTCGTAGTGTCTTAAAGAGTCCTTGGCTATGCCGACTCGGGGATGCTTTGTATGTCATGTGCACTGCCTTGTACATGATGGTGTTGTGCGATCGAGCCCGTGTGGGCCCCACCACGAAAACTTCGAACGAAATCTCTATCATATGTTTGTTCCGGCTTATTCTGCAAGCCAATACTTTGTTTTGTTTTGAATCGTGGTATTCGAGTTGCTTCGAAGTCAAATGTTGATTCCATACTTTTTTTCTAAGTGGCTTCTCAACTTATGGAAGTGTGATGATTTACTATGGAATTCATTCGTTCATCCTCGTTCGAATGTTTATTGTGAAGACTATATGTTGCAATTTCTATCCGTTGATTCTACTTGTCTATTTGTCTATCAAGATGCTAACGGATGTCACCCACTTCAGGATGGCTCTGCCAACGCGTCAGAATCCGGAACGCAATGATGGGAGTCAGGCGAACCCTCCGCCACCACCTCCGCCTCCTGAGGCATGGCAAGCTATCATGGCAGCCACCAATGCCAATGCTCAGATGATTCTGCAACTCTTGCAAAAACGCACCCAAGGGCAAGGCAATCAAGGAAATCACGGCCAAGGCAACAATCAGTCTCACTTCGCTACCCTCAACCAGTTTCTCGCAAATCAGCCATAGTCTTTCAGCTACTGTGCCGAGGCCACGGATGCCGATGATTGGCTCGTGGACATCAACAAGCATTTTGAATGTAGAAATGTCAGGCCTGAGGACTATGTCAAGTTCGCTTCTTTTCAGCTCAAGGACCAAGCTGCTGATTGGTATCAACAATACAAAGATTCCAGAGGAGGTCGTGTGATCACTTGGACTGATTTCTGTCGGGACTTCAAACCGCACCACATTCCACAAAGTGTTGTTGAGAGCAATCTCAATCAAGGCAACATGTCTGTGTATCAATTCAACATCCAGTTTCAGAAACTTGCTCGCTTCGCTAAACAAGACGTTCCTGAAGAAAAGAGCATGATCTATCACTTCAGAGGTGGCCTTAGAGAGGATCTGCAGTTAGCTCTCGTTCTTGTTGAGCCTACTCAGTTTGATCAATTCTATAACATGGCACTGAAACAAGAGGCTGCTCAGCTCAAGTGTGAGGCTTCTAAGAAGAGAGTCAGAGACGCAGTTCAGTCTTCTTGTTCCTTGCTAGTGGCTGCTAAGCAACAGAAGTTCTGGTTGCCTCCTCCTCCTCCGTTTCGTCAGCCTTACCAGCAGAAGAACAAAGGTGGCCATGGATCTTCCCACTCTTCCAACACTGGCTATCAGAACAAGTCTCATAATCAAGCTCCAAAGTCGAATGCTCCTTATCACCGTCCACTCTCAGAGGTGGCTTGCAACAAGTGTCAGCAGAAAGGTCACTATGCTAACAAGTGCTTCAACCAAAGGTGTCGTGGAATTGTCACGGCAGATGTCCTCGTGCTAGGACTTCGTCGTGGAGCCATCGTAGCTAGGAAGCTTAAAGGGGTTAAAAGGGACAAGGAATACGAGGGTTATACTGGTTCGGCCCCTTACGGTGAAGGTAAAAGCCTACGTCCAGTTGAGGTGGTATTGATTAGGGTTTCGATGAACAGGGAGCTTAGTCGCTATGCCTGGCTCTCGACGAGATCTTACTTGCCCTTAAACCGTCGCCGGGTCGCCCCTTTATATAGAGAGGTTGACGCCCAGCGGCTCTCAGAGTCCCGGCCGGCTCATAAGAGTGTCCGGCTCGGACTCTCAACTATTCTTGCCTTACACTAGAAGTTCCACCATAATGGCGGTTATCACTACGGGCCTTAAGCCATCTCCGGGTCTTAAGCCCATTATTGACCCGCCGTCTTCAAGCTCGGTACTGGGCTTCGCGTGATGACCATTATGAGTAACCCGGCCCCTCCTGGGCGGGTGACTCTAGTGGTTATATCCTCAACATTAGGCCCTAGATTGATTTGAACCGGTTCATGTCAATCTTCAATTCCTTTGAGAGAAAAAATCTTCCGGCTTATGGTCGTGCAAAGGTTATAACCCGCCGTGACGTCATCTTCTGGAGTCCTGGTAACCCGCCATGACGTCATCTTCCATTAAGTCCATTTTTTTATTCTGTTATACTCCAACGGATCTTATCTTTAATGGCTATCCCAAAAATCGAGGCGCTTTCATGGCGAGATAATCACGTCGTGGCCTCCTCGTTTCTCGCGCCCACTTATGAGCCTCACCTTATAAATAGCCCGGCCCATGAGCCTCCAGTTACTCGTCGCCTCCATCTTCTTCCTCCTCTCACCAATGTGCTGCCGCCCGAGCTCCGCCGCCGCCGCCGCAGGTTTCCTCTTCTTCACCAACTCAGGCCGCTGCATCAACCTGACATGACCAGAGAAACGCGACGAACCTCCGCCGTAACTCCGCATCTGTAAGCTTTCTCCTCCCTGTTCCTCAGATCCGCATTAGCGACCTTCGAGTTCGTCGGTGTTCGTCGCCGTTCGTCATGAACACTTGATAGATTCCACTCTTAATACCCATTCTTGATCTTTAGACAGTATAGAACTGCTGCGGTAGCTGTTTCGCACCCGTTCCAAAAGTACATAGATCCCTTTTCATTGCACAGAAGCGCCGTTCGAACCTGTGAACTTCCTCTGTGTCAGTTCTAGGTCTAGAAATTTTCCCTTTCCAGTCGATCGTTTGATCTAGAATAACTACTATGATCTGTGAAACTTGTTTGCACCGCACTTAGTCAAAAATTGCCTCTGTTTAGATATGACGGCTCATATCTCCGGCTGGCGAGAGCCCTTTGCCCGGCTTTCGTGCCCTACGTCTGGAGCCAAATCACCCTCTGCTAGACAAATTATCTCAAGCTGAGCGTCAACCGCTGATCCCCAGCATCAATAAGATCAAGGCTCTCCTGGGAAACGGCCTCAACGGCATTGATCTGGTCCGGGTTTGGACCTCTTGGCGGGTGATCCCCTTGAGCCGCCGCCCCAGCTTAATGTGTGCTTACACGGGCCGGAAGGATGACCCTCTGCGGCACAGCCCCAACGATCTTCCTGAGGACGTTGTGGACGACATGACCAAGTCTCTCCTGAATGAGAGCTTAGCCGACTATGGGAGGACCGGCTTAAACCCCTTCTGCCAAGCTAACCCGGCTCCGGCGGTAAGCCACTGACCTGAACACCTTGGTTTTCCTTTTAATAGTTTTCATCTAAACTTTAAGAAATCTTTGTTGTATGTTTCAGGCTAATGACAAGTTCTGGAAGGTCAAATATGACCATGAGGCGGCCAAAAAAGCCAGGAAGGATAAGAAAGCCGCCAGGAGAGCCGCTCCCCGCAAGAAGGGAAGCAGGCCTACTGCCTCAGAGCTGCTTCAGCTAAGTGACTGCTCCGAGTCAGAGGTAACCCCTGAATCTATAGGCTCTTCTTTTGCTTCTTGTTTATTCCTATCCACCTTATCGATACTGATCATCAACAGGATGACACCTGAGCAAGTAACCCGGTGACTGAAGAGGTAACGACACTTTCCTCCGACTCGGAGCCCTTGCCAAGGCTGAAAGTCCGAAGAGTAACCCGGAAAGTAAGATTTTCACATCCTTTAGCTTATCAAGATCCTCAATTTCTTTTGAAGCAACATATTCATGAGAGCCGGCGGCACACCCGGACCAACAAGGACGCAGACCTTTCCTCCGGCTTACCGGAAGCATCAAGGAAGCGCCGGACCGAGGTTATCTCCAACTTATATCCTTTTCATCCTTTGGCGGACGTTATTCGTCAACCGCTCAATTCTTCTAATTCAAATTATCAGGAAACTTCACCTTCCTCTGGTGATTCTATGCAATCTAACCTGCCGACTTTCAAGACCGCACCCGGGTAACGATGATCATCTTGTGTTGTGCTTATCTTTACTCATGCTTTTGTACTAACCTTTTGTCCTTTCAGTGCCCAGGCAAAGCTCAGCAAGAGGGCGAAGAAGAATAAACCGGTCGAAGAGCCGGTCCTAACTGAACCGGAGACTTCAGCTCAAGAGCCGCCATCTGCCTCTGCTCCTGAAGCCATCGCTCCAACCGACGAGCCAGTCATAGAGCCTTCCGCTAACCCGGAGATCCCCAGCCCAGCTCAGCCGGCCGATGACCCGGACATCGTAATCACCCGGACAGAGTTTGTCGAGGCTGGGAGACCCACTGCGCTGGCTAAATGCTCCGCCAAAGAAGAACTGTTGGAGCGCCGCAGGGCCAGGCTGGAGATCACTGACTATGCGAATTTGAGCATTGGAGACATCGTTGCAAGTTACATTGGTCATGTGCACAACAGCCGAGACTTAGAGATTGACATGGTAAAGCAAATACAGCAAAAATCTGAGGTACCTCTCTTGCTTACTCCATAGTCATTCTCCCCATGCTAGCCCCCAAGTCTACCACTGATGATAGAATATGTTGTAGACTTAACTTCCAGCTTACGTTCATGAACAGGCCATTTGTAAATAGAACCTTTCAGCATGCATTAGCCCCCAAGTGCCATGTGTCTTTGCTTGGAAAGTGCTTGGGACTTTAAAGTTGTATAATAATTACTCATACTATAACCCGGAATTTGTACAGGCTGCTTGCAAGAAATTTGAAACTGAGATCTCTGAGCTGAAGAACCGCCTGAAGACTCAGGAAACTGAGACCCGGAAGGCCAATGCTAAATTTGAGTTCAGTGTTGCTGCACAAGAGAAGCTGAAGAAGAAGTTTGAGTTCAGACTTGGGTCGAGGAGGAAGCTGCTCTAGTCAGCTGGGCCGAACAGGCGGAGGCGGCTCTGACGGAGAGAACCGCCGAACTCTCCGGCTTAAAACGCCATGTGTCACAGATGGTTGCCGCAATCTTCGGTAAATCATTCTGCAGGCTTTCAAATAGTTTACATTCTTTATGTCTCATAAGTCCCACCATTGCTAGCGGCTTACCTTACTTTGTTAAACAGGTCCCAGAAGCGCCAACCTCAATCAGAATGTGCTGACCAAGCTGAAGGCCGTGTACACCTTGGTGGAGCAACTCTACACCGGGTCACAGCGCGCCTTGGTCGTTGTGGCCCTGTCCAATGAGGTTCTGATTCACCTGGCAGACGTACTTCGGCGGCTTGCCGTTCTTCCTCAGCGCTTCCAAGAGCTACGACGGGCCTCTGCAAGAGCCGGAGCCATAGCTGCTCTGAGCCGGGTCAAGGCCTCCTCCCGGAGCTAGACCCGGCGGAGATCGCACTTGGATACCCCAGTCTGAAGGAAGACGGCACTCCCTTTGATCAAAAAGACTTTGCTGTCTGCGTGAAGAGTGTGCGCCCGGTGGCTACCTCAATTGGGAATGACACCGACCTCACCAAGTATCAGCCGGGCTATGACTCGGAGAATCAGAGGATCCCCACTCCACGCTACGAAGCAATCAGCTTGATCCCTCCGACTCATAAGCATACCTTCGCCCCAGAAGTTGACCCGGCCGGGTTAATTGACGAGGAGGCTCAATTTGAAGCTTTGAGCGGCATTTCCTGGAAATCGTCAACCTTCCAGGTCATGGGAACAGCCGGAGGAGCGGAGAGGGATGAGTCGGAAGCTTCGACACAGCAAGCATCTTGACTCTTAGGCGGCCCATGGTTACGCCTTTAAAAAAATGCCTCACCTTTTGGACTCGGGGAGTCTTGTAATAGAGTAGGACAGACATATTAACCTTGTCGTGCCATCGTGCACATGTTGAATGCTTAGCTCCATTGAAGTTGCTTCCTTATATTCCTCGGGGTCATAATTGATCATTTATTGTCCTTAAGCTCGAATAGCTGTCTTTAACCATCCTGCATAGAAAAACAAGTCACAAGTCTCTAGGCGGCTTACCGCACTGAGAACCATAGACCTTACATATACAACCCGGAATATGAATTAAAAATCACCAAAGACTGGCCCTCAATTACATCTTTGATGTAACCATAATAGCATACTTACAAGCCTTCAAGTATAGTTCCGGCTTACGTAACCCGAATAATGAGGTGAAGATCTCAACTCCGGTTTACCAGCATCAAGAATACTTACTATATATTATCAACATTGTGAATGAAAATTAAGTCGGCAAAGGAAAAGCCGCCCTTGCACACTATTGATGTGACCAACAGAACTTGTTGTAAGTCAGAATATCAAGAACTTAGGGGCTTCCGGTTCGAATACGACCAGAGAACTGTCCCAAAGGGGTTAAGCTAAGATTCGAATGCGATCATATAGCCCCCAGTGGCTTTGGCGATGCCAATCAAGAGGGTACCGACAGCTATGTTCTCTTTGGTTCGAATACGACCCATGTTTGAACAGGAAGCCCCCAAATGACCTTAAGAGTTGTTTAACGATGCTGATTCGAATACGATCCACGTCGGTTCCCAAAGGGGGTTGAGCTATGATTCAAATATGATCAAAGAAAACTCCCCAATGGGCTTGGAACTTTGCCAATCAAGTGGGTATCGACAACTATGTTCTCTTTGGTTCGAATACGAGCTATGTTTGAACAGGAAGACCCCAGGTGATTATATTGTTTACGGCTAGATTCGAATACGATCATAAGCCGGATCCACCTCCAAGTGACCATGTGTTGTTGTAATGGAAATAACACGTTTACCTTTGGAGGAGAAAAGGACAGAAGGTCCTGATTTTATTATTTAACATAATATATACATGGCTATAGAAATATGTACATTATGAGAGCCGGTGGCTCAAGTGTAATAAGGCCGAAGCTGAGCTATGTTCCACGGCCGACGGGTCTCTTCCTCTGACTTGCGTGAATCTTTATGCTCCCGAACGTCAATAAGGTAGTATGACCCGTTGTGCAAGTTCTTGCTGACCACAAAGGGCCCTTCCCAGGGCGGGGATAGCTTGTGTGCATCTGCTTGATCTTGGATGAGCCGGAGCACTAGATCACCTTCCTAGAAGACCCAGGACTTAACCCGGCGACTGTGATAACGGCGCAGGTCTTGTTGGTAAATCGCTGAGCGAGCTGCTGCCACGTCACGTTGTTCGTCCTACAAGTCAAGAGCATCTTGGCGCGCCTGTTCATTATCCACCTCAACATAAGCCGCCACTCGAAGCGAGTCATGACGGATGTCACTTGGGAGGACTGCTTCCGCTCCCTAAACCATGAAGAAAGGCGTGTAACCCGTAGACCTGTTAGGAGTAGTGTTGATGCTCCATAACACGGAGGGTAACTCCTCCACCCAGCAACCCGGCGTCCGTTGCAAAGGGACCAAAAGCCGGGGCTTAATGCCCTTCAAGATCTCCTGATTAGCTCTCTCAGCTTGACCATTGGATTCAGGATGAGCCACTGATGAAACATCAAGTCGAATATGCTCTCCCTGACAAAACTCCTCCATGGCGCCCTTAGACAGATTGGTGCCATTGTCAGTTATAATGCTGTGTGGAAAGCCGAAGCGAAATATCACCCTTTTCATGAACTGAACCGCTGTGGCCGCGTCACACTTGCTAACTGGCTCTGCCTCAACCCACTTTGTGAACTTGTCAACTGCCACCAAAAGGTGGGTCTTATTATCCTTGGACCTTTTAAAAGGCCCAACCATATCAAGCCCCCAGACCGCAAATGGCCAAGTAATTGGAATCATCCTCAGCTCCTGAGCCGGCACATGAGCCCGTCGCGAGAACCTCTGGCAACCGTAACATTTACTGACCAACTCTTCCGCATCAGCATGAGCCGTCAGCCAATAAAAACCATGACAAAAAGCCTTGGCCACAAGAGATTTTGAGCCGGCATGATGGCCACAATCCCCCTCGTGGATCTCACGCAAAATATCTTGGCCTTCCTCAGGGGAAACACAACGCCGGAAAGTTCCAGTGACACTGCGGCGATCTAGCTCACCATTGATAATTATCATTGACTTAGACCCCGGGTTATCTGTCTGGCCAAAGTTTCATCCTCAGGCAACTCTCCCCTGGTCATGTAAGCCCACTATGGTACTGTCCAGTCTGGGGTGATGTGGAGAGCCGCCACCAACTGTGCTTCCGGGTTTGGGATAGCCAAGTCTTCCTCTGTAGGTAACTTAACAGAAGGGTTGTGCAAGATGTCCAAGAAAATATTAGGCGGCACCGGCTTTCGCTGAGAACCCAGCCGGCTTAGTGCATCAGCCGCCTCGTTCTTCCTGCGATCGATGTGCTCTACTTGGTAACCCTGAAAATGTCCAGCAATGGCATCAACTTCACGACGATAAGCCGCCATGAGAGGGTCCCTGGAATCCCACTTGCCTGATACTTGTTGAGCCACTAAGTCTGAGTCGCCGAAGCACCTTACCCGGCTCAAGCTCATCTCCTTAGCCATCCGAAGACCATGGAGCAAGGCCTCGTACTCAGCCGCATTGTTAGTACAAGGAAACATCAACCGTAGCACATAATGAAACTTGTCACCTTTAGGGGAAGCCAGTACAACTCCAGCCCCCGAGCCCTCCAATTGCCTAGACCCATCGAAGTGAATAGTCCAATATGTATTATCCGGCTTTTCTTCGGTCACCTGTAGCTCTGTCCAATCGTTGATGAAATCCACCAAAGCTTGAGATTTAACTGCAGTGCGCGGTACGTATTTCAGACCATGGGGCCCAAGCTCTATAGCCCACTTAGCCACTCTTCCTGTGGCTTCTCTGTGTTGGATGATATCTCCAAGGGGAGCAGAACTAACCAGAGTGATGGGGTGACCTTGGAAATAATGCTTAAGCTTCCGGCTTGCCATGAACACACCATAAACAAGCTTCTGCCAATGCGGATACCGCAGTTTGGACTCGATGAGCACTTCACTGACGTAATAAACCGGCCGCTGAACCGGATACTCCTTACCCTCTTCCTTGCACTCCACCACCACAGCCACACTGACGGCTCGTGTGTTAGCAGCTACATATAGTAATAAGGGCTCCTTGTCAACCGGAGCAGCAAGGACTGGGGGCTCAGCCAGCTGTCTCTTCAAATCCTCAAAAGCAGTATTAGCAGCATCATTCCAGACAAAGTCATCAGTTTTCTTCAAGGACTGGTACAGTGGCATGGCCTTTTCACCCAAACGGCTTATAAACCGGCTCAAAGCAGCGATGCGGCCTGCTAGACGCTGGATGTCGTTGATGCACGCCGCCTTAGCCAGAGAGGTTATTGCCTTTATCTTTTCCGGGTTAGCTTCAATGCCTCTGTTGGAAACAAGGAAACCCAAGAGCTTGCCTGCAGGAACACCAAAAACACACTTGGCCGGGTTAAGCATCATCTTGTAAACCTGGAGATTATCAAAGGTTTCTCTAAGGTCATCTACCAGGGTCTCCTTCTCCCTTGACTTAACCACGATATCATCCACCTAGGCGTGAACATTGCGCCCAATCTGGTTATGAAGACAATTCTGCACACAACGCTGGTAAGTCGCCTGTGCACTCTTGAGCCCAAAAGGCATAGACACATAAGAGAAGGCTCCAAAGGGAGTGATGAACGCCGTCTTCTCCTGGTCCTTAACTGCCATTTAAATCTGATGGTGTCCAGAATACGCATCCAAAAAACTTAAACGCTCACAACCTGCCGTGGCATCAATGATTTGATCAATACGGGGGAGAGCAAAAGGATCAGCCAGACACGCCTTGTTCAAGTCCGTGTAGTCCGCACACATCCGCCAGGTGCCATTCTTCTTGAGCACGAGCACCGGGTTAGCTAACCATTCTGGATGAAAGACTTCGACAATAAACCCGGCCGCCAAGAGCCGGGCCACCTCCTCACAAATGGCTTTCCGCCTCTCCTCATTAAACCGCTGAAGGAATTGCCTGACCGGCTTAAATTTCGGATCAATATTGAGAGTGTGCTCAGCGAGTTCTCTAGGTACACCTGGCATGTCAGAAGGTTTCCATGCAAAAATGTCCCTGTTCTCATGGATGAACTCGATGAGCGTGCTTTCCTATTTTGGTTCCAGATTGGCACTGATGCTAAACTACTGAGATGAGTCACCTGGAAGGAAATCAACAAGTTTAGTCTCATCAGGCGACTTAAATTTCATTGCCGGCTCATGCTCCGTGGTCGGTTTTTTCATAGATGTCATATCTGTTCGGTCAACATTGTCTTTGTAAAACTTCAACTCCTCAGTTGCACAAACAGATTTTGCATAAGCCGCGTCGCCTTCCTCACACTCCAAGGCTATCTTTCGGTTGCCATGAACCGTAATGGTCCCATTGTGACCCAGCATCTTGAGCTGTAAGTATACGTAACACGGTCGTGCCATGAACTTGGCGTAAGCCGGCCGCCCAAATATGGCATGGTACGGACTTCTTATCTTGACCACCTCAAAGGTCAATTTTTCCACCCTGTAGTTGTTTTCATCTCCAAAGGCCACTTCCAGTTCGATCTTACCAACTGGATAAGCCGACTTACCAGGCACCACACCATGGAAAACAGTATTGGACTGGCTGAGGTTCTTATCAATCAACCCCATGCGATGGAAGGTTTCATAATAGAGGATGTTGATGCTACTGCCTCCATCCATGAGCACCTTAGTGAACTTATATCCTCCCACCCGAGGAGCCATCACCAGGGCCAGGTGACCCGGATTATCAACCCGGGGAGGGTGATCCTCCCTACTCCACACAATGGGCTGCTCAGACCATCTTAAATAGCGTGGAACCGCCGGCTCAGCAGCATTCACAGCCCTCTTATGAAGCTTCTGATCTCGCTTACAGAGACTGGTGGTAAACACATGATACTGTCCACCATTGAGCTGCTTTGTATTGGTCTGGTATCCCCCCTGTTGCTGTTGATGACCCTGGCCGGACTGCTGATTAAAGCCCCCTTGAACATTCTGAGGATTGGAATTTGAGCCGCCGCCCGGGCCGTGAAAGCCGCCAGCGCCTGAGCCGCCGCCCGAGCCACTGTTGCCATTAAAGGCATTGGAATTCTTAAAGGCCTTCCTGATTGCGCAATCTTTCCATAGATGAGTAGTTGGCTTCTCCCTAGAGCCATGCCTTGGACAAGGCTCATTCAACAACTGCTCAAGCGTTGGGCCTGAACCGCCGGCTCGGGGAGGTGGCCTCCCCTTACGTCGCTGGTTGTTACCCTGCGAGCTGGCATTGGCCACAAACTCCATGCTGCTATCAGCCTTACGTTTATTACCTCCTTGGTTCGCCGGGTTATGCTGAGGACCCTTGCCATTGCCGTTCTTCTTTCCCTTCCCTGTCCTTTCATCATCTGACGCGGGGTCCTTGGTACTATCAGAGTCGGCGTACATGACGAGAGCTGCCATCAGCGTACCCATATCATTGCAATCGCGCTTGAGCCGCCCAAGTTTCATCTTCAGGGGAAGGAAACGACAATTCTGCTCCAACATTAAGACTGCAGAACCGGCATCCATCTTGTCAGATGAATGTATTATCTCTTTGACCCGGCGAACCCAATGTGTCGTAGACTCACCCTCCTGCTGCTTACAGTTAGTCAAATCCACAATTGACATAGACTGCGTACAGGTATCTTTGAAGTTTTGGATGAACCGGGCTTTCAGCTCAGCCCAAGACCCGATAGAATTCGGTGGCAGCCCTTTCAACCAAGTGCGGGCAGTCCCATCTAACATCATGGTGAAGTACTTGGCCATCGCCGCTTCGCTGACCTCCAGCAATTCCATGGCCATCTCGTAACTCTCGATCCAGGCTCCGGGTTGTAAATCAGCCGTGTAATTAGGCACCTTCCTAGGCCCTTTGAAGTCCTTGGGTAGACGTTCATTGCGGAGAGCCGGCACTAAACAAGGGACACCTCCAGTCCTCGTTGGGATGCCCACATCGACGGAAGCCGTCGGATAAGCCGGGGGTGCCTGGTAAGCCATCAACTGAGGCACCTGCTCCGCCTCTTGCCGTGCTCTGTCTTGGTCTGCTGCGTGAAAGGCCCCGTTATGAGCCAGGCCGTGGCCAGGCGGCAAGTCATGGCGTCGGACATTGCTTGAGTCAGTCGTTGATACCATGTGTCTACTATAACTCGGGCTCCGGCCTGGACGAGGGGTTGAATGGATCCTGTCCCAGCTATAAGAGTACGCCTCTTGCTGCGCCAGAGCTATCTGAAGGAGTTCTCTGACCCGGCGGGTTTCAACCGCCGTTGGAGAGTCACCATCAATTGGGAGAGCCGCCAGCCGTGCCGCCGCGGTGACCATGATTTCCAATGGGTTGGCATAATGACCCGGTGGTATTGGCACGTACTGAGGCGGGGCAGGGTTCACCCGGGGAGGTCCCATCACTTGGGGCTGAGTTGGCGTCCCAGCCCCGGGCACTATGACCTCCGGCGGGTTACTAGACCCTGCACCCGGCGTGTTGAAGAGGTTTCGAGGATCGTGAACCGGAGGGAGTCGAGATTGGGCCTTTTGATGCCTCCTTCTCATGACCTCATTGGACGCGTTCTGATCCATCGTGAGCAGGAAGGACTGCGCCTGAATCAACTGAGTCTGGGCGTCGAGAGCCGCCCTCTCCGCAGCCATCCTGATCCCCTCCGCCGCCAGATCCTCCTTGGCCTTTGCTAGATCCAGCTTTAACTGCGCCACCTCCGCGTCATGTTGAACTTGATCCGCCGGAGCTACCATAGTGGTCAACAGGACCGTCATCTTGTCTGTGAGATCCATCAGCACCTGAGCCGGCGAGGGCACCGGGCTTCCTAACCCGGAGGCGGGGTTTTGAACAGGTTGCGCGCCGGCCATGAAGATTCCAACCCGGCTCGGCGGTTCATCGGCGTTTCAAAGGGGTCCGGAATGCTGTCGCCGTCGGAACAGCCCCTGAGCCTGCCATCCTGAAGTTGATATAACGAATTTGACTCATCCGTAGCCGACTCGCCGTCGGAGCCGGCAGCCGTCTCATCACCAGATCCAGACCCTTCAGAGAGTCCTCCATGGACACATCCCACGAAAGCATGCTTCAAGGCAGGTAGAGCTCGGGCGGGTCGTGCACGCTGAGCCGTCTCGATGAGATCGGTGCAGAGTTCCGGCTCTGGGCCCGGCTCACCAATCTTACCAATGAAGACGTGAATTCCGCCGAAGGGGACCCGGTACCCGTACTCGATTGAGCTGGCGTCGGGGCCCCAGGTTGCATCGTCGATGTAGAGCTTGCCGCGACGACTCTTGGTCATCCGGCCCACAGCGTATCCTTTGAGCCCTTCAAAGCTGCCCTTCAAGAACTCAAATCCACCGTGCGCTGGCCCCACGGTGGGCGCCAACTGTCGTGGAATTGTCACGGCAGATGTCCTTGTGCTAGGACTTAGTCGTGGAGCCATCGCAGCTAGGAAGCTTAAAGGGGTTAAGCGGGACAAGGAATACGAGGGTTATACTGGTTTGGCCCCTTACGGTGAAGGTAAAAGCCTGCGTCCAGTTGAGGTGGTATTGATTAGGGTTTCGATGACCAGGGAGCTTAGTCGCTATGCCTGGCTCTCGACGAGATCTTACTTGTCCTTAAACCGCCGCCGGGTCGCCCCTTTATATAGAGAGGTTGACGCCCAGTGGCTCTCAGAGTCCCGGCCGGCTCATAAGAGTGTCTGGCTCGGACTCTCAACTATTCTTCCCTTACACTACAAGTTCCACCATAATGGCGGTTATCACTACGGGCCTTAAGCCATCTCCGGGTCTTAAGCCCATTATTGACCCGCCATCTTCAAGCTCGGTACTGGGCTTCGCGTGATGACCATTATGAGTAACCCGACCCCTCCTGGGCGGGTGACTCTAATGGTTATATCCTCAACAAAAGGCGTGTTCCGCCTCCTCCTCCTGTCAGATCTTCCAGCAATGCAGTGGTCAAGCATAATCCCAAGTCTGTAAAGGTGAACATGATGAATGCAGCTCAAGCGGAGGAATCTACTGATGTGATAATGGGTAATCTCTCAATTAATGATATTCCTGCAAAAGTTCTTTTTGATAGTGGTGCATCTCTTTCTTTCATTTCGAGACCTTTTGTTGCCAAGCATGAGTTTGTGACGGAAAATATTCCTATCCTGTTGAAGATTGTGTCACTGGGTAAGCAAATGACATCTAATAATTGTGTCCCGGATGTTTCTATCAAGATGGGGAACTATAAATTTCTATCTAAACCAATTGTTCTTGGTGACTCGGATATTGATCTAATTCTCTGGATGGACTGGCTTTCTAAGCACAAGGCTCAACTTGATTGTGCTGCCAGGGAAATTCAATTGACACACTCTTCTGAGGATGTTATTATTTATGCCGCTCGTGATGAAACCATTCGGTTGTTTTCTCTCAATGAGAATGGCGAATTGAATGCCATCTCTCAGATTCCTGTCGTTTGTGAGTACCAAGATGTTTTTCCAGAAGAGCTTCCGGGTATGCCTCCTCACCGTCCAGTTGAGTTCGTTATCGATCTTGAGCCGGGCACTGAACCCGTTTGCAAGCGTCCATACAAGCTTGGACCCAAGGAGCTGAAGGAATTGAAGAAACAGCTCGATGAACAAGAGCGTCTGGGTTTGATCAGACCGAGTTCTTCTCCATTGGGTTGTGGTGTTCTTTTTGTACAGAAGAAGGATGGCACGGACCGACTTTGTGTCGACTACCGTCCATTGAACAACAAGACAATCAAGAACAAGTATCCACTTCCCAACATCAATGAGCTATTCGAGCAACTTCAAGGTGCCAAAGTATTCTCCAAGATTTACCTTCGTATGGGTTATCACCAGATTCGCATTCGTGAAGAGGATATTCCCAAGACAGCATTCAGAACAAGCTTTGGTTCTTATGAATATACTGTCATGTCTTTCGGTCTTGTCAATGCTCCTCCAACATTCTCTCGGATGATGAATTTCATCTTCAACCCCTATACCAATGAATTCGTCCTGGTGTATCTCGATGATATCTTGGTCTTCTCCAAGAATAAGAAGGATCATGCCAAACATTTGCGATTGGTGCTCGACAAGCTCAGAGAGTATCAATTTTATGTGAAGTTTTCCAAATGTGAGTTTTGGCTTGATGAAGTTCTTTACCTTGGTCACATCATCTCTGCCAAGGGCATCACTATTAACCCCGAGAAGGTGTCTGCAATTGTGAATTGGGAACCTCCTCAGAATGTCAAGCAGCTCCGCAGTTTTCTTGGTCTTGCAAGCTATTGCCGAAGATTCATTGAGAATTTCTCTACGATTGTAAAGCCTCTTTCCAACCTTCTCCAGAAGCATGTGAAGTATGTCTGGTCTCCTGAGTGTGACGTTGCTTTCAACACTCTCAAAGAGAAACTCATCACAACTGCTGTCTTAACTCCTCCTGACGAATCCAAGTCTTTCGAAGTTTTCTGTGATGCTTCTCTTCAAGGTCTCGGTGCTGTGTTAATGCAAGAGAAGAAAGTTGTGGCCTATACCTCTCGTCAGTTGAACCCAATGAGAAGAACTACCCCATGCACGATCTTGAGTTGGCGGCAGTTGTCCATGCATTAATAACGTGGAGACATCTCTTGTTGGGAAGACAAGTGGACATTTTCACCGATCACAAGAGTCTCAAGTACATCTTCACTCAGCCCAACCTCAATCTCAGGCAAACTGGATGGGTCGAAATGATTCAGGAGTACAATCCGAGTATTGAATATACTCCAGGCAAAGCCAATGTCATTGCAGATGCTTTGAGTAGGAAGGCTTATTGCAACAGCTTAATTCTCAAGCCATTCCAACCAGATATTTGTGAAGCTTTCCGCAAGCTGAATCTCCAAGTTGTTCCTCAAGGCTTTCTTGCCAACCTCATAGTCTCTCCTACTTTGGAAGACCAAATTTGTGAGGCACAACTCCTGGATACCATGGTGAAGAAGGTGAAACATTGTATCGACAAGGGTCTTTCCAAATACAAGTGCTATCGCATTGATGACAGAGACACTTTATTCTTCGAGGACCGGATTGTGGTTCCTAAAGGTGATCTAAGGAAAGTCATTATGAACGAGGCGCACAATTCTCTTCTTTCCATTCATCCTGGAAGTACGAAGATGTACCATGATCTCAAGCAGTCGTATTGGTGGACTCGAATGAAGCGAGAAATCGCTCAATTCCTGAATGAATGTGATGTCTGTCGAAGAGTGAAAGCAGAACACCAACGACCAGCTGGTCTCCTCCAACCTCTTGCTATCCCAGAATGGAAGTTTGATCATATCGAAATGGACTTCGTGACTGGATTTCCAAAGTCCAAGCGCGGAAATGATGCTATCTTCGTTGTCATCGACAAGCTTTCTAAAGTGGCTCATTTCCTTCCAATCAAAGAATCCATCACAGCAGCTCAGTTGGCAGAGCTATACACCTCCAGGATTGTCTCCTTGCACGGCACTCCACAATTGATTTTTTCAGATCGTGGAAGCATTTTCACTTCTAAGTTCCGGGACTCCTTCCAAAAGGCCATGGGCACCAACATTCGCTTCAGCACAGCTTTCCATCCTCAAACTAGTGGCCAAGTCGAGCGAGTCAATCAAATTCTTGAAGATATGCTCAGGGCTTGTGTCATTTCCTTTGGCATGAAATGGGAAGATTGCCTTCCATATGCCGAATTCTCCTACAACAACAGCTTCCAAGCAAGTTCGGGCAAGGCCCCATTCGAGATTCTCTATGGCAGAAAGTGCCGTACTCCTCTCAATTGGTCAGAGACTGGTGAACGCCAACTTCTTGGTAATGACTTAATCACAGAGGCTGAAGAAATGTGTAAAGTCATCCGTGAAAATCTCAAAGCCGCGCAATCGCGCCAGAAGAGTTACTATGATAGTAAGCACTGTGATGTGGCTTTCGAGATCGGAGACCATGTCTACCTCCGCGTCTCTCCAATGAAAGGCACTCGTCGCTTCGGTGTCAAAGGAAAGCTTGCCCCTAGATACGTGGGTCCTTTCAAGATCATTGGCAAAAGAGGCGACCTCGCCTATCAACTTGAGCTTCCTTCTAACTTCGCGAACGTGCACGATGTGTTCCACGTGTCATAGCTCCGCAAGTGCTTCAAGACGCCTGAGCGCACCATCAACTTCAAAGAGATTGACCTCCAAGAAGATCTGTCTTGTCATGAGCACCCCGTTGCTATTCTCGAAGAAACTGAGCGCAAGACTCGCAATAAGTCAATCAAATTCCTGAAAGTGAAGTGGCGCACCATTCCGATCGAGAAGCCACCTGGGAACGCGAGGACCATCTCCGTTCCGAATATCCGGATTTCTTTCAGTCCTAGATCTCGGGACGAGATCCTCTCGTAGTGGTGGAGTGTTGTAATACCCCGGATGTAACTTGCCATATTTGTAACTCCAACTCTTGCCATTTTCGGCTATGCGTTATGATATTCCCTCCGTGGTCGGGTTTTGTTTTCCGTTTTGCATTTTGTTCATGTCATGCATCTTATATCATGTCATCATGTGCATTGCTTTTGCATACGTGTTCGTCTCTTGCATCCGAGCTTTTTCCCCGTTGTCCGTTTTGTAATCCGGCACTCCCACCTCCTCCGGCGCACCCCTCTTGTTTCTTTTCGTGAGTGGGTGTTAAACGTTCTCGGAATAGACCGAGGCTTGTCAAGTGGCCTTGGTATACCACCCGTAGACCACCGGTCAAGTTTCGTTCCATTTGGAGGTCGTTTGGTACTCCAACGGTTAACCGGGTAACCGCAAAGTCCGTTTATGTGTGCCGCAAAACCCCCTCTCTAAACAGCCCAAAACCCAGCAAACTCACTTCCATGCTCTAGGTCATTCGATCACGATCGTGTGGGAGAAAACCGCACTCCATTTGGAGCCTCCTAGCTCCCTCTACCTATAAATATGTGAGCCTCCCCGAAAATCTCGGGTCCCGAAACCCTAACCCGCTCCTCCGCGCCGCCGGACGTGTCCGCCCGGGGCCGGACACATCGGCAGCCGCCACCTGTCGCCGCTGCGCGGTCCCCGCCGTCGGCCCACCAGGCCCGCCGCGTGCCCCCGAAGCCCGTGCGCTCCGCCCCCGTGCGCCCGGAGTCGCGCGCCACCGCCGCCTCCCGCCCGCACGCTGCCGCCGCAGCGGCACGCCGCCGCCGCCCGAGCCGCCGCCCCGAGCCGCCGCCTTCTTCCTCCGCCGCCGCGCCCGGCCTCGCCTTCTCTGTGGTGACTAGCACAAGCATGCAAACTAGGCTTCGTAATGTTTCTGATTTCAGGGATTTGGTGATTTTACTAAGTCTGTGACTGCTGTTATTTTGTTGCTATGTATCCTTGTGGCGACAGAGAGATCCATGCATATTTTGGAGATGTTCAGTAAGGATGTTTTGTAGCTATTGTTGTAATTGATCCATTCATGCCCTTGTTTGCAATTCTGTAGTGCCATAGCATGACTCAATCTTGCTCTACTTTTGCTATAAAATATTTCTGGCAGATTGTTTACGTGTTATTCAATTTTGCCAAGGTTGTTGTAGTTGTTTCATTCATGCTATGTATTTGATCTTGCCATGGATAGCTTCATAAACATGCCATATTGCTGGAGGTATGATTTTTTTGTCATTCATTGCTTTATGGTGAGTGAGTCAAGCTCACCAAGATGCCTTCATATTATTGTTTCTGCCATGCTCTGTTTTCTGCAAAGTCTGAAACCTTTTAACGAAACTTGCTATGTTTACATGGTTGCCATCATTCCTTCTTGTCCTTTTTGGCTTATGGTCATTAAGGGACTTTTGTCATATGCTTTTCGTAGAATACTGCCATGCCTTGTTTTGCTATGTTAAGGTCTCTTAGCATGTCTTTAGCTTGCTCTGAACATTGCTACCTGATGTTGTTTCAGCCATGTCCAGTAATTTCACTGTCTGTGAACCTTATATCTTTTGCACTTTTGCCATGCTTGTTTGAACCTATTATGTTGTGAACTAGCCGTAGCTCAGTGTTCATCTTTTGTCAAGCATCTCCTGTAGATTACTGTCATATCCTTTGTTGCTACGTTGGAGTGCTGTAGCATTGTTACTTGTTGCATTTTAAGTGCTATCATGCTGTTAATCACAGATTTGTGTCTTGTTTTGCTTGCCATTTGCAAACCGTGCATCCGTTTCCGGTGATGTTTATATCGATTTCGGCCGAAATCATCTCATCTTTCCAGTGGCATACATGGTTTGCCAAGTTACTTCTTTGTTCATCATTTTTCCTTCCGGAGCACGCATATGCATCGCATATCATATCTTGCATATCATTCATGTTTTGCATCATGTTGCTTGTGCATTTCCCGTGATTGATTGTGGTTCCGTTGCTTGTGTTCTTGTTTTGGGTAGAACTGGGAGACGAGTTCGTGAACGAGGAACCTGTTGAGTACGCTTACGAGGATCAAGCTTTCGACAACTCTGAGAACCTTGCAGGCAAGATGACCATACCCTCGAAATCACTTCTATCTTTGCTTTGCAAGTTGTTCGTTCTATTGCCATGCTGCGCTACCTACCACTTGCTATATCATGCCTCCCATATTGCCATGTCAGCCCCTAACCATCCTTTCCTAGCAAACCGTTGTTTGGCTAAGTTACCGCTTTTGCTCAGCCCTTCTTATAGTGTTGCTAGTTGCAGGTGAAGATGAAGTTTGTTCCATGTTGGAACATGGATATTTTGGATTATCACAATATCTCTTATTTAATTAATGCATCTATATATTTGGTAAAGGGTGGAAGGCTCAGCCTTATGCCTGGTGTTTTGTTCCACTCTTGCCGCCCTAGTTTCCGTCATACCGGTATTATGTTCCTTGAGTTTGCGTTCCTTACGCGGTTGGGTGCTTTATGGGACCCCCTTGACCGTTCGCCTTGAATAAAACTCCTCCAGCAAGGCCCAACCTTGGTTTTACCATTTGCCACCTAAGCCTTTTTCCCCCGGGTTTTCTAGAGCCCGAGGGTCATCTTTATTTTAAACCCCCGGGCCAGTGCTCCTCCGAGTGTTGGTCCAAACTAGAGCACCGTGCGGGACCGTCCCTTGGAAACTTGGGTTACTTTGGTACCTGTACGCTTAGCTTATCCGGTGTGCCCTGAGAACGAGATATGTGCAGCTCCTATCGGGATTTGTCGGCACAGCGGGTGGTCTTGCTGGTCTTGTTTTACCATTGTCGAAATGTCTTGTAAACCGGGATTCCGAGACTGATCGGGTCTTCCTGGGAGAAGGTTTATCCTTCGTTGACCGTGAGGGCTTATGATGGGCTAAGTTGGGACATCCCTGCAGGGTATTATCTTTCGAAAGCCATGCCCGCGGTTATGAGGCAGATGGGAATTTGTTAATGTCCGGTTGTAGAGAACTTGTCACTGGACCCAAGTAAAATACATCAACTGTGTGCGTAGCCGTGATGGTCTCTTGTCGGCAGAGTCCGGGAAGTGAACATGGTTTGAGTTATGCATGAACGTAAGTAGGAGTTCAGGATCACTTCTTGGTCATTACTAGATGACGACCGTTCCGCTTCTTCTCTTCTCGCTCTCTTTTGCGTATGCTAGCCACCATATATGCTTAGTGCCTGCTGCAGCTCCACCTCAATACACCATCCTTTCCTATAAGCTTAAATAGTCTTGATCTCACAGGTGTGAGATTGCTGAGTCCTCGTGACTCACAGATTCTACGAAAACAGTTGCAGGTGCCGACGATGCCAGTGCAGATGACGCAATCGACCTCAAGTGGGAGTTCGATGAGGAACCTGGTCGTTACTATGTTTCTTTTCCTGATGATCAGTAGTGGAGCCCAGTTGGGACGATCGGGGATCTAGCATTTGGGGTTATCTTATTTTCATATGGATTTTGACCGTAGTCGGTCTATGTGTGTATTTTGGATGATGTATGATTTATATTTATGTATTGTGTGAAGTGGCGATTGTAAGCCAACTCTCGTTATCCAATTCTTGTTCATTACATGGGATTGTGTGAAGATAACCCTTCTTGCGACAAAACCACAATGCGGTTATGCCTCTAAGTCGTGCCTCGACACGTGGGAGATATAGCCGTATCGTGGGTGTTACATAAACCATGACAACTTATGTCTTACCATGCCATATTCATGAAAAAACTAGTGAGGACGCATCTGTTTCGGCAACAATTACGATGGTTCTCACATGATTCACGTGCACACAAAAGTAGCAGCAGTTCCCACAGACGGATTCAAACAGAGTACTAGCCCCAGAGGGGTCGATAACAGGCAAGGTTCGGATAATTAGACACAATCCAAACTACTATTAAACACTAGCTAGGGCAACTATTTCATGCCTCGATCTAATTTGGGCTGGACACAAGACAGACCTTGCCATGAAGATCATCGAGGACGTCTCGCAGCAGCTCAATCCTGTGAACCTTCATGAAGACAACCTTGTGGCCTTGCTACTGATAAACTTGTTTGTGGAGGCATGCCACGTCATCTTCCTGCGTAAGCTTGACAAGAACAGTATGCCTCACAAACGAAGGAGTAGCTTTGAACTTCTTGTGCTTCAGTACACCCTGGACAACACGCCTGACAACAGTGAGGCTGGAATACAACTCTTCATTGGTATAACCGCAAATGGCTTCCAAGATCCAACAGCCTAAGAACTCTGTTTTTCCAGTGCGTATATTCAGGTCATCCGCCTCATAGAGAGTGACATGTACAACCACACAATCCTTGTCTGCATCAGGGCTCTAATTGAAACAAAAACAAATTCTGAATTACTTTTCAGTATAAGAAACACAAGTTATTTAAACCACTATGTATAGCATGGCATCGAAGCTAATAAAATTTTGCATTATTAATCACCACATACTTAGATGAAAAACCACAATCGAGATCGGCAAAGAAGGAAATCACCTTGGGCAGCTCAGCGGGGGGGGGGGGGGGGGACACATCCTCGAAGGGCGAAAACTGCTCCTGCCTCCATCTTCTTGGAGCTCTCTGTCTTGTGGGGATCAGCCTCCCACGTCTGCTCCAATATCGGCAGATCTTTGCCTGGTTCTCCTTGGTCCATCATGAAACTGACGAATACTAGGAGACCACTGAAAGGAAAACACAATCGCAATGACAATGAAACAAAAAAGAGAGTGAGGATCGGTTAGTGCTTTGCAAAAGTTCTTTTTTTTCTTTGAACAACAATATACCAACATCACGGATCCGCTTACCTTCCCTTCGTTGGGAGAGAAGAACAGTGGTAGATGCGAGTGTTGCCTTTCTTGAAGACAGTGAGGGAGAAGGGGATTCAGCGAAGAGTGAAATGATGGTTGCTTCGTCCATCAAACTTAGACTGCGGGGAGGTGGGGTTTTGTGATACGACGGCTCGTTACTGCCGCGCTACGACCGGGGTGACTCTTTGCCTGCATACTGCCTTCTAATTTGGTGGATGGCATTTGGGCCCGCGCGCTGCATGGCCCACATGTCGGTGAACAAAAGTATAACGGCATTCAGTAGAGGGAGACGTTTCAATGACCTAGGAGGAGCCAGAACACTAGTAGAAAAGGGGGCTTTTGTCCCAGTTGGTAAGGGCCTTTAGTCCCGGTTTTTGGCCGTCCACGTGGACGCAGCTTGGATATTTTATAATTTTTTTGAAGTTTTTTTTGCGAATTTTTTTTAATTTTTTTTTATTTTCAAATTTTTGAATTATTTTAACCTCTAATCTCTAATCACCACCCCTCATCACTGCTCAATTTATCCTCTAATCTCTAATCACCCCTCATCATTCCAAATCATCTAACTTCCCGGACGGTCACCCATCCTCTCAGTACTCCAGCCTGAGCACGCTTAACTTCCGGGTTCTATTCTCCCTGGTTTCCAAGTCTGCACTTGTTGTTTTCCTGACAATAGTAAGATGTCAAGTCTATTAACCCTCAGGAATTTAGCTTGAGCATGAAGTGACACATTTCACTGTTTGAGTTTGAAACTATTGTTTTAAAAAACAATAATTATTTAGTAACACTAATATTTCTGGAATAATTAGTTTGACCATTGTTTGACCACTGTTTGACCATAGTTTGACCAGATTTGACCAAAATTCAAAAAAACTGAAATAATTATTTAGTAACACTAATATTCTAGAATAATTAGTTTGACCATTGTTTGACCATAGTTTGACCACAATTTGAATTTTTTTGAATTTTTTTGCCTCTCCAGATCTTAAAAGCCCTGTATCTTTTTTTCTGTTAGGTTTTTGAGGATTTTGAAAATGTTTAACGGGGTTCCCCCCGTTAAATTCGGATGTAACTTTTCGAGTAGATGATTTTTCATATAAAAAACTTTTTCATCCGAGTTCGTATGCAAAAGTTATGCCCATTTTAAGAAATTCCAAAGAGATTTTGCAAACAAAGTCGAAATTCATATTTGTTAATTTTCCCAACAACTAGACCACATATCACATGGGAAACTTATTTTATTTTATTTTTTTGACATTTCCATCATTTTCTTTTGTTTTTTATAAAACTAAAAAGGCGGTCCACGGGGGGGGGGGGGGGGGGGGGGGTGGGGTGGTAGAGTTTGATGGGCCCTTTAGTACCGGTTCGTGCCATGAACCGGTACGAATGCCTCAAAGCCCATTAGTACCGGTTGGTGGCACCAACCGCGACTAAAGGACTAACCTTTAGTCCCGGTTCGTGGCACCAACCGGGACTAAAGGGCCCAGGTGAACCGGGACTAATGCCTTAGCCGCACGAACCGGGACCAATGCTCACATTAGTCCCGGTTCGTGACTGAACCGGGACTAATGTGAATATTGCCCTGTGACGAAAGCCCTGTTTTGTACTGGTGGAAGCGGTAGAGTGTCTCCACTGTACTAGTAGTAATTGTTTTTCTGGGTAGCTGTAGAGTGTCTCCACTGTACTAGTAGTAATTGTTTCTCTGGGCCCAACACAAAACAGCCCATCCACAGTAGTAAATAGTAAAATCAATTCAAAAGCCCATATATTTACTGAATGAGAGGCGCTACCCACACCCAGCACACCGCCCCCCCCCCCCCCCAAAAAGCTGGGTGCTCTTCTTCCTCCTCGCTCCCACCCACCTCACGTCAGCTCGCTCCACTCGTACCCCCAAATTCCTCACCTCACTCCTACAGAAAACCCCAGCTCCCCTTCTTCCTCACTCCTACAGAAAACCCCCAGCTCCCCTTCTTCTTCGCTCGCACTACAACTAGGCTCATCATTCGTTACTCTGCTCAAATCCGCGAGCGCGATGCGACGCCCTCGAGGAAAATGGAGTCGGCTGACCCCAGCGCCAGGAAGATGAGGCTCCCGCCAGCGGCGACGCCTGTTGTAGATCCCGCACCCGACAGCGCGGGGAGAAGTGGCGACCCCGCCCCCACCAGATCCCAGGAACCCGTAGAATCTCGGGTGGACCGCATCAGCGATCTCCCGGATGCCGTCCTTGGGGAGATCATCTCGCTTCTCCCCACCAAGAATTGCCGCCGCACCCAAGTCCTCTCAATTCGGTGGCGCCCTCTATGGCGCGCCGTGCCCCTTAATCTCAACTGTCGTCAGCTATCTCTCTTCAATGATTTTGAAATCCCCAGAGCCATCATCTCCTCCCACCAGGGCTCCGTTCAAAGACTCTGCATCCCGTCATGCTACCTGAGCAAGCGTACCATACCCTGCACGGTGGACGCCTGGCTGAAATCCCCTGAATTCACAGAACTACAGCTGCTTGAGTTCTACTATTCCCCTAGAAATCACATACCACATACCGAACGCCATGAACTTGTGCCCTCAGCACCGATGTCCATCTCGCGGTTTTCCTCCTCTCTCCACACCGCCACCTTTGCGCTGTGCTACCTACCAGACAATCTGGTACTAAACCTTCGACTCCCATTTCTCAAGAAACTTTCACTTGTGCAGGTTCATATATCGGAGGCCTCATTGCACAGCATCATCCACTCCAGTTGCCCTGCGCTGGATTGCTTGGTGCTTGTTTTCACAGTTAGAATCGGTTGTCTCCAAATAAAGTAGCCTAACCTTGTAAGAATTGGAATTTCTTTTGACGGAAGGCAGCTCATCATCCAAGATGCCCCTTCACTTCAAAGGTTGATCCTTGATTCTAGTTATTCACCGTTGCAAATCACCGTCCTCTCTGCGCCTAAACTGGAGACCTTGGGTGTAATACATGATCTCTATGCTCATTTCAATATGGTGTTTGGCTCCACAGTTCTTCAGGTACTTTATATTATCATCTACACTTGTAACCATAAGCTGCATTTTAAATTTCTGCGCATAATTTATATATCATCTTGGAGTACACATTTTGTACCAATATTATGTTCTATGCTCAATGAAGAGTTTCTCCATGGATGGCCTATCAATGGTGCTGGATTCTGTCAAGATCTTATATATCCAAATGAATAGTTTTGATCTGAACAAGATTATTGGCTTGCTGCAATGCTCTCCATGTCTGGAGAAGTTGTATATAAAGGTGATAATTTCACGCACATTGGAAGCCCGCATATAGTGTACTAGAATTAACCGTTCAGCTATTGCTCTTTCGACACTCTTCTTTTAGACCTTAACTGTTTTCAATCTTCATATCTATTTAGGCAATAGGACGGGGTAAGAAAGTTATAAGCAATCGGTGGATTCGTAAGCATCGGGATTTTCTTACTTCTCATGAGATTCGATTGAAGACAATAACACTAGAATGATATGTATCCAACCGTGCAAACACAAGATTTGTCACATTCTTCCTGCTGAATGCGAGGTTACTATTGTCCATCAGGCTTAAGTTTATCAGCAGCATGGTTTTGACGGATGGGTATGTCGAAGAGCAAGAAAAAAGGAGTTTTAGGTGGGCAAAAGACCTTCTGAACGTGCCAGGCTTCTATTTACAACATATTGTGGTCATAATCCAGTAAATTTTACGACCCAGGATGTTCATTCTATGGACCTGACCGGTCCATTTGACTGTGATTGCCGAAAACAGTGCTGGAGTTAGATGTTGTTGCCCTTTTCAATCTAGGTTTTTTTTGTAAACCTGATGAACAATTAACCCTCATGCTTTTGTACAGTTTGTAAGCTGGAGTTAGATGTTCCTGCCCTTTTCAACTCGGCTGTGACTGTCATATTTTCTTTGAAACAAGGCAAATGGCTTGCCATTCGTTTAATTTAGAGTGAAATATTGTAACAAATCCCAACCAAGGGAAATAACATCACTCTCACCGGCTGCTTGAGCTCGCTGTGCATTACAGAAGCCAAGTGATTAGCCCCCACCAGCACCCACAAACTTATTTCGAACTAGCACATCAGATGGGTTGTAAATTTTCATAGGAAAGGCTGCATGACCGTGACAGATTTGTATTCTGACATTTGGAACCCGCGAGGAAATAGCCTATCCAAGGTGGTGTCGACTTACTAGCCAGTCAACAAACGATTCTGCCTACCAGTCGTTGGATTGACATCCAACATCTGTCGTGTATCTTCTATCTCTTGTCTTCTTCTTCCTCCAGCCGCCCAAACCAAACCACCCCGTTGGCTCCGCCTGCTCCCGCCTCCCATGGCTGGCTGCGCCTCCGCCGCCCTACCGTACGTAGCCTCCAACGTTGGCCAGTCCCTCCCTCTATTCCCCCACATGTCCTGTTATTCTCTGGCGACGTCAGCCCCAACACGCACCCGCGCCCGAACCAGTCAACCCTCGTACTCCCCTCCGCCTGTGACTGGACCGGCGCATATTCCACGGCTCCTGTTCGTTCCGTCTGAGGCCTCGCCGTCGTCCTTCGCCTTGCGGCCTTGGTTCGCTCGCCGTGCGCGGTGCGCCGCCCTCTTGCGTTGTCAACGTCGTCAACAACCGAGAGGAATAAGGAGATGACTATACGTGGAGAGGATGACAGTAGGGACCCACCAGCGTCATGGCAGTACGCAAGCAAGTGCCTCTATATTACAAGCCCAAAAATATGGTTCCTACTAATGGTTGGACATCTGGGGCTCACGCCATTGTCAACGTAGTCAATAAACGAGAGAATTACACTACGAGCGGCTGACACCAGGGACCCAGCAAGTCGCGCAGTTTTTTTGAGGAACAAGCAGTTGTTATTTATACTAGTTTTAGCGATGGATCAGGGTAACAAAGGGGTTGTGGCCCGTCTAGCCAGGGTTTTATTTATGTTTACCACATCATGAGCCCAGTTGTGTTTTTTTCTTGCTAAAAATGGCTAGCCCAGTTCTATTTTTTAAAAAGAAATACCCAAACAAGGCCTACTTGCTTTATCGGCCCTGCTGGGCTGCAAATCTTTCAAGACAAGGAGAGTTTCATTCGGTTTGCCCAGAAATGGGCTGTACATTTTTAAAACACATCAAACCGGGAATTAGTTTCAACTTTTTTTCATTACAAGATCTTAAATTCCATTGATTTTTATGCGTGGACAATTATTTGGATTTTATATTTATATAAATTATTTTTCAAAATAGTTTGAATGTGAATCGATATTTCTGGATTAATAACAGTTGACAGCACCGAAATATGCAAAATTTGTATATACTTTTTAACCGTGGCCACAATATGGGGTGTAATGCTAACATAAAGAAGATGGGCTCCAAAAAAATCTTAAGAATTAGCAAATGGGCTGTACATTATTAGAAATAATGGCAGATGGGTTGTATGCTATTTTCGACAGATTTGAGGCTGACTTGTGCGCCTACTACAGGTTGATGCGTATGCTTTCATAAAAAAAGGTTGACGCACACGCAACACCCTGTCAACTTAGTCAACACACGACAGCAGTGACTGTTGGATGTCCATCCAATGGCTGTCGTGCTTCTTCAATCTCTGCTCTTCATGCTCCAGCCGCTCAAACAAGCGCCGGCGGGACTGCCTGCTCCCTCTTCCCTCGGCCGGCTATGCTGCCGCGCAGGCCTCACGGCCCCACCGTACTCCCATCACTGGCCTAGCCATCCCTCTACTCACCCACACATGTTGTTATTCTCCGGTGACGGCAGACGAACCAGTAAACCCTCGTACTCCTCCGCGTGGGAAACAACTGCCGAGTATTCCCTGGCTCCGTGTCGTTCCCTTCCTAGGCCTCGCCGTCGTCCACCGCCCTGGTGCTCTCGGCGTGGCCTGGTCAACGTGGTCAATGAACGACATCCATCAGAAGTGGACTGTACGTGGAGAGGCTGACAGCTAGGTCCACGGCCGCACGCAAGGAAATGCCTCCTTATTATGCGCAAAATAATGATTCCTCCACCTGACAGCTAGGACCCACAGGAAGGGCCTCTGTATTTTGCGAAAAAAACGTTCCCCCCGCTGACAGGTCGGACCCACCAGCTATATCTTCGCACGCAAGGAAGTGCCTCCTTATTACGCCCAAAAAAATGAATACCCCCTGCTAGTTGGGACCCACCATATTGTTGGGCTGACTTGTGGGCCTACTAAGTTGACGGGGACGGAGGGCTTTGTCAACTTAGTCAATACTCCAGTGACCGTATGATGTCCATCCAACGGCCGTAGTGCTTCTTCAACCTCTGGTCTTCTTGCTCCAGCCGCCCAAAGCAGCGCCGGTCGTGCCGCATGCTCCTGCCTCCCGTGGCCGGCTGTACTGCCGCGGAGGCCTCACCGTCCCCAACTATTCCCACCGCTGGCCAGGCCCTGCGGCGACGGCAGCCTCTTTAACCGCAGCCGAACAAGTGAACCCTCGTACTCCTCTCCGAGCGGGCTTCCATTGCCGCGTCTTCCCCGGCTCCGCGTCGTCCCCTTCCTAGGCCTCGCCGTCATCCACCGCCGTGGTGCTCTCCGCGCGGCGTGGTCAACGTGGTCAAGGAACGACTTCCATCGGAAGAGTACTGTACGTGAAGAGGCTGACAGCTGGGTCCATGGCCACAGCCTAGTTTTTTTGTGATTTGCCAAGTAAGTCGCTTTGTCAGGCCTGTTGGGCTGCAAATCTTTCAAGACGAGGAGAGCTTTCATTCGGCTAGCCGAGAAAATGGCCCATCGGTAATGAGAAATGGGCTGTACATTTTTAAAACACATCAAACCGGCAATTAGTTTCAAATATCTTTTTTGCATTTCGAGATTTTAAATAACATTAATTTTTATGCGTGGAGAATTTGTTGGATTTTATATTGATATACATTTATTTTTAAAATTAGTTTGAATGTGAGTCGAAATTTCGGGATTAAAAACAGTTCGGACCGCACCGAAATATGCAAAATTTCGTATAATTTTTTAACCGTGGCCACAATATGGGCTGTAATGCTAACAAAAAGAATATGGGCTCCAAAAAAAACCTTAAGAATTAGCAAATGGGCTGTAAATTATTAGAAATAATGGCAGATGGGTTGTATGCTGTTTTCCACAGATTTGAGGCTTTCCTAAAAAAAGGTTGACGCACAAGCAGTGACTGTTGGATGTCCATCCAACGGCCGTCGTGCTTCTTCAATCTCTGCTCTTCCTGCTCCAGCCGCTCAAACAAGCGCCGGCGGGACTACCTGCTCCCTCCTCCCCGCGGCCGGCTGTGCTGCCGCGCAGGCCTCACTGCCCCACCATCCTCCCATCGCTGGCCTAGCCATCCCTCTACTCACCCACAGTCCCACACCTGCTGTTATTTTCCGGCGACGGTAGACGAACCAGTAAACCCTCGTACAGTCATACTCCCCTCCGCGTGGGAAACAACTAACGAGTCTTCCCTGCCTCCGTGTCGTTCCCTTCCTAGGCCTCGCCGTCGTCCACCGCCCTGGTGCTCTTGGCATGGCGTGGTCAACATGGTCAATGACCGACATGCATCTGAAGTGGACTGTACGTGGAGCGGCTGACAGCTGGATCCACGGCCGCACGCAAGGAAATGCCTCCTTATTACGCGCAAAATAATGATTCCTCCACCTGACATCTGGGACCCACCGAAAGGGCCTCTGTATTTTGCAAAAAAAAAAGTTACCGCCACTGACAGCTCGGACCCACCAGCTATATCTTCGCACGCAAGGAAGTGCCTCCTTATTACGCACAAAAAAATGAATACTCCCCCTGCTAACTGGGACACAGTATAGTGGGCCTACTAAGTTGAGGGGGACGAAGGGATTTGTCAACTTAGTCAATATGCAGGATTCTAGCTCGACTGGCCATACGATGTCCATCCAAGGGCCGTAGTGCTTCTTCAACCTCTGGTCTTCTTGCTCCAGCCGCCCAAAGCAGCGCCGGCCGTGCCGCCTGCTCCTGCCTCCCGTGGCCGGCTGTGCTGCAGCGGAGGCCTCATCGCCCCCATACTACTCCCACCACTGGCCAGGCCATCCCTCCACTCCACTCACCCACACCACCTGTTATTCTGCGGCGACGGCAGCGCAGCCGAACCAGTGAACCCTCGTACTCCTCTCCGCGTGGGCATCCACTGCCGCGTCTTCCCCGGCTCCGAGTCGTCCCCTTCCTAGGCCTCGCCATCATTCACTGCCGTGGTGCTCTATGCGCGGCGTGGTCAATGTGGTCAACGACCTAATTCCATCGGAAGAATACTGTACGTGGAGAGGCTGACAGCTGGGTCCACGGCAGCCGCACGGAAGTGCCTCCATATTATGCGGAAAATAATTATTCCTCCACCTGACAGCAGGGACCCACCGGATGGGCCACCAGTATTTTGCGAAAAAACATTTGCCCTTGACTGCTGGGACCCATCGGACGGGCCACTGTAATTCGCAAAAAAAACGTTCCCCCTGCAGTCAGCTCGGACCCACCGGAAGTGCCTCGTTATTACACACACAAAAATGAATACCCCCTGCTAGCTGGGGCCCACCTTGGTGGGAGGCTGACTTGTGGGCCAACTAAGTTGACAGGGACGGAGGGCTTTGTCAACTTAGTCAATATAAACGATTCTAGATCCAGTGACCATACGATGTCCATCCGAGGGCCATAGTGCTTCTTCAACCTCTGGTCTTCTTGCTCCAGCCGCCCAAAGCAGCACCGGTCGTGCCGCATGCTCCTGCCTCCCGTGGCCGGCTATGCTGCCGCGGAGGCCTCACCGCCCCGTACTATTCCCACCACTGGCCAGGCCCTGCGGCGATGGCAGCCTCACACCGCAGCCGAACCAGTGAACCCTCGTACTCCTGTCCGCGCGGGCTTCTACTGCCGTGTCTTTCCCGGCTCCCCATCGTCCCCTTCCTAGGCCTCACCGTCGTCCACCGCCCTGGTGCTCTCGGCGCGGCGTGGTCAACGTGGTCAAGGAACGACTTCAATCGGACGTGGACTGTACATGGAGAGGCTGACAGCTGGGTCCACGGCCACAGCAAGGAAGTGCCTCCTTATTACGCGGAAAATAATGATTCCTCCACCTGACAGCTGGGACCCACCGGACGGGCCACTGTATTTCGTGAAAAAAAATGTTTCCCCCTGACTGCTGGGACCCAGCAGCTACATCTTCGCACCCAAGGAAGTGCGTCCGGGCAAAAAAAACGATTCGCCCCCCTGACAGCTGGGACCCACCAGCTACATCTTCGCAGGCAAGGAAGTGCCTGACAGTCGGGACGCACCTGGTCGAAGCGTACGTAGCGTTGTCATTCTGGTCGCGAACGTGTACGTACATACTGGTCATTGTAGAGGCGCGGACGTGTCGTAGTAGAGGCGCGCACGTAGCATGTACACGTACGTATAGCGGCCAGGGTGCAAGAAAGAAAATACGGCCACGTACGTACATACGGGCGGGGTCTCGAACGCCTACTCGCGCATACGTACGGCCAGGGCACGTGTACATGGCTGTCTCGGAACGGAGAAACAGCGTCGTTGTCGTGTTCATGGGGAGGCAATGGAATGCGTCATGTTCATGGGGAGGCAACGGAATGCGTCGTGTTCATCGGGAGGCAACGGAACGCGTGGGAGCCAACCGGCTGGGTCGGAACGGAATGCGTGGTCGTGTTTATCCGAAGGGCTTGGACGGAACAGGCGATGGAAACGAGGCCTGGCGTACCGCAGAACGGAGGAAACGGCCTTGTGTTCGACCGGCCACGTTCGAAACGGGATCCTGTTGATCGGGAGGGGTGTGGCATACCGCAAAACGGAGGAAACGGACCTCCTACGGTCGAAACGGGGGTCCTGTTCATCGGTAGGGGTGTGGCGTACCGCAAAACGGAGGAAACGGACCTCCTACGGTCGAAACGGGGGTCCTGTTGATCGGGAGGGGTGTGGCGTACCGCAAAACGGACGAAACGGACTTGTGTTGGAGCGCTACGGTCGAAATGGGGGTCCTATTCATCGGGAGGGGTGTGGCGTACCGCAAAACGGACGAAGCGGACTTGTGTTGGAGCGCTACGGTCGAAACAGGGGTCCTGTTCATCGGGACGGGTGTGGCGTACCGCAAAACGGGACTCCACGGGATACTGTTCCACCGTCGACCTCCTCCAGCCTCCACGGGCTACCGTCGACCTCCTCCAGCCTCCACGGGCTCCTGGTCATCCAGCCTCCACCGCGCGCTACTCCACCGGCTACTGTTCAACCACCCCTCCACCATCTACTGTTCATCCAGCCCTCCACACCACGGGGTCCTGTTCATCCAGAGGCAACGCCACCGCTCACTCTTCATCCAACCCCCCCCCCCCCCCGCAACGCTCACTGTTCATCCCAGAGGCAGCATCGATCGGCTTCAGTTAGCAGCAGTAGCGAAGGAATCGCTCGATCGGGTTCAGTTAACAGCCATCAATCGATCGCTCGGGTTCAGTAACGCATAGCCTGCAGTGCAATCGCTCGGGTTCAGTTAGATCCCAACGCCTCGCTCGGGTTCAGTTAGAGCCAACGCCTCGCACACACGTGCGTACGTGTACGAGAGAAACGTGCATCGCTCGGCCCCCGACCTCCCACCGTAACTGGGAACTCCCCGAAATTTTCCTCGCCCTCGCTTCTACAACGGTTTTTTCCGTCATGGACGGCCCAAAGAATGTCATGCAGCTGTGTCTCCGGCCCGCCCAGGACGAAAAGCCCATTTTTTGTCATGATTTTTTGTCATAGAAGTAGGAGCCCACCACATCTATGATGATACCGGGTTTTGTCACAATTATCGACATAGAAGTGTCATATGTATGACAGAAATTGTTTTCGTTCGGCCCAAAATGTCACGGATGTGTCTTTTTTTGTAGTGCCATCCGGGGCATCCCCAAGCTTAGGCTCTTGGTTGTCCTTTAATATTACCTTTGGGTGCCTTGGGCATCCCCAAGCTTAGGCTCTTGCCACTCCTTATTCCATAGTCCATCGAATCTTTACCCAAAACTTGAAAACTTCACAACACAAAACTCAACAGAAAACTCATAAGCTCCGTTAGTATAAGAAAATAAAACCACCACTTAGGTACTGTTGTGAACTCATTCTAAATTCATATTGGCGTTAGACCTACTGTATTCCAACTGATCTATGGTTCATACCCTCTGATACTACTCATAGATTCATCAAAATAAGCAAACAACACATAAAAAACAGAATCTGTCAAAAACAGAATAGTCTGTAGTAATCTGTATCAAACGTATACTTCTGGAACTCCAAAAATCCTACTAAATTAGGAAGTCCTAAGAAATTCGTGTACCAATCCATAGCAAAAAGAATCAGATCAGAAGCACGTTTCTGTGAATTATCAAAACTAATGTACAGGGTGCAAAAGTTTCTGATTTTCAGCAGGATCAACACAACTATCACCGTAAGCTATCCCAAAGGTCTTACTTCGCACTTTATTGAAACAAAAGCTATAAAACATGATTACTACAGTAGCATAATCATGTGAACACACAAAAAACAGTAGGGGTAAATATTGGGTTGTCTCCCAACAAGCGCTTTTCTTTAATGCCATTCTAGCTAGGTATGATGATGACAATGATACTCACATAAAAGATAAGAATTGAAACATAACGGGAGCATCATGAACCATAAGACTAGCACATTTTAAGCCTAACTCACTTACTATGCATAGGGATTTTGTGAGCAAACAACTTATGGGAACAATAATCAACTAGCATAGGAAGGTAAAAACAAGCATAGCTTCAAAATAATCAACTTATGGGAACAATAATCAACTAACATAGAGAGGAAACTTGACATTATTGCAATTCCTACAAGCATATGTTCCTCCCTCATAATAATTTTTAGTAGCATCATGAATGAATTCAACAATATAACCAGCACCTAAAGCATTCTTTTCATGATCTACTTGCATAGAAAATTTACTACTCTCCACATAAGCAAAATTCTTCTCATTCGGAATAGTGGGAGTATCATAAGAGACTCAAATACTATAAATTGTTTCCACATTAAAAGAGTAATGTTCAGAAAAAGGGTAATCATAATTCTCGTGGGTTTGTCATGGCAGATGTCCTAGCAAAAGGACTTAGTCGTGGAGCCATTGCAACGGGATAGCTTAAAGGGGTTAAACCGGACAAAGGACACGGCAGTTTATACTGGTTCGGCCCCTTGCGGTGAAGGTAAAAGCCTACGATCTAGTTGTGGTGGAATTGATGTGGTCTCAATGATCAAGGACCGGAATCGCTTTACCTGGATCTCGAGTTGTTGTTTCTTGTCCCTAAACCGCCGCCGGGTCGTGTCTTTATATACACAGGTCAACGCCCGCCGGCTTACAGAGTCCCGATGCCGGTTTATACACGTATCCGGCTCGGTCTCTACTTTCTCATACCTCACGATACAAGTTATGCATTACATGGCAGTTTATAGCTACAGGCCCTAATCTACCTTTGGGCCTTGGGCCCTTGAGTCTCTGTAGTAAAGCGCCTTATTCCTTGTATTCATGGCTTCAAATATAAACAATCCATCATGGGGTAACCCGGTTTCACCTGGCCGGTTCACACCCAGTAGTAATATCCCCAACATTAGGCCCCAGATTGATTTGAACTAGTTCATGTCAATCTTCAAAACTTGAGAAAATTTCTTCTTCAACATCTTCGCATAAATCTTGTAAACCGCCATGACGTCATCATCCAGTATCATGATAAACCGCCATGACGTCACCTGTTATTTAAAATGGTATATTCCTCACCTTCATTAATGAGCCTCCGACAATCGAGGCGAAAACTCTGTCACATATCCAACTGTTAGGCTCCTCGATTCTCGCGCTTGACATTTATCCTTTTGCCTTTATAAATAAGACCGGGGGTCCTTTCCATTCTCCCCCTTGCCTCTTCACCTCTTCTTCTTCCTCGCGATGCCTCAGAGCCCGAGCTCCGCCACCACCGTCGTCCTTCGCGTATGCACCAACAAAGGCCGCTGCATCAACCTGTTCTTGACCAGAGAAAACTGCAACGCACCTCCGCTGTTCCGCAGCATCAGCAAGTACTCTTCTTTTTGAATATCAGATCTGCATTAGGGTTCCGCTGTTCGTCGGTGTCCTTCACTGTTCGTCCTTTTTCTCTCTTAGATCTCATAGCTTGGTCCGAAACTGATAGTAAAGGCGAGCAATAATAGTTCAACGCCCCTTACCAACCTCAGAAACTACCCTTTATTGCATGAGATCCCAGCCAAGCAGATATGTTCTTCCACTGTCACCACTTTAGGTTTTAAATTTATCTCCCTTTTAGAACAGCTGCAGATCCAAAATTATACCACCAATCTGTGAATTCTGTTTGTGCAATACTTAGAAATTTTTCAGATCCGTAGCTTCCATACCATTGTAGGCGGTCTAATTCTTTAGAAACTGATAACCCGCCAGGTACCACTAGCCCTCTTTTAAACTGCCAATCTGCTTTAAATACCAGAATCCGGTTTAGTATATACAACCGTTTCAATGTCATCTTCTTCCATCATTGCACCGGTTTGTAAGTACCAGTTCTGAATTTTAAAACGGATATTGATCCTTTTTCCAGCTTGTCACCGAAATGGCCAAACAATTCTGTTCTTGCAATTCAGTCCCTTCCCGGGTTACCGAAGCACAACTGACTGGGTGTGTTGCAACGGGCGCTTTAGCAAGCAAAGACACCATTCATTGGTGAGTCCCCGGTCCAGAAAATCCTCTTAAACCCCAGGATGGAGAAGTTATTGTGTTTGTTGATCACCTGAGCCGAGGCTTCACCCCTCCCGGATCAAAATTCTTTCGTGACGTGCTTGCCAGCTTTCAAATCCACCCTCAAGACATCGGTCCAAACTCAATATCCAATATTTGCGACTGACAAGTATTCTGTGAAGTGTACCTGCAAGAGGAGCCTACTGTTGATCTGTTCCGGGATTTCTCTTATTTAAACCGCCGTACTGAGTTTACGGACGGACCCAACACTGAACTAGGCGGGGTTTCGATTCAAAAGAGGACAGATGTTGATTTCCCTCAGGCCAAGCTTCACAGTTATCCCAAGGACTAGAATCAGACTTGGTTTTATTGCCGCAATACAGCTCCAGACAATGAAAATCCTTTGCCGGGTTATCGTTCACACCGGCTTACCAAAACTCATCCCTTTCCTCAACGACTGACCACCCAGGAGCGAGCAAAATATGCCCCTCAACTGGCAAAGCTCAGAGCCTTTGTTGCAAACGGGCTGACAGGCGTGGATTTTGTTCGATGCTGGGTTTCATGGAGCGTTTTGCCTTTATGCCGGTGCCCCGGTTTAATGTGTGAATACATAGGGGATCTTAATTACCCTCAGCGTTATATTGATATCCAGCTTACTGATGATGAAGTCACCGAAGCTGTCTAGAAGATGCTTGCTAAGTCAATAGACGTATGCAGCAAAACCGGGCTCAGTCCTTTCTATGCTGCCAACAAACCGCCAAAGGTAGGATTTACCGCATTTCTGTCTTAATCCACCCATTGTTAAATTTTCTTTGATAACTTACTATTTGTCTATGCAGGCCGATGATCCGTTCTGGAAAAGGAAATCACAGGATAAACCGGCAAGAGCTCCTCGGCTTAAGACCAAGGCTTCAAAGAAGCCTGTGAAAAGGAGAAACGTTGAACCGTCCGAGCCCATCATTGATGATGATCTGGATAATCCGGATTCAGAGGTAGAACATGACTCTCTCGGTTCATTTTTCATACACCTTATTGACAGTGATCATTATCAGGATGAAGCGGAAGCTAGCCATGCTGACGAGGTAATTATTCTTTCTTCTGATTCAAATCCTATGCCAATACCAAGAATCCGTCGAGCTATCCGGAAAGTAAAATTTTCATTTCCTCTTTCTTATTTGGATCCGCACTTTCTTTTGAAGACACAACAGCATGAAACTCGCCACACAACCTGGCATAGTGGCCAAGTGGTGACCTCCTCCGGTTTACCAAATTCTCCGGTTCGCAAACGTCGCCAAGAGGTTGCTTATACCCTTGACACCCTTTACCCTAAGGCGGGTTACTTCCGATATCCTCTTAATCCGTCTGACTCAAATTATGAGGGAACTTCCCATTCATCATCCGGCGAGTCGTCAGCTACGCAACTTCCTCCCCTTAAAATTGTCCCTGGGTAAGCATAACACACTTTAACTTTTTTGGTCTTATATTATTTTATCATACTGATTTCCGTGCCTGCTCTTTCCAGTGCCAAAGCCAGACCAAGCAAGAAGGCTAAGTTGAATAAGCTGACCGACCATGAACCGGCCACTGAACCGGAGAAAACCCCAGAAGCTATTGATCCGGAGGCTAACACTGTTCTTGATGATCCGGAACCTCAAGCAACTGACGCATTTGTTGAACCGATGGAAGCAAACCGAACAGGTCAGTCAGCTGATCCACCAAGTCCGACTGCTGATCCGCAGAGCCCAGCTAAAGCGTCTGATAAACCGCCAAGCCCTGCCAAGACTATGGACGACGATGTTGTCGTAACTGGTATTGGTTTCACCACCCCTGGCCGTCCTGTCGCTTTATCAAAGCATAGCGCCAAAGAAGAAATTTCTGCTATGGACAAGGGCAAATGGAAATCTGAATTATCAAGCTATGCCAACCTCAGCGCCCAAGACCTTCATTTTGGCTTTTTGAACTGCCCATATACAAGCCGCCACTATGAAGCCGGCTTAGTAGGTCGGATGAAGGAGCGGTATGAGGTAAATATCACTTCCCTTTGCATAAATATTCCTTTCTTATAACTGGTTTAAACTATCAACTCCAGTAGCCCCCAAAGGTCGGTTCATAACGTTGATATGAACCGGGTCTTGTAATAGAATGATTGTTTGAATTTTGCTGGTGTAGCCCCCATGGACCGGTTTATAGCTTTAGAATGAACCGGTACATCATACTACTTTCACCACTTGTGATTATGATAATCCGTCTGAATCTGAGCAAATACGCATTAGCCCCCAAGTGTCAAGTAGATAACTTGTTATGTCTTGGGACTTTAAATTAACAGCTGATAAGAAGCAATCCGCATTAGCCCCCAAGTGCCAAGTGGATAACTTGTTATGTGATTGGGACTTCAGTGTTGTAGTACTAACTCATTAACTGTCTTTTTCAGGCCGAGCTGGCCAAAAAGGACCCCCAAATCACCGATCTCCAGGAAAACATCAAGTCCCAGCAAGATGAAACTTGCAAAGTTAAAGGCGAGCTGACCACCGCTTTAACAACCATGGAACAACTGAAGGAGTACTTTAAAGGTGAACGGGCAGACTGGGAAACTGAAAAATCCACTTTGTTAAAGTGGGCAGAGGACGCGGAAAACGCCCTTAAACCGGTGACAGAAGAAATGAGCAGCTTGAAGCGGTAGATCGATGCCATTACCTCTGTCGTCTTTGGTAACAATCTCTTCACAAATTTCTAACAAATGCCAGTTATGAAAACTTCTGGTTTAACAATAATTTGATCCTTTTGCAGGTAGTCATGTTACTCATCTTGGCGCAGACATGCGCAAAAAGTTGAAGGCTGTCTATACTTTGGCAGAACAACTATATACCGGCGCTCAACGAGCCATCTGCACAGCCTCCAATAACAAACCGCCCCCAACGCTAATCAAGGAAACACTAGAGAGGTTATCCATGCTGCCTACCCGGATTGTAGAATTGAAGAAATGCGCTGCTAGGTCCGGTGCCCTTACTGCACTGACTCATGCCAAGGCCTGGATATCTGACCTTGATCCGGAAGACGTTGGGAATGGTTATCCAAGCCAAAAAGAGGACGGGTCAGAATTCGACAATGACGAACTCCGGGCCATCACAAGGGAGATGCGTCCACTGGCAAGTAAGTAGGCTGAAGACACTGACTTGTCATTTTATCCGAATGTTTATGATGCCAGCGGCAAACGGATGAATGCACCAACTTATGACATGGAAAATCTGATCCTGCCGATCCGTAAGCATACTTACGCTCCTGACGTTGAACCGTCTGATCTTATACACGATGAAGCTGTCTTCCAAGCCTTAAGAGGGATTGATTGGACAACTGTTGACTTCCAGCCACTGGGTGGAGAGAGGGAGGTTGAACCGGCGCAGGAAGATCAGCAACCTTCACATCAACCTGAAGAAGAGTCATAATCCAGGAGCCAGTTTATCGTCTGCACACTGCCATCCTTGTGAAAGACAATTATTCTTTTGGGGAGCAACAACGCCTTGTAATAGGCTATTTAAATACTTGGTCTGTTATGCCATCGTGCATATTTATCTGGCACAATACTGTTAATCTGTCATGTTATGTCTGCTTATGATCCTTAAGAGTTTTATACAGTCCTGTTTTCTGCATAAAATAGACTGAAAAATTGTCTTGGCAGTTTATCGCCGAACGGGTCATAATTCCCAGTATAAAGCCAAAGTTTATAACCAAAGCTGTAAAGAATATAAAACACATGTGATGTTGAATCACCTGGTTGGTTTACCAACGTTCTTGTAATAAGGGTGATGACCCAAATCTTGAGTACTGATAACTCACACCATGCTATGCTGGTATATAATAAGTCATGTCGGGTTATGATAAACACCGGATGATCATCATGGCAACTTATAGTTAATGCCAAGCCGGGTTAAGAAACACCGGTTTATATTGATGACTTATAGTCAGGCCGGGCCATTGGACACCGGTTTAACTTAAAACCTTTATCAAGGGAGAAAAAACTTTGACAAATAAAAGCAAAAGAAAAACTTTTAGTCAAGGCTTTTCAAGGGCTGCCAGGCCCAAATTCGAGGCTTTTCATGGGCTGCCAGGCCACTGAGTTAAACCGTTTTACAAAGCCTTTTAAGATGGTCCTCTATCCTTAACCAATCGCCGGTTTAACGTTGACAAGTTTAGGGTCTTTATGAGATTGACTTGTCAAGTTGGCGGGTCATACCAGGTTTACCTGGATGGAGTGACTTACTTGATGAAGGTAGGTTAACCCGGGGTTTTAGGTGAATACACCTGGCTTCCAAGCCGTGGCTTGATAGCCTATTGCAAGTGTAGATTCTTTGTTCATTGCGATAGCAAAGAATCCCCAAGCAACATTTTGAGCTGTGCTCAATGGGTGCCCATGTTTGAGTTGTTCTTTTACAACGCTCTCTTTGGCCCCTAAGTAATATTTTTTTTGTGGCGCTGAGCCAATCAAGAGGTGTAGCTATGGTTCGAATACAACCAAGCCCCCAAGTGACTTTCTTTTGTGGCTCTGAGCCAATCAAGCGGTGTAGCTATGGTTCGGATACGACCAAGCCCCAAGTGATTTATATTCATAGATAGCTATATAAGCTGAACCATGGGGTAAACCGGATGTCGCTTTACAAACAGAAGCCCCCGTGTAACCACTCATGATATGAGAAAAATAACGGATACCCCGCTTTAGCTGGGGCACCGGTTTATTATATTGAACATAATATATACATCGTCAAAGCTATGTACATGATAGGAGCCTATGGCTCAGGTGTACTAAGGCCGTAGATGAGCTATGTTCCACGGCCGGATCGTCTCCTCCTCTGACTTGCATGAGTCTTTATGCTCTCGAACATCAATGAGGTAGTATGATCCATTGTTCAGATTCTTGCTGACCATAAAGGGCCCTTCCCAAGGTGGGGATAACTTGTGCATATCGGTCTAATCTTGGATAAGCCGGAGCACTAAGTCGCCTTCTTGAAAAGTTCTGGTTTTAACCCGGCGGCTGTGATAACGTCGCAGGTCTTGCTGCTAAATCGCCGAGCGAGCCGCCTCTATGTCCCGTTTCTCATCTAACAGGTCCAATGCATCTTGGCGTGCTCTTTCATTGTCCGCTTGAACATAAGCTGCCACTCGAGGCGAGTCATGGCGAATATCACTTGGGAGGACTGCTTCCGCTCCATAAACCATGAAGAAGGGTGTATAACCCGTAGATCTATTGGGGTGGTATTAATGCTCCATAAAACGGAAGGCAACTCTTCCACCCAAGAACCGGCGTCCTCTACAAAGGGACCATAAGCAGGGGCTTGATACCCTTCAGGATTTCTTGATTAGCTCTCTCCGCTTGACCGTTAGACTGGGGGTGGGCCACTGAAGACACATCAAGCCGGATCTGCTCTCGTTGACAGAACTCTTCCATAGCACCCTTGGAGAGATTCGTGCCATTATCTGTTATTATGATGTGTGGAAAACCAAAGCGGAAAATAACCTTCTTCATGAATTGAACCGCCGTGGCTGCGTCACACTTGCTAACTGGCTCTGCCTCCACCCACTTGGTAAACTAATCAACCGCCACCAAAAGGTGGGCCTTCTTGTCCTTGGACCTTTTAAAGGGCCCAACCATATCAAGCCCCCAAGTTGCAAATGGCCAGGTGATTGGAATCATCCTTAATTCCTGGGCCGGAACGTGGGCTCGGCGTGCAAACTTCTGACAACCGTCACACTTTTTGACCAAGTCTTCCGCATCAGCATGAGCCGTCAACTAATAGAAACCGTGACGAAAAGCCTTGGCCACAAGGGATTTTGAACCTGCATGATGACCACAATCCCCTTCATGGATCTCACGCAAAATTTCACAGCCTTCTTCAGGAGAAACACAGCACTGAAAAGCCCCCGTGACGCTGCAGTGATGTAACTCGCCATTGATAATAGTCATGGACTTGGAACGCCGGATTATCTGTCTGGCCAAGACTTCATCCATTAGTAACTCGCCCCGGTTCATATACGCCAAATATTGGACTGTCCAACCCGGGGTGATGTGAAGCGCTGCCACCAACTAAGCCTCCGGATCAGGAACAGCCAAATCCTCCTCCGTGGGGAGCTTGAACGACGGGTTGTGTAAAACGTCTAGAAAAACATTGGGCGGCACCGGTTTACGCTGGGAGCCCAATCGGCTTAAAGCGTCCGCCGCTTCATTCTTTCGCCGGTCCACATGATCAACCTGACAACCCTTGAAGTGACCTGCAACAATATCCACCTCTTGACGATATGCTGCCATGAGCGGATCCTTGGAATCCCAAGTGCCAGACACTTGTTGAGCCACCAGGTCCGAGTCACCAAAGCACTTAACTCGGCTCAAATTCATCTCCTTCGCCATTCGCAGCCCATGGAGCAGGGCTTCGTACTCAGCTGCATTGTTAGTACAAGGAAACATCAAGCGGAGAACATAACAAAATTTGTCACCTCGAGGGGAAGTAAGAACCACTCCAGCCCCCGAGCCCTCCAATTGCCTGGATCCGTCGAAGTGAATCGTCCAGTATGTGTTATCCAGTTTATCCTCCGGCACCTGCAACTCTGTCCAGTCATTGATGAAATCCACGAGCGCTTGAGACTTGATGGCCGTGCGAGGCATATATTTTAATCTGTGAGGACCAAGCTCAATAGCCCACTTAGCAACCCGGCCTGTCGCTTCTCTGTTCTGGATGATATCTCCCAAAGGAGCATAACTGACCACAGTAATGGGATGGCCCTCAAAGTATTGCTTTAGCTTCCGGCTCGCCATGAAAACCCCATATACAAGCTTCTGCGAATGTGGATATCTTTGCTTTGACTCAATGAGCACCTCACTGATGTAATAAACCGATCGTTGAACCGGATACTCCTTTCCTGCCTCCTTGCGCTGCACCACAATAGCCACGCTGACAGCCCGGGCGTTAGCATCCTCATATAACAGCAATGGTTCCTTGTCAACGGGGGCAGCAAGGACAGGAGGTTCGGCGAGCTGCCGCTTTAGAGCCTCAAACGCTTCATTAGCTGCATCACTCCAGACGAAGTTATCTGTTTTCTTCAGCATTTGATACAAAGGGATGGCCTTCTCCCCAAGGCAACTGATAAACCAGCTTAAGGCTGCAATCCGGCCCGCCAAGCGTTGAACATCATTGATACACTTCGATTTAGCCAACGAAGTAATCGCCTTGATTTTATCCGGATTAGCCTCAATGCCCCTGTTAGACACTAGAAAACCCAAGAGCTTGCCTGCCGGTACACTAAAAACACACTTGGCCGGGTTGAGCATCATCTTATAGACCCGTAGATTATCAAAGGTCTCCTTCAAGTCGTCTATTAATGTTTCCTCCTTCCTGGATTTCACCACAATATCATCCACATAAACATGAACGTTGCGCCCGATCTGATTATGAAGACAATTCTGGACACAACGCTGATAAGTTTCATGGGCACTCTTGAGCCCAAAGGGCATAGACACATAGCAGAAGGCTCCAAACGGAGTTATAAACGATGTCTTCTCCTGGTCCTTAACTGCCATCTTGATCTGATGATAACCCGAATAAGCATCCAGAAAACTCAAACGCTCACAACCCGCCGTAGCATCAATGATTTGATCAATAGACGCTTTGTTCCAATCTGTGTAGTCCACACACATACGCCAAGTGCCATTCTTCTTAAGTACCAGCACCGGATTAGCCAACCACTCCGGATGAAAAACTTCAACAATGAACCCTGCTGCCAAGAGCCGGGCTACCTCCTCACCAATGGCCTTGCGCCTTTCTTCATTGAACCGGCGAAGAAACTGTCTGACCGGTTTAAACTTGGGATCAACATTAAGAGTGTGCTCAGCGAGTTCCCTTGGTACACCTGGCATGTCAGAAGGCTTCCATGCAAAGATATCCCGATTCTCGTGGATGAACTCGATGAGCGCGCTTTCCTATTTCGGATCCAAATTTGCACTGATGATGAACTGCTTGGATGAATCGCCGGGCACAAAATCAACCAGCTTGGTCTCATCCACCGATTTAAACTTCAAGGCCGGATCATGCTCCGTGGTTGGCTTTTTCAAAGAAGTCATGTCAGTTGGATCAACATTGTCCTTATAGAACTTCAACTCCTCCGTTGCACAAACCGACTCGGCATAGGCCGCATCACCTTCCTCACATTCCAAATTGATCTTGTGGCTTCCATGTACTGTGATGGTCCCCTTATGACCCGGCATCTTGAGCCGTAGATAAACATAACAGGGTTGTGCCATTAACTTAGCATAAGCCGGTCGTCCAAACAGGGCATGATACGGGCTTTGGATTTTCACCACTTCAAAAGTTAACGTCTCTGATCTCGAGTCATACTCATCTCCAAAAGCGACCTCCAGAGCTATCTTACCAACCGGATAAGCTGACTTGCTAGCCACCATACCATGAAAAATAGTGTTCGACGGTTTAAGATTCTTATCTGTTAACCCATACGACGGAAGGTGTCGTAATACAAGATGTTGATACTAGTCCCTACATCCATGAGCACCATAGTGAACTTATAACCTCCAATCTGAGGTGCCACCACCAACGCCAGATGACCTGGATTGTCAACCCGGGGCGGGTGATCCTCTCGACTCCACACGATAGGCTGTTCAGACCATCGCAAGTAACGGGGCACCGCCGGTTCAACTGAATTCACCGCCCGTTTATGAAGCTTCTGATTGCGCTTGCATAGGCTAGTGGTGAAGATGTGATATTGTCCACTGTTCAACTGCTTCGGGTGACTTTGGTAACCTGACTGCTGCTGCTGCTGATTTCTCTGGTGGTTATAACCACCCTGGTTGCTCTGATTGCCTTGATTGCCATGTCCACCTTGATTGCCCTGGAATCCTGAACCGGAGTTACCTCCACCATAACCCGGCCTGTAGGACCCGGGACCTGAACCGCCGGATGGTCCATGATCATTCCGGAAAAGTCTGAATTTTTGAACTCTCGCATGATATAACAATCCTTCCAGAGGTGCATGGCCGGTTTGTCCCGCGATCCATGCTTTGGGCAGGGCTGGTTCAACAGGTAATTCAGGCGCTCCGGATTAGGACTGGGTTCTCCTCCTCGTGCGGGAGGTTTACCCTTACGACGCTGACCGTTCCCCTGCGTATTGGTGTTAGCCACAAAATCTGAACTATTGTCCGCGTTATGCTTACCATTATTATTGTGGGCCGTCGGGTTATGCTGCTGCCCCTTGGTGTTGCCGTTCTTCTTTCCCTTCCTCGACTTTTCATCGTCAGACTCGGGGTCCTTGGTACTATCAGAATCAGCATACTTAACCAGAGCAGCCATAAGTGTTCCCATGTCATTGCAGTGACGCTTGAGCCATCCCAGCTTCAATTTCAAAGGCTTAAACTGGCAATTACCCTCCAATGTTATAACTGCCGAGTCAGCATTGATGCGGTCCGATGAATGCAAAATCTCTGAAACCCGGCGCACCCAATAGGTTGTTGACTCGCCTTCCTCCTAGACGCAGGCAGCTAAATCCACAATTGACATAGGTTGCTTGCACAGGTCCTTGAAATTTGCTATAAACCGGGCTTTTAACTCGTCCCATGATCCAATGGAGTTAGCTGGTAAACTCTTCAGCCAAGTTCGAGCCGTTCCGTCCAACATCATAGTGAAATACTTCGCACATGCCGCTTCATCCACATCTAGCATCTCCATGGCCATCTCATAACTTTCCACCCATGACTCGGGAGGTAAATCGGCGGTATAATTAGGCACCTTACGTGGGCCCTTGAAATCCTTAGGCAGCCGCACATTATGCAAAGCCGGGGTGAGACAGGGCACCCCCCAAGAGCTGAAAGTAAGACCTCATTCCACGGAAGTCGTCGGATGAACCAGAGTGAGCTCGACACAGCATGTTCCGCGCACTGCTTGACACAGCATGTTCATCCATGTGTCTACTGTAACTCCGGCTCGGGCGTGGCGTTGAATGAAGCATGTCTCGACTATATGAATAGGCCTGCTGCTGCACCATAGCCGTTTGAATAAGATCCCTGGCACGCCGTGTCTCAACCGCCACGGGGGACTCACCCTCCATTGGGATAGCTGCCAATCGCGACGCCGCAGCGATCATGTTATCCAATGGGGTGGAGAAGTGACCCGGCAGTGCCGGCATATACTGTGGTGGGTCATGGGTCCAACGAGGCGGGTCGGTTACCCTTGATTGATCCGGCGCCCCTGTCCCTGGCGCTTCGATCCGGTTTACCGCTGCCGGATTACTGGTTCCTGCTCCCAGTGTGTGATACGTCTCCAACGTATCTATAATTTTTGATTGTTCCATGCTATTATATTACCCCTTTTGGATGTTTATGGGCTTTATTTTACACATTTATATCATTTTTGGGACTAACCTACTAACCGGAGCCCCAGCCCATATTGCTGTTTTTTTGCCTATTTCAGTATTTCGAAGAAAAGGAATATCAAACGGAGTCCAAACGGAATGAAACCTTCCGGAGCATGATTTTTGGAATGAACGTGATCCGAAGAACTTGGAGTGCAAGTCAAGGAGCAAACGAGGCGGCCAGGAGATAGGAGGGCGCGTCCACCCCTCCTGGGCGCGCCCCCTGTCTCCTGGGCCCCTCGAGGGGGAATCTTCGCCGGCGCTCCGTCGGAGGGGGAATCGACCACGGAGGGCTTCTACATCAACACCATGGCCCCTCCGATGAGTTGTGAGTAGTTTACCACAGACCTTCGGGTCCATAGTTATTAGCTAGATGGCTTATTCTCTCTTTTTGGATCTCAGTACAATGTTCTCCCCCTCTCTTGTGGAGATCTATTCGATGTAAACTCTTTTTGCGGTGTGTTTGTCGAGATCCGATGAATTGTGGGTTTATCATCAAGTTTATCTATGAGAAATATTTGAATCTCCTCTGAATTCTTTTATGTATGATTGAGTTATCTTTGCAAGTCTCTTTGAATTATCAGTTTGGTTTGGCCTACTAGATTGATCTTTCTTGCCATGGGAGAAGTGCTTAGCTTTGGGTTCAATCTTGCGGTGTCCTTGCCCAGTGACAGAAAGGGTTGCAAGGCACGTATTGTATTGCTGCCATCGAGGATAAAAAGATGGGGTTTATATCATATTGCATGAGTTTATCCCTCTACATCATGTCATCTTTCTTAATGCGTTACTCTGTTCTTTATGAACTTAATACTCTAGATGCGTGCTGGATAGCGGTCGATGTGTGGAGTAATAGTAGTAGATGCAGGCAGGAGTCGGTCTACTTGTCACGGACGTGATGCCCATATACATGATCATGCCTAGATAATCTCATAATTATTCGCTTTTCTATCAATTGCTCGACAGTAATTTGTTCACCCACCGTAATACTTATGCTATCTTGAGAGAAGCCACTAGTGAAACCTATGGCCCCCGTGTCTATCTTTTATCATATAAGCTTTCAATTTGCTTTTATTTGCATCTTTACTTTTTGCATCTATATTATAAAATACCAAAAATATATTTATCTTATCATATTATCTCTATCAGATCTCACTTTCGCAAGTGGCCGTGAAGGGATTGACAACCCCTTTATTGCGTTGGTTGCGAGTTCTTTGTTTGTTTGTGTAGGTGTGTGGGACTTTCTGAGGAGCCTCCTACTGGATTGATACCTTCGTTCTCAAAAACTGAGGGAAATACGTACGCTACTGTGCTGCATCACCCTTTCCTCTTCAAGGAAAACCAACGCAAGCTCAAGACGTAGCAACAAGGATTTCTGGCGCCGTTGCCGGGGAAGCTTCCACCAAGTCAAGTCAAGATTCGACATCCCGCCAACGTGCGATTTCTAGCGCCGTTGGAGGTCTTCGCTCAAGTCAAGACATACCAAGTACCCATCACAAACTCATCTCCCTCGCATTTACATTATTTGCCATTTGCCTCCCGTTTTCATCTCCCCCACTTCACCCTTGTCGTTTTATTTTCCCTCTCTTTCCCAATCTTCTCCTCCCTCTTTTTCGCTTGCCCTTTCGTTTGCTCGTTTGGTTGGAATAGATGCTTATTTATTGCTAAACAGAACCTAAGATCTATGGATCCTCATCCGCTTGCTAATCTTTTTAAGACATCCAATTATGATGAACCAATTGCTAGTGAATTTCGTGCACTAGATTATCTTTATAAAGCTTTGCTTGAAATTTGTGAATCTGAAAATATGATGAAGAAATTTATGAAGAGATTCATGATAACTCTTTGAATAAAAAGCATGATTGCAATGATTTTAATATAAATTCTCTTGATGTCAATTATGCTAATAATATGCAAAACCCTAAGCTTGGGGATGCTAGTTTTGCTATGTCTACTACTTGTTGCAATAATCATGATTGGGGTGATTCTTCTTATGATCTTGAGAATTTATTTAAGCCCCATGATGAATATGAGATTGATAATAGTTTTTGCCATATTATTGAAAGTGGGTTTGGAAGAGTGTCAACTTTCGATCCCACATATTTGGATAATGTTCAATCTTATGAAATTTTTGAGAAAAGTGGGCTTGGAGAGGTCATGACTTTACTTAATGATAATCCCACTATTTTGGAAGAGTGTAAACTTTGCATGCATGTGGATCATGTTGAGAATATGTTATGTGATAGCTATTTTGTTGAATTTTCCTATGATCCTACATGTAATTATTATGAGAGAGGAAAATATGGTTGTAGAAATTTTTATCTTACTAAATTACCTCTCGTCATGCTGAGATTGCTATCGTCTCTTTCTTCTTCCTTGCATACGCTAGCTTTTGCTTGCCTTGAAAAATTGTTTGCTTATAATATGCCTATGCATAGGAAGTATGTTAGATTTAGATGTGTTTTTTCACATGTTTCATGATGCTCTCTTTGCGCTTCAATTCCTGTCTTTCATGTGGGCGTCATTAAAATTATCAATGCCTAGCTAAAAGGCTTTAAAGAAAAGCGCTTGTTGGGAGGCAACCCAATATTCTTTCCTTGCTGTTATTCAATAAATTTTGCATCTACCTTCTGTTTAGATGTGTTTTTATCCTTTAATTAGTGTTTGTGCCAAGTAGAACCTATAGGATAACTTATGGTGATATTTAATTTGATTCTGCTGAAAAACAGAAACTTTGCGCGCACGAGAAAAAATTTAGTAAATCACAGAAAAGTGCTTTTGAGTTGATTCTTTTTGCTGCTGATCGATAGACAAATTGCCTAGGACTTCCTATTTTGGTAGAATTTTTGGGTTTCCAGAAGTTTGCGTTAGTTACAGATTACTACAGACTGTTCTGTTTTTGACAGATTCTGTTTTTCATGTGTTGTTTGCTTATTTTGATGCATCTATGGCCAGTAAAATAGTTTATAAACCATAGAGAAGTTGGAATACAGTAGGTTTAACACCAATATAAGTAAAGAATGAGTTCATTACAGTACCTTATGTGGAGGTTTTGTTTTCTTTCACTAACGGAGCTTACGAGATTTCTGTTGAGTTTTATGTTGTGAAGTTTTCAAGTTTTGGGTAAAGATTTGATGGACTATGGAATAAGGAGTGGCAAGAGCCTAAGCTTGGGGATGCCCAAGGCACCCCGAGATATTCAAGAATAGCCAAAAGCCTAAGCTTGGGGATGCCCCCGGAAGGCATCCCCTCTTTCGTCTTCGTTTATCGGTAACTTTACTTGGAGCTATATCAAGGCACCCCGAGATATTCGCTTTTCCATGAATTGCTCGACAGTAATTTGTTCGCCCACCGTAATACTTATGCTATCTTGAGAGAAGCCACTAGTGAAACCTATGGCCCCCGGGTCTATCTTTTATCATATAAGCTTTCAATTTACTTTTATTTGCATCTTCACTTTTTGCATCTATATTATAAAATACCAAAAATATATTTATCTTATCATATTATCTCTATCAGATCTCACTTTTGCAAGTGGCCGTGAAGGGATTGACAACCCCTTTATTGCGTTGATTGCGAGTTCTTTGTTTGTTTGTGCAGGTGCGTGGGACTTTCTGAGGAGCTTCCTACTGGATTGATACCTTGGTTCTCAAAAACTGAGGGAAATACTTACGCTACTGTGCTGCATCACCCTTTCCTCTTCAAGGAAAACCAACGCAAGCTCAAGACGTAGCAGTGTGCTGAAGAGATTCATTGCTTCGTAAACCGGTGGCAATCGAGACCGATGCTTTCTCTGAAATACCTCGTTTGAAGCGTTCTGATCCAACATGAGTCGGTAATTTTGTTCCCGAATCCGTTGTGCCTGTGAATCCAAAGCGGCTCGCTCCTCAGCCATCCTGGTTTCTTCAGCCGCTAAGTCCTCCTTGGCTTGAGTTATCTGATCCTGCAGTTTAGCAACCTCCGTATTATGCTGATCTTGGGTTTCCGGGGTAACCTGTGCGGTCAGTAATGTCGTCCAAGAGTCCAATAACCCGGACAAGACTTGAGCCGGCCGACACGCGGGGCCTCCTGCCCCAGCTGCTGATCCGGAAATCACTGCAGCTGCAGCCGAAGATTGCAACGTGGGCTATGTACTGGCCATGAAGATCGCAATCGGGTTCGACGGTTCAAGGGGGTCCGGAATACTATCGCCATCGGAACAGCCCCCAAACCGTCCATCTTGTAGTTGGTACAGTGACTCGGTCTCCCCGGTGGATGACGCGCCATCTGAATAAACAACGGTCTCTCCATCGGACGCCGGTTGAAGTTCCGCACCATTGATGAATCCTACAAACACACGCTTCATGGCGGGCTGAACCAGGGCAGGGCTTGCACACTGAGCCATCTCGACGAGGTCGGTGCAGATGTCGCGCTCACGGCCCGGTTCGCCGATCTTGCCGATGAAGACGTGAATTCCTCCAAAGGGGACCCGGTACCCGTACTCGATTGAGCCGGCCTGAGGGCCCCATCCTGCGCCGTCGATGTAGAACTCAAAACCATCGTGCGATAGCCCCACGGTGGGCGCCAACTGTCGTGGGTTTCTCACGGCAGATGTCCTAGCGAAAGGACATAGTCGTGGAGCCATCGCAACGGGTTAGCTTAAAGAGGTTAAACCGGACAAAGGACACGGGAGTTTATACTGGTTCGGCCCCTTGCGGTGAAGGTAAAAGCCTACGATCCAGTTTGTGGTGGAATTGATGTGGTCTCGATGATCAGGGAGCGGAATCGCTTTACCTGGATATCGAGTTGTTGTTTCTTGTCCCTAAACCGCCGCCGGGTCATGCCTTTATATACACAGGTCGACGCCCGCCGGCTTACAGAGTCCCGATGCCGGTTTATACACGTATCCGGCTCGGTCTCTACTTTCTCATACCTCACGATACAAGTTATGCATTACATGGCGGTTTATAGCTACAGGCCCTAATCTACCTTTGGGCCTTGGGCCTTTGAGTCTCTGTAGTAAAGCGCCTTATTCCTTGTCTTCATGGGCTTCAAATATAAACAATCCATCATGGGGATAACCCGGCTTCACCTGGCCGGTTCACACCCAGTAGTAATATCCCCAACAATAATCATGACAAGTTTTATAAATATAATCATCACTACTTTTTATAGCATAAGTTTCATCACAATAATCATCATAAGTAGCAACTTTGTTCTCATCATAATCAATTGAAACCTCTTCCAAAATAGTGGAATCATCACTAAATAAAGTCATTACCTCTCTAAATCCAATTTCATATTGATCACAATAAGATTCAACATCCTCCAAAATAGTGGGATCATTACTTCCTAAAGTTGACACTCTTCCAAACCCACTTTCATCAATATAATCATCATAAGTAGGAGGCATGCTATCATCATAACAAAATTACATATCAAAACTTGGGAGACTAGAAATATCATCTTCATTAAACATAGCATCCCCAAGCTTGGGACAAACATTAATTGCAGCAAATATATTCTCAAATATGTTATCCTCATCAAACATAGCTTCCCCAAGCTTGGGCTTTTCCATATCGTAAGCATAATCACTCTCATCATTAATAGTATGGATAGAACCAATAGTATAGCAATTATCATCATCACAATGAGTAGTAGGAGCAACATCATTTGGGAGGGATACCTTTCTACCTTTGCTTCTCCGTCTTTTCTTTTTCTTATTCACATTATGTGAGGGTTCAACCTTCTTCTCTGAGATCCTTATTGATGAGATTGGTTGAATAGAAAGCTCCTCCTCGTTACCTGATTCATCATAAGAAATAATAGGAGGATATTGGTAAGTCTCTTCCCTTTCATTAGTGTTCTCTTCATCTTCTATTTGCTTTCTTTTCTTTATGTAATCGGCAATATAAGGATTTTCAATGCAATTCACCGCACAATACATATAAATCTTCTCTAGATCAAAATCAAGAAATCTATCAAGATTAAATTTTGGAATACCCTCAGTTATACGTTTCATTTCTTCATACCCCAAAAGAAGACTAAGCTCTTTGTGATTCTCAAGGGTAATCAAGTATCACAATTTTTGGACACGATTCGATCATGAAACAATTTGCATTGGAGATTTAAATGACCACATTCATTGCAGAGTTCACAAGGATGGCGAAAAATATTGAATCTTTCAGCACAAACATCAAGCCTTTCTTGCAACAATTTAGTTTCTAAATGCTTATGCCTCTTGCAATATCTATCTTCCCTATTTGGTGTGTACTTGCAAACCCAATACTCTCCACAAAAATCGACATGCTTATATGAGATATTTCATCATGACTAGTGCAATCATCATTAGTACTATGGATTGATATTCAAGGAGTTCATACTAACAACATTGCAATCATGCTCATCATTCAAAGATTTAGTACTAAACATTTCATAGACTTCTTCTTCTAGCACTTGAGCACAATTTTCCTTTTCATCATACTTACGGAATATATTAAAAAGATGAAGCGTATGAGACAAACTCAATTCCTTTTTTCGGTAGTTTTGTTTTTAGACTAAACTAGTGATAAAACAAGAAACAAAAAATTCGATTGCAAGATCTAAAGATATACCTTCAAGCACTCACCTCCCCAACAACGGCACCAGAAAAGAGCTTGATGTCTACTACACAACCTTCTTCTTGTAGACGTTGTTGGGCCTCCAAGTGCAGAGGTTTGTAGGACAGTAGCAAATTTCCCTCCAGTGGATGGCCTAAGGTTTATCGTGGGAGGCGTAGGATGAAGATGGTCTCTCTCAAGCAACCCTGCAACCAAATAACAAAGAGTCTCTTGTGTCCCCAACACACCCAATACAATGGTAAATTGTATAGGTGCACTAGTTCGGTGAAGAGATGGTGATACAGGTGCAATATGGATGGTAGATATAGGTTTTTGTAATCTGAAAATATAGAAACAGCAAGGTAACTAATGATAAAAGTGAGCACAAACGGTACTGCAATACTAGGAAACAAGGCCTATGGTTCATACTTCGACTAGTGCAAGTTCTCTCAACAATAATAACATAATTGGATGATATAACTATCCCTCAACATGCAACAAAGAGACACTCCAAAGTCACTAATAGCGGAGAACAAACGAAGAGTTTATTGTAGGGTATGAAACCACCTCAAATTTATCCTTTCTGATCGATCTATTCAAGAGTCCGTAGTAAAATAACACGAAGCTATTCTTTTCGTTCGATCTATCATAAAGTTCGTACTAGAATAACACGTTAAGACACAAATCAACCAAAACCCTAATGTCACCTAGATACTCCAGTGTCACCTCAAGTATCCGTGGGTATGATTATATGATATGCATCACACAATCTCAGATTCATCTATTCAAACCAACACAAAGTACTTCAAAGAGTGCCCCAAAGTTTCTACCGGAGAGTCAAGACGAAAACGTGTGCCAACCCCTATGCATAAGTTCACAAGGTGAACCCGCAAGTTGATCACCAAAACATACATCAAGTAGATCACGTGAATATCCCATTGTCACCACAGATAAGCACAGCAAGACATACATCAAGTGTTCTCAAATCCTTAAAGACTCAATCCGACAAGACAACTTCAAAGGGAAAACTCAATCCATTACAAGAGAGTAGAGGGCGAGAAACATCATAAGATCCAACTATAATAGCAAAGCTCGCGATACATCAAGATCGTATCACCTCAAGAACACGAGAGAGAGAGAGAGATCAAACACATAGCTACTGGTACATACCCTCAGCCCCGAGGGTGAACTACTCCCTCCTCGTCATGGAGAGCGCCGGGATGATGAAGATGGCCACCGGTGAGGGACCCCCCTCCGGCAGGCTGCTGGAACGGGCTCCTAATTGTTTTTGGTGGCTACAGAGGCTTGCGGTGGAAGAACTCCCGATCTATTGTTCTCCTCGATGTTTTTAGGGTATATGGACTTATATAGGCGAAAGAAGTTGGTCAGGGGAGCCACGAGGGTGGGGGACGCGCCCAGGGGGGAAGGCGCGCCTCCCTGCCTCGTGGCCACCTCGAAGCTTCCCTTGCGTGCACTCCAAGTCCCCTGGATTGCTTCCATTCCAAAAATAACTTTCCCGAAGGTTTCATTCCGTTTGGACTCCGTTTGATATTCCTTTTCTTCGAAACACTGAAATAGGCTAGAAAACAGCAATTTGGGTAGGGCCTCCGGTTAATAGGTTAGTCCCAAAAATAATATAAAAGTGTATAATAAAGCCCATAAACATCCAAAACTGATAATATAATAGCATGAATGCTTCATAAATTATAGATACGTTGCAGACGTATCACACGTGCATTGCACGCATGAGATTTGGCAACCAAATTATGAATAAATACCACATTATAGCATGTAAGCTTTGAGTCATATATGCATGATGTAGATGTTTGTTTAATTCTTATAGTTCATTTCATTCAAAATCATCTAGTTTTTATAAGAAAGCTATTCTATTTTAAGATTCATGGGATTGTGCGTTGTAAGGCATAAAGTAAAAACAAATCAAGTAGAAAAACATTTGGGCAATTCTGATACGGAAGATTCTAGAACAAAGAAGAAGTGCTTGTGTTTTGAGGTTTGTGCATTATGCTTAAGTTCAACCATAGAGTCTTCTATATTGTACATGTGGCAAAATCTGGTGGAATCTAGATGATATCCAACGGCCAGTAGTGCTCAAATTTTCCAGCTCTGCACCATCGGATTGGCCTGATCTAACGACCATCTTTCAAAGTTAAAGTTATCCGCACACTATATAAAAAATATAAAATATAATATATATATATATAGGGGTATAGATATAGTTATGTGATGCGAAAGCCACCCATCATCTCCAATTAGAATAATGTGTCCATGCACGGATGCAATGTGGCCAAACGATGTCTGCCATCAGTATCTCAAATTCAAACCAGTCTGACCTTGTTCAATGTGTATACATTACAACATGCTCGTTTCCAAACCACACCATGCAGATCTCTGTTATATTCATGCATGCATTGGTTTCAAACATCATGATCTCTTATTCAAATATTTGAATTCAACTTTACATTGATTATGACCTCACCTAGTCTTTTACACCCACACATTGGTCTTCTCTTTATAATTGTACCACTAACTTTCTCTCGTGCATGCATGCACACACACTACCAGTCGGCATTATCCATCGCACACATGCAATCTCTTTCTTCAGCTCGGTCACCCATGAAGGCACACACACACACATCCCCCTCTCCATCATATCGGGCATTCTTTATCTCTCATGTGCATGCGCAACGATCGATGTTCCTCTATGTGTGTGTGTGTGTGTGTGTGTATAGCTAGGTCTTTCATAGTTTTTCACATAAAGATCAATCTATATATCTAGTGAGGTCTCACCCTCTTTCCCACGTCCACATCGATCAATCTATACCTCTCTATATAGGATTACATATATAGCTAATACACACACATTAATTATATATCCAACGCCCCGCTCTCATCATCCATGCCTTCCGCTTCATCTCTTGGACGCGCGCACAATGTCGAAGACAGGGGGCAGCAAGTGCCTTGCCCCCCCCTATTGCTATATATCGAGGCTAATATGAATGTGATCATTAGACAATTGCTGGTAAAAATGGTTTAAGTTGATGAATTGGCTCTCCTCGTAAAGGATTAGCAATGCTTGGCCCCTAGCTCATGGGACATTTTTCATGGCTCCGCTACTGCGCGCAACAGCGCACGTTTTCGCCCCCTCTCTCTAAATATCGATCTCATAGTTGTGCACTCCTTCATAGTCTCCCTTGCTACATCTTGAGCTTGCGTTGGTTTTCCTTGAAGAGGAAAGGGTGATGCAGCACAGTAGCGTAACTATTTCCCTCAGTTTTTTGAGAACCAAGGTATCAATCCAGTAGGAGGCTCCTCAAAAGTCCCACGCACCTACACAAACAAACAAGAACTCGCAACCAACGCAATAAAGGGGTTGTCAATCCCTTCACGGCCACTTGCGAAAGTGAGATCTGATAGAGATAATATGATAAGATAATTTTTTGGTATTTTTGTGATATAGATAGGAAAACTAAAAGATGCAAATAAAAGTAGATTGAAAGCTTATATGATAAAAGATAGACCCGGGGGCCATAGGTTTCACTAGCGGCTTCTCTCAAGATAGCATAAGTATTACGGTGGGTGAACAAATTACTGTCGAGCAATTGATAGAAAAGCGAATAATTATGAGATTATCTAGGCATGATCATGTATATAGGCATCACGTCTGTGACAAGTAGACCGAAACGATTCTGCATCTACTACTATTACTCCACACATCGACCGCTATCCAGCATGAATCTAGAGTATTAAGTTCATAAAGAACAGAGTAACACATTAAGAAAGATGACATGATTTAGAGAGATAAACTCAGGCAATATTATATAAACCCCATCTTTTAATCCTCGATGGCAACAATAAAATATGTGCCTTGCTGCCCCTGCTGTCACTGGGAAAGGACACCGCAAGATTGAACCCAAAGCTAAGCACTTCTCCCATTGCAAGAAAGATCAATCTAGTAGGCCAAACCAAACCGATAATTCAAAGAGCCTTGCAAAGATAACTTAATCACACATAAAAGAATTCAGAGGAGATTCAAATATTTCTCATAGATAAACTTGATCATAAACCCACAATTCATCGGATCTCGACAAACACACCGCAAAAAGAGTTACATCGAATAGATCTCCAAGAAGATCGAGGAGAACTTTGTATTGATATTCAAAGAGAGAGAAGAAGCCATCTAGCTAATAACTATGGACCCGGAGGTCTGTGGTAAACTACTCACAACTCATCGGAAGGGGTATGGTGTTGATGTAGAAGCCCTCCATGATAGATTCCCCCTCCAGCGGAGCGCCGGCGAAGGCTCCAAGATGGGATCTCGCGGATACAGAAGGTTTCGGCGGTGGAAATAGTTTTTCGTGGTCCCTTCTGATGTTTTTGGGGTACATGGGTATATATAGGAGGAAGAAGTAGGTCGGTGGACGCTCGAGGGGCCCACGAGACAGGGGGTGCGCCCAGTAGGGGGGGGGCGCCCTCCACCCTCGTGGTCGCCTCGTTTGTTTCTTGATTTCCACTCCAAGTCGTCTGGATCACATTTGTTCCAAAAATATCGCTCCCGAAGGTTTCATTCCGTTTGGACTCCGTTTGATATTCCTTTTCGTCGAAACGCTGAAATAGGCAAAAACAACAATTCGGACTGGGCCTCCGGTTAGTAGGTTAGTCCCAAAAATGATATAAAAGTGTAAAGTAAAGCTCATAAACATCCAAAACGGGTAATATAATAGCATGGAACAATCAAAAATTATAGATACATTGGAGACGTATCAAGCATCCCCAAGCTTAATTCCTGCTCGTCCTCGAGTAGGTAAATGATAAAAACAGAATTTTTGATGTGGAATGCTACCTAGCATAATTCTCAATGTAGTTTTCTTTATTGTGGCATGAATGTTTAGATCCAAATGATTCAAAATAAAAGTTCATATTGACATAAGAAATAATAATACTTCAAGCATACTAATAAAGCAATCATGTCTTCTCCAAATAACATGGCTAACGAAAGTTATCCCTACAAAATCATATAGTCTGGCTATGCTCTATCTTCATCACACAAAGTATTTAATCATGGACAACCCCGATGACAAGCCAAGCAATTGTTTCATACTTTAGTAATCTCAAACCTTTTTCAACTTTCACGCAATACATGAGCGTGAGCCATGGACATAGCACTATATGTGGAATAGAATGGTGGTTGTGGAGAAGACAAAAAGGAGAAGATAGTCTCACATCAACTAGACATATCAACGAGCTATGGAGATGCCCGTTAATAGATATCAATGTGAGTGAGTAGGGATTGCCATGCAACGGATGCACTAGAGCTATAAATGTATGCAAGCTCAACAAAAGAAACTAAGTGGGTGTGCATCCAACTTGCTTGCTCACGAAGACCTAGGGCATTTTGAGGAAGCCCATCATTGGAATATACAAGCCAAGTTATATAATGAAAAATTCCCACTAGTATATGAAAGTGACAACATAGGAGACTCTCTATCATGAAGATCATAGTGCTACTTTGAAGCACAAGTGTGGTAAAAAGGATAGTAGCATTGCCCCTTCTCTATTTTCTCTCATTATTATTTTTTCTTCTTTCTCTTTTTTTTCTTTCTTTTTTTTTCTCCCTCTTTTTTTTGGGTGGGCTTCTTTGGCCTCTTTTATTTTTATAAAGTCTGAAGTCTCATCCTGACTTGTGGGGGAATCATAGTCTTCATCATCCTTTCCTCACTTGGGACAATGCTCCAATAATGAAGATCATCACACTTTTATTGATTTACAACTCAAGAATTACAACAATACTTAGAACAAAATATGACTCTATGTGAATGCCTCCGGCGGTGTACCGGGATATGCAATGAACCAAGAGTGACATGTATGAAAATTATGAAGGTGGCTTTGCCACAAATACAATGTCAACTACATGATCATGCAAAGAGCAATATGACAATGATGATGCGTGTCATAATAAACGGAACGGTGGAAAGTTGCATGGCAATATATCTCGGAATGGCTATGGAAATGCCATAATAGGTAGGTATGGTGGCTGTTTTGAGGAAGGTATAAGGTGGGTGTATGATATCGGTGAAAGTTGCGCGGCCCAAGAGAGGCTAGCAATGGTGGAAGGGTGGAAGTGCGTATAATCCATGGACTCAACATTAGTCATAAAGAACTCATATACTTATCGCAAAAATCTACAAGTCTTTGGAAACAAAGTACTACGCGCATACTCCTAGGGGGATAGATTGGTAGGAAAAGACTATCACTCGTCCCCGACCACCACTCATAAGAAAGACAATCAGTAAATAAAGTATGCTCTAACTTCATCACAAAGCGGTTCACCATACGTGCATGCTACGGGAATCACAAACTTCAACACAAGTATTATTTAAATTCACAATTACCCAACTAGCATGACTCTAATATTACCACCTCTATATCTCAAAACAATTATCAAGAATCAAATTGATCATAGCATCCAATTCACTTCCTATGACAGTTTTTATTATACCCAACTTGGATGCCCATCATTTTAGGACCAATTTTATAACCATAGCAAATACCACGCTGTTCTAAAAGACTCTCAAAATAATATAACTGAAGCATGAGAGATCAACAATTTTTCAAAATTAAGCCACCGCCGTGCTCTAAAAAGTATAAGTGAAGCATATAGAGCAAAACTATCTAGCTCAAAAGATACAAGTGAAGCACAAAGAGTATTCTAATAAATTCCTATCATGTGGGTTTCTCCCAAAAGGTGTGTACAGCAAGGATGATTGTGGTAAACTAAAAAGCAAATACTAATATCATACAAGATGCTCCAAGCAAAACACATATCATGTGGTGAATAAAAATATATCTCCAAGTAAAGTTACCGATAGACGAAGACGAAAGAGGGGATGCCTTCCGGGGCATCCCCAAGCTTAGGCTTTTGGTTATCCTTGAGTATCTTGGGGTGCCATGGCCATCCCCAAGCTTAGTCTCTTGGCACTCCTTGTTCCATAATCCATCAAATCTTTACCCAAAACTTGAAAACTTCACAACACAAAACTTAACAGAAATTCTCGTAAGCTCCGTTAGCGAAAGAAAACAAAACACCACTTCAAGGTACTGTAATGAACTCATTCTTTATTTATATTGGTGTTAAACCTAATGTATTCCAACTTCTCTATGGTTTATAAACTATTTTACTAGCCATAGATTCATTAAAATAAGCAAACAACACACGAAAAAAGAATCTGTCAAAAACAGAACAGTCTGTAGTAATCTGTAACTAACGCAAACTTCTGGAACTCAAAAAATTCTACCAAAATAGGAGGACTTTTATAATTTGTTTATTGATCTACTGCAATTGGAATCAGTATTTTATCACGTTATGCTGATTTTAAACAATTGTTTTCGTGAACATAAAGTTTCTGGAATTTTCAGCAAGATCAAATAACTATCGTCCAAGAAGATCCTATAGGTTTAACTTGGCACAAACACTAATTAAAACATAAAAACACATCTAAACAGAAGGTAGATGAATATTTATTACTAAACAGAAGCAAAAACAAAAAAAACAAACATAAAATTGGGTTGCCTCCCAACTAGCGCTATTGTTTAACGCCCCAAACTAGGCATAAAAGCGAGGATAGATCTAAGTAGTGACCTCATTGGCACTCAATTCATAAGTAGCTCTCATGATAGATTCATCAGGTAATTTAACTTTATTTCTTGGAAAGTGCTCCATGCCTTTCCTTAATGGAAATTGGAATCTAATGTTCCCTTCCTTCATATCAATAATTGCACCAATCGTTCTAAGGAAAGGTCTACCAAGAATAATAGGACAAGAAAGATTGCAATCTATGTCAAGAATGATAAAATCTACGGGCACATAATTCCTATTTGCAACTATAAGGACATCATTGATTCTTCCCATAGGCTTTTTAATAGTGGAATCTGCAAGGTGCAAATTTAAAGAGCAATCATCAAGATCATGGAAACCTAGAATATCACATAAAGTTTTCGGAATCGTGGAAACACTAGCACCCAAATCACACAAAGCATAGCACTCATGATCTTTAATTTTAATATTTATAGTAGGTTCCCGCTCATCATTAAGTTTTCTACGTATAGAAACTTCCAAATTAAGTTTTTCATCATGAGATTGCATCAAGGCATCAACAATATGTTTGGTAAAAGCTTTATTTTGACTATAAGCATGAGGATAATTCAACACGGATTGCAACAAGGAAATACAATCTACTAAAGAACAATTATCATAATTAAATTCCTTGAAATCCAAGATAGTGGGTTCAATGCTATTTAAAGTCTTGACCTCTCCAATCCCACTTTTACCAAATTTAGCATCAAGATCTGAAAACTCCGAATCATTGGGACGCCTTTTAACTAAAGTTGACTCATCTCTAGTCCCATCATTATTAAGATTCATATTGCAAAACAAAGATTTAATAGGGGACACATCAATAACTTTTAGATCCTCATCATTATTTTCATGGGAACTAGAAGAACGCGCTTTTACAAAGCAATCTTTCTTAGCACGCAATCTAGCGGTTCTTTCTTTGCACTCATCAATGGAAATACTCATAGGTTTGAGAGACTCATTGATATCATGCTTAGGTGGAATAGATCTAAGTTTCAAAGAATCAACATCAAGCGAAAGTCTATCAACGTTCCTAGCCAAATCATTAACTTTAAGCAATTTTTCTTCAAGCAAGGCATTAAAATTCTTTTGAGAGATCATAAATTCTTTCACACTATTCTCAAAATCAGAGGGAATCTTGTTAAAATTACCATAAGAATTATTGTAGGAATTTCCATAATTAATAAGGGAATTACTAGGGAACGGTCTAGGATTAAAGTTTCCCCTATAAGCATTGTTACCAAAATTATTCCTACCAACAAAATTCACATCCATAGATTCATTATTATTCTCAATCAAAGTAGCCAAAGGCATATCATTGGGATCAATAGGAGCATTCTTAGTAGCAAACAATTTCATAAGTTCATCCATCTTTCCACTCAAAACATTAATTTCTTCTATAGCATGCACTTTTTTACTAGTAGATCTTTCGGTGTGCCATTGAGAATAATTAGCCATAATGTTATCAAGGAGTTTAGTAGCTTCCCCTATGGTGATTTCCATAAAAGTGCCTCACGCGGCCGAATCTAAAAGATTTCTAGAAGCAAAATTCAATCCAGCATAAAAAATTTGTATGATCATCCATAAATTCAAACCATGAGTAGGGCAATTGTGAATCATCAATTTCATTCTTTCCCGGGATTGGGAAACATGCTCATGATCAAGTTGTTTAAAATTCATAATATCGTTCCTAAGAGAGGTGATCTTAGCAGGAGGAAAATACTTAGAGATAAAAGCATCTTTGCACTTATTCCATGAATCAATACTATTCTTAGGCAAAGACGAAAACCAAACTTTAGCACGATCTCTAAGTGAAAACGGGAATAACTTCAATTTAACTATATCATTATCCGTATCTTATTTCTTTTGCATCTCACACAAATCAACAAAGTTGTTTAGATGGGTAGCGGCATCTTCACTAGGAAGGCCAGAAAATTGATCTTTCATAACAAGATTCAGCAAAGCAGCATTGATTTCACAAGACTCAACATCATTAAGAGGAGCAATCGGAGTACTAAGGAAATCATTATTATTGGTATTGGAAAAATCACACAATTCGGTATTATCTTGCACCATTGCGACAAGCAATCCAACACACAAGCAAACAAAAAGGCAAGCGAAAAAGAGAGGACATTGGGAAAGAGAGGGAGAGTAAAACGGCAAGGGTGAAGTGGGGGAGAGGAAAACGAGAGGCAAATGGCAAATAATGTAATGCGAGGGAGATGAGTTTGTGATGGGTACTTGGTATGTCTTGACTTGAGCGAAGACCTCCCCGGAAACGGCGCTAGAAATCCTTCTTGCTATGTCTTGGGCTTGCATTGGTTTTGCTTGAAGAGGAAAGGGTGATGCAGCACAGTAGCGTAAGTATTTCCCTCAGTTTTTTGAGAACCAAGGTATCAATCCAGTAGGAGGCTCCTCAAAAGTCCCACACACCTACACAAACAAACAAGAACTCGCAACCAGTGCAATAAAGGGGTTGTCAATCCCTTCACGGCCACTTGCGAAAGTGAGATCTGATAGAGATAATATGATAAGATAATATTTTTGGTATTTTTGTGATATACATTGGAAAAGTAAAGGATGCAAATAAAAGTAGATTGAAAGCTTATATGAGAAAAGATAGACCCGGGGGCCATAGGTTCCACTAGCGGCTTCTCTCAAGATAGCATAAGTATTACGGTGGGTGAACAAATTACTATCGAGCAATTGATAGAAAAGCGAATAATTATGAGATTATCTAGGCATGATCATGTATATAGGCATCACGTCCGTGACAAGTAGACCGAAACGATTCTGCATCTACTACTATTACTCCACACATCGACCGCTATCCAGCATGAATCTAGAGTATTAAGTTCATAAAGAACAGAGTAACGCATTAAGAAAGATGACATGATGTAGAGAGATAAACTCATGCAATATTATATAAACCCCATCTTTTAATCCTCGATGGCAACAATAAAATATGTGCCTTGCTGCCCCTGCTGTCACTGGGAAAGGACACCGCAAGATTGAACCCAAAGCTAAGCACTTCTCCCATTGCAAGAAAGATCAATCTAGTAGGCCAAACCAAACCGATAATTCAAAGAGCCTTGCAAAGATAACTTAATCACACATAAAAGAATTCAGAGGAGATTCAAATATTTCTCATAGATAAACTTGATCGTAAACCCATAATTCATCGGATCTCGACAAACACACCGGAAAAAGAGTTACATCGAATAGATCTCCAAGAAGATCGAGGAGAACTTTGTATTGAGATTCAAAGAGAGAGAAGAAGCGATCTAGCTAATAACTATGGACCCGGAGGTCTGTGGTAAACTACTCACAACTCATCGGAAGGGGTATGGTGTTGATGTAGAAGCCCTCCATGATCGATTCCCCCTCTAGCGGAGCGCCGGCGAAGGCTCCAAGATGGGATCTCGCGGATACAGAAGGTTATGACGGTGGAAATAGTTTTTCGTGGTCCCTTCTGATGTTTTTGGGGTACATGGGTATATATAGGAGGAAGAAGTAGGTCGGTGGACGCTCGAGGGGCCCACGAGACAGGGGGCGCGCCCAGTAGGGGGGGCGCACCCTCCACCCTCGTGGTCGCCTCGTCTGTTTCTTGACTTCCACTCCAAGTCCTCTGGATCACGTTTGTTCCAAAAAGATCGCTCCCGAAGGTTTCATTCCATTTGGACTCCGTTTGATATTCCTTTTCTTCGAAACACTAAAATAGGCAAAAAAAACAACAATTCGGGCTGGGCCTCCAGTTAGTAGGTTAGTCCCAAAAATGACATAAAAGTGTAAAGTAAAGCCCATAAACATCCAAAACGGGTAATATAATAGCATGGAACAATCAAAAATTATAGATACGTTGGAGACGTATCAGCCCTCCACTCGGCCCCTCGCACCATCTTCTAGCCCCCACCGAATTTTGCCACATGTACAATCTAGCAGACGCCATGGTTGAACTTAAGCATAATGCACAAATCTCAAAACAACAGTGGTTCGCCTTTGGTCTAGAATCTTCCGTATCATAACTGCCCAAACTTTTTTTCTAGTTGAATTGCCATTATTTGTTTTTACTTTATGCTTTACAACGCACAATTCCATGATTCATAAAATAGATTAAGGGCTTCTTTTATTCAAAGGATTCTCAAAGGAATTTTGGAGGATTCTAATCCTTAGGAATTTTTCCTATCTTGGTTGTTTGGTTCGTAGGATTGTAAACCATAGGAATTTTTCCATATGATTCTTTTAGACTAGATTTCATAGGAAACATCCCATCCACTCAAACCTCTTTGAAAGAATTCTGCGTTTTTTCTATGCACAATCAAGCACTCGTACAATCCTGTAGGATTCAAGACGACATTCCACTCTAATCCCACGTTCTTCCTATTCCCGCATTTTGGAAATCTTACGAATCAAAGAGGCCCTACGTTTTTTATAAAAACTAATTGATTTTGAATGAGATGAACTATAAGAATTAAACGAAGGTCTACATTAGGCATATATGACTCAGAGCTTACATGCTATAGTGTGGTATTTATTCATAATTTGGTTGCAAAATTTGACGTGTGCAACGCACGTGTACCTTACTAGTACTTCGAATATGTGCAAAACACAATGGCACGCTACACAGTGTCTCTCTTGCAGTTCATGAAGCCACGTGGCACATGTGGAGGCGTTGTCGCGACATCCTTGTGTGGATTGATGACAGTGACGTGCTGCTGGTTCCAGAAGAATGTACTCGTCCACCCTGAGCCACACTGGCGGTACATGCACGAAGCGAAGATGTGCACGCACGCCACGCACACACTCATTCCCTCGCACGCACACACAGGTACACGGGCGGACACAATTTTGTACCAAGATCCACCCCATGTGATAATTTGACGCATGTAAAGTCCTTCACTTCATTGATGGTCAATTAATACAGCGCATGCAAATTGAGTGGACGTGAGGGTGGAAGAAATACATTACTACTCCACTGCGCGCATGCGAGTAGTTAAATCATGGGTTGCTAGTAGTACTTCCATTGGTCTCCTTCGTATTTTGTGCCAATTTTTGACAGTAACATAATATTTACGCATCTGAGCTGTGTAGTCTACTTGAAATTTATGTTCCACTAAACTCATCGGGAGCCGTTTCGGGCTTCGAAACCAAAACCCATTAATCTATCTTTACCTTGTTCCCATCACATTCAAAAGTACTAGTGCTACAATTAAGTGCAAGCCTTCTCACACCTACTAGTATGTACCAAACATGAACGTGTTCCCACTATGCAGGTATTAGTACTAGTGCTAGTACTTAGGTTATAAAAAGGGGAACTACCTAACCGAAAATTACTCTACCTTTCCTCCTCATAAGTGCTTCTTCTTCGTCCGTCCTTGCCATGTCCGGTGCGCAGAGGTCTAGGTCGAGAACTACTCGTAACAAGGGAGCGGCAACCAAGGCTGCAGAAAAAAAAGAGAGGGCTCGCCGCCACGCAGAGACCTCGAAAGATCTCTCACGGGCTGGCGATGGCTCCCAGGAGCGCCCTAGCCGCGGAGGCGAACATGCCGAGATGGCGGCGCTGCAGTCGTTATCCCTCGACGGCATGCCCGATCAGCCCAATAAGCACCTCAATAAGCAGAAGGAGTTCATCCACGGCTTGGTGGAGCTGCTAAAGGAGAGCCTCGACGACATGCCCGGCCGCTGAGCTCAATAAGCAGGGGGAGTTGACCGCCGGCTTGGTGATGCTGCTGAAGAAGAACATTGCCTCGAAGAAGAAGGCGACCGGCGAAATCCTGCAACTTCAGGAGGACAAGGCGAAGCTCTGCCACGAGCTCGACATGCTGAAGGAGAAGAACGCCGGCTGGAAGAAGCTGCATGAGAGTAGTAGATCCTCGATGAAGATGTTGCAGGCCCTCGTCATGGAACAGAAGGAGGAGTTGGCGAAGCTCCGCATCGAGCACCCGGCTGCTGTCAAGGTATGTAATGCGGCCGTGGAATAGATGATGAAGGCTCGCGTCGAGAAATCCCGCTTCATGGACAGAATGAAGAAGATGGCGGAGGAGACGAGCAAGGAGATGGAGGTCGTGGGCGATGAAGAAGCAGTTACGACTCCGCAGCAAATTAGATCATTTGGGGTGATAATCTTCATTCTTCTTTTGCTCCTGTGTTTCTTCTTTTGCTTCGGGTGTTTCACCGCATGTGTCATGTTCTCTGCGAGGCATGAATAGAACAATGCTAACAACGAGATGACTAGCAAATTAGATCATTTTTATCGCCATATGGCACTGGGCTGCCATGTTTTGTGCTCCTCCGTCGTAGTACTACTCCAGTGGAAAACTTGAGTATACCGCACGGTTCTTTGCTCCTCCTCACGTTGTCGGCACAATTATATGAGTAGTCAAATCACAAGGCCCCGCCTTCCAGCAGTAATGAGCCGTCAAATCACAAAGGCCCTCGCCTCTCGTGAAAAGGACCAAGCTAGACTGCCCCGCCCTCTAGCCTTTTAAAAAATGTATACATTTGTACAGTAGTAGTATCGATGGATTGCACCATGGAGAAAAACTAACAAGATGAAATTAAAGAAAAAAGGTGGTACATATAGAGAGCGCTCATCGCCAAATTATGCATATACTATATGACACTACCCACTATGAAGGTACTAGTAACATAGACTAGTAACTAGTCTATGTTACTCTCCACTATGACCAGCCAAAGTCGAGGCGCGGATACCAACGAGGGCCCGGTTGTGTCTATACTTGGACAACTCACCCGACTGCATGCGCACCAGGCAGACGAAGCTCGTGTCGTGTAGGTGCCGTGTGCGGCCCGCACATTAACCAAAACCTCGCGCCTCCATCTTAGCCTCCGCGTTTTAAACTTCTCAATCTCAAGGCCAAGGAGCAACGTGAAACCTATGATATAGCTAATCGGATGGTTGAGAACACTACAATTCGTAGCTACAGATGCGTGTGTGAGAGAGGACGAGTGCATGCGTGCACCTCTTCTCAGAGTACAAGTGTATGTGGGTGGCATCGACCTAGGGAGCAGTGATGGTGCATGCGAGAAGTCCCGAGAGATAGGTGTAATGCGTCTAAAAAAAAGACTAGTCTATAGCTCGCCACGAGGCTATTCCTATCGAACACCAAGCGTAAGATATGTATCCGACGGTGCCAGTTTTTGCACGTACACAGCAGTAGAAAAGGAACTAGTACCATGGCATATGCTACACCACGGCCGAGAAAACGTGCTGAGATTACGCCATCCGGGAATAGTGCCGCACTCGAAACTAGAACCGTCAATAAATTTTGAGCGCGTCTCGTCACATTCCAAATTACTACTACTACCACGCTATATTTAATTGCAAACCTGTTCACACCGATCACAACCTAAAAGGTTTCCCACTGAGGAGTGTATTAGTAGTACTCGGTTATAAATACTACTATGCTGAGATGACTGCACATTCCTCCTCAACTCCTCATCCACAAAAAACAATCAAGTCAATCAAGCCATAGCCAGCGTGAGTTCTAGGTCGAGAGATTTCCACCAGGGAGAGGTGAGCATGGAAGTGGAAGCACGAGAGATGTCCCGCCTCACCGTGAAAGCAGCCGACATGTCCAGCCGCGCCGCAGTAGCAGCACAGAGGTCCCGCCGCGCCGCCGAAGCAGCACGGAGTTCCCGCCACGCCGTCAATGTAGCAGACTGGTCCAGCCACGCCGCGGAACCAGCAGAGATGTCCCGCCGCACCGCCGAAGCAGCACAGAGGTCCCGCCGCGCCGCGGCGGCCTGGGAAAATTTCTCGTGGGCGGGCGAGGACTCTTACAGGCACATGCATGCGATGGTCCATAGCCAGATGGATCAGATCTCCGGCTGGGCGAGGTTGCAGGACAAGGCTACCGGTGTCATCCGGCAACTAGGGGAGGGCAATGCGAAGCTCCAGGGCGAGCGTGACCTGCTGAGGGCGAAGATCGCCGGAAGGGCGAAGCAGGAGGAGGAGACTGCTGCCTTGTTGCAGAGGACGGGCGTCATCATCAAGAAACATATGGACGAGAATGACATGCTCCACAATGAGCGCAACAGGCTGGTGGAGGAATCCATGGACGCTGCCAAGCAGCGTATTAAGGACATGAAACTGATGAAAGAGATCATCGCCTACCGCGAGAACTAGTCTCCGCGACCTGCAGTGCATAAAGAAAGTAGAGATCAGCGAGCCAGATCGTTGTATGCGTCTTCCTTCTTCTTTTGCCCTTGTGTATTCCAGGCGTCGCCGCATGTGGCTTTTTTAATTACCTTCTTAATTATGTAAGACAATTATTATCCACTCTCGTCGTCCTTATATATATTCATCAGTCTTGCTATAAGTCGCAGTAGATGCTATATAGGTCTGTCGGATCTTACATCAAGATCCGTGCAAAATTTTCTTTTCAGATTTTCTTTTTTCTCTCTTAAATCTCAGTCGAGTGAGACATTGCCACGCCATTAAACAGAGGCTCGGGTGCCATTAATGGAGACCTTGGGAGAGAGGTGGACAGCAGATGGAGGTCAAAGGGCTCTCCTTCCGATAAGCACGCGCAGGGGTCTGATCGCACGCCCGCCGTACTCAAATAGCTACCCTGCACGGCGCCTCCTAGCTATTAAAAAAAGGGGACGCGTGGCGCCACGTAAATGGTAAATAGAACACCCACGGTTTTGATAATACTTGTGTTTCCGATTGTAACATGACAACACTTGTTCCAAAATGACTTTGTTGATTGTTAATGTGTGCGCCTTCGCAAATCGGACAGCAAAATTACCACAACATGTTGGTGCCATGTCATGACACCAAGCCAAGTTTCATGATTTTCATGCGTGTTTCGGATTTAAAGGAATTAAAAAACCAAGTTTCTCAATGTTTCCAGCCGAGCCATGATGCCCAGATGTTTGAATTTCATTCCCATTTCTGGCATGAGACCTAGAAATTTACCCGAGGACACACATGTGATTTTTCAACCAGATTTGGTGCACTGGAGCATGTGCTTGTATTTAAAATTTGAATTATGCACACAAAGGTGACACGTTCCCTCTCAGAACCACGAGCCTTCTTGAGAGAAGCTCCGGTTTGCAAGAAACTTATACCAAAACTTGTTCCTATTCTGCAAATTTTTTACCACAGCATGGTAGTACCATGACATGACACCATGCCAAGTTTCATGATTTTCAGGCGTGTTTTGGATTTACAAGAATTTTAAAACCAAGCTTCTCAATGTTCTCGGCCGAACCACGATGCCCATATGTTTGAATTTCATTCCCATTTCTTGCATGGGACCTAGAAATTCACCCGAGGACACACGTGTGATTTTGCAATCAACTTTGGTGCACGGGAGCATGTGCTTGTAGTTCAAATTTGAATTATGCACATTAAATGACCAGAAACTCAATTAATGTATAAAAAAGGCCAAACGAACCCGGAATAATTCCAAAATTTAACAGGGCACTCATATAGTTCTATGTTGCCTCTGTAAAGAAAATCTGGGGGGAGGCAGCGTATATTGTTTCGCACACAAAGGTATAAAGAAATAAATAAGTTAGCATACCTATTTAATTCTTGGGTTCTTATTATTTATGCCACTAGTTGTGTATCACTACTCAGTTTTGCCATTAGAAGTTACAACTACTCAAAAAATGCCATCGATCCGTGAGATGCCTGCTCAAAAATGCAATTAGATATCTAAAAAATGCCATCGTTAAGTTAGATGTTTGCTCAGAAATGCCATTAGACATTGTTATTTTCAACCATGTTGCATGACAAAAATAAGCCGATTCTCACAATGATAAGTTAATGGTGTCCAGCACAACACATCCCTCAAATAAAACTAAGCACCCTGGAATTCTTTGACAAAACTAAGCACCCTGAAATTCTTTGACAACTAAACTGTTGGCTATATGATGTTGGCCATATATATTGTACGTATATAATGTACGTATATAATGTGAAAAAACGAGTGGTAGTACTATACCAACTAAAAGATGAAATGTACGAAATATAACGAGAAGAAACATAACATAGTTCTGCTGCGGGCTCAGCACCACACACCCCTCAAATAGAACTAAGAACACCAGAAATTAAACTAAGCAACTAATCCGGTAGACACTGCATTAGAACCACCATGAACAACAACACTGCCACCTTACTCGGAGTCCTCGTCCACGTCCTCGACTTCGTCCTTGTCCCTCTTCCTCTTGGGTGATACTTCTTTGCTTGAACCGCACACTTGGCTCTTGCTCTTCATCCAACCATTGTAGATATTGAAACAAAGGTAGCCATCCATTGCAGCGTAGTGGATGTGGTCTATATCTAGTACAGTCCACTGCCATGCACGATGAAACATGTGCGGAGGTTTCTTCAGTTCACCGTATGAAGGATGAACCAGGGCTCCTGCCAGGGTCAGCATTGAAGGATGATCAAGGGAGGGCACCAGCCCTTCCTTCTGGAGGTCGAAGGGGTCGCCTACAACGAGGCCTATCCGACCCAGGATTTCCTTGTCGTTCCTAAAGTCTACAGTAACGAATTTGACTCGGCCGCCCTTGAGGAACTTCTTAAATTCCTCGCACTCAACGTCGGCATGGCATATGTGGTAGACGAAGCATAAGTCATGCACGCAAACCTGGATCACGGCGGGCTTCTTCTTCTCTGCCTCCTTTAGATTCTTCTCGCTTCCTAGGACTGTGGTGTACTCAACATCTAGCCCAGCGACCCACTCATCATTTGACTTTTTGAACATGCATTTGAAGCGAGCAAGGCATTCTTTCACCGTTGCGGAAGAACGGGTGTAGATGATGTCGAACTCATCGCCGGTGATGGTTCTAACCTTGTACTCACCGCCGATCATGGAGATTTGGGATGCCATGGATTTGGGAGGAGGGTTAGGATTAGTGGAACTGCCGTAATGTGAAAGGACGGGACGACTAGGAGCGGTTTATCGATTGTAAAAATGTCGAGTGGGGGGGCGTGCAAATGGCAGGGTAGTGGCTTGCCTGGTGGATAAATGGATTCATGCACAGTACTATGGGGGCCCAATTAGATGTCATGTCTACTCGACGCCCAATTAAATGGCTTTCGATGTCATATCAAGCGTCTGGAAAATTACAGGTGATATGAAGCTTTCCGTACTCCCATGATACGGGCTTCCGAGAGCCCTTGGATCTGAGATCGAACGGTTGCATGGCGTGATTCTAGACCTATGGGTGAATATCCTATCCTGGAGGGTTATTCTGCAAATTTTTAGCAACTTAGCATGCGACCGTTCGATCTCAGATCCAAGGGCTGCCAGCAGCCCGTATCATGGTCGCGCCTACCACGACCGTCGCCTCGCTCGCGCGGTCGCGCCCTTGGAGATTTAACACGGTGCGTTAGGCTATCTGATGTTGGCATGTCATACATAGTCATCACTTAGTCATTCATACAACAAGGTTGGCTATAAGAGTATTTTTTGTTTACTTCTCTCTATCTCTTTCTTCGTAGTATTTATTGCATTTGCCAAGGAGTGACCTCTTCCAATGAAATGGTGCTTAGATGAGGTGCTATGGGAATTAAATGGCTTAGCAACTCAAGTCCCCAATGCATAGGTGCTTAGTTTTTTGTTGCTAAGTTTGCTTCATCTGGGTACACACGCTTATCACCGTTTCTTCCTGGGGTCACCAAACTAGTCTCTCTCTTCTTAATTAACTTGCCACATCAAACTTTATGCCTATGTGGCAGGCTTAGAACCTGTAGGATCAAGTACAATAGTGGGCTATAAGCCCGCTTTACATAGCTTTTTCGCATATGTGGGGGAAAGAGGCAAGGAAAAAGTGGAGGAGTGGGCTCTCAAGCAAGAGCCAGCCTCTACATGGTGGAGCATCGGGAGGGGCACCTGTATGGAGGTGGTCAGGAATTGGGAGACTCACGCCGGTCGTAGCGCCGCAGTTAAAATGATAATGGCAAGTCAAATCACCGGGCCCCACCTGTCACGCAGTAACTCACTGTCAAATCACACAACCCTACATTTGCAGCAGCCTACTCCCTCATCTTATCGCGTCTCTGTCGAACCGACTAGGCGGAACTGCCCCGCCTACCGCGCGGGAAAAGCCCCGTCCTCGACTTTTAAATAGTACAGTATACTAATTTTGTATCCATGGATTGCGCCATGGAACAAAGCCTCAAGAAAACGGCGGTACACATGTACGGAGTATACAACACACCCGTCACGTTTGCGTCGCACCCCAGACGGTCGGTCGGTCTGGCACGCCGCACTCCGAATGGAACGCGCGTCATATTGCGTTTGCACACACATGTGAGACCACAATTGAGAACCGACCATAGGCACACTCCCCGGCCCCGCAAGTCGGGTGAGTTAATAGAAGAGAGAGACGAGCGATAGTACGACTAGAGAAGTGTTGTAGGAGTACATAAGTTGGTACCTCGACGATCCCTGCAAGACACGGAAGATCAGTTCGTCCATGCGTGTGACCAGACTCCAGCAGACACGCCTGGATTGGCTATCGTCTACATATCATGCAAGCTGTGTTGTACAGGGCTGTAGTTCTGGTGAGAAATCTAAAAAAAGGTTTCTTGTCATCTCGCAAAATTAGGTGTCATGTGCTTCAGATCACTGCGAGGGTTAAACAGCGACAACTGAGTTGGGCTAGCCATTGGGGGCACATGCACGAAGACTACTCGGCTGCCATCTAGGTCAAGCCGGCTATGTTAATTAGAACATCTATCGACAGACCCCTTGTCTACAAGTTTATCTTTAATTTAAGCTTTGATCCTCGTCTAGTTTGTCCGTCGGGATTCATCTTGTCTCCTTTGGGCATGAGGTTATGATTTCTTGTCATGTGGCATTTTTTCGTGTTATATGTTATAATCCGGTGCTTCAAATCAAAATGACGACAACTGCGCCTTCGGGGAACGTGCATGAAGACTTCTCGGCAGTCATTGCCGAGGTCAAGCCGGCTCCGGCCGGTAGACAAAAGAAAACTAGTACTCCACTATATAGGCAGGAGCCTCCGCGCTTGCTTGCTAGTGTTGCTCTCTTCACACTGTCTCATCCTCTCCAGATCTAAACACGACAGCGGTGGCCACACTCTCTGTCTCTACTCACTGCTGGTCATAGATCCAGCCGGATCCTCTCCGCCGGGGAAGGTGAGAAGGTGCAACTTTCACGCGGTCGTCCTCGGCGACGGCTCTTACCCACTGCCGGCGCGTCCCGATCAGCGTGCCTTGCCGTTCTCTCCCAAGCATCGCTGTCGAGGGAGGGCCTTCCACCCCTTCTTCCTCGCTGTCGTAGTGTGGGCAGATCCGGCCTCCCGCCGCCCACCTAGCGACATCTCGGCGACCTTCAGGTATAACTTCCTTCAAAACCGGCCTTGCTCTACTTCCCGAGCTCCTGACGTCGCTGCATTTGTATCTTTTACTATTTCTTAGGCCCCCTCGTAGATAGGATCGATCGGCTATTCGAAAACCACCTAATTTTTTACTGTTAAGATGTAAAACTAGTTCATGCACTCGAATCTAGTAGTACTTTTTTCTAACAAGGAAGAAACGGGGTGGGGGTGGGGGAATATTTGTTACCTGAATCTAGGACTTGGTTGAAAGAGGAAATAATGGGGGCGAAAAGTAGCAAAGACTGGCTATCCAACTGGTCTCTAGGTGTAATAGAGAAATAAAGGGAACGCAGTACAAAGTCAATATAAACCCGATCTATTGGTTGAAAAAGGAAAGAAAGTGGGGACTGGGGGACAAGTCAATAGAGTAAGTCCAGCACTAGGTTTGCTAGCCTCACACAGTATAAGGTGGCTATATACCGAACAAAAATGGGACCAACCCAGATATCCTCTTCTGATGTTTGTTGCCCCGAGCCCGTCTTATGTAATGCCACTGGCAAAATGTAGCAGTCGCACTATTAAAAGTAAGGACGCGTTAAACCAATGTTGTTTTCAATGTAATGCCTCCAGTAATATGAATCAATGGCACTTTTTTTCATGTCCTGCTAAATTTCCCATTAAGATAAGTTGCTTCTTTTCGTTAGAGATGCAACTGTCCTGGTCTGCCTACTCTCCCGTGCCCAAATACCAACTCTGTAGCAGCTGTTAATGTAATGTTGCTGGTAAAATGAAGCAATGGCACCATTAAAGTAATGTCGTATTTAACGGTTGTCATAGTTAATCCTAATGCCCACACTAATATCTAGCAATGCTGCTAGAAATTGCTACTGTCCTTGTACGATTGCCATTCAGATAAGGAACATGCTTTTTTTCATTTGGCGCATGTTTCATCACTTGTTAGTCACCCTCCTTTCCACCTTTTTTGTGCAAACAGAGATATACATTTCACGCTTGATCTTAGTTGAACTGCACAAATGATATCCAAATTATATTTGAACATTCGAGGAGCTTCATGACCAACCTTGATGTTGCTCAATTTTATTGCAACTAATGAAGAAGAAGCTCTGTGGGTTTCGTTTTCTGATGGAAATGGAACCGGGGCTGGAGCCCTTTTCATAAAGAAAAAAGCAGAAGAAGTTGCTAGCTCATGGGACATTGCTTCATTTTAGGTGAACTGCACCAAAAGGTCCCATGAATTGAATCATCCATGTTGGTGACTGGTGTCATCCCTTCTATGATGGCGTTGACTGCAGATATGGTTCCCATCACGAGGTATGTTCCTTTTTGGTCTGACCGTTTGCCAAAGATCCTGCATGTTGATCCTTGATGACCCACAAGTATCGGGGATCTATCGTAGTCCTTTCGATAAGTAAGAGTGTCGAACCCAATGAGGAGCAGAAGGAAATGATAAGCGGTTTTCAGCAAGGTATTCTCTGCAAGTACTGAAATAAGTGGTAACAGATAGTTTTGTGAGAGGATAATTTGTAACGAGCAACAAGTAACAAAAGTAAATAAAGTGCAGCAATGTGGCCCAATCCTTTTTGTAGCAAAGGACAAGCCTGGACAAACTCTTATAATAGGAAAAGTGCTCCCGAGGACACATGGGAATATCATCAAGCTAGTTTTCATCACGTTCATATGATTCGCGTTCGGTACTTTGATAATTTGATATGTGGGTGGACCAGTGCTTGGGTGCTGTTCTTACTTGAACAAACATCCCACTTATGATTAGCCTCTATTGCAAGCATCCGCAACTACAACAAAAGTATTAAGGTAAACCTAACCATAGCATGAAACATATGGATCCAAATCATCCCCTTACGAAGCAACGCATAAACTAGGGTTTAAGCTTCTGTCACTCTAGCAACCCATCATCTACTTATTACTTCCCAATGCCTTCCTCTAGGCCCAAATAATGGTGAAGTGTTATGTAGTCGACGTTCACATAACACCACTAGAGGCTAGACAACATACATCTGATCAAAATATCGAACGAATACCAAATTCACATGACTGCTAATAGCAAGACTTCTCCCATGTCCTCAGGAACAAACGTAACTACTCACAAAGCATATTCATGTTTATAATCAGAGGGGTATTAATATGCATAAAGGATCTAAACATATGATCTTCCACCAAATAAACCAACTAGCATCAACTACAAGGAGTAATCAACACTACTAACAACCTACTAGTACCAATCCCTGACTTGGAGACAAGAATTGGATACAAGAGATGAACTAGGGTTTTGAGAGGAGATGGTGCTGGTGAAGATGTTGATCGAGATTGCCCTCTCCCGATGAGAGGAGCGTTGGTGATGATGATGGCGATGATTTCCCCCTCCCAGAGGGAAGTGTCCCCGGCAGAACAGCTCTGTCGGAGCCCTAGATTGGTTCCGCCAAGGTTCCGCCTCGTGGCGGCGGAGTTTCGTCCCGAAAGGTTGCTTCTTATTTTTTTTCTCGACGAAAGACCTCATATAGCAGAAGATGGGCATCGGAGAGCCACCAGGGGGCCCACGAGGTAGGGGGTGCGCCCTAGGATGGGGGCGCGCCCCCCACCCTCGTGGACAGGGTGTGGGCCCCCTGGCCTTCATCTTTGTCAAGGATTTATCATTATTTCTTATAAGATGTTCCGTGGAGTTTCAGGACTTTTGGAGTTGTGCAGAATAGGTCTTTAATATTTGCTCCTTTTCCAGCCCAGAATTCCAGCTGCCAGCATTCTCCCTCCTTATGTAAACCTTGTAAAATAAGAGAGAATAGGCATAAGTACTGTGACATAAGGTGTAATAACAGCCCATAATGCAATAAATATCGATATAAAAGCATGATGCAAAATGGACGTATCAACTCCCCCAAGCTTAGACCTCGCTTGTCCTCAAGCGGAAGCCGATATCGAAAAATATGTCCACATGTTTAGAGATAGAGGTGTCGATAAAAATAAAATACGGACATGAAGGCATCATGATCATTCTTATAACAGCAACATATATAGATTTTATCATATGATTTCTTATGTTCAAGTAATAATCAATTCACAATGTCAAGTATGGTTCAAAAACTTCAGTGAGAACTAACAAACTATAATCTCAGTCATTGAAGCAATTGCAATTTATCATAACATCAGAAAGAGTCATCAATAGAGCCTTTCAGCAAGTTCACATACTCAACTATCTTGTAGTCTTCTACAATTGCTAGCACTCACGCAATACTGGTGGTTATGGAGTTTCAGCCGGACACTGAGAAAGATAGGGGCTTATTGTGTTGCCTCCCAACGTATTCACCTTTAGGTGATGTCAACAATAATAACCCATGCTAACTTACATCCAATTGGATATATATATCATGATCTTTCAAACATGAGGAGCTTGCCAAAGGATAAAATGAAAAAGGGAAAGGTGAAGATCACCATGACTCTTACATAAGGTAGGAGATAATAAAAAATAGGCCCTTCGCAGAGGGGAGTAGAGGTTGCCATGCGCTTTTATGGTTGGATGCACAAAATCTTAATGCGAAAGAACGTCACTTTATATTGCCCCTTGTGATATGAACCTTTATTATGTAGTCTGTCGCTTTTATTTCTTCCACATCACAAGATCGTATAAAGCTTATTTCTCCCACACCAATCAATCATACATATTTAGAGAGCAATTTTTATTGCTTTGCACCGATGACAACTTACTTGAAGGATCTTACTCAATCCATAGGTACATATGGTGGACTCTCATGGCAAAACTGGTTTAAGGGTTTTTGGAAGCACAAGTAGTATCTCTACTTGGTGCTGAGAATTTGGTTAGCATGAGGGGGAAAGGCAAGCTCAACATGTTTGGAAGGTCAATGCCAATATACTTTAACTGAGATGTGAGAAAACATAAACCATTACATTGTCTTCCTTGTCCAACGTCAACTCTTTTAGCATGCCGTACTTAATGAGTGCTCCCAATCATAAAAAGGTGTCCAAGATAATATATTTATATGTGAACCTCTCTTTCCTTATCACTTCCTATTAATTGCAACGATGACCAAAACTATGTTCATCAACTCTCAATAACTTTTATGCCTCATACTTTCTATGTGTGAAGTCATTACTATCCACAAGATCAATATGAACTCTTTTATTCTTTCTACTTCTTTAAGATCATAGCACATAGCAAAGCCCTTGACTCAACACTAATCTTTATTATAGATAGCTCACGGACTCGATTACATAGAGGGATCATAAAGCAAGACTCAAAACTAGACCATGCCATAAACTTTATTCTACTAGATCAAGATACTACTAATAGGATCGAACTAAGAAAAACGGTAAAGATAGGAGATGTGGTTGTGATACGATACCAGGGCACCTCCCCCAAGCTTGGCAGTTGCCAAGGGGAGTACCCACACCCATATGATTATGTCTCCTTCTTTGTTGTTGGTGAAGAGGGTGGTGGTGATGTTGTTGATGATGCGGGCTTCTCGTCCATCTTCCAAGGCATAGGCTCACCATCATAGAAGGATGACCGAGTCTCCGGGATCCTCAAATCTGCAGCCAAACTCATCCTTTTGAATCTATATTCATACTCACAGTTTTGGTTTTGCGGGTCATAGATTTGGGCTTGAAGGTGCTCGATCTTCTCATGAAGCTTGAAGATGGCTTCCCCGATGTTGTCGGCATCCAACTTGTGGTTACTAGTGAACTCCGCGATCATCATGTGGTTGGAGTTGAGTCCACGTTCCACCATCCCTTGACACTTGAAAACTTGTTGCTCCATTGCTCCGAGCCTCGTCTCCACGCTTCCGGTCCCCTTTGGTCCCTCTTCATCGCGGATGTGCATCAACCCATCACGCAACTCAATGGTTTGAGGGTGTCGCAGCACCTCCGCGAGGTAAGGGTTGATGACCTTCTCGAAGAACTTGTCCTTGGAAGCACTTGGGGACGTCATGATAATCTAGATCTGTCAGAAAAACAGCTCGAAACAAGAACAGAGGAGATTTGCGTGATACGGGAGTCAAAACCTTCAGGAGAATATATAATGAATTTTTACCGACCAAAATACGTACTGTGCAAGAAAATGGAGTCCGGAGGGCACACGAGGTGCCCACGAGGTAGGGGGGCACGCCCGGAGGGGTAGGGCGCACCCTCCACCCTCGTGGAGCCCTCGTGTCCTTCCCGGACTACTACTTATTTTTCTATTTTTCTAAATATTCCAAAACGGAGAAATATTGCCTTAAAAATTGTTTTGGAGTCGGTTTACTTACCGTACCACATACCTACTCCATTTCGGAGTCTGAAACGTTCCGGAAAGTGTCCCTTATGTATTCCTCCGGGGTTACGTATTCAATAACATTGGTTTCAACATTTATAGGATTACCTGAGATATAGTGTTTGATTCTTTGTCCGTTTACCACCTTCGGATTTGTGCCTTCGAAGTTGTTGATTTTTATGGCACCGGAACGATAGACCTCCTAGATACCATAGGGGCCTTCCCATTTAGAGAGAAGTTTTCCTGCAAAAAATCTTAAACGAGAGTTGTATAGCAATACATAATCACCTACATTAAACTCACGCTTTTGTATCCTTTTGTCATGCCTTCTTTTAACTTTTTCTTTAAACAACTTGGCATTTTCATAAGCTTGTGTTCTCCATTCATCAAGTGAGCTAATATCAAATAACCTCTTCTCACCGGCAAGTTTGAAATCATAGTTGAGCTCTTTAATAGCACAATAAGCCTTATGTTCTAGTTCGAGAGGTATGTGACATGCTTTTCCATAAACCATTTTATAAGGAGACATACCCATAGGATTTTTATATGCAGTTCTATAGGCCCATAATGCATCATCAAGTTTTTTGGACCAATTCTTTCTAGACCTATTGACAGTCTTTTGCAAAATTAATTTGAGCTCTCTATTACTCAAATCTACTTGACCACTAGACTGTGGGTGATAAGGGGATGCAATTCAATGATTAACATCATACTTAGCAAGCATTTTACGGAAAGCACCATGTATAAAATGTGAACCACCATCAGTCATTAAATATCTAGGGACTCCAAACCTAGGAAAAATAACATCTTTAAGCATTTTAATAGAGGTGTTATGATCAGCACTACTAGTTGGAATAGCTTCCACCCACTTAGTAACGTAATCAACAGCAACTAAAATATGTGTATATCCATTAGAGGCAGGAAAAGGTCCCATATAATAAAAGCCCCAAACATCAAATGGTTCAATAACAAGTGAATAATTCATAGACATTTCTTGACGTCTACTAATATTACCAATTCTTTGACATTCATCACAAGACAATACAAACTTACGGGCATCCTTGAAGAGAGTAGGCCAATAAAATCCATATTGCAATACCTTATGTGCAGTTCTATCTCCAGCGTGGTGTCCTCCATAAGCTTCGGAGTGACACTTGCGTAGGATCTGTTCCTGTTCATGCTCAGGTACACAACGTCTAATAACACCATCTACTCCTTCTTTATAAAGATGTGGGTCATCCCAAAAGTAATGTCTCAAATCATAGAAAAGCTTTTTGTTTTGCTGGTATGTGAAACTAGGTGGTATAAATTTAGCAACAATGTAATTAGCATAATAAGCATACCAAGGAGTACTACGAGAACTATTTATGACATTTAATTGCTCATCAGGAAAGCTATCATCAATAGGTAGTGGGTCATCAAGAACATTTTCTAACCTAGACAAGTTGTCTGCAATGGGGTTCTTAGCTCCCTTTCTATCAACATTATGCAAATCAAATTCTTGTAGCAAGAGAACCCATCTAATAAGTCTAGGTTTAGCATCTTTCTTTTCCATAAGATATTTAATAGCAGCATGATCAGTGTGAATAGTTACTTTAGAATCAACAATATAAGGTCTGAACTTATCACATGCAAATACAACTGCTAAAAATTCCTTTTCAGTAGTAGCATAGTTTTTTTGAGCATTGCCTAGAGTCTTACTAGCATAATGGATAACATTTAATTTCTTATCAACTCTTTGCCCTAGAACAGCACCTACAGCATAATCACTAGCATCACACATAATTTCAAAGGGTAAATTCCAATCCGGTGGCTGAACAATAGGTGCAGAGATCAATGCTTTCTTAAGTATTTCAAATGCTTCTACACAATCATCATCAAAGACAAATGGTATATCTTTTTGTAATAAATTAGTCAGAGGCCGAGAAATTTTTGAGAAGTCCTTAATGAACCTCCTATAAAATCCGGCGTGACCAAGGAAACTTCTTAGACCTTTGATGTCCTTGGGACATGGCATCTTTTCAGTAGCATCAACCTTGGCTTTATCAACTTCAATACCTCTTTCAGAAACTTTATGCCCCAAGACAATACCTTCATTAACCATAAAGTGGCACTTTTCCCAATTCAAGACAAGATTAGTTTCTTCACATCTCTGCAAAACTCGATCAAGATTGCTCAAGCAATCATCAAAAGAGGATCCATAGACGGAAAAGTCGTCCATGAAAACCTCACAAATCTTTTCACAGAAGTCAGAGAATATAGCCATCATGCATCTTTGGAAGGTAGCAGGTGCATTACATAAACCAAAGGGCATACGTCTGTAAGCAAAAGTACCAAAAGGGCAAGTAAAAGTAGTCTTTGATTGAACCTTAGCCGACACAGGTATTTGAGAGAAACCAGAATAACCATCTAGAAAGCAATAATGTGTATGTTTGCATAACCTTTCTAGCATTTGATCAATAAAAGGTAAGGGGTAATGATCTTTCTTAGTAGCTTTATTTAATTTGCGGAAATCAATTACCATCCTATAACCCGTAATAATTCTTTGCGGGATCAATTCATCTTTATCATTTGGAACAACAGGAACACCTCCCTTCTTAGGGACACAATGAACAGGGCTTACCCACTGACTATCAGCAACGGGATAAATTATACCTGCCTCCAGAAGCTTTAGTATTTCTTTTCTTACCACTTCTTTCATCTTAGGATTAAGCCTTCGTTGATGATCGCGAACCGGTTTGGCATCTTCTTCCAAATTTATTTTATGTTGACATAGAGTGGGACTAATGCCCTTAAGATCATCAAGAGTATATCCAATAGCAGCGCGGTGCTTCTTCAGAGTTTTCAATAATCTTTCTTCTTCATGCTCTGAATGGTTAGCACTAATAATAATAGGATATATCTTCTTTTCATCAAGCTAAGCATATCTAAGATTATCCGGCAACAGTTTAAGCTCAAACACGGGATCACCCTTGTCGGGTGGTAGGTGCGACATATGCCAACGGGTGGCTTATCATGGTGGGAGCCAGTAAGACGTCGCCGGTGCCTGGAAACGGGATGAGGCGAAGACATGCACGCCGGCGAATCTTACCCAGGTTCGGGGCTCTCCGTGGAGATAACACCCCTAGTCCTGCTCTGCAGGGTCTCCGCATGATCACTAGATCAGAAAGAGTAGCTACAAATGCTCCTAGAGCTGTCGGGTTCAAGGGAGAGGAAGAGCAAGGCTAGCTCTCACTTCCCTCTCTATATGGTGTGTGTATAACTCTAAGAAGCCAACCCTTTGCATGGGTGCCCCGGGGGGTTTATATAGGCCTACCCCCTGGGGGTACAATTGTAATCTGGCTGGGCGCGGGGCCCAGTCGTCAGTGTCTGTACTCGCCGGCTTCTCCGCCGGCCATTGGGGCCTGCCGACTGGTGGGTCTCGCCGGCTGCCGGCCTCTTGGCCGACAGGCTGGCCCCACCGCCTGGGGGTCTTGTCAGCGGCCGTTTACTGTAGCCTCGCCTCTGATGATGAGGGCTTTGTCATTGTAAGCGTGGCTACAGTGTGCCGCCTCGAGGGCTCTCACTGTTGCCTTACCTCGTCTTGTCTCCTTAATGTGGCACATGTTTCGAGGGAGGGGGGTAGCCAGCTTCTGGGGGCCGGCTACGCCCCTGGCCGACTGGGGGAGGCCGCGCCGCCTTCGTGTCTCTCTCTGGCTAAAGGGGCCCTCCGCCCACGGGCCACGCTGGCGCCTGTCGCGGATGACGTTGAGGCCAGCATGGCTACAGTGACGAGCCGGACGGGAGATGGCTGACCCGTACGGTGTCCTGTGGCCATGCCTGCTCGGGATTCGGGGGTAGTGGGCCGCACTGCAGCCACACCCCGTCTTTTCACCGTTATGTGGGCGTAGTTTTGGTGCGTGCGGTCTTGGCCGACTTCTTGGAGTCGGCATTCTTCATGGCCGGCTCTTGGGAGTCAGCGTTCTCCATGGCCGACTTCCTGGAGTCGGCCATCTCGTAGTTATCTTGGGGGAGGTTTCTGGGGCTGGGTCGCCTTCTGAGAGTCGGCTCCTGGGGTAGCCGGCCGGGAGGAAGGCGGCCCAGTGCTTCGAATGCTCGAAGGCTCAAATGGCATGATAATTTTTAAAGAGCCAGGGGTAGTCGGTTAGGCTACCCGTGGCCATTTACTCCGACAGTAGTCCCCGAAGCTGATCGTGCTTCGAGGTTGGGTGGGAGTCGAGAAGCTCGGTCAGCTTCCTATCTTGACGAGCTGGCAGCTGGGAGCCGGCTTCGGTTGGGTGCGCCGTCTCGGCGAAATTTTTTGGAGTCGGAGGGCGGGAGCCTGCCCGCGCGCGCACCGGGCTGCGGGCCGGCCACTTGCCGCCTGCGAACCACGTGGCATCCCTTGGCTAAAAAGCCTGCCAGCCCACGCGCGCGACGGGACGTCGCCACAGGTCGGGGGCCCGCCACGCCTACGCCCGGGCCCAGGCGCGGATTCTCTGCGGCCCAAAGCCGCCCGCATGTCTTCCTGCGGTGGTTTCGGCACGCCTTTAGGGCGTAATAATCACGAGGCGTGGGGGGAGTGGGTGCCGTTAATCCCACGTCTCACCCCACGCCCGCCTCCCCGGCCTCACCGCGCGAAGCTATAAGTAGGGGTAGGGGGAGAGCGGCAGGCGCTCGCACGCCCCTTCCCTCTCCGCCATCTTCTTCCTTCTGCTCTTTCTTGCGACAGCGCCTCGCCGCTGCACCGCTCCACCACTCGATCCTCCACCGCCGCGCTCATCCTCGCCAACCCCACGCCACGATGCAGTTCCGCGGGGATTGGGACGGCTCCAACGTCCATGAAGATCACGTCGAGTTCCTCCGCAAGACGCGGCGGCTGCCCGGCGCGGACAAGGTGGAGGTCCGTCTTGCGCCGGCGAAGGAGATCACGCCGGAGCCGGAGGAAGGCGAGCGGGTAGTCTTCCGCTCGCATTTCTTGCGTGGCATCGGCTTCCCCGTAAGCGCCTTCTTCCGCTCCTTTCTCGAGTTCTACCAACTCCGGCCGCACCACCTCACCCCGAACACGGTGGTGCTGCTGTCCGGCTTCGTCACCCTGTGCGAAGGCTACCTCGGCGTCCTCCCCACCCTTGAGCTCTGGGGGGAGTTCTTCCAGTCCAAGCTGGTCACGCGCATGCAGGGCGTGCTGGCTCAGACTGGCGCCTTCATCGCGATGCGGAGGGTGGCTGCCGACAACCCCTTCCCCGTCATCACGCTGATCCAGTCGGTGAAGTTATGGCAGAAGTCATACTTCTACGTGCAGAACGTCGCCCCGCAGGGCGACTACGTCAATCTGCCGGCTTACGTAGCCGGCCCACCGGTAGGCAGGCGGCCCCAGTGGTCCTACCGGGCCGTGACGCTGATGCCGGCTGGAACCGCAGCTGCGCCCGAGTGCGAGCGATGATCCAGTCGGAAGGCTTGTCGGGGCCCGACCTGCTGGCCGCCTTCGTCACGTGCTGGGTACTCCCGCTCCAGAGCCGCCCTCATCTGATCTGTCAGATGAGCGGCCAGCTCGATACGAGCCGGATGTGTACCAAAGACATGCCGCACGACGAGGTGGCCTATATGGTGAACTACCTTGCGAACTGCAAACTCTCCGCAGAGTGGCAGTTCGGCAAGGAGCCATATTGCCGAGCCAATCCGCCGCCCATGGTATGTTCTCCTTGTCTCTTCTTCTTCTCTCAGTTTTGTCGCCGAGTTCCTTTTGGCCGACTCTGACTAGTCGGCTTGCCTCGACAGAGCCCTCTTCTTCGGCCTGTAGGCGGGTCGGACGCGGAGTGCCGATTCGTCCCCGACCGGACGGAGCATGATCTGGAGGACCCCGACTTGGGGGCGGCCGCTATGGACGACAACACCAAGGCGGGTGGTGGCCAAGCCGGCGGCAAAGCAGGCGGCTCCGGGCTTGGAGTCAGCTTCGACGACTGGCCGGACGACGATGAGGCTGAAGTCGTCCCACACCGTCAGCCGGCGTCTGGCCGCGGCGCGGGTTCCTCCGCTGCGCCGCCTGCTCGAGGCGGTGGGCAAAAGCGTCGTGCCGCGCCGGGCCTGTTCGGAAGTCGGCCGAAGAAGCCCAGAGGCGGGGCAGCGGCGACCAGGCGGGAGGAGGCAGCCGCGAAGGCGGTTCGCTTTCACAAGGCGGTGAAGCAGCCGCAGACGGTGTCGGCGTAAGTACACTCTCCTTAGTGCATTCTCTTTTCTTTCTCTGGTAGCTCCTGAATCCTTGTCTTTTTCTCCAAACAACCAGAGCTCCATTGTCGCTCGAGCGGGCTGCAGCCGCCTCCGTTATTGGGTCGCTGGGAGGATCTGGGAGCACCACTCGCCGCGTGGACCCCCGTGCCGATCTTCTGGCGGCGAAGCAGCGGAACGCGCGGGAGGCGCGGGAGGCGAAGGGTTTGAGGGCGGCTGCCGCCAAGGCGGCGTAGGAGGAGGAGGCGGCGAAGGCGTGCGCTGTCGCCGCGGCCAAGGCCCAAGCGGAGGCTGCGGCTGCAGCGATGGCGGGTGAAGCCTTGCTGGTCACCCCACTGCGCGTCGCGGCGCCTGGGGCCCCGGAGCCCCCGCCAGAAGAAGCCGGCGGTGACCAGCCGGGGCTGGAGAGGGATGGCGACGTCGTCATCCTAGAGAGGGCGGCGGTACCGACCCCGCCGACCGGGGCGGCTCAAGGCGGCCGGCCTGATCTGCCGCATGCGCAGTCGGCGGGGGCCGAGCCGGCCGCGAGGACTGAGCTGGCGGTCCGGACGCCGCCGAGCCGGCGCGCGGGGAAGGCTGCGTCAGAGCCACAGAAGGCTGCGTCGGAGCCGCAGCCGGCCGCGGGCTCCAGCTCGTCGGCCCAGGATGTGGAGGTGGCCAGCGCCACCTCAGGGTGGACGCCGGGCGGAGGGACGGCCGTGATGAACGTGGTTGTGCAGGATGTCCGGACCCGGCTCCAGGCCCAGGCTACGGCGCTGAGGCGATACACCGACGAATTCCTTGCGACGCGGGCGGCCATCCGTGTTAGTTTTCTTATCTTGCTTCTTCTTGATCTTGGTTTCTTCCGTGGGGCGCGTCAGCGCACCCACTGGGTGTAGTCCCCGAGTTTCGAGTCGGCTGCTGAGCAGGCGGCTTGGAACGTTTTAGGAGATCTAGTTTTGCTATCGTTTCTCTTACTTCGCTCTTCTGCCTGTCTTGCAGGACTACCACAATCTTCGCGCAGCTGCCTTCAACTCCCAAGCTCGGGAGCTGACCCAGAAAACCGCCGACCTAACTGAGAGCCGGGGTAAGTGCTTTGTCCTTTATCTCACGTGGGGGCGCGTCAGCGCACCCACTGGGTGTAGTCCCCGAGATTCGGGCCGACTGCTGAGCAGTCGGGTCGGATCTTCCTTGACGACTTCCTCTTATTGTTTCTTCTTTTTCTGCTGTCCCTGCAGCGGCCAACGCCAGTCTGAGGGCACAACTGGGAGGGTCTCAGGCTGCCCTTCGTGCCAAGGAGGCCGAGTTTGCCGCCTTGGTGCAGGAACGTGACCGCCTGGCCAAGAGGTTGGCCGACCAGGAGGAGGCCCACAAGGCGGCTCTGAAGGCGGTGCAGGACAGCGAAGCCGCCCTCCAGGCCGAGTACAAGACAGAGGCGGCTGGCTGGGCCGAAGCAAAGCAGACTCTGATCAATGGCTATGGCCAGATCGAAGATTTGGTTGACGGTAAACCGCCTACTTCTTCGTCCTTTCTTGCCGTCTGCCGCTTTTGGCTCGTTTTCTAACTTGCTGTTTTCTCTTCTTTCTCTTTCTTTCTTGCACAGAGTACTTCCCTGGCTACTCTACCGCCACCAACCAGATCATCGAGGCCCGCTGCGAGGCACAGAGGCAGGCTGGCGCTGAGATTGCGCCAAACGCTAGCCGGTCGCTGGAGGAGCAGCTCTTGGCGATCCAGGCCCGCCTCCAGCCAGCTCATCGACTGCTCCGCCGTCTTCAACGTGCCGGGGCGCAGGTGCTGGCCGCCCTCTGGCCTGGCGAAGTGGTTCCCCGCACCCCTAGTCGGACTGCCGACTGGCTGGAGGTGGCGGTCGGCCGCTTCGAAGCCTGGAAGGCCTCGGCGGCTCGGTCCGGCGCCAGGCGGGCACTGGAGTTCGTCAAGGCCTGGTATCCCGGCCTGAGTCTGGACCAGCTGGCTACCTTGCGGCAGCAGGCCGACACGAAGCTGGAGTCGGCGCGGCCGGATATCATCCGGCGGGCTTCGGCGATCGCCGACTACACCGACACCAGCGCCTTTGCCCCTGAGGTAGATGACAACGGTGTTGCCCAGCCGAAAGAGTGGTTCGGGCTGAACCCGGCAGACTGTGAAGACTCGGCGGAGGAGATCGACTCCAGCGACTAGGGCGAGGAGGAGGAGGAGGAGGGTGAAGACGTCGGGCCGGATGGTGGAGCGGCCGGCCAACCTCAGCCTGACCGCACCTCTAGTACCACGTTACGCGCGGGTGCGTCGCCTGCCACCGGGGGTGACCAAGCCGAGACCCGCCAGCCGGCTACTCATTCAGCCGGTGACGCCGTCTCCACCGACCAACCCGGCTCCTGCACCGCGCCTTTAGTCTAGTCTGCTATCTTTTGTTTTCCTGTCTTGTCACTTTTGGAACAATATTCTGTTAAGTTTACACAATTCCACCCACTGGGGGTGTATTCGAACTATGTCGATTGCCGGCCTATTGGGGACTTTATATGTATATATGACTATGCATGCGTTTGGCTTTTCCTCTTTCTTTGCTTTTCATCCTTCTGCTGTTTCCTTTGCCGCCCTCCCTTGGTTGCCGCCTCCCCAGTCAGACAGTTGCTCTGCAATCTGTGGCTGGAGAAGTGCTTGGCCAATTGGGAGGGCAAGTACTCTAGATTTGTTGGATTATAGCTAAGTGTTTGGGAAGCCGGCCAGCCGGCTATTCTGACAGCCGGCAAGCATGGTTGGAGGCCGTCTTTTCGCTATATGAGTTCATTAGTCCTTAGCCGTTTTTCGTGTGGGCGTCCTTTCTGCCTTGTCTCTTGCTAGTCGGACAGTCTGTTCTTCGAGCTGCGACTTTCAACAAGAGAGGACTCGGGAGCCGGCACACTACTTGTCTGACTTCAGGTAGAACTTTTAATATAGCTTAAGGCGGCCAGTCCCCGGGCCGACTAGTCGAACCCGGTGCCAGACAAGAAATCAAATGTAATGATACATTCATGGGTATGACACTCGTCACTCATAGATAAATGAAGGCAGTCCCCGAGTACTGTTCGGGGGGCCTGTTGTTTCGTACTTAATACAAAAGGGTAGCATGATACATATTGCTTTCAACTGTAAAATATTCTCAGGAGGTTCGCGTTCCATGGTCGCTCCAACTCCTTGCCGGAGTCATCCCTCTTGCATGCTCTTGCTTTTTTCGCGTCGATCAAGTAGTAGGAGTCGTTGCCTAGTGCCTTGTTGATGACGAAGGGGCCTTCCCAAGGGGCCGAGAGCTTGTGCTGGCCGGCTGTTCGCTGGATCACCCGAAGCACAAGGTCGCCCTCTTGGAAGGATCTTGGCTTGACCTTGCGGTTGTGGTAGCGGCGCAACCCTTGCTGGTAGATGGCGGACTAGCTGAGTGCTAACAGCCGGCCTTCTTCTAGTAGGTCAACGTCGTCTTCTCTTACTTCCTTGGCCTCCGCCTCCGTGTACATGGTGACCCGAGGCGAGTCGAACTCGATGTCTGTTGGGATGACAGCCTCGGCACCATATACAAGGAAGAACGGAGTGAAGCCGGTTGACTTGTTGGGGGTAGTACGTAGACTCTAGAGGACAGCCGGCAGCTCATCGAGCCAGCAGCCGGCCGATCGCTCCAGTGGTACAACCAGTCGGGGCTTGATGCCGGAGAGGATGAGTCCATTTGCTCGCTCGACCTAGCCGTTCGACTGCGGGTGGGCAACGGACGCTAAGTCCAGTCGGATACCCTGCGTCGCGCAGAAACGTGCCAGTGCTCCTTTGGCAAAGTTTGTGCCGTTGTCGGTGATGATGCTGTGTGGTACGCCGTACCGAGTAGTGATGTCGGTGATGAATGTCACGGCAGTCGGCCCGTTCAGCTTCTTGATTGGCTTCGCTTCGATCCACTTTGTGGATTTGTCCACTGCGACCAGCAGATGTGTCAAGCCGCCACGGGCTGTCTTGAAAGGACACACCATATCCAGCCCCCAGACGGCAAAGGGCCAGGTGAGGGGAATGGTCTTGAGTGCAGAAGGTGGCAGGTGTTGCTTGGAACTGAAAACTTGGTATCTTCCAAAGCAGTCGGCCAACAGAAACCATGGCGGAAAGCCTTGGCCACAAGTGATCTTGAGGCTGCGTGGTGGCCGCATTCACCTTGATGGATATCCTTGAGGATTGCCACTCCTTTTTCTGGCTCGACACAACGCTGGAAGACTCCAGTGACGCTGCGCTTGACAAGCTCTCTGTTGATTATTGGATATGCTCCGGCTCGTCGTTGCACTAGTCTTGCTGAGATCTCATCAGCCGGCAGCTCTCTGCTGACTAGGAATCTGAGGATGGGCTGGGCCCATGATGGAGCTATGACTTCTTCTTCTGTTAGGACGGCCACCATGACTCGGGTGGGTGGGTCGGGTGGCGTGGAATTGGAGTCGGCCACCACTTCTTGTGTTGCTGCAGTCCCCGGGCCGACTGCTGCAGTCCCCGGGCCGGGTTCTGAAGTCCCCGGGCCGGGTGCGACTACGGCAGTCGGCGGGCCAGTTGTCGAAGTCCCCGTGCCGCCTGCGGGGTTCCTCCAGTCGGATCCGACTGCATCTGGCACAGGCGGTACAAAGATAGAGTCCGACTCTGGAGACGGCTTGATGGACGGCTTCAGGAAGCGCTGGAGGGAGACGCCGGTCGGTATGGCCTGTCAGGTGGAGCCGATCCGTGCTAGGGCATCTGCTTGGTCGTTGTCAGCCCTTGGCACGTGAAGGAACTCGCACCCTTCAAAGTACCCACTGATCTGCTGGACGAGGAATCGATAGCTCGCCATGTTTGCATCCTTGGTGTCCCAGTCGCCAGACGACTGCAGGACCACCAAGTCTGAGTCGCCATAACACAGGATCCGGCGTATGCCAAGTTCTATGGCTAGCCGGAGCCCATGTATGAGCGCCTCGTACTCGGCCACGTTGTTGGAGGCGGCGAAGTGGATCTGCAGCGTGTATCTGAGTTTGTCGCCTTTGGGAGAGGTGAGGACGATGCCGGCTCCCAAGCCGGTGCACATCTTGGACCCGTCGAAGTGCATCCGCCAATGGGTAGAGTCGGGAGCCGGCGGTAGGTACTGGGTCTCGGCCCAGTCGACGAGGAAGTCGGCCAATGCTTGGGACTTGATGGCGGTGCGGGGTTGGTAGAAGATCGTGTATGGTGCCAATGCAATGGCCCATTTAGCCACCCGGCCGGATGCATCCTGGCTGCCTATGATGTCGGCGAGCGGGGCGGTGCACACGACCGTGATGGGATGCTCTTGGAAGTAGGGCTTCAGCTTCTTGGCGGCGAAGTACACCCCATAGCACATCTCCTGGTAGTGCGGGTAGTTTTGCTTTGAGCTAGGTAATATACCGGCCTTTGAACTAGCTGGGCTCGGCCTTCTTCCGGGCACTGGACCACGACAACTGTACTGACCACTCGGCTAGTCACGGCAATGTAGAGGAGCATGGGCTCCTTCTCAGTCAGCGCTGCCAGGACAGGTGGAGTGGTCAGCATCTTCTTCAACTCATGGAAGGCTTAGTCGGCTTGGTCATTCCACTCGAAGTGAGTGGACTTCTTCATGAGTCAGTACATGGGGAGAGCCTTCTCTCCTAGTCGGCTGATAAAGCGGTTTAGGGAGGCCAGGCACCTGGTGAACTTCTGCACATCTCGCAATTTGGTGGGAATCTCCATCCTCTCAATGGCCTTGATCTTCACAGGGTTGCACTCGATGCCGCGTTCGAAGACCAGAAAGCCTAACAGCTGGCCGGCTGGCACTCCGAACACGCATTTCTCGGGGTTGAGCTTGATTTGGAATTGGCGCAAGTTGGCGAATGTTTCTTTGAGGTCCTCCAGCAGGGTGCCACGCTTCTCTGTCTTCACCACAATGTCGTCTACGTAGACGTGGGCATTTCTGCCAAGTTGCTTGAGGAGGCATTTCTGCATGCAACGCTGAAAAGTGGCACCGGCATTCCTCAGGTCAAATGTCATAGTCAGGTAACAGAAAGCTCCGAATGGTGTGATGAAGGCAGTCTTCAGTCGGTCTGCTGGGTCCAACTTGATTTGATGGTACCCTGAGTAGGCATCCAAAAAACTCAACAGCTCGCATCCGGCTGTGGAGTCTATCACTTGGTCAATCCGTGGCAAAGCAAACGGATCCTTGTGGCAGGCCTTGTTCAGGCTGGTGTAGTCTATACACGTACGCCACTTGTTGTTCTTTTTCAAAAACAAGACTGGGTTGGCCAGCCACTCTGGAAAAAACACTTCCATAATAAAGCCGGCGGCAAGGAGCCGGGCTATCTCTTCTCCTACGACTCTTCGCTTCTCTTCTAACAGTCGGCGGAGGGGCTGCTTGACCGGCTTGCGTCGGCTCGGACGTGCAATTTGTGCTCGGCGAAATCCTTCGGGACGCCCGGCATGTCCTTTGGGGACCATGCGAAGACATCTTGATTCTCACGAAGGAAGTCGACGAGCTCGCCTTCCTATTTACTGTCCAGGTTTGCCCCAATGACGGCAAACCTTTCCGGGTTCTCTGGGTCCAGGGGTATCTTCTTCGTCTCCTTGGCCGGCTGGAAGGAGCCCTGCGCATCATAGTCTTTGGGGTTGGGGGACAAAGCCGGCTGCTTGCCAGCCATGGCCACAACCCATTCCAGCATCTTCTTCTCTTCTGCCATTACGAGGGACTCGGCCAGCCGACTGCTGGCCATGGTGCACTCGATGGACTTCCTGTAGTCGCCGGCTACGGTGATGATCCCCTTCGAGCTCGGCATCTTCATCTTCAGCTAGGCGTAGTGGGGCACAGCCATGAACTTGGCCAGAGCAGGTCGGCCAAGCAAAGCATGGTAGGGGCTCTCCAGATCCACTACCTCAAACCAGATCGCTTCTCGGCGAAAATGATCCTTGTCTCCGAAGAGAACAACCATCTTGATCTTGCCGATCGGGGAGCAAGACAAACCGGGCACGATGCCATGGAACACGGTCCGGCTTGGCATGAGCTGCTTCGCCTTGATGTTCAGCTTTTCCATGGTGTCGCGGTACAGTATATTGATACTGCTTCCGCCATCAATCAGGACGCGGGAGAATCGGGCAGCTCGCCTCTCCGTCGCGAGGGTGACATCCAAGACTAGTTTATAGGAGCCAGGGGATGGCATCACCTCTGGGTCGTCAGCCTGGCTCCAGTTGATGGGCTTCTCGGACCAGTGCATGAACTCGGGGGCACTAGAGGCGACTGCGTTGACCTCTTGATGCTGACGGCGCCGACTACGCTTGTCTTCGGCTTGGCTGGTGAAAACGACGTAGGCGGCGTGCTCTTCAGGGAACTCATCTTGAATGGCTCCGACCGCCGGCTGCTGAGGGGCTGGAGGTGGCGGGCCGGGAGACGGAGGCGGCACCAGCCCTTCGCCCTTGGAGATTCACGTGAGCCAGTGGCATTTTCGGGTCGTGTGGTTGGACGGCTTCGCGCCGCTGTGGAACTTGCAGGGGGCATCGAGAGTCTGCTCGTAAGAGAAAGCCGGCTGCCAAGCCGGCCTGCCACCCTTCTTCTTGGGAGCGGGCCGCTCTTCGGGCTGCTCATCTTCAACTGTGGCCACCTGGCGACTGGTGGAAGGCGGCATGGGGGCCTTGCCCTTGTGATCGTTCTAGTAGGGGCGCCGATTGGAGTCGCCAGCCGGCGTCTTAGGAGCCGGAGCGAGCACCTTCCCAGAAGCGTCCACTCGGAGCTCGGTCTTCATCGAGGAGTCGGCCGTGGCGAACTTGTCCGCGATGATCAGTAGTTCGTCGAGGGTAGCCGGCTCGTCGCAGAGGAGTCGGTGCTTGAGGAGGGTGCCCTCTTGGCACCCGGCGGTGAAGTACTCGATGGCCTGAACCTCGTGTACCCCCTCGCAGGAGTTGCGGAGCTCGGCCTACCGCGTGAGGTAGTCGCGGGTCGACTCGCTGGGCCCTTGGACGCATAGGGAGAGCTGGCGAGGCTTGGGAGGCTGCTTGTACGTGCTGGTGAAGTTGCGGATGAAGACTTCCATGAAGTCCAGCCAGCTGTTGATGCTGTAGGGCTTGAGGCTGTTGAGCCAGGTGCGCGCCGTGCCTTGCAGCATGAGGGGGACGTACTTCACGGCCACGCGCCGATTGCCGTTGGCTATGCTGACAGCAGTGGAGTAGTCGATGAGCCAATCTTCCGGCTTCACAGAGCCGTTGTACTTGGGCGTGTCTCTGGGGAGCGAGAACCCTTTGGGGAAGGGCTCGTCGCGGATGCGGGGGCCAAAGCATGGCTGGCCGACATGGTCTTCTTCTTCTAGTGCCAGGGATCGAGCAAGGCGGTCGATCCGGTGGTGGGCGTCGTTCTCGCCGACTCCTTCTCGGCGGCCTAGTCGGTCACCAAGAGTCGGGTCCGTGACGGGCGGCGGGGTGAGACGTCTCTCCCTTCGAGGCGGGGGAGGAGGCGGATTTCCTTGGCGCTCCACCGCTCGAGGGCGGCCTTCCGCGTCGCGCTCGATGGTGATACGAGTCCGGCTGCGGCTAGCAGCCGGCTCCTTGTCTTTCCTCTGGCGTGCGCCGCTTGCCGTCGGCGAGTGGGACGTCGCGGCGTGCTCCCGGTGCGGGGGATGACTATCGGCGCGGGCACCGGCTTCGTGCCGTTCTGCAGCCGCGTCAATCAGCTGCTGGATCCTCCTGGTCATGTAGGGGAGCTCGTCGGCTCCCAGCCCATTTAGCTCCTCAGCGGCCGCCTGAGCGGCTCGCAGATTCTCGAGCAGGGTGGCGTTGATGGGGCGATCTGCCCCCAGCATGCTGGCGATAGCCGCGCCGCGCTTCTGGACGAAGCCGGCTCGGCTAGGCCCGCTAGGCGGCGGCGTACCGAAGGCGGCGCGTTCGACTTCGCGCTGGTGGGCCTCGGTGAGGCGTCTCATGGAGGCTATCTTCTGGCCTTCCGCGACGAGGGCGAGGCGGCGTGCCTCCAGGGTCTCGGCGTCGGCGTCGGCCGGGATGGGGACGGATAGGTCGTGCATCGCCGCTTGCAGGGCGTTGTGGGTGTTCTCGCCCGAGTTGGCGACGTGGCTGATGACCAACACTTCGGTGACAGCGCTGCTGCCACTGTCAGCTCGAGGGAGAGGATCGTCGAAGACCACCACGTCGGAGGGGTAGGCGTCGAGCGATGCCGTGTCGGAATCGATGAGCATCGGGTCGGTGGAGCCGATCGACTCCAAGTCTGCAGCAGGCTCGCTGGAGACGTGAAGCTGGTCGAGGAGGCTGACGAGGCGGCTCTCAGGGTAGTCCGTGCCCGCGTCGGACGCAGGCTCGTCGGAGATGCGAGTCTCGCCGAGAAGATCGGCGAGGCAGCTCGCCGCGCAGGCGTCGTCGACGCCTTGCAGCGCGTCGAGGCAAACGCCATCGGGCGCAGCAGGCTAGCTGCGCTCGCGGGGGAGGAAAAGGGTTCCCGTCCAGAACAGGTCTCCGGACAACGGTGCACCTGGCCCCATGGTGGGCGCCAAATGTCGGGTGGTAGGTGCGACATAAGCCAACGGGTGGCTTATCATGGTGGGAGCCAGTAAGACGTCGCCGGTGCCTGGAAACGGGATGAGGCGAAGACATGCACGCCGGCGAATCTTACCCAGGTTCGGGGCTCTCCGTGGAGATAACACCCCTAGTCCTGCTCTGCGTGGTCTCCGCATGATCACTAGATCAGAAAGAGTAGCTACAAATGCTCCTAGAGCTGTCGGGTTCAAGGGAGAGGAAGAGCAAGGCTAGCTCTCACTTCCCTCTCTATATGGTGTGTGTATAACTCTAAGAAGCCAACCCTTTGCATGGGTGCCCCGGGGGGTTTATATAGGCCTACCTCCCGGGGGTACAATTGTAATCCGGCTGGGCGCGGGGCCCAGTCGTCAGTGTCTGTGCTCGCCGGCTTCTCCGCCGGCCATTGGGACCTGCCCACTAGTGGGTCCCGCCGGCTGCCGGCCTCTTGGCCGACAGGCCGGCCCCACCGCCTGGGGGTCTTGTCGGCGGCCGTTTACTGTAGCCTCGCCTCTGATGACGAGGGCTTTGTCGTGGTAAGCGTGGCTACAGTGTGCCGCCTCGAGGGCTCTCACTGTTGCCTTACCTCGTCTTGTCTCCTTAATGTGGCACATGTTTGGAGGGAGGGGGGTAGCCGGCTTCTGGGGGCCGGCTACGCCCCTGGCCGACTGGGGGAGGCTGGGCCACCTTCGTGTCTCTCTCTGGCTAAAGGGGCCCGCCGCCCACGGCCCACGCTGGCGCCTGTCGTGGATGACGTTGAGGCCAGCATGGCTACAGTGACGAGCCGGACGGGAGATGGCTGACCCGTACGGCGTCCTGTGGCCATGCCTGCCTCGGGATTCGGGGGTAGTGGGCCGCACTGCAGCCACACCCCGTCTTTTCACCGTTATGTGGGCGTGGTTTTGGTGGGTGCGGTCTTGGCCGACTTCTTGGAGTCGGCGTTCTTCATGGCCGGCTCTTGGGAGTCGGCGCTCTCCATGGCTGACTTCCTGGAGTCGGCCATCTCGTAGTTATCTTGGGGGAGGTTTCTGGGGCTGGGTCGCCTTCTGAGAGCCGGCTCCTGGGGTAGCCGGCCGGGAGGAAGGCGGCCCAGTGCTTCGAATGCTCGAAGGCTCAAATGGCCTGATAATTTTTAAAGAGCCAGGGGTAGTCGGTTAGGCTACCTGTGTCCATTTACTCCGACAACCCTTGGGTGGAGGAGGATCCCCTAGGATTTCAACAGGCAGATTGTGTTTCAGAATAGGTTCCTATTTAAAGAATACTTCATCTATTTCCCTTCTTTCATTCATAAACATATCATTTTCATGGTCTAGCAAATATTGTTCTAGAGGATCACTAGGAGGTACGACAATAGAAGCAAGACCTATAATTTCATCCTTACTAGGCAAGTCTTCTTCACGGTGTTGTTTACTAAATTCAACAGTAACAACATTCTTTTTGCAATCTATCCTAGCATTGACAGTATTCAACAAGGGTCTACCAAATATAATGGCACAAAAGCTATCTTGTGGGGAACTAAGAACAAGAAAATCAGCAGGATATTTAGTTTTCCCACACAGGACTTCAACATCTCTAACAATTCCCACAGCTGATATAGTATCTCTATTGGCAAGTTTAATTGTAACATCAATACCTTCTATCTCAGCAGGTGCAATTTCATGCTTAATTTCTTCATACAAAGTATAAGGTATAACACTAGCACTAGCACCCATATCGCATAAGCCATGATAACAATGATCCCCTATTTTAACAGAAATAACAGGCACGCCTACCACAGGTCTATGTTTATCTTTAGCGCGAGGTTTAGCAATTCTAGCAGATTCACCACAGAATTGAATAACATGCCCACATCAATATTATCAGACAGGAGATCTTTAACAATAGCAATATTAGGTTCTACTTTGACTTGCTCAGGAGGTGTATAAGTTCTAATATTGCTTTTATGAACCACAGTTGAAGCTTTACATGATCCTTTATTCTAACAGGAAAGGGTGGTTTCTCAACATAAGAAGTAGGAACAACAGGATCATTATAAGTGACAATCTTTTCTTCAACTTTAGAAGGTGCAACTACTTTTACTTCTATGGGAGGATGGTACTTAAACCACTTCTCCTTGGGGAGATCAACATAAGTAGCAAAAGATTCACAGAAAGAAGCTACTATCTTAGAGTCAAGTCCATATTTAGTGCTAAACTTATGGAAAATATCGGTATCAATAAAAGATTTAACACAATCAAACTTAGGTGTCATACCTGGCTCCTTACCTTCGTCGAGATCCCAATCTTCAGAGTTGCGTTTAATTCTATCCAATAAATCCCATTTAAATTCAATAGTCTTCATCATAAAAGAGCCAGCACAAGAAGTATCGAGCATGGTGCGATTGTTTTCAGAAAGCCGAGCATAAAGATTTTGAATAATTGTTTCTCTTGGGAGCTCATGATTGGGGCATGAATATAACATTGATTTAAGCCTCCCCCAAGCTTGAGCGATGCTTTCTCCTTCGCGAGGCCAGAAATTATATATATAATTGCGATCACGATGAACAAGATGCATAGGATAATACTTTTGATGAAATTCCAATTTCAGTCTTCTATAGTTCCATGATCTCGTATCATCACATAGCCTATACCATGTCAATGCATCTCCCTTCAAAGATAAAGGGAAGACCTTCTTCTTAACAATATCATCGGGTATACCAACAAGCTTAAATAGTCCACAAACTTCATCCACATATATTAGGTGCTCATTAGGATGCTTTGTTCCATATCCTACAAAAGGATTAGCTAGCAGTTTTTCCATCATACCCGAACGAAATTCAAAGGGGACATTTTCATATTCATTTTTAGTAGGTTCATTAGGTTGAGGAGCAACTCTTTGCTCTACTGGTCGGGGTGAAGATACCCCGAACAAGCCCCTCAGAGGATTACTTTCCATAGTAACAAGTGACAGTAAATTTCAGCACACAATATAAATCTTTCCTTACCAAATTCCACCTACCAAAGGCGCTTCACTCCCCGGCAAAGGTGCCAGAAAAGAGTCTTGATGACCCACAAGTATAGGGGATCTATCCACTAGTAGAAAAGGGGGCTTTAGTCCCGGTTGGTAAGGGCCTTTAGTCCCGGTTTTTGAACCGGGACTAAAGGGTCGTTACTAATGCCTCCCCCCTTTAGTCCCGGTTCTTACACGAACCAGGACTAAATGCCATCCACGTGGACGCAGCCTGGAGCTCCACCTTTAGGCCCGGTTGGTGTTACCAACTGGGACTAAAGGAAATTTTATGATTTTTTCTTTGAAAAATTTTTTTGCGAATTTTTTTTATTTTCATATTTCTGAATTATTTTAACCTCTAATCTCTAATCACCACCCCTCATCACTGCTCAATTTATCCTCTAATCTCTAATCACCCCTCATCATTCCAAATCATATAACTTCCCGGACTGTCACCCATCCTCTCACTACTCCAGCCTGAGCACGCTTAACTTCCGGGTTCTATTCTCCCTCGTTTCCAAGTCTGCACTTGTTGTTTTCCTGACAATAGTAAGATGCCAATTCTATTAACCCTCAGGAATTTAGCTTGAGCATGAAGTGACACATTTCACTGTTTGAGTTTGAAACTATTGTTTTAAAAAACAATAATTATTTAGTAACACTAATATTTCTGGAATAATTAGTTTGACCACTGTTTGACCACTGTTTGACCACTGTTTGACCAGATTTGACCAAAATTCAAAAAAAACTGAAATAATTATTTAGTAACACTAATATTCTAGAATAATTAGTTTGACCATTGTTTGACCATAGTTTGACTACAATTTGAATTTTTTTGAATTTTTTGCCTCTCCAGATCTTAAAAGCCCCGTATCTTTTTTTCTGTTAGCTTTTTGAGGATTTTGAAAATGTTTAACGGGGTTTCCCCCAGTTAAATTCGGGTGTAACTTTTCGTGTAGATGATTTTTCATATAAAAAACTTTTTCATCCGAGTTCGTATGCAAAAGTTATGCCCATTTTAAGAAATTGCAGAGAGATTTTGCAAATAAAGTGGAAATTCATATTTGTTAATTTTCCCAACAACTAGACCACATATCACATGGGAAACTTATTTTATTTTATTTTTTTTGACATTTCCATCATTTTCTTTTGTTTTTTCTAAAACTGAAAAGGCGGTCCACGGGGGGGGGGGGGGGGTGTAGAGTTTGATGGGCCCTTTAGTACCGGTTCGTGCCATGAACCGGTACTAATGCCTCAAAGCCCATTAGTACCGGTTGGTGGCACCAACCGGGACTAAAGGACAAACCTTTAGTCCCGGTTGGTGCCACCAACCGGTAATAATGGGCATCGCACCCTTTAGTCCCGGTTCGTGGCACCAACTGGGACTAAAGGGCCCAGGTGAACCGGGACTAATGCCTTAGCCGCACGAACCGGGACCAATGCTCACATTAGTCCCGGTTCGTGACTGAACCGGGACTAATGTGAATATTGCCCTGTGACGAAAGCCCTGTTTTCTACTAGTGATCGTAGTCCTTTCGATAAGTAAGAGTGTCGAACCCAACGAGGAGCAGAAGGAAATGATAAGCGGTTTTCAGCAAGGTATTCTCTGCAAGTACTGAAATAAGTGGTAATAGATAGTTTTCTGATAGGATAATTTGTAACGAGCAACAAGTAACAAAAGTAAATAAAGTGCAGCAAGGTGGCCCAATCCTTTTTGTAGCAAAGGACAAGCCTAGACAAACTCTTATAATAGGAAAAGCACTCCCGAGGACACAAGGAAATATCATCAAGCTAGTTTTCATCACGTTCATATGATTCGCGTTCGGTACTTTGATAATTTGATATGTGGGTGGACCAGTGCTTGGGTGCTGTTCTTACTTGAACAAACATCCCACTTATGATTAACCTCTATTGCAAGCATCCGCAACTACAACAAAAGTATTAAGGTAAACCTAACCATAGCATGAAACATATGGATCCAAATCAGCCCCTTACAAAGCAACGCATAAACTAGGGTTTAAGCTTCTGTCACTCTAGCAACCCATCAACTACTTATTACTTCTCAATGCCTTCCTCTAGGCCCAAATAATGGCGAAGTGTTATGTAGTCGACGTTCACATGACACCACTAGAGGCTAAACAACATACATCTGATCAAAATATCGAACGAATACCAAATTCACATGACTGCTAATAGCAAGACTTCTCCCATGTCCTCAGGAACAAACGTAACTACTCACAAAGCATATTCATGTTCATAATCAGAGGGGTATTAATATGCATAAAGGATTTAAACATATGATCTTCCACCAAATAAACCAACTAGCATCAACTACAAGGCGTAATCAACACTACTAACAACCTACAAGTACCAATCCCTGACTTGGAGACAAGAATTGGATACAAGAGATGAACTAGGGTTTTGAGAGGAGATGGTGCTGGTGAAGATGTTGATGGAGATTGCCCTCTCCCGATGAGAGGAGCGTTGGTGATGATGATGGCGATGATTTCCCCTTCCCGGAGGGAAGTGTCCCCGGCAAAACAGCTCTGCCGGAGCCCTAGATTGGTTCCGCCAAGGTTCCGCCTCGTGGCGGCGGAGTTTCGTCCCGAAAGGTTGCTTCTTATTTTTTTCTCGACGAAAGACCTCATATAGCAGAAGATGGGCATCGGAGAGCCACCAGGGGGCCCACGAGGTAGGGGGGCGCGCCCCCCACCCTCGTGGACAGGGTGTGGGCCCCCTAGCCTTCATCTTTGGCAAGGATTTTTCATTATTTCTTATAAGATGTTCCGTGGAGTTTCAGGAATTTTGGAGTTGTGCAGAATAGGTCTCTAATATTAGCTCCTTTTCCAGCCCAGAATACCAGCTGCCAGCATTCTCCCTCCTTATGTAAACCTTGTAAAATAAGAGAGAATAGGCATAAGTATTGTGACATAACGCGTAATAACAGCCCATAATGCAATAAATATCGATATAAAAGCATGATGCAAAATGGACGTATCAATCCTGCTCTTGTGCTACTGTTTTGGCACTGCCATGATAAAGCAGTAATGTTATTATTTTGCACCTTAATCTAGTGGCACTATTAATTTGAGGCAATGTTTTGGCACCGCTAGTGGCACTATTTTTTTATATGTCGAAAGAGGGGGTTCCCTCCGATTTCACTAAAGAAACAAGAACCATTATCCGACAACATCTCAGTGTAAACGGTCAGCTATGCAATTACTACTAGAACGGACTGAGTACTAGTAGGAGACAAGTTCGCCACATAAGCTAGGCAGGTAGGGGGACGCAGCTCCAGCTCGACCAAGTTTGGATTACAACCCAAATGCCACCACAGAAACATCAGGGGGGAAGATAGGGATTGAAAGAGCCAGCTTCAGCATCCCAGTCTAAGCACCCCCGGCCTTCATCCTTGCGACGCACGGTACACCTTTTTGCCACCTGCTCGACCCTAGTGTCACTGATAAAATGAAGTAATAATACAGTTAAAATAGAGCGAGTGTCCTCTCTATCATTTCGTTTCCAATGTAGATAAAGAAAGTGCTTCTCTTTTTTAATGTATGTCTCATCAACTAGTCCCATTGTTAATGTTTAAGCGTTTCTGCAAACTGGGGTGCTTAATTTTAGTTGATCTGCACAAAAATAGAGATTTGAATGTCCCAAGGCCCCTCCTTGTACTACCGCTGTACACTGATGTTCATCACTGGCTGAAGGTGTATCGGGGAGACTTGGGACGATTTCTAGTATGAGGCGTGGCGTACCGTATGAGGCGTTGCAGGGCCCATCTCTCCCTCGCAGCATGGCATACTATGATACTATCGCAATATTTTCTTCTATTTATTTTGCGTGTTTCATCAACTAGTGCCACTATAATGTAATCACGCTTTTTCATTATCTGTCCAAACTGGGTTATTCAGCTGCATTTTGGTGGAACTACACAAATGTACGGATGGAACCGGCATATATGCAGAGTGCGAGGTGTGCCAAGTAAAAATTACCGACACCAACCATGCTCCATGCACGCATTGGCACCCACCACCACCAGTGGGATGTGTGGTGCTCTCTGTGGACAGATCTTTCTTGGCAGCAAATCCTCTAACCAAATACTAGTAGCTTATATTGGCAGTTTTCTAGGGAGTACTCTTTTCTGAAAGAAGCACCAATCTATTTTTCTTTATTTGTACACAGTGTCACAACTTTGACCCAAAGGTCCAGAGCTATTTAAGGGTGATTGGCATAGTACTCGGAGACTGATTGTAAGCATGATTTTCATTAGTTGTCACACTGATTGTAAGCATGAGCAGGTGGAAGATTAGGTTAGTGCGAAGCTTACCTTAAACCCTACCGCCGCCGTTGAAACGAGGCAAGCGTCGAGGGAACCGTGGAGAACGGGGGGGAAGCGACTTCGCGCCATCCGGCCTCCTCTTGCGGTGGGAGAACGAATACTCCTGTGGCTTCGGCTGGCTCTGCACCCTCACGAACGGCACACCGTACTCGATCGATTCGTTATCCTCTGGGTGTTCGACCTTCGACCTGTACGCCCACCACCTCCGCCTAACTTTCGCCTGGGGCGAATCTGTCTGCTCCATCGCCCAGAGGAGATACTCGATGAACTTGAAGGACTGCAGCCTGACTGCCGCCGAGGAGTACATGTACATCGCCGCCCTCATCGCCGCCGTCTCGCTCTTTCGCATATATTGCCACATGGCCCTCACCATCCTTGAAATCTCCCACTCATTGTTAAACCAAGTAAGGATCTCCTTCAACCTGGCTAACTTTGCCTGGTCACCGCCGGCGATCTGCCTGATTCGCTGCTGCATCCTCTCCATAAATGTCCTTCTGAGTGGTCTGGTGCTAGCTTTGGAAGATGGCAGGAGAGACGGTGGTCTTGCAATAGAGAAGAGGGAGAGGCGAGATGGTGGTTTTGGAATGGAAATGATGGAGAGGAGAGGAGGTGGTTTTGCGATGGAGAAGAGGGAGAGGCGACACGGTGGTTTTGGAATGGAGATGATGGAGAGGAGAGGAGGTGGTTTTGCAATGGAGTAGAGGGAGAGGCGAGACTATGGTTTTTGAATGGAGATGATGGAGAGGAGAGGAGGTGGTTTTGCAATGGAGAAGAGGGAGAGGAGCGTGCGGCAGCGATTTAGGATTGGACGAGAGGGCCGGCGCACTGTGACTGGATCAAAATCAAAATCAATTCACCCTTCAATTAAGAAAGCGACCCCACATTAACTAGTCTCCCTTTTATTCTGGGTCATAATTGACCATGATTTTCGCAAATAAAATATATGTTATACGTTGCAAAAATAATATAATTTGAAAGTACATTCAGATACGAACCAAACGATACAATTTTTGGTGACATGCATTCACATTTTGCTTATCAAATACAGTACGTGGTCAAACTTTGACCCAAAATACGCAAAACAAAAAAATACTTCCAAGACCAGCGTCGCTCTTCCGCTCTTCTCCTCTTAAACCACCGTCGCTCCTCTCCTGTTCCAATCTAAATCCAGCGCCGCTCCTCTCCTCTTCCATTTCAAAACCACCGCCCCTCCTCTCCTGTTCCAATCCAAAACCAGCATCGCTCCTCTCCCGTTCTAATCCAAAACCAGCGTTGCTCCTCTCATCTTCCATTCAAAAACCACCGCCGGTGAGTGAAGGTGCTGTGGAGAAGTAGATCGATGGAGGAGTACAATCGATACATGAGGATTGCAGACGGTGACCCTATGAATCTAGCTAGGATGTTGGAGATACAGTCTTGGTTTGACAACAAGGACCAACTAGAGGCGACGGGGACATCCATGGCCAAATATCTGCAACAGAGCGAAAAGGCGGCGATACTCCCAGAGGGAGTCGCACGGGAGTACATAGAGCTGCTCCTCTGGGCCATGGAGCAAACAGATTCACCGAATCCGATCGTGAGGGAGCGGTGGTGGGAGTATCGATTCCAGATGGAGCATCCACCAGAGATTGAAGGATCGAGCATCTACAGGGTGCCGTTTGTGAGGGTGCAGTGCCAGAGCGAGCCGGTGGAGTGTTCGTCGATCGAACCCAACTGCAAGAGGAGAAAAATAGTTGGCCCGACGACACTTCCCCGCCATCCTCTCCCTCGCCGTTCACATCGTCTCACGGGGCGGCTATCTGCCGCCGAGGAATAAGAGGGGCTGCCCCCCCCCCCAGCCCAATAGTCGGGCAGGTTGTGAATTGTCAGGAGGAGCTTAGGGTTGTTTGTATTTGCAGGTTGTGAATTGTGTTTTGTGTTGTGTATTTTGAGAGTACTTTCAGATATGAATGTCTTTTGAATTTCAGATTTGCAGTATTGAGCACATGAAGTATTTTATGAATTGTAGAGATCTATTTTTAGCACTTAAAAAAATGTAGTTTCATAGGAGTATAAAAGTGCAGACAATGTGATTCTCAGAGAAGAAACTGCAAGTTTCAGTTTCAGATAAGAAACTCCAAGTTCACTTTCAGATAAGAAACTGCAACTTTCAGAGGCAGAGCATTTATATTAAGACGGCCTTTTGAAACAGTGTTAACATCATGTTGGAAGTTTTATTCATGGTCGAAACTGGAACTACCGGCCAGTTAACATCATGCTGATCAACATTCGTGCATAGCACATCTTCATATGATGCACAGTCAAAAAGATATGCTATTTTCAAAATGCCCACACAATACCGAGTGTGCGAAAAACAGAGAAAACGAGGGACGAAGTTTTGGCAAGTGTTGGACGTGGTGTGCGTAGATGACAATTGGGACCCACATCTCAATAAAGGCAGAGGCAAAAATTTTGGAGATATTTTCTCTGCACAGGTGGAATCGAACCCGGACGGAACAGCTGTCGGGTAGTGTCACTCGGCCACTAGGCTATTTCAGTTGTTTCGTTACTAATAAGGCACTTCCTCAGGTGGTCGGATCTCCTCCTGCGCCTTTGTGTGCTCGCCGCGACGCCGCTGTCTGCCGTTGTGAACATGTTGAACAAACGAGAGGAATCTGGAGAGGACTGTACGTGGAGAGGCGGACAGTCGGGACCCACCAGGTCTATGGCCGTACGCAAGCAAGTGCCTCATCGAAAAAATACTTCCTCCTAATGCTATACTGACGTTGGGGCCCACAGGTTTGTCAACATAGTTACATTTTTTAGGTGCTTCAACGTAGTTACTATAGGAGATAAATTCACAACGAAGCCGGGGAGCTAGTAGGTATCATTTATTATCACTCAGGCAGCAAGTATCAGCTGGGTTTTGGGCTGCCCCGTCTAGGCTTTCTTTTTTAACATGCGCAGCCCACGACCTCGGATGGGAGGTCCATAGGCATGTTTGTATTTTCTTGAGGGCCGTCATGTATCGACCGGCCTATGGACCTCCCATCCGAGGTTTTATTTTTCCTGAAACATTGGCAGCCCAATTTATGTATTTGTTTTTGAAGAAAATGCAGAGGTCTGTTCTATTTTTCTATGTAAGAATAGGAACGTCTGGTCCAACTTATGTTTCCCTTCTAACTATATTATATATATTTAAATTATTTTATATGTTATTATATATTATTGTTATTGTCATCATATATTTAACAGATACTTACATATGTAAGAAAAAAATATCCCACATCTTATTAACTTATAAAAATAATTTCTTAACTATAAAATCCTGATTTTTTTGGCAATGAAAATCTTGGTGATTGTGTACAAAATCTTGGTAAGATTTAAGGACCAATGTAATAATAAATCACTTATTATTCAAATATATATATATATATATATATATATATATATATATATATAACAAAATGCTCAGCCCCTGTTTATTTTTTGATAACATTGTTGCGCCCACCCCAACATTATAATTAGAATCAGCCCAGCAAAATCGTGTATTTCGAGAAAGTGCAAATGGCCTGTAATTTTTTAGGAAAAATATAAATGGGCCGCATAGACGCTACATTATTTGTTCACCCAGCCCAGCCAATGGACTGTAATTCAAAACAAAAGATCAAATTGACTGTAAATTCTACCGCGCAAAAAAAAGACTGTAAATTCTGAAAAAAATGGGTTCAATATGTGCCACATTTTTGGAGGCTGAAATGTGGGCCAATAGGTCAAAGCCAATGCAAGTCGTTGTCCACTTAGTCAACAAATGATTCTGACATCGTTAGCCGTTGGATTTACATCCAACGACCGGCATCCATCTTCAATATCTCGTCTTCTTCCTCCAGCGCCGTCGGGACCACCTGCTCCCGCCTCCTGCTGCTAACAGCTCTGCTTAGCACGCTGCGCTGTGAAGCGCTACTCCATCGTTGGCCAGGCCATCCCTCCACCCCTCCACACCTCCTGTTCTTCTCCACCGACTGCCAAACCACACCGCACCAGAACCAGTTAACCCTCGTACAACTCTCCGTCTGCAACTCTACTCCCGCGTCTTCCCATCTCCGGCTCGTTGCTGTCCGGGGCCTCGCCGTCGTCCACCACCTTGGATGCGCTCGGCGCCGAGTGGTCAGCGTGTTCAACGAACGACGCCATCGGAAGTAGACTGTGCGTGGAGAGGCTGACAGCTGGGTCCACGGCTGCACGCAAGGAAATGCCTCCTTATTACACGCAAAATAATGATTCCTCCACCTGACAGCTGGGACCCACCGGAAGGGCCTCTGTATTTTGGGAAAAAAACGTTCCCACCGCTGACAGGTCGGACCCACCAGCTATATCTTTGCACGCAAGGAAGTGCCTCCTTATTACGCACAAAAGAATGAATACTCCCCCTGCTAGCTGGGACCCAGTATAGTGGGAGGCTGACTTGTGGGCCTACTAAGTTGACAGGGACGGAGGGCTTTGTCAACTTAGTCAATATGCACGATTCTAGCTCCAGTGACCGTACAATGTCCATCCAACGGCCGTAGTGCTTCTTCAACCTCTGGTCTTCTTGCTCCAGCGGCCCAAACCAGCGTCGGTCGTGCCTCGTGCTCCTACCTCCCGTGGCCGACTGCGATGCCGCGGAGGCCTCACCGCCCCCTACTACTCCCACCGTTGGCCAAGCCATCCCTCTACTCACCCACACCACCTGTTATTCTGCAGCGACGGCAGCCTCACACCGCAGCAAACCAGTGAACCCTCATACTCCTCTACGCTTGGGCATCCACTGGCGCGTCTTCCCCGGCTCCGCATCGTCCCCTTCCTAGGCCTCGCCATCGTCCACCGCCCTGGTGCTCTCGGCATGGCGTGGTCAACATGGTCAAGGAACGGCTTCCATCGGACGTGGACTGTACATGGAGAGGCTGATAGCTGGGTCCACGGCCGCAACAAGGAAGTGCCTCCTTATTACGTGGAAAATAATGATTCCTCCACCTGACAGCAGGGACCCAACGGACGGGCAACCATATTGCACGAAAAAAACGTTTCCCCCCTGACTGCTGGGACCCAACAGCTACATCTTCACACGCAAGGAAGTGCGTCCGGGCAAAAAAAATGATTCGCCCCCGACTGCTGGGACCCACCAGCTACATCTTCGCACGCAAGGAAGTGCCTGACAATCGGGACCCACCTGGTCGAAGCGTACGTACCGTTGTCGTTCTGGTCGCGAACGTGTACGTACATACTGGTCGATGTAGAGGCGCACGTGTCATAGTAGAGGCACGCACGTAGCATGTACACGTACGTACAGCGGCCAGGGTGCAAGAAAGAAAATACGGCCACGTACGTACATACGGGCGGGGTCTCGAATGCCTACTCGCGCATACGTACGGCCAGGGCTCGTGTACATGGCTGGGTCAGAACGGAGAAATAGCGTCGTCGTCGTGTTCATGGGGAGCCAACCGGCTGGGTCGGAACGGAATGCGTCGTCGTGTTCATCGGGAGGGCTTGGATGGAACAGCCGATGGAAACGAGGCCTGGCGTACTGCAGAACAGAGGGAACGGCCTTGTGTTCGACTGGCCACGTTTGAAATGGGATCCTGTTCATCGGGAGGGGTCTGGCGTACCGCAAAACGGAGGAAACGGACCTCCTACGGTCGAAACGGGGTCCTTTTGATCGGGAGGGGTGTGGCGTACCGCAAAACGGAGGAAACGGACTTGTGTTGGTGCGCTACGGTCGAAACGGGGGTCCTGTTCATCGGGAGGGGTGTGGCGTACCGCAAAACGGGACTCCACAGGATACTGTTCATCTCCACCGCCGACCCCCTCCAGCCTCCACGGGCTACTGTTCATCCACCGTCGACCTCCTCCAGCCTCCACCTGCGACTGTTCATCCATGGGCTCCTGTTCATCTAGCCTGCACCGCACGCTACTCCACCGGCTAATATTCAACCAGCCCTCTCCACGGGCTCCTGTTCAACCACCCCTCCACGGGATACTGTTCTTTCAGCCCTCCATCGTCTACTGTTCATCCAGCCCTCCACGGGTGGCCCTGTTCATCCAGCCCTCCATGGGGTCCTGTTCATCCAGCCTCAACCGGCTCGATTGATCGGGGTCCTATTCATCCAGAGGCAACACCACGGGGTCATGTTCATCCACCCCCATCGGGAACTGTTCATCCAAACCCCCCCCCCCCCAGCAACACTCACTGTTCATCCAGCAGCAGCATCAATCGGCTTCAGTTAGCACCAGTAGCGAAGGAATCGCTCAATCGGGTTCAGTTAACAACCATCGATCGATCGCTCGGGTTCAGTAACGCGTAGCCTGCAGTGCAATCGCTCGGGTTCAGATAGAGCCCAACGCCTCGCTCGGGTTCAGTTAGAGCCCAGCACCTCGCACCCACGCGCGTGCGTGTACAAGAGAAACGCGCATCGCTCGGCCCCGACCACCCACCGTAACCGGGAACTCCCAGATATTTTCCTCGCCCTCGCTTCTACCATGGTTTTTTCTGTCATGGACGGCCCAAAGAATGTCATGCAGCTGCGTCTCCGGCCCGCCCAGGACGAGGAGCCCATTTTCTGTCATGATTTTTTGTCATAGAAGTAGGAGCCCACCACATCTATGATGATACCGGGTTTTTTCACAATTATCGTCATAGAAGTTTCATAAGTATGACAGAAATTTTTTCTGTTCGGCCCAAATTGTCACGGATGTGTCTTTTATTTGTAGTGATGACTTATACATGTTCCTATGACTATGAGATTATGCAACTCCCGAATACCGGAGGAACAATTTTTGTGCTACCAAACGTCACAACGTAACTGGGTGATTATAAAGGTGCTCTACAGGTGTCTCCGATGGTGTTTGTTGACTTGGCATAGATCGAGATTAGGATTTGTCACTCCGATTGTCGGAGAGGTATCTCTGGGCCCTCTCGGTAATGCACGTCACTATAAACTTTGCAAGCATTGTGACTAATGAGTTAGTTGCGGGATGATGCATTACGGAACGAGTAAAGAGACTTGCCGGTAACAAGATTGAACTAGGTATGGTGATACCGACGATCGAATCTCGGGCAAGTAACATACCGATGACCAAGGGAACGACGTATGTTATTATGCGGTTTGACCGATAAAGATCTTCGTAGAATATGTAGGAGCCAATATGAGCATCCAGGTTCCGCTATTGGTGTGTCTCGGTCATGTCTACATAGTTCTCGAACCCGTAGGGTCCGCACGCTTAACGTTCGGTGACGATTTGTATTATGAGTTATGTGATTTATGTCCGAAGTTTGTTCGGAGTCCCGGAGGAGATCGGGGACATGACGAGGAGTCTCGAAATGGTTGAGACATAAAGATTGATATATTGGACGACTATATTCGGACATCAGAAGTGTTCCGGAGAAGTTTCGGATATAACCGGAGTACCGGGGGTTACCGGAACCCCCCTCCCCGGGAAGCTATTGGGCCTCATGGGCCTTAGTGGAGAAGAGAGAGGGCAGCCAGGAGGTGGCGCGCGGCCCCCCTTGCCCCAGTTCGAATTGGACAAGGGGAAGGGGCGGCGGCCCCCCTCTCCTTCCTTCTCTCCACCTCCTCCTTCCCCCTCTTCTCCTTCTTGGAATAGGAAAGGGGGGGCAAACCTACTTGGAGTAGGATTGCCCCCCTTGGGCACGCCTCCTCCTTGGTCGGCCCTCTCCTCCTTCCCTCCATTATATATGGGGGAGGGGGCACCACATGAGACACACAAGTTGATCATTGATCTTTTAGCCGTGTGCGGTGCCCCCCTCCACCATAATCCACCTCGGTCATATCATAGCGGTGCTTAGGCGAAGCCCTGCATGGATAGGATCATCATCACTGTCATCACGCCGTCGTGCTGACGAAACTCTCCCTCGGCCTCAACTGGATCAAGAGTACGAGGGACGTCATCGAGCTAAACGTGTGCTGAACACGGAGGTGCCGTACGTTCGGTGCTAGGATTGGTCGGACCGTGAAGACGTATGAGTACATCAACCGTGTTGATATAACGCTTCCGCTTTCGATCTACGAGGGTACGTAGACACACTCTCCCCGCTCGTTGGTATGCATCACCATGATCTTGCGTGTGCGTAGGAATTTTTTTGAAATTACTATGTTCCCCAACAGTATGAGGATACCAACGATCGAATCTCGGGCAAATAACATACCGATGACAAAGGGCACTACGTATGTTGTTATGCGGTTTGACCGATAAAGATCTCCGTAAAATATATAGGAGCCAATATGAGCATCCAGGTTCCGCTGTTGGTTATTGACCAGAGATGTGTCTCGGTCATGTCTACATAGTTCTCGAACCCGTAGGGTCCGCACGCTTAACGTTCGATGACGATTTGTATTATGAGTTATGTGATTTGATGTACCAAAGGTTGTTCGGAGTCCCGGATGAGATCACGGACATGACGAGGAGTCTTGAAATAGTCGAGACGTAAAGATCGATATATTGGAAGGCTATATTCGGACATCGGAAAGGTTCCGAGTGATTCGGGTATTTTTGGAGTACCGGAGAGACACGGGAATTCGCCGGGAGAAGTAATGGGCCTTATTGGGATTTAGTGGAGAGAGAGGAGACGGGCCAAGAGGTGGCACGCGCCTCCCCCCTGCCCAAACCGAATTGGACAAGGGGTGGGGGCGCGGCCCTCTTTCCTTCTCCCTCTCCCTCTCTTTCCTTCTCTCCTACTCCGAATAGGAAAGAGGAGGGGAATCCTATTTGGACTGGAGTGTCCTAGTAGGATTCCCCACACCTGGCGCGCCCCCCTTGGGCCGGCCACCTCTTCCCTCCCCTCCTTTATATACGTGGCCAGGGGGCACCCCAAAAGCACTCAAGATTTGTCTTAGCCGTGTGCGGTGCCCCCCTCCACAGTTACACACCTCGGTCATATCATCGTAGTGCTTAGGCGAAGCCCTGCGCCGGTAACTTCATCATCACCGTCGCCACGCCATCGTGCTGACGGAGCTCTACCTCGGCGTTAACTGGATCAAGAGTACGAGGGACGTCATCGAGCTGAATGTGTGCTGAACACGGAGGTGCCATACGTTGGGTGCTAGGATCGGTCGGATTGTGAAGACGTACGACTACATCAACCGTGTTGATATAACGCTTCCGCTTTCAGTCTATGAGGGTACGTAGACAACACTCTTCCCTCTCGTTGCTATGCATCACCTAGATAGATCTTGCGTGATCGTAGGATTTTTTTTTTGAAATTACTGCGTTCCCCAACACTAATGTCTTATAATCCCCAAATACTTGAAAGGTTGTCCTTACTATTGTTACTCCACCAATTCCAATTATCAGGGTCAAGTAAATCCAAGGTCAGGCTTATATAGATCCCTAAATCAACTCCGACAATTGATCCAATCTCCTAGTTTATCGTCCATCGAGAAACATGGTATCATGATCGAGATCATCAGTCTAAATCCAATTTACTCCGAACCATGTAGGCTTACGCAACATCTATACTTAACTACGATCACCTATTTAAATCCAAATATCATGTCCAACAAGAGTTCCTACATGTTCCCTCAAGTCATTATCGTAATGTCAACTATCTCCTATCAATATCCCCTGGCTAAGTCGAATCTCTACACCTCCAACAATTTCAGCCTGCGATCATAATTGTCCTACAGAATCCAATTTACTCCAGGGCGGTAAAAACTATGTTATCCTATCAATATGATCCCACCAAGTTCATCTATCCACATGAAAGCCTCATAATCCACCAAAGAGTCTCAGATAATTCCTCAAGGTCACTGATATAAACTCATCAAGTCATTTATCCTCTATTCCTATATCCTCAAATTGGTCTTCCCTATGGCATCGACAGTTTTGGTGCTATCCTAAGATGATAACGTGATCATTCACTATGTCCACTAGTTCCATAATGAACTCAATGTTGTGCAACGTTACGGAGGCTTAGCTGGTTCTCTTTCAATTCTGTGGGTCAAGCACATGGTTAAGGATTCGAGCTGGGTTATCTCGTGAAGTCTCGAAGGGTCTAGGGATGGGTTTCTAATCTTGAGGGGTAAACATAACTTCATGGGGTTGCACTAGGTCGAGGAGGCCGTACCAAAAGTCTTCAGTATTGGTTGGTCACCGAGGTGGAATCCTTGGTGCATCTTGTCTTGCTAGTCTTCAGTTGATGAAAGAGAGGAGAGGGAAAAGTAGCATGGAGGAGGGGAATGCCTAAAGGGGGTTCTATAGTGCAAGTGCAAACAAATAGGTGCAAAAAGGGACAAACAAAAGAAACAAGGTAATGAAGGTGATATTGTCGCGTACTTGTTGCCTAGGGAAAAAGTACGACTTATATCAAAACACAAACAAGAAAAATAAGCAACACAAAATCATGGTTCTATTCAAACCATCACACGGACTTGACTGCGCATAGGGGGTACATGACTCATCCTACCCTAGGGGTTCTCAATCTCAGTAGTCGTGCTTTACTCCGTTTTTTGTGCAGTCTTCTGGGTTTTCCTTAGGTGTCGCTACGTCTCTTGTAGTTGTTCGATGAAACAATCCGGGTTGGGCCTGAAGAATCTTCAACAACTTCTCACCTCATGAGGTGATGGTGTGAAAGTGGTTCCTCATAGCTGGCATTGTGTCGGATTGTGGGTTCCGGCAAAACCCTTGAGGTTCGAACTCTGGGGTGCGCACGAAGATCTACTCCCTACCGATCCACACTCCAAAGCCTCGCCGCGGATCTAAGCTAACACGATGAACAACACAAGAGACACGAGGTTTATACTGCTTCGGGCCACCGTTGTGGTGTAATACCCTAATCCAGTGTGTGGTGTGCTGGATTGCCTCAGGGGTTGATGATGAACAGTACAAGGAAAGAACAGCCTCGCGAGGGGTGTTCTTGAGCTGGTGTGGTGTTCTACTTGGGAAGGATTCGGTTCTTCCTCTCCGTCTAGATGAGTTGCCTCCTACTGTGGTGGCTAGTCCTATTTATAGAGGCCCTGGTCCTCTTCCCAAATATTGAGCGGGAAGGGAGCCAACAACAGCCATTTTGAAGGGGGACAGCTAGTACAAGCTATCCTGACTAAAGGTGGTCTTCGGCTGCCAAAAGCACTAGTGATGACGCCGTCTTGGGCTCCATGGTGACCTCCGTCCTGCCGCTCTGCTGGTCTTGGTCTCGTTGCACCGATATGGTAACCTTTGCTTGATGCCTCGGTACTCCGCGCCTGCGCTTGCCCCCTTTGCACCAAAGAGGAAACGAGGACGCCGCGCGGGCTGGCGCCCACCTGGTATTCATCGTCATGGCTTACGTCACGGGCACCTCGCGAGGTACCCCTTTCCTTGATCTCCCCGCCTCCTCGCGAGCCCGCCTAGTGAGGCCGCCCCTGAGGAGGCCTTGCGTAGTCCGCCCCACGAGGCTTGGCCCCTCGCGAGGGTCTTGAGCTTGGGTTGATGAAGATGGGCCGTACTGGGTCACTGCTCGAGCCGCACCGCAAGCCGCAGGCAGGCAAGTTTGGGGACCCCCGTTCCCAGAACGCCGACAGTAGCCCCCGGGCCCAAGGCGTGCTTGGAGTTGGCTTAGCAGCGAAGCCAAAGGGCAAGTGCGGAGCACCGCGGGCCCCCAAAAGCCTGCGGCCTTCGGTGACGCGTGGCGACTTGACTGGACGTGGGCGTCTCCACTTCCCCACGCTGCCTCGGGAACTACCCAATTTGACGAGACCCTGCTACATGCAAAAAGAGTCATGATTACCTGTGATCGTGGGGGCTGACGGTTGGCCTCCTCCGGACTATAAGTACGGAGAGGCGTGAGCCCCCGTTGTCCATCTCTCCTTGCTCCGCTTGCTCCTTCTTCCTTGCTCCTCCTCCATCTTGCCGCATATGGCACCGATCCGCCGGTTCTCAGCCGAAGAGAAAGGAAAGGCCCCCGGGAGGGGCCTGACCCACTTCCGCCGAAGAAACGGCCGGTCCCCGGCCGCCGTGACGGAGTTGCAGGGCCGGAGGTGTCGAGGCCTTGGTACGAGCGGCCGCCTCCTGGGTTCCCGCTCCCTCTGTATGCCCGGGCCGAGGGCCCTGGAGAAGGAGACGCCGAGCGACGCCGCCCGCGCCGTCGGCGAGGCCGCCGAGCTACGGCGGTGCGCGCCGTTGCTCCTGGAGTCCATGCCGCAGGCTCCTCTCGCGAGCTCGTGCTCCACGCCGTGATGCCTCCGAGCTCTTGGATCTGCTTCCCCACCTTCTTCGCCTTCGAGCTAGCGCCGAGGGGGCCTCTCGAGCTTTGGCTACAACACGCCGACTACAGCGCTCCGGCGACCGGAGCGGAGGTTGAAGTCGTCACTCCAGGCAAGATCTTCATGACCCGAGGCCGGCGAGATCGCCCGGGTCTGCCAAACGAGGGGTGCCCTCGTGATTCACTTTGAATACGATGGCGCCTCCGTGATGTTCTTCAAGGTCTTTGACGCTGAAGGCCGCCGGCTGGAGTGCTGCCCCAGGGGAGGCAGCCGCGACGCCGATGCAGCCGGGGCCAGGCCCGTTACCCGCTTCCTCAACGGCTCCTCTGGCAGTAGCGGCGGTGCTTGGGAGTCCAGCGAATCTCCCGAGCTCTTCGCGACTCCGGAGACGAGCGACGACAGCTACGTGCCCCCGAGCTCGCGACGCGCCCGGAGCAAGGCGGCTGCATCGGGCCGCCGGCGTGGCTGATCTGGATGGGATTGGCGCCGGCCTCCCGCGGCCCACTGTTGATGATGGTGTTGGCCATGAGGGCACGTGTAGTTAGGGTTCCTTAGGATTTGCACCTTTTGTTCCCTGCGAGGAATTGAGAAAACACCCTGTGGGGGCATGTAAAGGGTCCGCAATGTCTTTTGTTCATACTATCCTCATTATGAAGTGGTGCAAATGCATGTCCTGTTCCGGCTTGGCTCCCCCTTTCTAACCTCGCGACGACTTGGCGATCTATGCTGACAGGTCCCGGTCCCCAGGCAGGCTTCAGCCGTCGCTGGTATGCCAGGTCGCGATGCCATGGTCAAGGCCAGGAGGTGAGCGGCCCGAGGTCCAGTAAGAGCCCTTGAGGCGCAATGCTCAGGAGGTCCCCTTTAGCGCCCAAGCAGCCGCCGAGTGGTGAGAAAGGAAGGCGACGTCGCCGCTACAGAGCCGCATCAAGTGGAGGTTTTGTGTTGCATCAATTAGCTGTTCCAGGGGCGAGACTTATCTCGGGAGCGCGGAGTTGTTCATTTGCGAGGCGCTGGGCTCGCGCGCCAACAGCTAGGGAGTAGTTGGGTTAGGACCTCGCGAGCTTCCCCTCCCTTCCTGTACTCTCCGTTGCGCTCTACATCCTCAGGTCCCGGCCCTCGAGCAAGCTCAGCCGCCGCTGGTATGCCAGGTCGCGATGCCGTGGGCAAGGCAAGGGGGTGAGGGCTGCAGAGCCAGTAAGAGCTCCGGAGTCGTGATGCTCAGGAGCCCCCCTTTTAACGTGCAAGCAGGTCGCACAGGCAAGGGAGAAGGAGGGCTCGCGAAGCCTCCCGTTTTAGGCCTCGGGTAGTCCCTGAAAACCAATACGAGAAAAGCACAGGTTGCCATTATGATTGCCGGCCGGCCATTGGTTGCTCTGAGAGAGTGGTGAGGGCCTGGTGAGGTGACGCTTGCAGGGCTGCCGTGGGTCAGAGCTCGACCACTCAGATTTAGCGACGTTGCAGGGACAGACCCATGCACAAGCGTCGTGCCAGCGCGAGCGGCTCCAAAGGTAGGTGTCAATCGAGCAGGCAATCATCACAGTTAGGTTAAGCATGAAGGGCAAATCAGCTTAGATAAACGCAGGAAGGATGCATGCCACCGGGTCAGGCCCGAGCGGCTTGGGGATGATGCAGCCCGAGGGGCGCCCCCACCAAAGTGAATTAAAGACATAAGCAAAAGGGATACATGCCACAGGGACGGACCCATGCGGCCTGGGAATGATGCAGCCCTGAGGGCGCTCCCAGCTGAAATGAACTTGAAAGATGTTACCTGGTATCGCCGAGGAGGAGGTGTTGGAGTAGCTGATGATGCGTGGTGAAGAAGCCGATCCTCACGAGCCGCCAGAGCCCTGAGCCTCGGGAGGCTCCAGCGGTCCAGGCGGTTCCTCGAGGACCATCTCCATCTCTGCCAGGATCACGTTGTGTCTGGCCTCCTGAGCTTCCAGAATGCTCCGCATAAGACACTGGCGAGCGACAGCCGCATTCGGCAGGCCGAAGGGCATGCGAACGTACCTGTGTGGCTGACCCTCACAGCGTCCCACGCGCGAGGGCCAGAAGCGCTCCTGAGTCGCGACTCGGCTGATCCCCGGGTAGTTGATGCAGACGTGCAGCCCGCCATCCTCGCCTGGATGGGGAGCTACTCCAGGTAGGCGGCGATCGCCGCGTATGACTCTTGATTCTTGAAGCTCCTAAGTGGTCTTGGTGATGACTCCTGAGGGTCGGGCCTTCCTCGCTCCTTGCCTTCTTGAGGGAAAGGTGCCGCGAAGAATGCCTCCAAGTGGTGCCCGAGCGCCTCCCTCGTGATCCTGGCAAGGTGTGAGGCCCTCCAGGAGAGAGCCCCCGAGCCCTGCCCGAGGTGGGCGCCGGGCGCGCCTTCCTATGCGAGGGAGGGAGGCGCCCCTTGCGCGGGCGCAGATCCTGGTGCGGCGCCTCTGGAGGTGCCAACCTCCTGAGGCCTTGAGCTGGGTGATGTTTTCTTCTTCTTGAGGACTGCCTCGGGAGGGTTCTCTCTTTTGCCGTGTCGGTCCTCGACTGACGCAGCTTGGAAGGCACGTTGGAGAGAGCACACGACATCCTTCTCTTCACAGGGGACCGTGATGATTCCGCCGCTTCCTGGCATTTTGAGGACGTTGTAGCCATGGTGGGTCACCGCCATGAACTTGTCCAGGGCTAGATACCCAAGGATGGCGTTGTATGGCAGGCGAATGTGGGCAACATCAAAGTCGATGAGCTTGGTGTGGTAGTTCTTGCGCTGTCCGAAAGTGACAGGGAGGCGAATCTGCCCTATCGGAGTGGTGGAGCCGTCAGTGACTCCTGAGAAGGGCTTGGTTGGCTGAAGCTGAGCATGGGGCACTTGGAGGTTGTTGAATGTCTCGACGAACAGAACGTTGAGTCCTGCCCCTCCATCGATGAGAGTCCTAGTGACTTGCACGTTGCTGATGACTGGGGAACAAAGCATTGGGAGGATGCCAGTTGTAGCCGCACACTTGAGCTGATCCGCTGAGATGAACGTGATGGCGCACGCGGACCACCTGAGAGGGCGCGTGGCCTCGAGCCTGGGGAGGACTGTGATCACCTCGCGAGCAAACTGCTTGAAGATGCACTGAGAGGCTGGGGCCTGGGCACCGCCCAAGATGCAAGCGATAGCTCGTGGCTCCTGGAAGCCCCCAGCCCCCTCGTCCTGGTGGTGGTCGTCATTCCTTCTTGACGGTGGTGGCAGAGGAGGAAGGCCTACATTGCCCTGCGGGCGGTCCTCGCGAGGCGGATTCTTCCAAGCCCCCTCGCGAGGCTGGTCCTGCCAGCGATCCTCACGAGGGTGGTCACACCACTCCTGTCGAGGGCCTTGGTCGTCCCATCGTCCACCACCTCTTCCTCCTCCTCGGTCATAGCCCCGATCGTTGCGCTCGGGCCACCGACCGACGCGCCCTTCTCGAACGGCTCGGAGCTCGTGGCATTCGTTGGTGTTGTGGGTGTAGAGGTTGTGGTAGGCGCAGAATCGGTTGCCCTTGGACGACTCCGGCTGGTCCCTGCCATGCTTTGTGTCTGGTTCTGCTGCAAGCACGGCTGCTCCTTTGTGCTTCACGTCCTTGGCCTTGGCTTTCTTCTCTTCTGAGTCGGCAGCTGGAAGCTCGAGGAGGGAGAGGCGTCCCTCCTCAGCTCTTGCGCACTTGGTCGCCAAGGTGAACAGCTCCAGCGAGGTACACAGATCCTCGTGGATGGCAAGCTCCTCCTTCATCTTGAGGTCGCGAACACTGTCAGAGAAGGCTGAGATGATGGTCTCCTCGGTCACCTTGGGAATCTTGAGGCGGGCGCTGTTGAAACGCTGAATGTACTTCTGCAGGGTCTCCCCAGGTTGCTGGTTGATGCGGCGCAGGTCACCCACGGCCGGAGGGCGGTCATGAGTGCCCTGGAAGTTGGTGATGAAGCGGCTGCGCATCTCGTCCCAGGAGGAGATAGAGCCGGGAGGCAGGTTCAGGAGCCAGGAGCGGGCGCCGTCCTTGGGCGCCATGGGAAACCAGTTCGCCATGACCTTCTCGTCTCCGTTGGCCGCCTCGATACCCAGCTCGTAGAGCTACAGGAACTCCGCGGGGTCGGCAGTGCCGTCGTAGCGGGGGGGGGCAGATCCGGCTTGAACTTGCCCGCCCACGCGATGCTACGCAGCTCGATGGTGAAGGCGCGGCAACCTGCCTTGGTCACCAAAGCCCCTTGCGGGCGCAGGGCTTGCTCTTGGTGGTTCTCGCGCGCCATTGCCAGGGGCATCGCGGGGTCTTGACATGCTGGTGCAGGGAGCACGCGAGCGCCTTCTTGGGGCCGAGGGATTTCTTGACAGCTTCCTTCTTGCTGCACGGGCACCGGACGTGGCAGGTCGCGTCCGGGCACCGCGTGCCTTGGAGCTAGGGCGCCTTCTTGGGGAGGAAGTGGCGGAGGTGCTCCCCGAGCAGCGTCGCCCATGCATGATGGAGGGCGAGGCAGCGAGAGGGACGGCGCGGGAGAGCCCCCTGCGGCGCTGACGAGCTCGGTGATGCGAGCGAGCCACTCCTCGTAGAGGTCGTCAACGGGACGGTAGCGCAGGAGCTCATGCGCCATGAGGAGCGCGGCTTGTGCGTCCATGGGAGCGCGACGAGCGTGGGACGACGAGCCAGCGGGAGTCAGCGACGGAGTGGCGGTGCGGCCTTCCCGCCGCACCGAGGGATGCAGCGAGGACGCTTGCTGCTCGTTCCCCGCCGGGCCGGTGGCGGCGTTGGCGGCAGGCGACGGAGATTGACGAGGAGGCCCACCGACGGGGGCCGTCTGGGCGACACGGGTGGCCAGGGCAGCCCGGCGCTCGGCGCAGGCTCGGAGAGCGTCCGCCATGGATGCGACGAAGCAATGGAATGCAGAACCGCGGAGAGAAGACTCCGGCGCACCCCTACCTGGCGCGCCAAATGCCGGATTGTGGGTTCCGGCAAAACCCTTGAGGTTCGAACTTTGAGGTGCGCGCGAAGATGTACTCCCTACCGATCCACACTCCAAAGCCTCGGCGCGGATCTATGCTAACACGATGAACAACACAAGAGACACGAGGTTTATACTTGTTCGGGCCACCGTTGTGGTGTAATACCCTAATCCAGTGTGTGTTGTGGTGGATTGCCTCAGGGGCTGATGATGAACAGTGTGGTGTTCTACCTGGGAAGGATTCGGTTCTTCCTCTCCGTCTAGATGAGTTGCCTCCTACTGTGGTGGCTAGTCCTATTTATAGAGGCCCTGGTCCTCTTCCCAAATATTGAGCGGGAAGGGAGCCAACAATGACCATTTTGAAGGGCGACAGCTAGTACAAGCTATCCTGACTAAAGGTGGTCTTCGGCTGCCAAAAGCACTGGTGATGACGCCGTCTAGGGCTCCATGGTGACCTCCGTCCTGCCGCTCTGCTGGTCTTGGTCTCGTTGCACCGATATAGTAACCTTTGCTTGATGCCTCGGTACTCCGCGCCTGCGCTTGCCCCCTTTGCACCAAAGGGGAAACAAGGATGCCGCCTGGTCTTGATTGTCATGGCTTACGTCATGGGCACCTCGCGAGGTACCCCTTGCCTGGATCTCTCCGCCTCCTCGCGAGCCCGCCTGGTGAGGCCGCCCCTGAGGAGGCCTTGCGTAGTCCGCCCCGCGAGGCTTGGCCCCTCGCGAGGGTCTTGAGCTTGGGTTGATGAAGACGGGCCGTACTGGGCCACTGCTCGAGCCGCACCGCGGGCCGCAGGCAGGCAAGTCTGGGGACCCCCTTCCCAGAACGCCAACACATTGACTCGGTCTTCTGTTGTCCTCTTTAATCATGATGATTCCTTTTGCCTTCTAAGGCGTCGACGGTACAGGTAGGTAATCCTTTATGCAATGACATTAACAAGGCATAGTAGAGGTCCAACCTGTCGGTGATGTTGATGACAACATCGACACCAAGAGCGGGGGATGAAGAGAACAGTTTTCTTGCTCACTATAGTGAGGCGGACCAGATGGCGAGGTTCACATCCACTGGTGGTTGCCGATACAACAACAGTAAGGACATGGTTGCTCTATTAGCTATGTATATCATGATCTTGCATATCCTATGCCCTGATCATCGTAGGCTAAGGTTGCATCATCTTGGGGCAGTGTCGCAGTGTCACCATCTCTTGGGTCTTGATGTCCTCTTTCCTCGAGACGGTATCCTCTATGGGTATCATCTTGTCGTGGTGTCGCCAAACTTCTGTTCTGAAGAGGTGGACGAATGCCTGGCAAGGCATATTCCTTCTAGGCTACCCACGAGGATTACAAGGAATCCAGTGGTCAGGGGCATAAGGGTTCTAGCGACCATTTACAAAGGTCTTGAAGGGGAAGAGATCAAGGAGAATATACCTTAGTTTTCGAAAACTTCAAAAGGGGAAGAGAAGTATAGGTAGTTTTTGAAAATTAGTGATATTTTTTAAAACAATTTTATCCTAACAAATGGCCATGCTAACTAAGGCTTCCTACAGTCAGGATGGCTCTGATACCAGCTCTGTGGGGACCCCGACTCATAAGTCGTGGTCACTGATTGCACGTGTATAGTGATCCCAGAGATCAATGCTCACTGAACACACAGAAGCTGAATAACAAGAGTCTTGCATCCATACATACCGTCTTACACACGTAGGACCATTATGATCATGTCTTGAGTATATCATCGCAGCGGAAATCCTCAATGACAACCTGGACACACGCATTCTGACTGGGAAGCGTCCTAGCTCGCATGTTCGTCATCAAGGTACTCTTCATAATATCCTGTTCTTTCATGCCTGGCCAATAAATACCAGTGGCAAGCTGCTACCTCTTGAGCTTGCGTTGGTTTTTCCCTTGAAGAGGAAAGGGTGATGCAGCAAAGTAGTGTAAGTATTTCCCTCAGTTTTTGAGAACCAAGGTATCAATCCAGTAGGAGACTACACACAAGTCGCCTCGTACCTACACAAACAAATAAGAACCTTGCAACCAACGCGATAAAGGGGTTGTCAATCCCTTCACGCCCACTTGCAAAAGTGAGATCTGATAGAGATAATAAGATAAACATTTTTGGTATTTTTATGATATAGATTGAAAAGTAAAGATTGCAAAATAAACAGCGACAGAAATTGGCTAGTTGACGGGAAAATAATATGATGGAAGATAGACCCGGGGGACATAGGTTTCACTAGTGGCTTCTCTCAAGATAGCATAAGTATTACGGTGGGTGAACAAATTACTGTCGAGCAATTGATATAAAACTGCATAATTATGAGAATATCTAGGCATGATCATGTATATAGGCATCACGTCCGCGGCAAGTAGACAGAAATGATCATGTATATAGCTCAACAAAAGAAACAAAGTGGGTGTGCATCCAACTCGCTTGTTCACGAAGACCTAGGGCATTTTGAGGAAGCCCATAACTGGAATATACAAGCCAAGTTCTATAATGTAAAATTCCCACTAGTATATGAAAGTGACAACATAGGAGACTCTCTATCTTGAAGATCATGGTGCTACTTTGAAGCACAAGTGTGGAAAAAGGATAGTAACATTGTCCCTTCTCTCTATTTCTCCCATTTATTTTTTATTTTTTTATTTGGTCATTTCTCTTTTCTTTTTTATGGCCTCTTTTTTTCGTCCGGAGTCTCATCCCGACTTGTGGGGGAATCATAGTCTCCATCATCCTTTCCTCACTTGGGACAATGCTCTAATAATGATGATCATCACACTTTTATTTTCTTGCAACTCAAAAATTACAACTCAATACTTGGAACAAAATATGACTCTATGTGAATGCCTCCGGCGGTGTACCGGGATATGCAATGAATCAAGAGTGACATGTATGAAAGAATTATGAATGGTGGCTTTGCCACACATACGATGTCAACTACATGATCATGCCAAGCAATATGATAATGATGAAACGTGTCATAACAAACGGAACGGTGTTAAGTTGCATGGCAATATATCTCGGAATGGCTATGGAAATGCCATAATAGGTAGGTATGGTGGCTGTTTTGAGGAAGGTATATGGTGGGTGTATGATACCGGCGAAAGGTGCGCGGTATTAGAGAGGCTAGCAATGGTGGAAGGGTGAGAGTGTGTATAATCCATGGACTCAACATTAGTCATAAAGAACTCACATACTTATTGCAAAAATCTATTAGTTATCAAAACGAAGTACTATGCGCATGCTCCTAGGGGGATAGATTGGTAGGAAAAGACCATCACTCGTCCCCGACCGCCACTCATAAGGAAGACAATCAATAAATAAATCATGCTCCGACTTCATCACATAACGGTTCACCATACGTGCATGCTACTGGACTCACAAACTTTAGAACAAGTATTTCTCAAATTCACAACTACTCAACTAGCATGACTCTAATATCACCATCTTCATATCTCAAAACAATTATCAAGTATCAAACTTCTCACAGTATTCAATGCACTCTATATGACAGTTTTTATTATACCCATCTTGGATGTTCATCATATTAGGACTAATTTTATAGCCAAAGCAAACTACCATGCTGTTCTAAAAGACTCTCCAAATAATATAAGCGAAGCATGAGAGATCAATAATTTCTATAAAATAAAACCACCACCGTGCTCCAAAAAGATATAAGTTAAGCACTAGAGCAAAAACTATTTAGCTCAAAAGATATAAGTGAAGCACATAGAGTATTCTAATAAATTCTGATTCATGTGTGTCTCTCCCAAAAGGTGTGTACAGCAAGGATGATTGTGGTAAACTAAAAGCAAAGACTCAAATCATATGAGACGCTCCAAGCAAAACACATATCATGTGGTGAATAAAAATATAGCCTCAAGTAAAGTTACCGATAGACGAATAAGAAAGAGGGGATGCCTTCCGGGGCATCCCCAAGCTTAGGCTCTCGCCACTCCTTATTCCATAATCCATCAAATCTTTACCCAAAACTAGAAAACTTCACAACACAAAACTTAACAGAAAATCTCATGATCTCCGTTAGTATAAGAAAGCAAATCACCATCATAAGGTACTGTAATGAAATCATTCTTTATTTTTATTGGTGTTAAACCTACTGTATTCCAACTTCACTATGGTTCATACCCTCTGATACTAGCCATAGATTCATCAAAATAAGCAAACAACACACGAAAAACAGAATCTGTCAAAAACAGAAAAGTCCTTAGTAATCTGTATCAAACGTATACTTCTGTAACTCCAAAAATTCTAAAATAAATTTCTGGACGTGAGGAATTTGTCTATTAATCATCTTCAAAAAGAATCAACTAAATATTGCTCTCCAGTAAAAAGTTGTAGCTAATCTCGTGAGCGCTAAAGTTTCTGTTTTTTACAGCAAGATCATAAAGACTTCACCCAAGTCTTCCCAAAGGTTCTACTTGGCACAAACACTAATTAAAACATAAAACCACATCTAAACAGAAGCTAGATGAATTACTTATTACTAAACAGAACAAAAAAGCAAGAAACAAAAATAAAATTGGGTTGCCTCCCAACAAGCGCTATCGTTTAACGCCCCTAGCTAGGCATAAAGGCAAAAATAGATCTAGGTATTATCATTTTTGGTATGCAATCCATAAGTGGCTCTCATAATAGATTCATAAGGTAATTTAATTTTATTCCTTGGAGAGTGTTCCATGCCTTTCCTTAACGGAAATTGGAATTTAATACTTCCTTCTTTCATATCAATAATTGCACCAATCGTTCTAAGGAAAGGTCTACCAAGAATAATAGGACATGTAGGATTGCAATATATATCAAGAACAATGAAATCTACGGGCACATAATTCCTATTTGCAACAATGAGAACATCATTAATTCTTCCCATAGGTTTCCTAATGGTGGAATCCGCAAGGTGCAAGTTTAAAGAACAATCATCAAATTCACGAAAACCTAACACATCACACAAAGTTTTTGGAATCGTGGAAAAACTAGCACCCAAATCACACAAAGCATAGTACTCATGATCTTTAATTTTAATTTTAATAGTAGTTTCCACTCATCATAAAGTTTTGTAGGGATATAAACTTCCAATTCAAGCTTTTCTTCATAAGATTGCATTAAAGCATGACCGATATGTTTAGTAAAAGCTTTATTTTGACTATAAGCATGAGGAGAATTTAACACAGATTGCAACAAGGAAATACAATCTATTAAAGAACAATTACCATAATTAAATTCCTTGAAATCCAAAATAGTGGGTTCATTGCTATGTAAAGTTTTGACCTCTTCAATCCCACTTTTACCAATTTTTGCATCAAGATCTAAAAACTCCGAATCATTGGGACGCCTTTTAACTGAAATGGAATCATCTCCAGTCCCATCATTATCAAGATTCATATTGCAAAACAAAGATTTAATAGGGGACACATCAACAACTTTTAGATCTTCATCCCTATTATCATGAAAACTAGAAGAACATGATTTTATAAAGCAATCTTTCTTAGCACGCATCCTAGCGGTTCATTCTTTGCACTCATCAGTGGAAATTCTCATGGATTTGAGAGATTCATTGATATCCTGCTTAGGACGAATAGATCTAAGTTTCAAAGAATCAACATCAAGAGAAATTCTATCCACGTTCCTAGCCAACTCATCAATCTTAGGCAATTTTCCTTCAACCAAAGCATTAAAATTCTTTTGAGAAATCATAAATTCTTTAACACTAGTCTCAAAATCAGAGGGCATCTTATTAAAATTTCCATAAGAGTTGTTTTAGGAATTACCATAATTATTAGAGGAGTTACTAGGATACGGCCTAGGATTAAAGTTTCCTCTATAAGCGTTGTTACCAAAATTGTTCCTACCAACAAAATTAACATTCATAGATTCATTATTATTCTCAATCAAAGTGGACAAAGGCATATCATTAGGATCAATAGGAGCACTCTTATTGGCAAACAATTTCATAAGTTCATCCATCTTTCCACTCAAAACATTAATCTCTTCTATCGCATGAACCTTTTTACTAGTAGATCTTTCGGTGTGCCATTGAGAATAATTAACCATAATATTATCTAGAAGTTTAGTAGCTTCTCCTAAAGTGATTTCCATAAAAGTGCCTCCCATGGCCGAATCTAAAAGATTTCTAGAAGCAAAATTCAATCCGGCATAAATTTTTTGTATAATCATCCATAAATTCAAACCATGTGTAGGGTAATTACTTATCATTAATTTCATCCTCTCCCAAGATTGTGCAACATGCTCATGATCAAGTTGCTTAAAATTCATAATATCGTTTCTAAGAGAGATGATCTTAGCGGGAGGAAAATACTTAGAGATAAAAGCATCTTTTCACTTATTTCATGAATCAATACTATTTTTAGGCAAAGACGAAAACCAAGTTTTAGCATGATCTCTAAGAGAAAACGGAAATAGCTTCAATTTAACAATATCATTATCCACGTCTTTCTTATTTTGCATATCACACAAATTGACAAAGTTGTTTAGATGTGTAGCGGCATCTTCACTAGGAAGGCCAGAGAATTGATCTTTCATGACAAGATTCAACAAAGCAGCATTAATTTCACAAGATTCGGCATCGGTAAGAGGAGCAATTGGAGTGCTAAGGAAATCATTATTGTTGGTATTGGAAAAGTCACACAATTTAGTATTTTCTTGAGCCGTCGTGACAAACGATCCAACACACAAGCACACAAGAAGCAAGCGAAGAAAAGGCAAACGGAAAAGAGGGCGAATAAAACAGCAAGGGTGAAGTGGGGGAGAGGAAAACGAGAGGCAAATGGCAAATAATGTGATGCGAGGGATAAGAGTTGTGATGGGTACTTGGTATGTCTTGACTTGACTTGACTTGGCGTAGATCTCCCCGGCAACGGCGCCAGATATCCTTCTTGCTACCTCTTGAGCTTGTGTTGGTTTTTCCCTTGAAGAGGAAAGGGTGATGCAACAAAGTAGCGTAAGTATTTCCCTCAGTTTTTGATAACCAAGGTATCAATCCAGTAGGAAACTACACACAAGTCGCCTCGTACCTACACAAACAAATAAGAACCTTGCAACCAACGCGATAAAGGGGTTGGCAATCCCTTCACGGCCACTTGCAAAAGTGAGATCTGATAGGGATAATAAGATAAATATTTTTGGTATTTTTATGATATAGATTGAAAACTAAAGATTGCAAAATAAATGGCAACAATCTAAGTGCTAAAAGAGTTGATCTCAAAAAAAAGAGTTGATTCAATGCTTGGTTTTGTTTGGATTTTCCAACTATGACCATTGGATAGAGTGAATCAATGGCTTACGTTCAAAGTTATTCTCATACTATAGAATGGTATAGGAACGTGGAGAGATTTGGTTGATTTTATGTCGCTGAATAATATAAAATATTATGAGTGTAGGCTCCACCCCGAGGTTTGTTGCTCCTTCTAGGTCGTCGGGAATCTATGTTCTTCCACTCTTTCATTTATTAAGACATGAGCTTTGTTCATCCTTTTGCCGACACGCGGGACATCTATATGCCTCCATTTTGAAAATAATACTATATGCCTCCATGACACGCAGGACATCTAGCATCAAGGTGGCGTGTCGTGCAAGAAAATGGAGATATGAAGTGCGTAAGTGAGTCGTGCACTTCGATGGCACCTAGTACTATGCAATATTTTTTCTCCTCGATGGCACGTGAATAGTGCATGTACTCAATGACAGAGCATGGGATGGTAGCCATGGACATGGTCGTCCCTTTTTTAAGAGAGTACTATTAAATACGTAACTTTGATGTGCCCCGTCAACTCGCAGAATGACGAGAAGCTTGCTTACTACGCCTTCTCCCTCGCCAATGCGTGCACTGTGGCTCGCAGCACGAGGAGAAACTTTTTCTTACAAGCGGTGGACGTGCAGCAGTTCATTTGGTGTCAGATTGCCAGAAGTACTACTGTAGTACCATCATTATTGTTCGACTTCCAAAAGAGGAGAAGAGCCAAGCGCAAGGTCACCTACTAACCTAGTACAGTACTACTATAGCCAAAGCTGGTCCACCTTTTTAGAGCATGGTTAATTAATATAGGCGGCTCTTGCAGCGGCACATCATTTAGAGCAAGTACTCTCTTCGTAGGATCAAAGGAAGTGAAACAAAAGTTGGAGTGGATGCTAGATTGCCAATTAAAACATGACTATATAGGAAAAAAACCTATAGCATTCTATCCTATGAATCAAACAACCAATGTAGGAAAATTATGAGGGGGGTCTCCCCAACAGTGTTCCTCGACTCGCACCTAGCATCACGGTGGTCGAACTTGGAGTCATTCATCTGGTACACGTGGCATCTCAGATCTGGACACAAGGTGACGCGACCTCTCACTTCCTCTGCCATTTGAAGCGGCGCGCCGGTGGAGGACTAGCATACTCAAATATTAGGTTGCCTCTATGTGATGTGGCAACTTCATATACTAACCGGATGCTGGCTATACTACTACGGTACTCACACTCCAAGAAGTGACTCGAAAACCATTCATAAATTGAGTCTATGACACGCATTTGCAAATGTACCATTCATTATATACAACAAGTCATCAACACACAACGACAACGAGGATACATGTTGGATTATAGATTATTTCCAACAAAACATTCTAGTAAATACTGAAGTTTTCATCACACACAAATAACAAGCAATGAAATGAACTTCAACTCAACCAATCCTCAGCGTTGGAAACACTTGCTTTGAACCATAGGAGCTCTAGGAAGGGCTAGCTATTGTCAATATCGAGAGCAACGCAGGACTGATCATCCAGGCTGAAGCGGCATATACCAGGAGCAGGGTAGGGAACCACCACAATGTCCGAGATATAGATACAGTTGCTTCTCATAAATGGTAGTAACATTGTGTCAACAACAGCTGGATCGCCTTTAACCATCATTGGATAGTTTGGTCCAAGGAAGAGTGAGTTTTCTCCAAGACTTTCAATATTGTACCAGGGAGAAGGTGTTGGTGCTAGCACACTAGTATCCATCACGAATACCATGCAACGGGTGTTGGAATAGGTCCGGAGAGGGCAACCATGGGAGACAACACGTGCTCCCTCAGTAGTAACAATCTCAGTGCACTGTATACGGATAAGAAGAGGTGATCCATCAGAATTAGTTGCCAGGCGCCACTGAGTATATAAGTCCTGCTCGTCCTAATGATTGTGATCATCACCATCGTCATCTCCCCCTGGTTATAAAAATTTTCAAGTATAGGTGGTGGAATGTTCACAGGACCTTGGAAACACAAGAAGAAGGTTAATTAGTAATGGTAAACTTGCTAACCCGCATGAATGTGGATGAAACAATTATAATTATGGTGGAAGACAAACGTACGGAAACTACGAGGATCCCATGCAAAAATAGTGCCACGAGTGGTGGAAGCAAACACAAGATCCTCGTATTCAATTGCATCATAGTACTCATCATCCATGTACAGAAACTGATTTTTGAGCAATATCCATCGACGAACCGTGGAATCAGTAACGACAGCAACAAGCTTGTGAAAGATAGCAACAACTTCATAGTTCTTGTAATTCCAAGGGCGGTTTGGAACTCGACAAATTGCTATCTTCCATAGACGACAGCCACCATGATCGTATTTGAACGTACGTATATCATCTATGTGCTCAACCTCAGGGCACTCTGAGATTTTTGGAAGTGGAATCCGCTGATGAGTGTACACTTTCACAAGTTCCCACTCGCAATTGTACCCAATATAAACAACCCAATCTCCATTTGCGCTAGCCCAGGCCTTACCCTTAAGCGATGGCATCTTGACATCACACGTATCATAATCAAGCGGCATCAACTTGCACAAGGCGAGGCCTCCATCGTCCGCGCCCATGCGAACAGGCTTATAGCAAAGAAGATAAGGGAGATCAAACCGCTCCTGGACCCTTGGGTTCCTTGTAATGATGTTATTAGTTGAGTGAAGAATGGTCTTGAATGAACCTGCCATGCTAGCCAAGGTGATGACGTCGCACCGATCAATGAGAGCGTCCACCACGTCATCTTTCAGATCGGGGCAAGAATAACAGGGTCGTTTCCGGCCTGTTCCCTCCATCGAGAAGACGATCGAACAATGGTAGAAGGAAGGGTGAAGGCAAATGGAGGAGGAAGGAAGAGCGTGCGACAGCAGTTCCAAATCGAGAGGGAAAGGCGAAGAGTCGGTGGATGGTTGCCAGTTTGGCACGGTACACGAAGAGGCGCCCCGGCCTACACGTCCATTTGGAAATACTAATAGAAAAGGACTCGTCATCGTCTCACTGACATGTTGGAACGGGACCACATGTCAACGAAACATGGTGTGTAATTTCTCGCGCAAAATGCGATCTGGCCACGTTGGCCCGAAGTGCCGCATTATTTCTTGACTTTATTTTTTTAATGGCGTGCCGTTCAATTTTGAAGCACGACTAACTGGTACTGTTTGCAGAGAAAATATAAACTACTCTACCACTACTCCACCTCTAGTACTAGTAGTATAAAAAAGATATATAGGCTGGAGCTTCAGAGCTTTCTTGCTAAGGGCTGCCCACTTGCTTCTCAAACTATCACCCTCTCTCCAGATCTAAAAAGACGGCCTCTCTCTCCCTCCTCACCGGTGGTCACAAATCCGCCTGGGAAGAAAAGGACGTGCAGTGTTGACGCACTCATCGTCGGCGAGCGAGGTCATGCACTAACGACAAGGCCGTCCTCTCAGACCTAGCACCTGCGCGGGATGGCCTCCGTCCCCAAGCTCGGTGCCGTAGTGCGTGCGGAGGAAGACGACCACGAGCGAAGCCACTTCCCGCCAACCCTCAGGTATGCTACCTCTTTTCGAACCATACCCTTGTTCTATTGCCCCATCTTCCACGTCGCTACATGTGGGTCTTTTTCCACTCCACCATCTTCCCAATTTGCTATCCTCTGCTCTGCTGGTCATGCAGACGAAAACCTTAATTTGCACTATTAAAGGAAACCCTACTTCATGCAGACTAATCTAAGTCTGGGTTGAATAAGGAAAGGAAGGGAGACTGTACTGTCCAACAGAGTAGGCATCGAACCCACATCTAGGTTGAAAGGGGGAAAATCGGTAGCTAAGTAACGAGTCTCGTGTCTCTTGGTTGAAGAAGGGTAGAAAGGCATGCCAACGCAATAGAGAATGACCAGGTCGATCGGTTTGTCATCCTCACATAGGATAAAGGTGGCTAAAGAGAACAAAAATGGGACGTAATCCACATTTGCTGTCTGGATATTTGTTGCTCTGGGCAACCATACCTCCCTCACCACTCTATGCGTCCGTGGAGGTACATCGTACTGGTGCGCCCACTGTCCGAATGGGCCTTCCATGCTCTTATTGCCACTTTTTTGCTGTTAGTATAACGCCAGCAGTCAAGTCAAGCAATGCTACTGCTAAAGTGATGCCACATTTAACTAATGCCGCACTCAGTCTAATGCCACCGATAAATTTAAGCAATGCCATTTAATGTCACTGGATTATTTCAGGGTTAGGTGTGGATTGTGGATGTATTAAAGATTTTTCAACTAAGGCATTCTAATGTTGTTGCACAGCTAGTATACCAACGATGAAACTTGTTACTACCTTCAGATTTTTGCACTGTTAATGCTTATAGATTACATACCTCACTTTCATGAGATAAGTTAATTTTTTTGTACAGTGTCACCAAAATGCCAAGGCGCTGATGTCATTTTGTTTTTCTTAAACTGCACAAAGAATTACGAAGACAAGAGGAAAGGTCAAGAGTGGGCACCTCCTCCTCCGGCTGTTCTCTTGATTTGTTCGATCAAGTTTTTATGTTTGATCGATTATCAAGATTGGGATAGCAATTTTGAAGGTCCCCCGAGTTCAAAATGATATTTACCTTGGAGGTACATGGTTTGCAATTTTTTTATATTGTCACTAGTTAATAATGCTAGTTACCTTCAGACTTTTGTATTTGGTTAATGCTCATGCACAGCTAGTATACCAATTCTAAAACTTGTTACCTTTACATTTTGTATTGTTAATTCTAATAGAAATCTTCCAGTGCTAGAGTTGATTGAAATCTGTTCAGTAAAACCATTCTACTGTACCCTGTACTGAAATAACTACTCTTCTGTTGCACTAGCCACTGGATTAGTGTATACTTCTAGTATTCGAATGGTGTTGCATTAGCGTATGGACATAAATAAAGTGTGGCAAGCTTTCCCAGATATGTGCTCAAGAAAACTACTACCTGTATTTCTAAATACTAGACGTTTGGGTACTTTAAATTGAACCACGAAAACGTCTTATATTAAGGAACAGAGGGTGTAGAGTTCACTGAAATTATCCCGGTAAAGCTAGTCACACCTTTGTTAAAATTAATGTTCATTATGATATCAGAGGAGGTCTGTATGTTTGTATCTAATGCCTGTCGACTACATACTTGACATCATGATGTAATGTTAAGTCATTTCCTTTTGTACAGTGTCACTGAATTGTCAAGGCGGTGATGGCATTTTATTTTAGTTGAACTGCACAAAATATGTTTAAAAGAAGAGGAAAGGTCAGGAATCGATCATTCTTTCAGAAAGAACTATATATGCCTTTCTGACATCAGCCGTTGTTGCCTTATTTATTCCTTCAAATAGGTGGTTAGAAACAGTCTTGCTACCTTTTCCCACTAAGAAATTGGAATGCTTATATTTGTGAGTCTATGCTTCAACTAGTGCCAGTTTTATAGTAATCACACTTTCAATATCTATGCAAACAGGGATGCTCGGTTTTAGTGGAACTGCACAAAAAGTCCAACTGGTTCAACATTAGGAGCATGTTTTCTTCCAAACCATTATATCCAATTGGTGGCACTATGAGCTGTTCATTACGAAGGTACATGGTTTGCTACTATCTTGCTACTCTTTTTGTACTGTCATTAGATAGTAATACTAGTGGTTTGCATGTGAATTTATTGGCAGGGTGGACCTACATTGGAGGTGCAGGACAGGATTCAATGATTGGATGCTCAATTTCAGTTGTATCGATTTCACCTCTTCCATCACTGCGGACATGGATATCCTTGGTCTGATGAAGAATAGGCGCTATATTTCTACTCTGAACCAGCAAATCAATTCAGTATGAAATTGTCCAGAGCAAAACATGACTGTATCAAATTGTCCAGTGCAAAACATGATAGATGCTAAGCGGAAGAGACATGTTTAAACCGAAAATACAAGGTGGGGTATATGTTTACTAGCTGCTTGATATTTGTGCAGACGGAGATGTCTGCCCGTTGCTATTTGGCAAACACACAAAGTGACCGCAATTTTGGTTGAACTGCACAAGAGAATAGTATAGTCACTGCATGCAGTGCCATTTGAAAATAGACACAGAAAGATTGGATAGTCACTTCATGGACTGCAGAAAAGTAGTACTATACTATTTATTGGCCAACACAAGGTGCTTCATTGCTTTGGTCTGATTATACAATGGGCATCATTTTGCCAAAGTTAAAGTTTGTATTCCGAAAATAGTCTCGCCGTGTGATCGAGAGAAGACCAAATCATATTGTAGTGGATGTTCCTCCATCATGTGTGTTCATTCTCATGGTTCCAGCTGTTGGTGAAACCACTTACGTTTGCAAGAGGAATTGTAGACTTCAAAAACAAATTTGCCTTTCATTCCGTACTGAATGTTGGCCAAGAGAAGCATCCATGTTAGTAGGAAGAACAGATGTTTTTTCTAGATCTTTGCTTTTGGGGCTACATATTTGTATATGATCTGTGAATCATTGAGATGCATTAACATGTTGATCTTATGTATGGGAATCGTACTAGTTGGTTTTAGTTGCGGCGCAAGATCCGAAGTGGCTGATATTTGCTTTTGGAGCTACATATTTGTATATGATCTGTGAATCATTGAGATGCATTAACAGTTCCTTATTTCTGTTCGTTCAGTGTTTACAAGTTACTGATCGATCACTAGCTAGCCTACTAATGCGCTCCTAGCAGTTTTAGTTGCGACGCAAGATCCGAAGTGGCAGTTTTTTGAATAAAAATGCCTACCTCTGTAGAAACTGACAAGCTACTCTGAAGAAAATGCCATGCGAATCTGAAGAAACTGCCAGCAAAAAGTTCGCCAATGCCTTATCTCCCAGCTAAAGTTCATCAACTAATGCGATCGTACACGTACACCAGCCGACCTACTCGATCCTAAACGTACACTATATGACCTACTCGATCCTACAGGGATAAATAGCGGATCGTGCATGTACTACCTCCTTTCCAGTTTGCAGGGCTCAATTCAAGAAACGACCTACTCGATCCTACACGAATAAATAGCGGATCACGCACGTACTAGTACCTCCTTTCCGGTTTGCAGGGCTTAGTTCAAAAATCGTACAAACCAAGGTACTCCCTCCGTCCTGGTTTATTAGTCCCGTGAGCCAAAGCAGCAAGACCAAGGCATGGCAATAATTAACTACATGCAGAAGTTTAAGCCTATTTAATTCCGGCGATTTAAGTGGCTGCATGCGTGCCCTCGGCTGCGACTCGTTGCATGCTGCTCCGTGTACTGGCTGCCACTACAAGAAATATGTCAACTTGTGACCTTGACTATTGGTCACTGAAAGGTCATTGTTTTTCATTTGCGACCTTTTTGTGACCAAAAACAGAAGGTCAAAAGCTGGCAGTCGTAAACTGAAATTAACGACCTTCTTCGGGATAAGGTCATAGACGTTTACAACCAAAACGGAAGGTCGTTGAACCCATGACCTTTTGTTTTGGTCACTGGCTGTCTGGCCAGGCCACGTCGGATCCGACGTGGCAATCTGACGTGGCAAATTTGTGACCAATTGAAAAGGTCATAGCTTAGAATCAGCCTGGTCCAATTGCATGTTTTACATGGGCCGAGCCCAACAAATCAGCCTTTTTATATTTTTTTTCCCTATTAATTTTGGTCAGCTACATGGGCCAGGCCCTACAATTCAGCCTTTTAATTTTCTGGGCCATGGCCCTTTTGCGGACCATTTCATTAAGCCTTTTTGTTCAGGTTTTCCAGAAATAAACAATGTTCCGGTCCAGTATTATTTGGGTCGTAGCCTTTTTAGAGTCCATATATTATTTGGTCCAATAGACCATTTGGTGTTTTTGTTCACTGATTTCCAGTTTACACATTTGAACAACAAACACTCAATAATTCTCTTAATTAAATTATTAAATTCAGAAATCATTCAGCAAAATACACACAACAGCACATACAAGTCTGCACGTCCAACATCAACTAAAACAAGCCAAAACAGTTACACAAGCACATAGAAGCGTGCTTACAAGAAAAAACAGATACACAAGCACCAAAACATGGTGCAACATCAACTAAAATAGTGGTGCGCATCTTCATGCCTCTTCTGATCTTCCGTCATAGTAGCAGCAGCCTAAACAACATTAGATACTGATCTAGTTCACCAAAAGAAACATTATAAAATGTTTAGAGGCAATGCCATCAACATGAGGCGGTAATCCAACTTAACATTTTGTCAACATATTTTACATATGCAAATAACTAAGCTTATACTGTATAAGCTCAAGATCCAAATGCAATGTGAAATTGAATTGCCAAATAGCAGCATGGTACATTGGTACAAGTGCAGGTCGTACAATGAACATCACTATAACAGATTCACCTGAAGAAAAATACTACTCTACTACCACTACCATCGATTCAACTGACAAGATCTAACAATACTAGTGAGCGCACACTGACTAACATCACAAGGCAGGAGAGAATAGAGGGAACAGGGACCTGATGATGATAGTGTCGACAATGATCGGATTGGGTTAGCATTGTTGAGGAGGTGGATGATCTACACACATTTGTCATCCAAAGTAAACACCTGCATGATTAAAAAAACTACATCAAAACTTCTTCCAGTCAATCAAACAATAAAGATCAGTGTGGAATATATAAAAGAGTAGAGATTTGTGTCCCTAGGAAGCACAATAAATGCTAAAAATCATAACTGGACAATTAATAATTGTATCCTTCTGTACAAGCACATATGAATAGATAACATTTTTGGTACAACAGAGCAACTCCATATGAGGAGGAAAAGGGTTGTGTGATGAATAGCTTACAAACTTGACAATCTCTCGCCACATTGTAAACCAGATATTAGTATGCAGATCTATATGGGGAGGAAAAGGGTTGTGTAAAGAAATAATAATCTCTCGCCATGATGTACGCAGCTCTACATGTACCATGTACTGAACACTAAGGAATTAACATGACACAACAGACACCAGCTACAAATCCCAGGCAATATCTACTAGCACAATTAACCAGAACAATTACAAACAGCAGAGGAAATCATGAATGTTTAAATGCATGAATGGTACTTTAGATCAACTTTAAAGCTAGCAGCAAGCATGTTTAGACAACTTAACAACATTAGTAATACAACTTCAGATTTGGACTAGTAGAAGGCCAGGCAGAATCGTGAGAACTTTATTGAATTCATTCAATAGAGGATAGCACAAACAAAACACACATTATGTCAAAATGAGTCTTTGTTCTTAACAGTACAGAGCAATCATGACTGGAATTGTAGATGTTCTGTCGATTATACTATATTAAACTGAGCCAATTGTTGTAGGTGAAAGTAATGCTCCTAGTATATCATCGTCATTAACATCAAACAATTCTGAAAGTAAGCAGAGGAAGCACAACCCAATCATGTGCAATCAACTCATAATAGAAGGGTACAGATGATTATTAGTGTTACTATTAACTTGATGGTGGCATCTTATATATAAAAACATGTATTCCAAAAAAACAATCAATAGGGTCGCTAGAAGAGGAGCCCCGGCTCTAGCAAAAGGTCTTGATGCTTTAGAGAAAGACAGATGTAGACAGATAGGATTTAGTGAATAGAACCCCAGAAACCCATAAAATCACTCCAGATTCTGGTTCAGCATTTTGTGTTAAAATATTGGCCATCAAGTTATTTTGTGCAAGTCTCAGAACAAGGCAGTAATGATATAATTACTGAAGCCGCTGATATGGTTAGATTATTTGCAAGTGACTTCAAACAGAACATATGGCATGCCTTAGTCATGCCCTAAGGCTAAACAGAACATATTTAAGCCCCTCCATGAATACAACCAAGTCCCTGAACATGCTTCAACTACAGAAATCATAACAGCAGGGTCCAGTTGAGTTAGCTGCAAACCTAGTTGAGTAGTCCCCTTCGCTTGGAGAGGACGATGATCTGGTCGTTGGCCACGTCCCTCGCCAGTGGCCAACGCTGCTTGTCCACGGTCTGGACGGTCAGGCAGAAAACATACTGCCATAGTGTGCCCCTGGTTAACCCAAATCAGCAGCTCGCCATCCTCCTCCAACAGACTGAACCTTTGCTTGCTGTCTCGCCTGACCGCCTACACGCGAGAAGGCAAAAAAACATTTACTCGAAGCATCTTACAATTCACAACAAATTCGAGACTGACCCAATTAATTTTACAGCATATAGAGACTTCATAATCAAAGTTCATGGTGCTAGGCTGCTAGCTATCAAGATGAAAACAACATGTAGCAGATACAAGCATACAGGCAAGCTGGGCTAGCTACTTAGTAAGATCATCTACTGTTCAGCAGGAAGATGGGTCATGAACAAACATTACCTCCCTGATTTCATCCACTGTGTGGGACTTGAGGGGAACCTTGGCAAAGGTCTGCAGGTTGAGGCCGAGCAGGTCGAGGACCCGCACGTAGCCGTCGCTCCTCATGCCCAGGCTCATCTCTGGCGCCATGTGCCGCTAGACCATCATCCTGAGAAAAGAAGCACAGGCAGAAGGCGGCCGTGAGTGGGTAGCAAGGGAAAAAACAGAAGCCGCAACAAAGAATTGCAAGATTTAGTATAAAGGAAATAGCCTCAGCATTCGGATGTTTCTAATAAGATTGCGCACTAATCTAACACAATATACAGAAGGTGTCCTCATAGTTTTACTAATACCTGGGGGTATGGATAGTGGGGTATATAAAGAAAAGCAATCCATTGTCATGTTCTAGGAACTAACTATTAGAGTAAATGCTCAGGATATAAGTGGAAGCAGAAGAATATAATGAGATGTCAATGGTCCCCGAGAGGTTTATGCAAGCAGGTATTTTTATACTACCACTTGCATGATTTATTTATTTGAATAACAGCATGAGAACTGCTATATTCACTGATTATAGAAAGCTCAAATTGAATCGCCCCCAACCCCCCTATCGGCTCCACCGCTCGTCGACGTAGATGACCCCGCCGCATCCGCGAAATCCCCATGCCCCCTTCATGAGCTCGAGACTGAAAAAATGGAGAGGGTTAGGGCGCGCGTGGCTTACCTTCTCTACCCCAAGGAGATGTAGCAGCTCGCCGCCTCCCCCTTGGTTGTCCTTTGGGTGACCGGCGCTTGCCCCTTCTCCTTCCGCTTCTATGCCTGCAGGAACGCCTTGTCGTGCTTCGCCTTTGCGTGGTAGTGGGTGCCGTCAAGCTCGTCGCCTTTACGCGCTCGGCCTCTTGGATCGTCGCCGTGGCCGGGCTCAGCTAGCTGGGGGGAGGGGGAGAAGGAGCCGTTGGGGAGGTCCACCATCAGCTCTGTCGCCATCTGGATCTCACTCTGCGCGTGTGGTAGGTGTGTTGCGAGTGAGGCTGTGGGTGGGGTGGGGGCGAGGGAGGGCGGAGAAGAACTAGGAGGTTGAGCCGCGTGTGGAGGCGCAGTAGATGTCACAGAGGGGTCACCGGAGCCGTGCCGGCGATGGAGGCGCCGTCGCCCCCGAAACCCTAGTCACAGCGAGGGTTAGGCAGCTGTGGGTGTGAGCCAGACGGAGGAAGGGGGAGCAGCGAATCCCGCAGGGGGAGGGGATGGATCGTGGTAGGTGGGAGAGAGAGGCGGCGACGGGATGGGGAAGGAGGGGGCGGCGACGGGGGGCCGTTGTCGTCGATCTAGATCGGGGAGAGGGATTGGGGTGGAGCAAAAGAATGGAGGCGGGGGGAGGGAGGAATGAGAGAAAGAATGGAGGCGGGGGGTGGGTGGAAAATGTCATGAGGACAGACCTAGGGTTTCGGCTCGGGTGGGTTTGGGCCGTTGGATCCGGAAGCATCCGATGGTGGTTGATGCGTGATCCGCGTGATATGCCCATGGTCCAATCAGAACGCAGCAAACCATTTGATGACCTTATGACCATATAAATTGGTCGTGATCGATTCAAGATAAAAAATTTCATTCCATTTTTCAGTGCTCAAAATGAGGTTTTTTGTGAAAGTCCTATCAAATATTTGTTCAAATGATCTCATATTGTGCACAATGGTGCATCGTGGAATTCCAAACAATGTTGTCTAAGGGAGTTTTCATTTTCTTTGCACGGAAAACTCATTTTCCATTATTCGAGTGCCCGAAAAGAGGGTTTTTTGTGAAGGACCTACCATATGTTTGTTACAAAATTGTACCAAATTAATTTTGTAAAATACTAGGACATATTTGATGCACAATTGACTAAATGGTTGGGTGTCAAAAGTTTTGATCCACATCTCGTGAAAAAGACAAATTCCCGCCGATTCAAGTAGCAGCGGGTCAAATTTGAACTGTAGCTACCTCGTAGTTTGCTCTTTATTTTTTTTTAAAAATCATTTCTAGGTACATAAGTATCTATTTAATCAGAGAAACATCAAAAGGTCTCCAAGATTCAACAACTAGCTAGGAACGGTCAAGCCGCCGTTTTGACCGCATTTTGAAATGGGCATAAAAATTTGAAAAAAATCAAAAAATTGGAAAACCTTCGCATTGTGTCATCATACGTGACCAAGTTTCCAGAAAAAATAATAAACTTGTAATACAGCAATTATTTTAAAAAAGTGTTCTCAGAAACGAGCTATCAAGTGTGAAGATTCACGGCTTTCAACCAAATGATCAATCTTATGGCCACATTCATGACATAGTTTGTTCAAATGATCTCATATTGTGCACAATGGTGCATCTTGGAATGGCAGACAATGTTGCCTAAGGAAGTTTTCATTTTCTTTGGACGAAAAATTCATTTTCCATTTTTCGAGTGCCCAAAATGAGTTTCTTTGTGAAGGACCTATAATATATTTGTTGGAAAATTGTACCAAATCAATTTTATAAAATACTAGGACATATTTAACGCACAATTGACCAAAAGGTTGGGTGTAAAAAAAATTGATCCACCTCTCGTGAAAAAGACAAATTCCTGCCGATTCAGTTGGAAGCGGGTCAAATTTGAACTGTAGCTACCTCGTAGTTTGCTCTTTATTTTTTCCAAAAATCATTTCTAGGTACATAAGTATCTATTTAATCATAGAAACATCAAAAGGTCTCCAAGATTCAACAACTAGCTAGGAACGGTCAAGCCCGCCGTTTTGACCGCATTTTGAAATGGGCATAAAAAATTCAAAAAAAATCAAAAAATTGGAAAACCTTCGCATTGTGTCATCATATGTGACCAAGTTTCCAGCAAAAATAATAAACTTGTAATACGGCCATTGATTTACAAAACTGTTCTCAGAAACGAGCTATCAAGTCTGAAGATTTATGGCTTTCAAGCCAAATGATCAATCTTATGGCCACATTCATGACATAGTTTGTTCAAATGATCTCATATTGTGCACAAGGGTGCATCTTGGAATGGCAGACAATGTTGCTTAAGGAAGTTTTCATTTTCTTTGGACGAAAAATTCATTTTCCATTTTTTGAGTGCCCGAAATGAGTTTTTTTGTGAAGGACCTATAATATATTTGTTGCAAAATTGTACCAAATCAATTTCCTAAAATACTAGGACATATTTAATGCATTGACCAAATGGTTGGGTGTAAAAAGTTTTGATCCACCTCTTGTGAAAAAGACAAATTCCTGCCGATTCAGCTCGAACACTAGTAGGAAATGGGGCTTTTACCCCGGTTTGTAAGGGCCTTTTTTCCCGGTTTTCGAACCGGGACTAAAGGGTCGTTACTAAAGCCCTAAACCTTTAGTCCCGGTTCTTACATGAACCGGGACAGATGGTCCTCCACGTGGCCGCTGCTGCCAGCCCAGGCAGGGGGGCCTTTGGTCCCGGTTGGTGCCACCAATCGGGACCAATAGGCAGGGCCTTTTGTCCCGGTTGGTGCCACCAACCGGGAGCAATAGGCAGGGCCTTTTATCCCGGTTGGTGTCACCAACCAGTACCAATAGGCATCCACGCGTCAGCATTTCAGGGGCATGGGTTTTTGTTTTTTTTTGAATGGGGGGGTTGGGGGGTTTTGGGGGGTTAATTTAGGTGTTTCATATATTGTGCTAGCTAGCTAATTAATAGAGGGAAGTGTCCTCTCTTATCTCCGTGCTTGGTCGACGCTACATACTATATACGTATGGAGAGGACTAGACAGGCTCTAGCTAGTAATCAAATGAAGGAAACAGAAGATCGTCATGAACATATGCATACAGAAAGAAGTGATATCGACCACCTCTCCTTCTCCGAGAGATTGGTCGAACAACAAGTTCTCGTATATCTATCCGACACAACTGGCTACATATATACAATAATTATCTCTTACAATACAATCTCCTAATGAAATTGTAAGAACACAGGGTTCACATAGTATTCTCCGTTTTCAGCGATCACGTGGTCAAGGAAGAATGCTGCCAATTCCTCTTGAATTCCTTGCATACGATCTGGTGCTAGGAGTTCATCCCGCTTCCGAAACATCTAATTTGAAGAAGGGGGTCAATACATATATATATGAATAAATGAAACTCAACACAAATGATGGTAATAAAATAAAATTGTGAATATTATTGCTTACGCACTTCATATTGTTCGTCAGAGTAGCCCCGCTCACAAGTCGTGTAGCGATGGACTCGCAAACGTAGTATCCACAGTAATTATTCCCGGGTTCCTGCCACAACCACTTTACAAGAAATAGAGGTCAATCAAATTGATAAGCAAGCATGCTAAATGGTATTGATGAAACTAGCGCTTGAATCACTAGGAGATGCGTGGAACATGCTACTATACTACTTACTTTCGCGTGTTTAAATTGCAGCTTCTTTGGCAGTCCCGGAGCTTTTGTGGTGAATTTTCTCCAAACCCTGTCAGACAAAGAAAACAATTACTTGATATCAGGAAATGAACAAAGTTGCTGATATGGTGGATAATGATCGATTTAACTTACTTCTCGAGCATTTGAGTCATGTTCGCATAGTCCTGGGGATCTTTTCGTCTCGAGTCTAGGACGGTTACTACTCCCTCCTCAAGCTTAATCTCTAGGAGAATATAGTGGAAGCTGCGCATGCATGCATAAGTCATCAATTACATTACCATAACCTGGACTAATAAGGGAAACCGAATATGCACAAGACAGTAACACTCACTTGAAGTTGTAAGGAAAGAGTATTATATCTTTGTTTTGATTTAATACCAACGATCGTAGCAAGTTGGCCTCGGCTTCTTTGGGATGTTTTTCAACTGTATATGCATCTATGAGATTTGTGTTAATGAACCCAATATCACCGATTTGTCTTTTCTTCAATTCGGCGATCTTCAATCTGCATAATATAGTGAGGATAATTATAAATACATGCAATGAAAGAGCTAACCTATATAGAGAGACTTAATGACAGAAGTAGTACTACTTACAGACAGTAGCAAGTGATCGTTGTTTTATCGAGGGCCTTTTGATTGTAAAACTGGAAGAAATCCTCAAATGGAACATTCAGCAGTTCAATTCCAATGAGGTCATGCTCCGGTTTAACTCTCAGCGTCAAAGTATTCATCCCATCAGACTCTCTGCAGGTTTTCATGTACCAATCATGTAATCTTCGCATCATCGTTGTTAGAGATGTTTCATCTTTGACGAGAGGCTTCCCGTAATGGTATTTGTGTTCGTCCACCTCCATGATTTCATAATGTACATCGTCGGGCAGGTAATCTCCAAGATTGCTATAACCGGCCACCATCCTCGGATCATTAGCGACGATGTCTTTTGACACCCTGAGCGGGGGGCACGATTCGTTCACTTGTTCACCGAGCTGGGCAATTTTCTCGTCGTTCTTTTAACCTTTGATCACTGACAGTACTTCCCGACCGCTCCGCTTCGGCATATGTCTTTGCAAGATTGTGCTCATAGTTGCCTCTCGGCGGAGACTTTGGTGGTTTTGTCGGGGCAGCCAGAGTGCGCTTTGATTTCACCGGATCTACCTCCTCCTCCGGAGGTGGATGTTTCTTTGCTTTCTCCCCTTCAAAGAAGTTTGTCATTTCGGCTCGCATGATCTTCCTGGTTTCCTCCTCGGTCCTCTCGTATGGTAACTTCTCTAGAGTCTTCAGAGAAGGACCGAATCTATATTGCCTCCCACCTCTCGCAGCTGTACTTCTAGACGCCGGCAGAGCAGACGGAGCGGCTGCGGCTGTCTTCTTTCCTTGCTTACGAGGCGGAGGAGAAGGACTACGACGCGCCAAAGCAGCCGGAGCGGCGGCGGGTCTCTTCCGCCCTTGCTGACGAGGCGGAGAAGGAGGAGGCTGGCTGCTCTGGCGCGCCGGCGCAGGCGGAGAAGGAGGCGGAGTGCCGCCACGCGCCGGAGAAGGAGGAGGCTGGCTGCTCTGGCGCGCCGGCGCAGGCGGAGAAGGAGGCGGAGTGCCGCCACGCGCCGGAGAAGGAGGCTCAGTGCCCTGATCACTCACCGGAGGAGGAGGCGGAGTGCCACCACACGCCGGAGAAGGAGGCTGAGTGCCCTGATCACTCGCCGGAGGAGGAGGCGGAGTGCCCTTACTCGCCGGAGCCGTCCAGTTCGGAATGTTGATGAGCTCCTTCCGCCATAGGCATGGAGTCTTCAGAGCAGAACCCAGCCGAGTCTCCCCTTCACCGGTAGGGTTGTCAAGCTGGAGGTCCTCAAATCCCTCCGTTATTTCATCCACCATCACCCTAGCATATCCTTTTGGAATCGGCCGGCAGTGTTAGGTTGCGCCGGGTTCAGGAGGTAAAACAGAGCCAACATCCGCCTTGACTTTGAAGTTCTGCCATTGCGCCATAAGGTGGCAATGTTGAGACTCCATGATAGCATCCACGGGGTAGCTAGCAGGAGCCGTCAAGACATGCTCCGGCTGAAGCAGCTCGGTGGAAGCCATGCTGCTTCTCCGCTGAGATGGCGGTGTAGCTTCGGGGGTAGTTTCGGCATGTCGATTTCCATCTCATTCCTCTAGCGCTTGAACCCTTTCGTGCAGCTTCTGAATTTGGATCTGCACCAATTTTTTCCTCCTCTCCTGGCTTTTGTAACCGCCCGCGTCAGAAAACTAGCCTTCCACGGAACGGAGCCTGGCGTCCCTCGTGTCCGTCCAGGGTGCTCAGGATTCCCGAGGGCCATTGTGAGCTCGTCTTTCTCTCTGTCTGGAACGAACGTCCCTTCCTGCGCTGCATCGATATATTGCTGAATCTTCTTGACTGGTATTCTCAAAAGCTCGTTCGTCCAAACGCACCTCCCTGATACAGGGTCCAAGGTTCCGCCAGCCCCGAAGAACCAAGTCCGGCAACGGTCTGTCCAGTTCATTGCCTGTGGTTCGATCCCTTTTTCAAGCAGATCATTCTCAGCCTTGGCCCACTTAGGCCGGGCTTTGAGGTAGCCACCTGACCCCGTGCGATGGTGAAGCTTCTTCTTCGCAGCATTCTTCTTGTTTGTCGCTGACATCTTCTTACTCTTTTCTGATGTCTTGTGGGCCACAAATGCGGGCCAGTGATCTCTGATCTTCTCATACCGGCCGATGAATTCTGGTGTCTCTTCTTTGTCGAAAAACGTTTTCATCTCATTCTTCCACCTCCTGATGTCTGCCATCTTCTTAAGAGCATGAGACTTGATTAATTGCTCTTTAACTGGCTTCTCCGGATCCTCCTCTGGCGGTAGGGTGAAATTTGCCTTCAGCTCAGTCCAAAGATCATCTTTCTGCATATCATTGACATAAGACACCTCAGGGTCTTCCTTCTTAGGCTTATACCATTGGTGGATGCTGATCGAGATCTTGTCCCTAACTAGAACCCCGCACTGAGCACCAAATGCATCCTTTGTCCGGATTGGTTCAATCGGTTGGCCGTCGCGCGCGATTGCTATGATCTCAAACCTTTCTTCCGAGCGCAACTTTCTCTTCGGGCCTCATCTCTTTACCGAAGTTGTGCTCAATCCGGAGGGCTAGAAAAAAGAAGAAAGACGAGTGTTAATTAATATGTGTACATACCAAAACAATGAATGCATCAATTAGCTAGTCAGCACAGGCTTAACTAATATATTTACCTGGCCGGACTCTGTTCGGTCACCGGAGCCATCACCACGGGCTCCTTCTTGCACCAGCACTGGGTTACCGGAGCCATCATAATCATCTCTTTCCTCCTCCACTCTTCGATCATCGTAGCCTGCTTCTTCACCCTGTTCTTCCAGACCATCATTCTCGTTAAGATACGACAAGATATCACCTCCGGCTAAGATTATGTCCCCCAACACCTCTTCTGCCTGCTCGTCTCGTCCGTGCTCCATTGTTTCTGCAAATATTACAACATGGCAATTATTACACAAACATGACAGCAGGTGGATATATTAGTGCAAACGTAGACCTAGCTTATTCTGGGTTTGGGGTGGCCTCGGCAACGCTTCAAGGGTAGGGGCGCGGCGGGAGGGGGTAGGAGACCGACATCGTTTTTTTCTAGGGTTTGGGTGTCCTCGAGAGTTTTGGTCGAGCGAGAGGGCCGGGGGGTGCTCCCGTGGTATAAGTTATCACGGTCGAGAGGGGGTATAAATATCGACCGTCCATCATGTCGAAGTTATCTGGGAGGGAGTTATATATATCGACAACGACGACATACATACATGGGAAAATAATGTTATCGGGGAGGGGGTATATCGACCCCCCCCCCCATGTGTTGAAGTTATTAGGAGGGGGTTATATCGACAACGATGAAATACGTACATGGGAAAATAATATTATCGGGGAGGGGGTATATCGACCCCCCTCGTGTTGAGGTTATCGGGGGAGTGGTATATCAACGACGACAGACCCGATAAAACATAAGAAAACGAAGAAGAAATAAAAAGAGGAGAAGAAGAAAAGGAATAGAGGAGAAGATCGAAGAAAAAAAAGAAGAAAAAAAAAGAGGAGAAGAAGAAAGGAATAGAGGAGAGAAGAAGAAAAAATAGATTCTTTTTCTATTTTTTTCTTCTTCTCTTCTATTCCTTTCTTCTTCTCCTCTTCTTTTTCTTCTTTTTTCCTCTTCTTATTTATTTCTCCTCTTCTTCCTCTCCTCTTCTTCTCCTTTCTTCCTATTTCATCATTGTTCATATTTCATCATGTTCATATTTCGAAAAAAAGTAAAGGTTTTGCCTAATGCACTGTTCATATTTCATCATGTTCTATGAACAAAAAAACATCATATTTCATCCACATCCATGCATACATCATATATGTGATCATCTATGAAAAAAACATCATATTCTATAAAAAAATCATTACATATATATATGAACGAAAACAATTATGATAACAAGCATATATATCATCATATATATAAAAAACAAGCATATATATATGAAAAAAAACAAGAAAAAATGCTAGGGAGGGCGCCGGCCGGACCAAGGTGAGGAGGACCATGGGGTCGGCAGCGAGGATGGCGACGGGGCAGGGGGCGCGCGCTCGGGGTAGGGGGCGACGACGGCGAAGGGCGGGGCAGGGCGACGGCGATGACGGGGACGGGCCGGGGCGGCGCGCGTCAGGGCAGGGGCGCGGCTGACGGTGAGGGCGCGGGCAACGGCGGCGGCGATGACGGGCACGGGCGACGGCGGGGCGGCGGGCGGCGTCGGGGCAGCCTGGCGGCGTCGGCGGCGTCGGGGCAAACTGCAGATGAACTCTGAAATTTTTTTAAGTGTTTGCTTATATAGCAAAGCCTTTAGTCCCGGTTCGCGGCACCAACCGGGACTAAAGGTAGGCATTAGTCCCGGTTGGTGCCACCAACCGGGACCAAAGCCCTCTTTTCAGCAGCCCAAAGGGCGGGAGGCGGCGCCCTTTGGTCCCGGTTGGTGGCACCAACCGGGACTAAAGGGGGGCATTGGTCCCGGTTGGTGCCATGAACCGGTACCAATGCACCCCTTTAGTCCCGGTTGGTGGCACCAACCGGGACCAAAGGCCTCTTGCTACCCGCGTCGCGGCCAAAAGTTTAGTCCCACCTCGCTAGCCGAGGGGCGCCCGCACCAGTTTAAAAGCCCCAGCGCGGCTCCTGTCTCGAACTCCTCTCTATAACAGGCTTCTAGGCCTAACTTTGGCGCGCTGCCCGTTGAGCCCTCTAGCCCTTCTGGGCCTGTATTTGCAAACCCGAGGGTTGGAGGGCCCAGCGGGCAGCGCCCCAACAATTATTTTTGCTGTATTTAGTTTTTTCTTTTCTTTTCTGCTTTATTTATTCTGTTTTGTTTCTACTTACAACAAAAAACTTATTTATTTTATTTTACTTTGTTTCTAATTACTTATTTATTTTACTTGATGATAATTCTTTTTGCTATTAAAGTTTTTATCAAAAAAAGTTCTTTATGAAAATCCTTTTTGCTGTATTTAGTTTTTTTGTTTTCTTTTTTGCTTTATTTATTTTGTTTTTTTTCTACTTACAACAAAAAACTTATTTATTTTATTTTATTTTGTTTCTAATTACTTATTTTTTTACTGTATGATAATTCTTTTTGCTATTAAAGTTTCTATCAAAAAAAGTTCTTCATGAAAATTCTTTTTGCTTTTAATGATTTCGAACAGAAAATACTTCGATAATTTTAGTTGCATCAATTTTATATGATTTTAGTTTCAATAATACTAGAGGTTTCTTATAATGTTTTGAACAGAAAATACTTTGTTAATTTTAGTTTCATAAATTTTATTAAAGTTTATTTTATTTTGTCGTAACACAAGAAGTCCGGAGTTGTAATAAGTTATTAACAATAAAAAAGAGGCGCAATGCTCGTTGATTAGCTTCAAGCCTTTCAGAATAGTGTAGACTGCACTGCACATAGCTCCATGCAGTCTACCTTATTCCGAAAGGCTTGAAGCTAAGCAACGTGAAGGTGAGCATTGCGCCTCTTCTTCATCGTCTCTGCACTCAGGGCTTATAAAATCGCTCCTAGTGCCTCTCAGCTAGCGAGGTGGGACTAAAAAACTGCTTAGTAAGAAACTCTAGTATCGGTTCGTGCCACGAACCGGTACTAAAGGTGCTCATGGGGCCACAGCCTCGTTAATACCGGTTCGCGGCACCAACCGGGACCAAAGGGTGGAATTGGTCCCGGTTCGTGCCACCAACCGGGACCAATGGCCTTGCACAGTGGCATGGTAGTGGGAGTTTAGTCCCACCTCGCTAGCTGAGAGAGAGCCGCACCTGTTTATAAGGTGCGGTGCGCCTGAGCTGTCGAGCTCCTCTCTAAAGCAGGCTTACGGGCCTAACCTCTCTGTACATGCCTGTGGGCCTACTAGGCCTTCTGCGGGCCTGAATCCTGGCCCATGGATGGGTTTCTAACCGTATTCAGGCCGTGGTGGCCCAGTAGGTGGCATGATTTTTAATTTTTGGCCTGTTATTTTTCATGCATTTACTAATTATTTTGAGCTATAAGACCCTAAAATTGAAAAGAATTTCAAATGAACTCTGAAAAGGTTGAAAGTTGGCATGGTATCATCATTTCATCCACATAGCATGTGCAAGAAAGTTGAGAGGGTTACGACAAAAACTAGATGCACTTCGTGTAGAAAACGAACAATGGTATCCTACTCGTCTGTTACAAAGTTGGCATGGTATCATCATACTAGTTGCGGCAGAAAGTCTTCACTTTTTCTTCGCTTGTGTCATTTGCTTATTGCGCCGTAACCATGGATAATCTTCATCGTTTATCAGGATGCTTGGGTCATCCTTCACTTTGAAGGGAGGAATTTCATGAAACTTTTCATAATCTTCAGACATGTCTGTCTTGCCCTCCACTCCCACAATGTCCCTTTTTCCTGAAAGAACTATGTGGCCCTTTGGCTCATCGTATGATGTATTCGCTTCCTTATCTTTTCTTTTTCTCGGTCTGGTAGACATGTCCTTCACATAGATAACCTGTGCCACATCATTGGCTAGGACGAACGGTTCGTCAGTGTACCCAAGATTGTTCAGATCCACTGTTGTCATTCCGTACTGTGGGTCTACCTGTACCCCGCCTCCTGACAGATTGACCCATTTGCACTTAAACAAAGGGACCTTAAAATCATGTCCGTAGTCAAGTTCCCATATGTCCATTATGTAACCATAATATGTGTCCTTTCCCCTCTCGATTGCTGCATCAAAGCGGACACCGCTGTTTTGGTTGGTGCTCTTTTGATCTTGGGCGATCGTGTAAAATGTATTCCCATTTATCTCGTATCCTTTGTAAATCAATGTAGTCAAAGATGGTCCCCTGGACAACGAGTACAACTCATCACAAACAGTGGTGTCACCTCTGAGACGTGTTTCCAACCAACTGCTGAAAGTCCTGATGTGTTCACATGTAATCCAGTCGTCACACTGCTCCGGGTGTTTGGAGCGCAGACTGTTCTTGTTTTCATCGACATACGGGGTCACCAAGGTAGAGTTCTATAGAACTGTGTAGTGTGCTTGAGACCAAGAATATCCGTCCCTGCATATTATTGAGTCCCCTCCAAGCGTGCCTTTTCCAGTCAGTCTCCCCTCATACCGCGATTTAGGGAGACCTATCTTCTTAAGGCCAGGAATGAAGTCAACACAAAACCCAATGACATCCTCTGTTTGATGGCCCATGGAGATGCTTCCTTCTGGCCTAGCGCGGTTACGGACATATTTCTTTAGGACTCCCATGAACCTCTCAAAGGGGAACATATTGTGTAGAAATACGGGCCCCAGAATGACAATCTCGTCGACTAGATGAACTAGGACGTGTGTCATGATATTGAAGAAGGATGGTGGGAACACCAGCTCGAAACTGACAAGACATTGCGCCACATCACTCCTTAGCCTTGGTATGATTTATGGATCGATCACCTTCTGAGAGATTGCATTGAGGAATGCACATAGCTTCACAATGGCTAATCGGACGTTTTCCGTAGAAGCCCCCTCAATGCAACCGGAAGCAGTTGCGTCATAATCACGTGGCAGTCATGAGACTTTAGGTTCTGGAACTTTTTCTCTGGCATATTTATTATTCCCTTTATATTCAACGAGAAGCCAGTCAGGACCTTCATACTGAGCAGGCATTCAAAGAAGATTTCTTTCTCTTCTTTCGTAAGAGCGTAGCTGGCAGGACCTTCATACTGCTTCGGAGGCATGCCGTCTTTTTCGTGCAAACGTTGCAGGTGCTCCCGTGTCTCAGGTGTATCTTTTGTCTTCCCATACATGCCCAAGAAGCCTAGCAGGTTCACGCAAAGGTTCTTCGTCACGTGCATCACGTCGATTGAAGAGCGGACCTCTAGCTCTTTCCAGTAGGGTAGGTCCCAAAATATAGATTTCTTCTTCCACATGGGTGCGTGTCCCTCAGCGTCATTCGGAACAGCTAGTCCGCCGGGACCCTTTCCAAAGATTACGTGTAAATCATTGACCATAGCAAGTACGTGATCACCGGTACGCATGGCGGGCTTCTTCCGGTGATCTGCCTCGCCTTTGAAATGCTTGCCTTTCTTTCGACGTTGATGGTTGGTCGGAAGAAATCGACGATGGCCCAGGTACACGTTCGTCCTGCATTAGTCCAGGTATATACTTTCAGTGTCATCTAAACAGTGCGTGCATGCGTGGTATCCCTTGTTTGTCTGTCCTGAAAGGTTACTGAGAGCGGGCCAATCGTTGATGGTTACAAACAGCAACGCGTGCAGGTTAAATTCCTCCTGTTTGTGCTCATCCCACGTACGTACACCGTTTCCATTCTACAGCTATAGAAGTTCTTCAACTAATGGCCTTAGGTACACATCAATGTCGTTGCCGGGTTGCTTAGGGCCTTGGATGAGAACTGGCATCATAATGAACTTCCGCTTCATGCACATCCAAGGAGGAAGGTTATACATACATAGAGTCACGGGCCAGGTGCTGTGATTGCTGCTCTGCTCCCCGAAAGGATTAATGCCATCCGCGCTTAAACCAAACCATACGTTCCTTGGGTCAGCTACAAACTCAGCCCAGTACTTTCTCTCGATTTTTCTCCACTGCGACCCGTCAGCGGGTGCTCTCAACTTCCCGTCTTTCTTACGGTCCTCACTGTGCCATCGCATCAACTTGGCATGCTCTTCGTTTCTGAACAGACGTTTCAACCGTGGTATTATAGGAGCATACCACATCACCTTCGCAGGAACCCTCTTCCTGGGGGGCTCGCCATCAACATCACCAGGGTCATCTCGTCTGATATTATACCGCAATGCACCGCATACCGGGCATGCGTTCAGATCCTTGTACGCACCGCGGTAGAGGATGCAGTCATTAGGGCATGCATGTATCTTCTGCACCTCCAATCCTAGAGGGCATACGACCTTCTTTGCTGCGTATGTACTGTCGGGCAATTCGTTATCCTTTGGAAGCTTCTTCTTCAATATTTTCAATAGCTTCTCAAATCCTTTGTCAGGCACAGCATTCTCTGCCTTCCACTGCAGCAATTCCAGTACGGTACCGAGCTTTGTGTTGCCATCTTCGCAATTGGGGTACAACCCTTTTTTGTGATCCTCTAACATGCGATCGAACTTCAGCTTCTCCTTTTGACTTTCACATTGCGTCCTTGCATCGACAATGACCCGGCAGAGATCATCATCATCGGGCACTGGTTCCTCTTGATCTTCAGCAGCTTCCCCCTTGCAGCATCATTGGGCACATCGTCTGGTTCCTCTTGATCTTCAGCAGCTTCCCCCGTTGCAGCATCACTGTATTCAGGGGGCACATAGTTGTCATCGTCCTCTTCTTCTTCGCCGTCTTCCATCATAACCCCTATTTCTCCGTGCCTCGTCCAAACATTATAGTGTGGCATGAAACCCTTGTAAAGCAGGTGGGTGTGAAGGATTTTCCGGTCAGAGTAAGACTTCGTATTCCCACATATAGGGCATGGACAACACATAAAACCATTCTGCTTGTTTGCCTCAGCCACTTCGAGAAAATCATGCACGCCCTTAATGTACTTGGAGGTGTGTCTATCACCGTACATCCATTGCCGGTTCATCTACGTGCATTATATATAATTAAGTGTGTCAAAAACCATTACAGAACATCATGAATAGATAATTAAGTGACCAAATTAATAGAAGTTCATCATCACATTAAAACCAAAGTACATACACAGTTCTCATCTAACAACATATATATAGCTCTCCAGAGCATCTAATTAATTAAACCATACATTGAAACTATGTAAAACATTTCAATGCGAAAACAAATGCGATCATAATCACAACCAAGGTAACAATTGATCCAACGGCATAATGATACCAAGCCTCGGTATCAATGGCATATTTTCTAATCTTTCTAATCTTCAAGCGCATTGCATCCATCTTGATCTTGTGATCATCGACGACATCCGCAACATGCAACTCCAATATCATCTTCTCCTCCTCAATTTTTTTATTTTTTCCTTCAAGTAATTGTTTTCTTCTTCAACTAAATTTAACCTCTCGACAACAGGGTCGGTTAGAATTTCCGGTTCAACCACCTCCTAGATAAATAAAATCTATGTCACGTTGGTCGGTATATTTGTCATAAACAATAAATGAACCAAATAGTTATAAAAATATAATATATACCACATCCGAATCATAGACAGGACGAGGGCCGACGGGGGCGGATACCAAAACCATCGCACTATGTAATAAGAAGGAATAATAAAAGTAACAAAATTAGACAAGTATCTATCTAAAGTAAGAATTTTTTCCTTTCAGAAAGAAGATAAGAACAAGAGGCTCACCACGGTGGTGCTGGCGATGAGATCGGCGCGGGCGATCGACGGCGGTGAAGACGGGGACTGGACGTGACGGACCGCTAAACCTAGACAAATCTCAGGGAAAATGGAGCTCGGAGGTCGAGTTTCGAGAGGAGAAAGATTAACTAGTGTGGCTCAGACATTTCATCGAACACCTCATGTGCATAGAAGGTGAGCTAGAGCACCCAAATGCCCTCCCCTCGCCGGCCAGAAAAAACAGAGCAATGTGGAGTGCTCTGCTGTGGCGATGGGGTATATATAGGGAACTCATTGGTCCCGGTTCGTGGCACCAACCGGGACTAAAGGCCTTCTGCTGCCCCGCGTCAAAAGTTTAGTCCCACCTCGCTAGTTGAGAGGGCTCGAGAGTGGTTTATAAGCGCTGCTGCGCCCACCCTCTCGAGCTCCTCTCAACTGCAGGCTTTCAGGCCTAATCGTTCTCTTTGCCTGTGGGGCCTACTGGGCCTTCTGCGGGCCTGAATCCTGGCCCATGGATGGGTTTCAAGTCGTATTCAGGCCGTGGTGGCCCAGTAGGTGGCATAATTTTTTTTCTCTGTTTTTTGTTTTCTCTTTTTCTTTATTTGTTTTGTTTTGTTTCTACTTACAACAAAAAACTTATTTATTTTATTTCTAATTACTTATATATTTTACTTTAATTATTTTATTTTCATTTATTTTACTACTGCTATTTTTATTTAATTTATTAAGGTTTATTTATTTTAGTTACTATAGTTTATTTTATTTTATTTTATTAAGGTTTATTTATTTTTATTTATTTTATTAAGTTTTATTTATTTATTTACTATAAAAATATGAACATAGATGCGCCTATAGAGAAAATTCAACCTAAATTCATAATAAATTTCTATGAAATTCAAAGAAATTTACTGTGAATTTAGGTCAAATTCCCTGTATAAGCTCATCTATTTTCACTTTGAGAGGAGCTCAACAAGGCAGAGAGGGACGGGCTTATAAACTGGTGTGAGCGCCCTTCGGTTGGCGAGGTGGGACTAAACACTGGCCGCAACTAGGACTAGCCCTTTACTCCCGGTTTGGGGTATGAACCGGGACTAAAGGGCTGTGGGCCAGGAGTGTGGCCCATTGGTCCCGGTTTGTCCCACAAACCGGGACCAATGCCCCCACGAGGCCCGAAAGGCCCCTGGCCGCACGAACCGGAACCAATGCTCACATTAGCCCCCGTTCGTGACTGAACCAGGACTAACGTGAATATTGCCCTGTAACCAAAGCCCAGTTTTCTACTAGTGGAAGCGGGTCAAATTCGTAGTTTTTCTCTTTATTTTTTCCAAAAATCATTTCTAGGTACATAAGTATCTATTTAATCAGAGAAACATCAAAAGGTCTCCAAGATTCAACAACTAGCTAGGAACGGTTATTCCCGCCGTTTTGACCGCATTTTGAAAGGGGCATTGTGTCATCATATGTGACCAAGTTTCCAGCAAAAATAATAAACTTGTAATACGGCAATTATTTTAAAAAAGTGTTGTCAGAAACGAGCTATCAAGTGTGAAGATTCATGGCATTGAAGCCAAATGATCAATCTTATGGCCACATTCATGACATAGTTTGTTCAAATGATCTCATATTGTGCACAAGGGTGCATCTTGGAATGGCAGACAATGTTTCCTAAGGAAGTTTTCATTTCCTTTGGAAGAAAATTTCATTTTCCATTTTTCGAGTGCCGGAAATGAGTTTTTTTGTGAAGGACCTATAATATATTTGTTGCAAAATTGTACCAAATCAATTTCCTAAAATACTAGGACATATTTAATGCACAATTGACCAAATGGTTGGGTGTAAAAAGTTTTGATCCACCTCTCGTGAAAAGGACAAATTCTCGCCGATTCAGACGGAAGCGGGTCAAATTAGAACTGTAGCTACCTCGTAGTTTGCTCTTTATTTTTTCCAAAAATCATTTCTAGGTACATAAGTATCTATTTAATCAGAGAAATGTCAAAAGGTCTCCAAGATTCAACAACTAGCTACGAACGGTCAAGCCCGCCGTTTTGACCGCATTTTGAAATGGGCAGAAAAAATTCAAAAAAATTCAAAAAATTGGAAAACCTTCGCATTGTGTCATCATATGTGACCAAGTTTCCAGCAAAAATAATAAACTTGTAATACGGCCATTATTTTAAAAAAGTGTTCTCAGAAACGAGCTATCAAGTGTGAAGATTCATGGCTTTCAAACCAAATGATCAATCTTATGGCCACATTCATGACATAGTTTGTTCAAATGATCTCATATTGTGCACAAGGGTGCATCTTGGAATGGTAGACAATGTTGCCTAAGGAAGTTTTCATTTTCTTTGGACAAAAAATTCATTTTCCTTTTTTTGAGTGCCCGAAATGAGTTTTTTTGTGAAGGACCTATAATATATTTGTTGCAAAATTGTGCCAAATCAATTTTCTAAAGTGCTAGGACATATTTAATGCACAATTGGCCAAATGGTTGGGTGTAAAAAGTTTTGATCCACCTCTCGTGAAAAAGACAAATTCCTGCCGATTCAGGTGGAAGCGGCTCAAATTTGAACTGTAGCTACCTCGTAGTTTGCTCTTTATTTTTTCCAAAAATCATTTCTAGGTACATAAGAATCTATTTAATCAGAGAAACATCAAAAGGTCTCCAAGATTCAACAACTAGCAAGGAACGGTTATTCCCGCCGTTTTGACAGCATTTTGAAACGGGCATAAAAAATAAAATAAAAATCAAAAAATTGGAAAACCTTCACATTGTGTCATCATATGTGACCAAGTTTCCAGCAAAAATAATAAACTTGTAATACAACAATTATTTTAAAAAACTGTTCTCAGAAACGAGCTATCAAGTGTGAAGATTCATGGCTTTCAAGCCAAATGATCAATCTTATGGCCACATTCATGACATAGTTTGTTCAAATGATCTCATATTGTGCACAAGGGTGCATCTTGGAATGGCAGACAATGTTTCCTAAGGAAGTTTTCATTTCCTTTGGAAGAAAATTTCATTTTCCATTTTTCGAGTGCCCGAAATGAGTTTTTTTGTGAAGGACCTATAATATATTTGTTGCAAAATTGTACCAAATCAATTTCCTAAAATACTAGGACATATTTAATGCACAATTGACCAAATGGTTGGGTGTAAAAAGTTTTGATCCACCTCTCGTGAAAAGGACAAATTCTCGTCGATTCAGATGGAAGCGGGTCAAATTAGAACTGTAGCTACCTCGTAGTTTGCTCTTTATTTTTTCCAAAAATCATTTCTAGGTACATAAGTATCTATTTAATCAGAGAAACATCAAAAGGTCTCCAAGATTCAACAACTAGCTACGAACGGTCAAGCCCGCCGTTTTGACCGCATTTTGAAATGGGCAGAAAAAATTCAAAAAAATTCAAAAAATTGGAAAACCTTCGCATTGTGTCATCATATGTGACCAAGTTTCCAGCAAAAATAATAAACTTGTAATACGGCCATTATTTTAAAAAAGTGTTCTCAGAAACGAGCTATCAAGTGTGAAGATTCGTGGCTTTCAAACAAAATGATCAATCTTATGGCCACATTCATGACATAGTTTGTTCAAATGATCTCATATTGTGCACAAGGGTGCATCTTGGAATGGCAGACAATGTTTCCTAAGGAAGTTTTCATTTCCTTTGGAAGAAAATTTCATTTTCCATTTTTCGAGTGCCCGAAATGAGTTTTTTTGTGAAGGACCTATAATATATTTGTTGCAAAATTGTACCAAATCAATTTCCTAAAATACTAGGACATATTTAATGCACAATTGACCAAATGGTTGGGTGTAAAAAGTTTTGATCCACCTCTCGTGAAAAGGACAAATTCTCGCCGATTCAGACGGAAGCGGGTCAAATTAGAACTGTAGCTACCTCGTAGTTTGCTCTTTATTTTTTCCAAAAATCATTTCTAGGTACATAAGTATCTATTTAATCAGAGAAACGTCAAAAGGTCTCCAAGATTCAACAACTAGCTACGAACGGTCAAGCCCGCCGTTTTGACCGCATTTTGAAATGGGCAGAAAAAATTCAAAAAAATTCAAAAAATTGGAAAACCTTCGCATTGTGTCATCATATGTGACCAAGTTTCCAGCAAAAATAATAAACTTGTAATACGGCCATTATTTTAAAAAAGTGTTCTCAGAAACGAGCTATCAAGTGTGAAGATTCACGGCTTTCAAACCAAATGATCAATCTTATGGCCACATTCATGACATAGTTTGTTCAAATGATCTCATATTGTGCACAAGGGTGCATCTTGGAATGGTAGACAATGTTGCCTAAGGAAGTTTTCATTTTCTTTGGACAAAAAATTCATTTTCCTTTTTTCGAGTGCCCGAAATGAGTTTTTTTGTGAAGGACCTATAATATATTTGTTGCAAAATTGTGCCAAATCAATTTTCTAAAGTGCTAGGACATATTTAATGCACAATTGGCCAAATGGTTGGGTGTAAAAAGTTTTGATCCACCTCTCGTGAAAAAGACAAATTCCTGCCGATTCAGGTGGAAGCGGCTCAAATTTGAACTGTAGCTACCTCGTAGTTTGCTCTTTAGTTTTTCCAAAAATCATTTCTAGGTACATAAGAATCTATTTAATCAGAGAAACATCAAAAGGTCTCCAAGATTCAACAACTAGCAAGGAACGGTTATTCCCGCCGTTTTGACAGCATTTTGAAACGGGCATAAAAAATAAAATAAAAATCAAAAAATTGGAAAACCTTCACATTGTGTCATCATATGTGACCAAGTTTCCAGCAAAAATAATAAACTTGTAATACAGCAATTATTTTAAAAAACTGTTCTCAGAAACGAGCTATCAAGTGTGAAGATTCATGGCTTTCAAGCCAAATGATCAATCTTATGGCCACATTCATGACATAGTTTGTTCAAATGATCTCATATTGTGCACAAGGGTGCATCTTGGAATGGCAGACAATGTTTCCTAAGGAAGTTTTCATTTCCTTTGGAAGAAAATTTCATTTTCCATTTTTCGAGTGCCCGAAATGAGTTTTTTTGTGAAGGACCTATAATATATTTGTTGCAAAATTGTACCAAATCAATTTCCTAAAATACTAGGACATATTTAATGCACAATTGACCAAATGGTTGGGTGTAAAAAGTTTTGATCCACCTCTCGTGAAAAGGACAAATTCTCGTCGATTCAGATGGAAGCGGGTCAAATTAGAACTGTAGCTACCTCGTAGTTTGCTCTTTATTTTTTCCAAAAATCATTTCTAGGTACATAAGTATCTATTTAATCAGAGAAACATCAAAAGGTCTCCAAGATTCAACAACTAGCTACGAACGGTCAAGCCCGCCGTTTTGACCGCATTTTGAAATGGGCAGAAAAAATTCAAAAAAATTCAAAAAATTGGAAAACCTTCGCATTGTGTCATCATATGTGACCAAGTTTCCAGCAAAAATAATAAACTTGTAATACGGCCATTATTTTAAAAAAGTGTTCTCAGAAACGAGCTATCAAGTGTGAAGATTCGTGGCTTTCAAACAAAATGATCAATCTTATGGCCACATTCATGACATAGTTTGTTCAAATGATCTCATATTGTGCACAAGGGTGCATCTTGGAATGGCAGACAATGTTTCCTAAGGAAGTTTTCATTTCCTTTGGAAGAAAATTTCATTTTCCATTTTTCGAGTGCCCGAAATGAGTTTTTTTGTGAAGGACCTATAATATATTTGTTGCAAAATTGTACCAAATCAATTTCCTAAAATACTAGGACATATTTAATGCACAATTGACCAAATGGTTGGGTGTAAAAAGTTTTGATCCACCTCTCGTGAAAAGGACAAATTCTCGCCGATTCAGACGGAAGCGGGTCAAATTAGAACTGTAGCTACCTCGTAGTTTGCTCTTTATTTTTTCCAAAAATCATTTCTAGGTACATAAGTATCTATTTAATCAGAGAAACGTCAAAAGGTCTCCAAGATTCAACAACTAGCTACGAACGGTCAAGCCCGCCGTTTTGACCGCATTTTGAAATGGGCAGAAAAAATTCAAAAAAATTCAAAAAATTGGAAAACCTTCGCATTGTGTCATCATATGTGACCAAGTTTCCAGCAAAAATAATAAACTTGTAATACGGCCATTATTTTAAAAAAGTGTTCTCAGAAACGAGCTATCAAGTGTGAAGATTCATGGCTTTCAAACCAAATGATCAATCTTATGGCCACATTCATGACATAGTTTGTTCAAATGATCTCATATTGTGCACAAGGGTGCATCTTGGAATGGTAGACAATGTTGCCTAAGGAAGTTTTCATTTTCTTTGGACAAAAAATTCATTTTCCTTTTTTCGAGTGCCCGAAATGAGTTTTTTTGTGAAGGACCTATAATATATTTGTTGCAAAATTGTGCCAAATCAATTTTCTAAAGTGCTAGGACATATTTAATGCACAATTGGCCAAATGGTTGGGTGTAAAAAGTTTTGATCCACCTCTCGTGAAAAAGACAAATTCCTGCCGATTCAGGTGGAAGCGGCTCAAATTTGAACTGTAGCTACCTCGTAGTTTGCTCTTTAGTTTTTCCAAAAATCATTTCTAGGTACATAAGAATCTATTTAATCAGAGAAACATCAAAAGGTCTCCAAGATTCAACAACTAGCAAGGAACGGTTATTCCCGCCGTTTTGACAGCATTTTGAAACGGGCATAAAAAATAAAATAAAAATCAAAAAATTGGAAAACCTTCACATTGTGTCATCATATGTGACCAAGTTTCCAGCAAAAATAATAAACTTGTAATACAGCAATTATTTTAAAAAACTGTTCTCAGAAACGAGCTATCAAGTGTGAAGATTCATGGCTTTCAAGCCAAATGATCAATCTTATGGCCACATTCATGACATAGTTTGTTCAAATGATCTCATATTGTGCACAAGGGTGCATCTTGGAATGGCAGACAATGTTTCCTAAGGAAGTTTTCATTTCCTTTGGAAGAAAATTTCATTTTCCATTTTTCGAGTGCCCGAAATGAGTTTTTTTGTGAAGGACCTATAATATATTTGTTGCAAAATTGTACCAAATCAATTTCCTAAAATACTAGGACATATTTAATGCACAATTGACCAAATGGTTGGGTGTAAAAAGTTTTGATCCACCTCTCGTGAAAAGGACAAATTCTCGTCGATTCAGATGGAAGCGGGTCAAATTAGAACTGTAGCTACCTCGTAGTTTGCTCTTTATTTTTTCCAAAAATCATTTCTAGGTACATAAGTATCTATTTAATCAGAGAAACGTCAAAAGGTCTCCAAGATTCAACAACTAGCTACGAACGGTCAAGCCCGCCGTTTTGACCGCATTTTGAAATGGGCAGAAAAAATTCAAAAAAATTCAAAAAATTGGAAAACCTTCGCATTGTGTCATCATATGTGACCAAGTTTCCAGCAAAAATAATAAACTTGTAATACGGCCATTATTTTAAAAAAGTGTTCTCAGAAACGAGCTATCAAGTGTGAAGATTCATGGCTTTCAAACCAAATGATCAATCTTATGGCCACATTCATGACATAGTTTGTTCAAATGATCTCATATTGTGCACAAGGGTGCATCTTGGAATGGTAGACAATGTTGCCTAAGGAAGTTTTCATTTTCTTTGGACAAAAAATTCATTTTCCTTTTTTCGAGTGCCCGAAATGAGTTTTTTTGTGAAGGACCTATAATATATTTGTTGCAAAATTGTGCCAAATCAATTTTCTAAAGTGCTAGGACATATTTAATGCACAATTGGCCAAATGGTTGGGTGTAAAAAGTTTTGATCCACCTCTCGTGAAAAAGACAAATTCCTGCCGATTCAGGTGGAAGCGGCTCAAATTTGAACTGTAGCTACCTCGTAGTTTGCTCTTTAGTTTTTCCAAAAATCATTTCTAGGTACATAAGAATCTATTTAATCAGAGAAACATCAAAAGGTCTCCAAGATTCAACAACTAGCAAGGAACGGTTATTCCCGCCGTTTTGACAGCATTTTGAAACGGGCATAAAAAATAAAATAAAAATCAAAAAATTGGAAAACCTTCACATTGTGTCATCATATGTGACCAAGTTTCCAGCAAAAATAATAAACTTGTAATACAGCAATTATTTTAAAAAACTGTTCTCAGAAACGAGCTATCAAGTGTGAAGATTCATGGCTTTCAAGCCAAATGATCAATCTTATGGCCACATTCATGACATAGTTTGTTCAAATGATCTCATATTGTGCACAAGGGTGCATCTTGGAATGGCAGACAATGTTTCCTAAGGAAGTTTTCATTTCCTTTGGAAGAAAATTTCATTTTCCATTTTTCGAGTGCCCGAAATGAGTTTTTTTGTGAAGGACCTATAATATATTTGTTGCAAAATTGTACCAAATCAATTTCCTAAAATACTAGGACATATTTAATGCACAATTGACCAAATGGTTGGGTGTAAAAAGTTTTGATCCACCTCTCGTGAAAAGGACAAATTCTCGTCGATTCAGATGGAAGCGGGTCAAATTAGAACTGTAGCTACCTCGTAGTTTGCTCTTTATTTTTTCCAAAAATCATTTCTAGGTACATAAGTATCTATTTAATTAGAGAAACATCAAAAGGTCTCCAAGATTCAACAACTAGCTACGAACGGCCAAGCCCGCCGTTTTGACCGCATTTTGAAATGGGCAGAAAAAATTAAAAAAAATTCAAAAAATTGGAAAACCTTCGCATTGTGTCATCATATGTGACCAAGTTTCCAGCAAAAATAATAAACTTGTAATACGGCCATTATTTTAAAAAAGTGTTCTCAGAAACGAGCTATCAAGTGTGAAGATTCGTGGCTTTCAAACAAAATGATCAATCTTATGGCCACATTCATGACATAGTTTGTTCAAATGATCTCATATTGTGCACAAGGGTGCATCTTGGAATGGCAGACAATGTTTCCTAAGGAAGTTTTCATTTCCTTTGGAAGAAAATTTCATTTTCCATTTTTCGAGTGCCCGAAATGAGTTTTTTTGTGAAGGACCTATAATATATTTGTTGCAAAATTGTACCAAATCAATTTCCTAAAATACTAGGACATATTTAATGCACAATTGACCAAATGGTTGGGTGTAAAAAGTTTTGATCCACCTCTCGTGAAAAGGACAAATTCTCGCCGATTCAGACGGAAGCGGGTCAAATTAGAACTGTAGCTACCTCGTAGTTTGCTCTTTATTTTTTCCAAAAATCATTTCTAGGTACATAAGTATCTATTTAATCAGAGAAACGTCAAAAGGTCTCCAAGATTCAACAACTAGCTACGAACGGTCAAGCCCGCCGTTTTGACCGCATTTTGAAATGGGCAGAAAAAATTCAAAAAAATTCAAAAAATTGGAAAACCTTCGCATTGTGTCATCATATGTGACCAAGTTTCCAGCAAAAATAATAAACTTGTAATACGGCCATTATTTTAAAAAAGTGTTCTCAGAAACGAGCTATCAAGTGTGAAGATTCATGGCTTTCAAACCAAATGATCAATCTTATGGCCACATTCATGACATAGTTTGTTCAAATGATCTCATATTGTGCACAAGGGTGCATCTTGGAATGGTAGACAATGTTGCCTAAGGAACTTTTCATTTTCTTTGGACAAAAAATTCATTTTCCTTTTTTCGAGTGCCCGAAATGAGTTTTTTTGTGAAGGACCTATAATATATTTGTTGCAAAATTGTGCCAAATCAATTTTCTAAAGTGCTAGGACATATTTAATGCACAATTGGCCAAATGGTTGGGTGTAAAAAGTTTTGATCCACCTCTCGTGAAAAAGACAAATTCCTGCCGATTCAGGTGGAAGCGGCTCAAATTTGAACTGTAGCTACCTCGTAGTTTGCTCTTTAGTTTTTCCAAAAATCATTTCTAGGTACATAAGAATCTATTTAATCAGAGAAACATCAAAAGGTCTCCAAGATTCAACAACTAGCAAGGAACGGTTATTCCCGCCGTTTTGACAGCATTTTGAAACGGGCATAAAAAATAAAATAAAAATCAAAAAATTGGAAAACCTTCACATTGTGTCATCATATGTGACCAAGTTTCCAGCAAAAATAATAAACTTGTAATACAGCAATTATTTTAAAAAACTGTTCTCAGAAACGAGCTATCAAGTGTGAAGATTCATGGCTTTCAAGCCAAATGATCAATCTTATGGCCACATTCATGACATAGTTTGTTCAAATGATCTCATATTGTGCACAAGGGTGCATCTTGGAATGGCAGACAATGTTTCCTAAGGAAGTTTTCATTTCCTTTGGAAGAAAATTTCATTTTCCATTTTTCGAGTGCCCGAAATGAGTTTTTTTGTGAAGGACCTATAATATATTTGTTGCAAAATTGTACCAAATCAATTTCCTAAAATACTAGGACATATTTAATGCACAATTGACCAAATGGTTGGGTGTAAAAAGTTTTGATCCACCTCTCGTGAAAAGGACAAATTCTCGTCGATTCAGATGGAAGCGGGTCAAATTAGAACTGTAGCTACCTCGTAGTTTGCTCTTTATTTTTTCCAAAAATCATTTCTAGGTACATAAGTATCTATTTAATCAGAGAAACATCAAAAGGTCTCCAAGATTCAACAACTAGCTACGAACGGTCAAGCCCGCCGTTTTGACCGCATTTTGAAATGGGCAGAAAAAATTCAAAAAAATTCAAAAAATTGGAAAACCTTCGCATTGTGTCATCATATGTGACCAAGTTTCCAGCAAAAATAATAAACTTGTAATACGGCCATTATTTTAAAAAAGTGTTCTCAGAAACGAGCTATCAAGTGTGAAGATTCGTGGCTTTCAAACAAAATGATCAATCTTATGGCCACATTCATGACATAGTTTGTTCAAATGATCTCATATTGTGCACAAGGGTGCATCTTGGAATGGCAGACAATGTTTCCTAAGGAAGTTTTCATTTCCTTTGGAAGAAAATTTCATTTTCCATTTTTCGAGTGCCCGAAATGAGTTTTTTTGTGAAGGACCTATAATATATTTGTTGCAAAATTGTACCAAATCAATTTCCTAAAATACTAGGACATATTTAATGCACAATTGACCAAATGGTTGGGTGTAAAAAGTTTTGATCCACCTCTCGTGAAAAGGACAAATTCTCGCCGATTCAGACGGAAGCGGGTCAAATTAGAACTGTAGCTACCTCGTAGTTTGCTCTTTATTTTTTCCAAAAATCATTTCTAGGTACATAAGTATCTATTTAATCAGAGAAACGTCAAAAGGTCTCCAAGATTCAACAACTAGCTACGAACGGTCAAGCCCGCCGTTTTGACCGCATTTTGAAATGGGCAGAAAAAATTCAAAAAAATTCAAAAAATTGGAAAACCTTCGCATTGTGTCATCATATGTGACCAAGTTTCCAGCAAAAATAATAAACTTGTAATACGGCCATTATTTTAAAAAAGTGTTCTCAGAAACGAGCTATCAAGTGTGAAGATTCATGGCTTTCAAACCAAATGATCAATCTTATGGCCACATTCATGACATAGTTTGTTCAAATGATCTCATATTGTGCACAAGGGTGCATCTTGGAATGGTAGACAATGTTGCCTAAGGAAGTTTTCATTTTCTTTGGACAAAAAATTCATTTTCCTTTTTTCGAGTGCCCGAAATGAGTTTTTTTGTGAAGGACCTATAATATATTTGTTGCAAAATTGTGCCAAATCAATTTTCTAAAGTGCTAGGACATATTTAATGCACAATTGGCCAAATGGTTGGGTGTAAAAAGTTTTGATCCACCTCTCGTGAAAAAGACAAATTCCTGCCGATTCAGGTGGAAGCGGCTCAAATTTGAACTGTAGCTACCTCGTAGTTTGCTCTTTAGTTTTTCCAAAAATCATTTCTAGGTACATAAGAATCTATTTAATCAGAGAAACATCAAAAGGTCTCCAAGATTCAACAACTAGCAAGGAACGGTTATTCCCGCCGTTTTGACAGCATTTTGAAACGGGCATAAAAAATAAAATAAAAATCAAAAAATTGGAAAACCTTCACATTGTGTCATCATATGTGACCAAGTTTCCAGCAAAAATAATAAACTTGTAATACAGCAATTATTTTAAAAAACTGTTCTCAGAAACGAGCTATCAAGTGTGAAGATTCATGGCTTTCAAGCCAAATGATCAATCTTATGGCCACATTCATGACATAGTTTGTTCAAATGATCTCATATTGTGCACAAGGGTGCATCTTGGAATGGCAGACAATGTTTCCTAAGGAAGTTTTCATTTCCTTTGGAAGAAAATTTCATTTTCCATTTTTCGAGTGCCCGAAATGAGTTTTTTTGTGAAGGACCTATAATATATTTGTTGCAAAATTGTACCAAATCAATTTCCTAAAATACTAGGACATATTTAATGCACAATTGACCAAATGGTTGGGTGTAAAAAGTTTTGATCCACCTCTCGTGAAAGGGACAAATTCTTGTCGATTCAGATGGAAGCGGGTCAAATTAGAACTGTAGCTACCTCGTAGTTTGCTCTTTATTTTTTCCAAAAATCATTTCTAGGTACATAAGTATCTATTTAATCAGAGAAACATCAAAAGGTCTCCAAGATTCAACAACTAGCTACGAACGGTCAAGCCCGCCGTTTTGACCGCATTTTGAAATGGGCAGAAAAAATTCAAAAAAATTCAAAAAATTGGAAAACCTTCGCATTGTGTCATCATATGTGACCAAGTTTCCAGAAAAAATAATAAACTTGTAATACGGCCATCATTTTAAAAAAGTGTTCTCGGAAACGAGCTATCAAGTGTGAAGATTCGTGGCTTTCAAACAAAATGATCAATCTTATGGCCACATTCATGACATAGTTTGTTCAAATGATCTCATATTGTGCACAAGGGTGCATCTTGGAATGGCAGACAATGTTTCCTAAGGAAGTTTTCATTTCCTTTGGAAGAAAATTTCATTTTCCATTTTTCGAGTGCCCGAAATGAGTTTTTTTGTGAAGGACCTATAATATATTTGTTGCAAAATTGTACCAAATCAATTTCCTAAAATACTAGGACATATTTAATGCACAATTGACCAAATGGTTGGGTGTAAAAAGTTTTGATCCACCTCTCGTGAAAAGGACAAATTCTCGCCGATTCAGACGGAAGCGGGTCAAATTAGAACTGTAGCTACCTCGTAGTTTGCTCTTTATTTTTTCCAAAAATCATTTCTAGGTACATAAGTATCTATTTAATCAGAGAAACGTCAAAAGGTCTCCAAGATTCAACAACTAGCTACGAACGGTCAAGCCCGCCGTTTTGACCGCATTTTGAAATGGGCAGAAAAAATTCAAAAAAATTCAAAAAATTGGAAAACCTTCGCATTGTGTCATCATATGTGACCAAGTTTCCAGCAAAAATAATAAACTTGTAATACGGCCATTATTTTAAAAAAGTGTTCTCAGAAACGAGCTATCAAGTGTGAAGATTCATGGCTTTCAAACCAAATGATCAATCTTATGGCCACATTCATGACATAGTTTGTTCAAATGATCTCATATTGTGCACAAGGGTGCATCTTGGAATGGTAGACAATGTTGCCTAAGGAAGTTTTCATTTTCTTTGGACAAAAAATTCATTTTCCTTTTTTCGAGTGCCCGAAATGAGTTTTTTTGTGAAGGACCTATAATATATTTGTTGCAAAATTGTGCCAAATCAATTTTCTAAAGTGCTAGGACATATTTAATGCACAATTGGCCAAATGGTTGGGTGTAAAAAGTTTTGATCCACCTCTCGTGAAAAAGACAAATTCCTGCCGATTCAGGTGGAAGCGGCTCAAATTTGAACTGTAGCTACCTCGTAGTTTGCTCTTTAGTTTTTCCAAAAATCATTTCTAGGTACATAAGAATCTATTTAATCAGAGAAACATCAAAAGGTCTCCAAGATTCAACAACTAGCAAGGAACGGTTATTCCCGCCGTTTTGACAGCATTTTGAAACGGGCATAAAAAATAAAATAAAAATCAAAAAATTGGAAAACCTTCACATTGTGTCATCATATGTGACCAAGTTTCCAGCAAAAATAATAAACTTGTAATACAGCAATTATTTTAAAAAACTGTTCCCAGAAACGAGCTATCAAGTGTGAAGATTCATGGCTTTCAAGCCAAATGATCAATCTTATGGCCACATTCATGACATAGTTTGTTCAAATGATCTCATATTGTGCACAAGGGTGCATCTTGGAATGGCAGACAATGTTTCCTAAGGAAGTTTTCATTTCCTTTGGAAGAAAATTTCATTTCCTTTGGAAGAAAATTTCATTTTCCATTTTTCGAGTGCCCGAAATGAGTTTTTTTGTGAAGGACCTATAATATATTTGTTGCAAAATTGTACCAAATCAATTTCCTAAAATACTAGGACATATTTAATGCACAATTGACCAAATGGTTGGGTGTAAAAAGTTTTGATCCACCTCTCGTGAAAAGGACAAATTCTCGTCGATTCAGATGGAAGCGGGTCAAATTAGAACTGTAGCTACCTCGTAGTTTGCTCTTTATTTTTTCCAAAAATCATTTCTAGGTACATAAGTATCTATTTAATCAGAGAAACATCAAAAGGTCTCCAAGATTCAACAACTAGCTACGAACGGTCAAGCCCGCCGTTTTGACCGCATTTTGAAATGGGCAGAAAAAATTCAAAAAAATTCAAAAAATTGGAAAACCTTCGCATTGTGTCATCATATGTGACCAAGTTTCCAGCAAAAATAATAAACTTGTAATACGGCCATTATTTTAAAAAAGTGTTCTCAGAAACGAGCTATCAAGTGTGAAGATTCATGGCTTTCAAACCAAATGATCAATCTTATGGCCACATTCATGACATAGTTTGTTCAAATGATCTCATATTGTGCACAAGGGTGCATCTTGGAATGGTAGACAATGTTGCCTAAGGAAGTTTTCATTTTCTTTGGACAAAAAATTCATTTTCCTTTTTTCGAGTGCCCGAAATGAGTTTTTTTGTGAAGGACCTATAATATATTTGTTGCAAAATTGTGCCAAATCAATTTTCTAAAATGCTAGGACATATTTAATGCACAATTGGCCAAATGGTTGGGTGTAAAAAGTTTTGATCCACCTCTCGTGAAAAAGACAAATTCCTGCCGATTCAGGTGGAAGCGGGTCAAATTTGAACTGTAGCTACCTCGTAGTTTGCTCTTTATTTTTTCAAAAAATCATTTCTAGGTACATAAGTATCTATTTAATCAGAGAAACATCAAAAGGTCTCCAAGATTCAACAACTAGCACGGAACGGTTATTCCCGCCGTTTTGACAGCATTTTGAAACGGGCATAAAAAATAAAAAAAATCAAAAAATTGGAAAACCTTCACATTGTGTCATCATATGTGACCAAGTTTCCAGCAAAAATAATAAACTTGTAATACATCAATTATTTTAAAAAACTGTTCTCAGAAACGAGTTATCAAGTGTGAAGATTCATGGCTTTCAAGCCAAATGATCAATCTTATGGCCACATTCACGACATAGTTTGTTCAAATGATCTCATATTGTGCACCAGGGTGCATCTTGGAATGGCAGACAATGTTTCCTAAGGAAGTTTTCATTTTCGTTGGAAGAAAAATTCATTTTCCATTTTTTGAGTGCCAGAATGAGTTTTTTTGTGAAGGACCTATAATACATTTGTTGCAAAATTGTACCAAATCAATTTCCTAAAATACTAGGACATATTTAATGCACAATTGACCAAATGGTTGGGTGTAAAAAGTTTTGATCCACCTCTCGTGAAAAGGACAAATTCTCGCCGATTCAGCCGGAAGCGGGTCAAATTTGAACTGTAGCTAGCTCATAGTTTGCTCTTTTTATTTTCCAAAAATTATTTCTAGGTACATAAGTATCTATTTAATCGGAGAAACATCAAAAGGTCTCCAAGATTCAACAACTAGCGAGGAACGGTCAAGCCCGCCGTTTTGACCGCATTTTGAAACGGGGATAAAAAATTCAAAAAAACATCCAAAAATTGGAAAACTTTCGCATTGTGTCATCATATGTGACCAAGTTTCCAGCAAAAATAATAAACTTGTAATACGACAATTATTCTAAAAAAGTGCTCTCAGAAACGAGCTATCAAGTGTGAAGATTCATGGCTTTCAAACCAAATGATCAATCTTATGGCCACATTCATGACATAGTTTGTTCAAATGATCTCATATTGTGCGCAAGGGTGCATATTGGAATGGCAGACAATGTTTCCTAAGAAAGTTTTTGTTTTCTTTGGAAGAAAAATTCATTTTCCTTTTTTTTTTGTTCCCGAAATGAGTTTTTTTGTGAAGGACCTATAATATATTTGTTGCAAAATTGTACCAAATCAATTTCCTAAAATACTAGGACATATTTAATGCACAATTGACCAAATGGTTGGGTGTAAAAAGTTTTGATCCACCTCTCGTGAAAACGACAAATTCTCGCCGATTCAGCCGGAAGCGGGTCAAATTTGAACTGTAGCTACCTCGTAGTTTGCTCTTTATTTCTTTCCAAAAATCATTTCCAGGTACATAAGTATCTGTTTAATCAGAGAAACATCAAAACGTCTCCAAGATTGAACAACTAGCTACGAACGGTCAAGCCCGCCGTTTTGACCGCATTTTGAAATGGGCAGAAAAATTCAAAAAAAATCAAAAAATTGGAAAATCTTCGCATTGTGTCATCATATGTGACCAAGTTTCCAGCAAAAATAATAAACTTGTAATACGGCCGTTATTTTTAAAAAGTGTTCTCAGAAACGAGCTATCAAGTGTGAAGATTCATGGCTTTCAAGCCAAATGATCAATCTTATGGCCACATTCATGACATAGTTTGTTCAAATGATCTCATATTGTGCACAAGAGTGCATCTTGGAATGGCAGACAATGTTGCCTAAGGAAGTTTTCATTTTCTTTGGACAAAAAATTCATTTTCCTTTTTTCGAGTGCCCGAAATGAGTTTTTTTGTGAAGGACCTATAATATATTTGTTGCAAAATAGTGCCAAATCAATTTTCTAAAATATTAGGACATATTTAATACACAATTGGCCAAATGGTTGGGTGTAAAAAGTTTTGATCCACCTCTCGTGAAAAAGACAAATTCCTGCCGATTCAGGTGGAAGCGGGTCAAATTTGAACTGTAGCTACCTCGTAGTTTGTTCTTTATTTTTTCCAAAAATCATTTCTAGGTACATAAGTATCAATTTAATCAGAGAAACATCAAAAGGTCTCCATGATTCGACAACTAGCAAGGAACGGTTATTCCAACCATTTTGACTGCATTTTGAAACGGGCATAAAAAATTAAAAAAAATAAAAAATTGCAAAACCTTCACATTGTGTCATCATATGTGACCAAGTTTCCAGCAAAAATAATAAACTTGTAATACAGCAATTATTTTAAAAAAGTGTTCTCAGAAACGAGCTATCAAGTGTGAAGATTCATGGCTTTCAAGCCAAATGATCAATCTTATGGCCACATTCACGACATAGTTTGTTCAAATGATCTCATATTGTGCACAAGGGTGCATCTTGGAATGGCAGACAATGTTTCCTAAGTAAGTTTTCATTTTCTTTGTAAGGAAAATTCATTTTCCATTTTTCGAGTGCCCGAATGAGTTTTTTGTGAAGGACCTATAATACATTTGTTGCAAAATTGTACCAAATCAGTTTCCTAAAATACTAGGACATATTTAATGCACAATTGACCAAATGGTTGGGTGTAAAAAGTTTTTGATCCTCCTCTCGTGAAAAGGACAAATTCTCGCCGATTGAGCCGGAAGCGGGTCAAATTTGAACTGTAGCTACCTTAGTTTGCTCTTTATATTTTCCAAAAATCATTTCTAGGTACATAAGTATCTATTTAATCGGACAAACATCAAAAGGTCTCCAAGATTCAACAACTAGCGAGGAACGGTCAAGCCCGCCATTTTGACCGCATTTCGAAACGGGCTTAAAAAAATCAAAAAAATATCCAAAAATTGGAAAACCTTCGCATTGTGTCATCATATGTGACCAAGTTTCCAGAAAAAATAATAAACTTGTATTACGACAATTATTCTAAAAAAGTGCTCTCAGAAACGAGCTGTCAAGTGTGAAGATTCATGGCTTTCAAACCAAATGATCAATCTTATGGCCACATTCATGACATAGTTTGTTCAAATGATCTCATATTGTGCACAAGGGTGCATCTTGGAATGGTAGACAATGTTGCCTAAGGAAGTTTTCATTTTCTTTGGACAAAAAATTCATTTTCCTTTTTTCGAGTGCCCGAAATGAGTTTTTTTGTGAAGGACCTATAATATATTTGTTGCAAATTTGTGCCAAATCCATTTTCTAAAATGCTAGGACATATTTAATGCACAATTGGCCAAATGGTTGGGTGTAAAATGTTTTGATCCACCTCTCGTGAAAAAGACAAATTCCTACCGATTCAGGTGGAAGCGGGTCAAATTTGAACTGTAGCTACCTCGTAGTTTGCTCTTTATTTTTTCCAAAAATCATTTCTAGGTACATAAGTATCTATTTAATCAGAGAAACATCAAAACGTCTCCAAGATTCAACAACTAGCTACGAACGGTCAAGCCCGCCGTTTTGACCGCATTTTGAAATGGGCAGAAAAAATTCAAAAAAATTCAAAAAATTGGAAAACCTTCGCATTGTGTCATCATATGTGACCAAGTTTCGATCAAAAACAATAAACTTGTAATACGGCCATTATTTTAAAAAAGTGTTCTCAGAAACGAGCTATCAAATGTGAAGATTCATGGCTTTCAAGCCAAATGATCAATCTTATGGCCACATTCATGACATAGTTTGTTCAAATGATCTCATATTGTGCACAAGGGTGCATCTTGGAATGGCAGACAATGTTGCCTAATGAAGTTTTCATTTTCTTTGGACAAAAAATTCATTTTCCTTTTTTCGAGTGCCGAAATGAGTTTTTTTGTGAAGGACCTATAATATATATGTTGCAAAATTGTGCCAAATCAATTTTCTAAAATGCTAGGACATATTTAATGCACAATTGGCCAAATGGTTGGGTGTAAAAAGTTTTGATCCACATCTCGTGAAAAAGACAAATTCCTGCCGATTCAGGTGGAAGCGGGTCAAATTTGAACTGTAGCTACCTTCTAGTTTGCTCTTTATTTTTTCCAAAAATCATTTCTAGGTACATAAGTATCTATTTAATCAGAGAAACATCAAAAGGTCTCCAAGATTCAACAACTAGCAAGGAACGGTTATTCCCGCCGTTTTGACTGCATTTTGAAACGGGCATAAAAAATTAAAAAAATCAAAAAATTGGAAAACGTTCGCATTGTGTCATCATATGTGACCAAGTTTCCAGCAAAAATAATAAACTTGTAATACAGCAATTATTTTAAAAAAGTGTTCTCAGAAACGAGCTATCAAGTGTGAAGATTCATGGCTTTCAAGCCAAATGATCAATCTTATGGCCACATTCACGACATAGTTTGTTCAAATGATCTCATATTGTGCACAAGGGTGCATCTTGGAATGGCAGACGATGTTTCCTAAGGAAGTTTTCATTTTCTTTGGAAGAAAAATTCATTTTCCATTTTTCGAGTGCCCGAATGAGTTTTTTGTGAAGGACCTATAATACATTTGTTGCAAAATTGTACGAAATCAATTTCCTAAAATACTAGGACATATTTAATGCACAATTGACCAAATGGTTGGGTGTAAAAAGTTTTGATCCTCCTCTCGTGAAAAGGACAAATTCTCGCCGATTCAGCCGGAAGCGGGTCAAGTTTGAACTGTAGGTACCTCGTAGTTTGCTCTTTATATTTTCCAAAAATCATTTCTAGGTACATAAGTATCTATTTAATCGGAGAAACATAAAAAGGTCTCCAAGATTCAACAACTAGCGAAGAACGGTCAAGCCCGCCGTTTTGACCGCATTTTGAAACGGACTTAAAAAAATCAAAAAAATATCCAAAAATTGGAAAACCTTCGCATTGTGTCATCATATGTGACCAAGTTTCCAGCAAAAATAATAAACTTGTAATACCACAATTATTCTAAAAAAGTGCTCTCAGAAACGAGCTATCAAGTGTGAAGATTCATGGCTTTCAAACCAAATGATCAATCTTATGGCCACATTCATGCCATAGTTTGTTCAAATGATCTCATATTGTGCGCAAGGGTGCATCTTGGAATGGTAGACAATGTTGCCTAAGGAAGTTTTCATTTTCTTTGGACAAAAAATTCATTTTCCATTTTTCGAGTGCCCGAAATGAGTTTTTTTGTGAAGGACCTATAATATATTTGTTGCAAAATTGTGCCAAATCAATTTTCTAAAATGCTAGGACATATTTAATGCACAATTGGCCAAATGGTTGGGTGTAAAATGTTTTGATCCACCTCTCGTGAAAAAGACAAATTCCTGCCGATTCAGGTGGAAGCGGGTCAAATTTGAACTGTAGCTACCTCGTAGTTTGCTCTTTATTTTTTCCAAAAATCATTTCTAGGTACATAAGTATCTATTTAATCAGAGAAACATCAAAACGTCTCCAAGATTCAACAACTAGCGACGAACGGTCAAGCCCGCCGTTTTGACCGCATTTTGAAACGGGCAGAAAAAATTCAAAAAATTTCAAAAAATTGGAAAACCTTCGCATTGTGTCATCATATGTGACCAAGTTTCAATCAAAAATAATAAACTTGTAATACGACCATTATTTTAAAAAAGTGTTGTTAGAAACGAGCTATCAAATGTGAAGATTCATGGCTTTCAAGCCAAATGATCAATCTTATGGCCACATTCATGACATAGTTTGTTCAAATGATCTCATATTGTGCACAAGGGTGCATCTTGGAATGGCAGACAATGTTGCCTAATGAAGTTTTCATTTTCTTTGGACAAAAAATTCATTTTCCTTTTTTCGAGTGCCGAAATGAGTTTTTTTGTGAAGGACCTATAATATATTTGTTGCAAAATTGTGCCAAATCAATTTTCTAAAATGCTAGGACATATTTAATGCATAATTGGCCAAATGGTTGGGTGTAAAATGTTTTGATCCACATCTCGTGAAAAAGACAAATTCCTGCCGATTCAGGTGGAAGCGGGACAAATTTGAACGGTAGCTACCTTCTAGTTTGCTCTTTATTTTTTCCAAAAATCATTTCAAGGTACATAAGTATCTATTTAATCAGAGAAACATCAAAAGGTCTCCAAGATTCAACAACTAGCAAGGAACGGTTATTCCCGCCGTTTTGACTGCATTTTGAAACGGGCATAAAAAATTAAAAAAATCAAAAAATTGGAAAACCTTCACATTGTGTCATCATATGTGACCAAGTTTCCAGCAAAAATAATAAACTTGTAATACAGCAATTATTTTAAAAAAGTGTTCTCAGAAACGAGCTATCAAGTGTGAAGATTCATGGCTTTCAAGCCAAATGATCAATCTTATGGCCACATTCACGACATAGTTTGTTCAAATGATCTCATATTGTGCACAAGGGTGAATCTTGGAATGGCAGAAATGTTTCCTAAGGAAGTTTTCATTTTCTTTGGAAGAAAAATTCATTTTCCATTTTTCGAGTGCCCGAATGAGTTTTTTGTGAAGGACCTATAATACATTTGTTGCAAAATTGTACCAAATTAATTTGCTAAAATAGTAGGACATATTTAATGCACAATTGACCAAATGGTTGGGTGTAAAAAGTTTTGATCCTCCTCTTGTGAAAAGGACAAATTCTCGACGATTCAGCCGGAAGCGGGTCAAGTTTGAACTGTAGCTGCCTCGTAGTTTGCTCTTTATATTTTCCAAAAATCATTTCTAGGTACATAAGTATCTATCGGAGAAACATCAAAAGGTCTCCAAGATTCAACAACTAGCGAGGAACGGTCAAGCCCGCCGTTTTGACTGCATTTTGAAACGGGCTTAAAAAAATCAAAAAAATATCCAAAAATTGGAAAACCTTCGCATTGTGTCATCATATGTGACCAAGTTTCCAGCAAAAATAATAAACTTGTAATACGGCAATTATTCTAAAAAAGTGCTCTCAGAAACGAGCTATCAAGTGTGAAGATTCATGGCTTCCAAACCAAATGATAAATCTTATGGCCACATTCATGACATAGTTTGTTCAAATGATCTCATATTGTGCGCAAGGGTGCATCTTGGAATGGCAGACAATGTTGCCTAAGGAAGTTTTTGTTTTCTTTGGACAAAAAATTCATTTTCCTTTTTTCGAGTGCCCGAAATGAGTTTTTTTGTGAAGGACCTATAATATATTTGTTGCAAAATTGTGCCAAATCAATTTTCTAAAATGCTAGGACATATTTAATGCACAATTGGCCAAATGGTTGGGTGTAAAATGTTTTGATCCACCTCTCGTGAAAAAGACAAATTCCTGCCGATTCAGGTGGAAGCGGGTCAAATTTGAACTGTAGCTACCTCGTAGTTTGCTCTTTATTTTTTCCAAAAATCATTTCTAGGTACATAAGTATCTATTTAATCAGAGAAACATCAAAACGTCTCCAAGATTCAACAACTAGCTACGAACGGTCAAGCCCGCCGTTTTGACCGCATTTTGAAAGGGGCAGAAAAAATTCAAAAAAATTCAAAAAATTGGAAAACCTTCGCATTGTGTCATCATATGTGACCAAGTTTCGAGCAAAAATAATAAACTTGTAATACGGCCATTATTTTAAAAAAGTGTTCTCAGAAACGAGCTATCAAATGTGAAGATTCATGGCTTTCAAGCCAAATGATCAATCTTATGGCCACATTCATGACATAGTTTGTTCAAATGATCTCATATTGTGCACAAGGGTGCATCTTGGAATGGCAGACAATGTTGCCTAATGAAGTTTTCATTTTCTTTGCACAAAAAATTCATTTTCCTTTTTTCGAGTGCCGAAATGAGTTTTTTTGTGAAGGACCTATAATATATTTGTTGCAAAATTGTGCCAAATCAATTTTCTAAAATGCTAGGACATATTTAATGCATAATTGGCCAAATGGTTGGGTGTAAAATGTTTTGATCCACATCTCGTGAAAAAGACAAATTCCTGCCGATTCAGGTGGAAGCGGGACAAATTTGAACGGTAGCTACCTTCTAGTTTGCTCTTTATTTTTTCCAAAAATCATTTCAAGGTACATAAGTATCTATTTAATCAGAGAAACATTAAAAGGTCTCCAAGATTCAACAACTAGCAAGGAACGGTTATTCCCGCCGTTTTGACTCCATTTTGAAACGGGCATAAAAAATTAAAAAAATCAAAAAATTGGAAAACCTTCACATTGTGTCATCATATGTGACCAAGTTTCCAGCAAAAATAATAAACTTGTAATACAGCAATTATTTTAAAAAAGTGTTCTCAGAAACGAGCTATCAAGTGTGAAGATTCATGGCTTTCAAGCCAAATGATCAATCTTATGGCCACATTCACGACATAGTTTGTTCAAATGATCTCATATTGTGCACAAGGGTGAATCTTGGAATGGCAGAAATGTTTCCTAAGGAAGTTTTCATTTTCTTTGGAAGAAAAATTCATTTTCCATTTTTCGAGTGCCCGAATGAGTTTTTTGTGAAGGACCTATAATACATTTGTTGCAAAATTGTACCAAATTAATTTCCTAAAATAGTAGGACATATTTAATGCACAATTGACCAAATGGTTGGGTGTAAAAAGTTTTGATCCTCCTCTTGTGAAAAGGACAAATTCTCGACGATTCAGCCGGAAGCGGGTCAAGTTTGAACTGTAGCTGCCTCGTAGTTTGCTCTTTATATTTTCCAAAAATCATTTCTAGGTACATAAGTATCTATCGGAGAAACATCAAAAGGTCTCCAAGATTCAACAACTAGCGAGGAACGGTCAAGCCCGCCGTTTTGACTGCATTTTGAAACGGGCTTAAAAAAATCAAAAAAATATCCAAAAATTGGAAAACCTTCGCATTGTGTCATCATATGTGACCAAGTTTCCAGCAAAAATAATAAACTTGTAATACGGCAATTATTCTAAAAAAGTGCTCTCAGAAACGAGCTATCAAGTGTGAAGATTCATGGCTTCCAAACCAAATGATAAATCTTATGGCCACATTCATGACATAGTTTGTTCAAATGATCTCATATTGTGCGCAAGGGTGCATCTTGGAATGGCAGACAATGTTGCCTAAGGAAGTTTTTGTTTTCTTTGGACAAAAAATTCATTTTCCTTTTTTCGAGTGCCCGAAATGAGTTTTTTTGTGAAGGACCTATAATATATTTGTTGCAAAATTGTGCCAAATCAATTTTCTAAAATGCTAGGACATATTTAATGCACAATTGGCCAAATGGTTGGGTGTAAAATGTTTTGATCCACCTCTCGTGAAAAAGACAAATTCCTGCCGATTCAGGTGGAAGCGGGTCAAATTTGAACTGTAGCTACCTCGTAGTTTGCTCTTTATTTTTTCCAAAAATCATTTCTAGGTACATAAGTATCTATTTAATCAGAGAAACATCAAAACGTCTCCAAGATTCAACAACTAGCTACGAACGGTCAAGCCCGCCGTTTTGACCGCATTTTGAAATGGGCAGAAAAAATTCAAAAAAATTCAAAAAATTGGAAAACCTTCGCATTGTGTCATCATATGTGACCAAGTTTCGAGCAAAAATAATAAACTTGTAATACGGCCATTATTTTAAAAAAGTGTTCTCAGAAACGAGCTATCAAATGTGAAGATTCATGGCTTTCAAGCCAAATGATCAATCTTATGGCCACATTCATGACATAGTTTGTTCAAATGATCTCATATTGTGCACAAGGGTGCATCTTGGAATGGCAGACAATGTTGCCTAATGAAGTTTTCATTTTCTTTGCACAAAAAATTCATTTTCCTTTTTTCGAGTGCCGAAATGAGTTTTTTTATGAAGGACCTATAATATATTTGTTGCAAAATTGTGCCAAATCAATTTTCTAAAATGCTAGGACATATTTAATGCACAATTGGCCAAATGGTTGGGTGTAAAAAGTTTTGATCCACATCTCGTGAAAAAGACAAATTCTCGCCGATTCAGCCGGAAGCGGGTCAAGTTTGAACTGTAGCTACCTTAGTTTGCTCTTTATATTTTCCAAAAATTATTTCTAGGTACATAAGTATCTATTTAATCGGAGAAACATCAAAAGGTCTCCAAGATTCAACAACTAGCGAGGAACGGTCAAGCCCGCCATTTTGACCGCATTTTGAAACGGGCATAAAAAATTCAAAAAAACATAAAAATATTGGAAAACCTTCGCATTGTGTCATCATATGTGACCAAGTTTCCAGCAAAAATAATAAACTTGTAATACGACAATTATTTTAAAAAAGTGCTCTCAGAAACGAGCTATCAAGTGTGAAGATTCATGGCTTTCAAACCAAATGATCAATCTTATGGCCACATTCATCACATAGTTTGTTCAAATGATCTCATATTGTGCACAAGGGTGCATCTTGGAATGGCAAACAATGTTTCCTAGGAAGTTTTCATTTTCTTTGGAAGAAAAATTCATTTTCCTTTTTTTGTGCCTGAAATGAGTTTTTTTGTGAAGGACCTATAATATATTTGTTGCAAAATTGTACCAAATCAATTTCCTAAAATACTAGGACATATTTAATGCACAATTGACCAAATGGTTGGGTGTAAAAAGTTTTGATCCACCTCTCGTGAAAAGGACAAATTCTCGCCGATTCAGCCGGAAGCGGGTCAAATTTGAACTGTAGCTACCTCATAGTTTGCTCTTTATTTTTTTCCAAAAATCATTTCTAGGTACATAAGTATCTATTTAATCAGATAAACATCAAAACGTCTCCAAGATTCAACAACTAGCTAGGAACGGTCAAGCCCGCCGTTTTGACCGCATTTTGAAACGGGCATAAAAAATTCAAAAAAATCAAAAAATTAGAAAACCTTCGCATTGTGTCATTATATGTGACCAAGTTTCCAGCAAAAATAATAAACTTGTAATATGACAATTATTTTAAAAAGTGCTCTCAGAAACGAGCAATCAAGTGTGAAGATTCATGGCTTTCAAACCAAATGATCAATCTTATGGCCACATTCATCACATAGTTTGTTCAAATGATCTCATATTGTGCACAAGGGTGCATCTTGGAATGGCAGACAATGTTTCCTAAGGAAGTTTCCATTTTCTTTGGAAGAAAAATTCATTTTCCATTTTTTGAGTGCCCGAAATGAGTTTTTTTTGTGAAGGACCTATAATATATCTGTTGCAAAATTGTACCAAATCAATTTTCTAAAATAATAGGACATATTTAATGCACAATTGACCAAATGGTTGGGTGTAAAAAGTTTTGATCCACCTCTCGTGAAAAAGACAAATTCCTGCTGATTCAGTTGGAAGCGGGTCAAATTCGAACCGTAGCTACCTCGTAGTTTGCTCTTTATTTTTTCCAAAAATCATTTCTAAGTACATAAGTATCTTTTTAATCAGAGAAATACCACAACGTCTCCAAGATTCAGCAACTAGCTAGGAACGGTCAAGCCCGCCGTTTTGACCGCATTTTGAAACGGGCATAAAAAATTCAAAAAAAATCAAAAAATTGGAAAACCTTCGCATTGTGTCACCATACATGACCAAGTTTCCAGAAAAAATAATAAACTTGTAATACGGCAATTACTTTTAAAAAAGTGTTCTCAGAAACGAGCTATCAAGTGTGAAGATTCTTGGCTTTCAAGCCAAATGATCAATCTTATGGCCACATTCATGACATAGTTTGTTCAAATGATCTCAGACTGTGCGCAAGGGTGCATCTTGGAATGGCAGACAATGTTTCCTAAGGAAGTTTTCATTTTCTTTGGAAGAAAAATTCATTTTCCATTTTTTGAGTGCCCGAAATGAGTTTTTTTGTGAAGGACCTATAATATATTTGTTGCAAAATTGTACCAAATCAATTTTCTAAAATACTAGGACATATTTAATGCACAATTGACCAAATGGTTGGGTGTAAAAAGATGTGATCCACCTCTCGTGAAAAAGACAAATTCCTGCCGATTGAGTTGGAAGCAGGTCAAATTTGAACTGTAGCTACCTCATAGTTCGTTCTTTGTTTTTTCCAAAAATCATTTCTAGGTACATAAGTATCTATTTAATCGGAGAAACATCAAAAGGTCTCCAAGATTCAAAACCTAGCGAGGAACGGTCAAGCCCGCCGTTTTGACCGCATTTTCAAACGGGCATAAAAAATTCAAAAGAATCAAAAAATTGGAAAACCTTCGCATTGTGTCATGATATGTGACCAAGTTTCTAGCAAAAATAATAAACTTGTAATACCGCAATTATTTTAAAAAAGTGTTCTCAGAAACGAGCTATCAAGTGTGAAGATTCATGGCTTTTCAAGCCAAATGATCAATCTTATGGCCACATTCTTGACATAGTTTGTTCAAATGATCTCATATTGTGCACAAGGGTGCATCTTGGAATGGCAGACAATGTTTCCTAAGGAAGTTTTCATTTTCTTTGGAAGAAAAATTCATTTTCCTTTTTTCGAGTGCCCGAAATGAGTTTTTTGTGAAGGACCTATAATATATTTGTTGCAAAATTGTACCAAATCAATTTCCTAAAATACTAGGACATATTTAATGCACAATTGACCAAATGGTTGGGTGTAAAAAGTTTTGATCCACCTCTCGTGAAAAGGACAAATTCCCGCCGATTCAGTCGGAAGCGGGTCAAATTTGAACCGTAGCTACCTCGTAGTTTGCTCTATTTTTTCAAAAAATCATTTCTAGGTACAAAAGTATCTATTTAATCAGAGAAACATCAACAGGTCTCCAAGATTCAACAACTAGCTAGGAACGGTCAAGCCCGCCGTTTTGACCGCATTTTGAAACGGGCATAAAAAATTCAAAAAAATCAAAAAATTGGAAACCCATCGCATTGTGTCATCATATATGACCAAGTTTCCACCAAATATTTTAAAAAAGTGTTCTCAGAAACGAGCTATCAAGTGTGAAGATTCATCGCTTTCAAGCCAAATGATCAATCTTATGGCCACACTAATGACATAGTTTGTTCAAATGATCTCATATTGTGCACAAGGGTACAACTTGGAATGGCAGACAATGTTGCCTAAGGAAGTTTTCATTTTCTTTGGAAGAAAAATTCATTTTCCATTTTTCGATTGCCTGAAATGAGATTTTTTTATGAAGGACCTATAATATATTTGTTGCAAAATTGTACCAAATCAATTTTCTAAAATACTAGGACATATTTAATGCACAATTGACCAAATGGTTGGGTGTAAAAAGTTATGATCCACCTCTCGTGAAAAAGACAAATTCCTGCCGATTGAGTTGGAAGCAGGTCAAATTTGAACCGTAGCTACCTCATAGTTCGTTCTTTGTTTTTTCCAAAAATCATTTCTAGGTACATAAGTATCTATTTAATCGGAGAAACATCAAAAGGTCTCCAAGATTCAACAACTAGCGAGGAACGGTCAAGCCCGCCGTTTTGACCGCATTTTCAAACGAGCATAAAAAATTCAAAAGAATCAAAAAATTGGAAAACCTTCGCATTGTGTCATGATATGTGACCAAGTTTCTAGCAAAAATAATAAACTTATAATACGGCAATTATTTTAAAAAAGTGTTCTCAGAAACGAGCTATCAAGTGTGAAGATTCATCGCTTTCAAGCCAAATGATCAATCTTATGGCCACACTAATGACATAGTTTGTTCAAATGATCTCATATTGTGCACAAGGGTACAACTTGGAATGGCAGACAATGTTTCCTAAGGAAGTTTTCATTTTCTTTGGAAGAAAAATTCATTTTCCATTTTTCGATTGCCTGAAATGAGTTTTTTTGTGAAGGACCTATAATATATTTGTTGCAAAATTGTACCAAATCAATTTTCTAAAATACTAGGACATATTTAATGCACAATTGACCAAATGGTTGGGTGTAAAAAGTTTTGATCCACCTCTTGTGAAAAAGACAAATTCCTGCTGATTTAGTTGGAAGCGGGTCAAATTTGAACCGTAGCTACCTCGTAGTTTGCTCTTTATTTTTTCCAAAAGTCATTTCTAGGTACATAAGTATCTATTTAATCATAGAAACATCGAAAGGTCGCCAACATTCAACAACTAGCTAGGAACGGTCAAGCCCGCCGTTTTGACCGCATTTTGAAACGGGCATAAAAATTTCAAAAAAATATCAAAAAATTGGAAAATCTTCGCATTGTGTCATCATATGTGACCAAGTTTCCAGCAAAATTAATAAACTTGTAATACGGCAATTATTTTAAAAAAGGTGTTCTCAGAAACGAGCTATCAAGTGTGAAGATTCATGGCTTTCAAGCCAAATGATCAATCTTATGGCCACATTCATGACATAGTTTGTTCAAATGATCTCATATTGTGCGCAAGGGTGCATCTTGGAATGGCAGACAATGTTTCCTAAGGAAGTTTTCATTTTCTTTGGAAGAAAAATTCATTTTCCATTTTTCGAGTGCCCGAAATGAGTTTTTTTGTGAAGGACCTATAATATATTTGTTGCAAAATTGTACCAAATCAGTTTCCTAAAATACTAGGACATATTTAATGCACAATTGACCAAATGGTTGGGTGTAAAAAGTTTTGATCCACCTCTCGTGAAAAGGACAAATTCCCGCCGATTCAGTCGGAAGCGGGTCAAATTTGAACCGTAGCTACCTCGTAGTTTGCCCTTTATTTTTCAAAAAATCATTTCTAGGTACAAAAGTATCTATTTAATCAGAGAAACATCAAAAGGTCTCCAAGATTCAACAACTAGCTAGGAATGGTCAAGCTCGCCGTTTTGACCGCATTTTGAAACGGGCATAAAAAATTCAAAAAAATCAAAAAATTGGAAAACCTTCGCATTGTGTCATCATATATGACCAAGTTTCCACCAAATATAATAAACTTATAATACGGAAATTATTTTAAAAAAGTGTTGTCAGAAACGAGCTATCAAGTGTGAAGATTCATGGCTTTCAAGCCAAATGATCAATCTTATAACCACATTAATGACATAGTTTGTTCAAATGATCTCATATTCTGCACAAGGGTACAACTTGGAATGGCAGACAATGTTGCCTAAGGAAGTTTTCATTTTCTTTGGAAGAAAAAATCATTTTCCATTTTTCGAGTGCCCGAAAAGAGTTTTTTTGTGAAGGACCTATAATATATATGTTGCAAAATTGTACCAAATCAATTTTCTAAAATACTAGGTCATATTTAATCCACAATTGACCAAATGGATGGGTGTAAAAAGTTTTGATCCACCTCTCATGAAAAAGACAAATTCCTGCCGATTGAGTTGGAAGCGGGTCAAATTTGAACAGTAGCTACCTCATAGTTTGCTCTTTATTTTTTCCAAAAATCATTTCTAGGTACATAAGTATCTATTTAATCAGCGAAACATCAAAAGGTCTCCAAGATTCAACAACTAGCTAGGAACAGTCAAGCCCGCCGTTTTGACCGCATTTTGAAACGGGCATAAAAAATTCAAAAAAATCAAAAAATTGGAAACCCTTCGCATTGTGTCATCATATGTGACCAAGTTTCCAGCAAAAATAATAAACATGTAATATGGCAATTATTTTAAAAAAGTGTTCTCAGAAACGAGCTATCAAGTGTGAAGATTCATGGCTTTCAAGCCAAATGATCAATCTTATGGCCACATTCATGACAGAGTTTGTTCAAATGATCTTATATTGTGCACAAGGGTGCATCTTGGAATGGCAGAGAATGTTGCCTAAGGAAGTTTTCATTTTCTTTGGAAGAAAAATTCATTTTCCATTTTTCGATTGCCTGGAATGAGTTATTTTGTGAAGGACCTATAATATATTTGTTGCAAAATTGTACCAAATCAATTTTCTAAAAGACTAGGACATATTTAATGCACAATTGACCAAATGGTTGGGTGTAAAAATTTTTGATCCACCTCTCGTGAAAAAGACAAATTCCTGCTGATTCTGTTGGAAGCGGGTCAAATTTGAACCGTAGCTACCTCGTAGTTTGCTCTTTATTTTTTCCAAAGTTCATTTCTAGGTACATATGTATCTATTTAATCATAGAAACATCAAAAGGTCGCCAACATTCAACAACTAGCTAGGAACGGTCAAACCCGCCGTTTTGACCGCATTTTGAAACGGGCAAAAACAATTCAAAAAAATCAAAAAATTGGAAAACCTTTGCATTGTGTTATCATATGTGACCAAGTTTCCAGCAATAATAATAAACTTGTAATACGGCCATTATTTTAAAAAAGTGTTCTCACAAATGAGCTATCAAGTGTGAAGATTCATGGCTTTCAAGCCAAATGATCAATCTTATGGCCACATTCATCACATAGTTTGTTCAAATGATCTCATATTGTGCACAAGGGTGCATCTTGGAATGGCAGACAATGTTTCCTAAGGAAGTTTTCATTTTCATTGGAAGAAAAATTCATTTTCCATTTTTCGAGTGCCCGAAATTTGTTTTTTTGTGAAGGACCTATAACATATTTGTTGCAAAATTGTACCAAATCAATTTCCTAAAATACTAGGACATATTTAATGCACAATTGACCAAATGGTTGGGTTTAAAAAGTTTTGATCCACCTCTCGTGAAAACGACAAATTCTCGCCGATTCAGCCGGAAGCGGGTCAAATTTGAACTGTAGCTACCTTGTAGTTTGCTATTTATATTTTCCAAAAATCATTTCTAGGTACATAAGTATCTATTTAATCGGAGAAACATCAAAAGGTCTCCAAGATTCAACAACTAGCGAGGAACGGTCAAGCCCGCCGTTTTGACCGCATTTTGAAACGGGCATAAAAAGTTCAAAAAAATATCAAAAAATTGGAAAATCTTCTCATTGTTTCATCATATGTGACCAAGTTTCCAGCAAAAATAATAAACTTGTAATACGGCAATTATTTTAAAAAAAGTGTTCTCAGAAACGAGCTATCAAGGGTAAAGATTCATGGCTTTCAAGCCAAATGATCAATCTTATGGCCACATTCATGACATAGTTTGTTCAAATGATCTCATATTGTGCGCAAGGGTGCATCTTGGAATGGCAGACAATGTTTCCTAAGGAAGTTTTCATTTTCTTTGGAAGAAAAATTCATTTTCCTTTTTTTTGTGCCCGAAATGAGTTTTTTTGTGAAGGACCTATAATATATTAGTTGCAAAATTGTACCAAATCAATTTCCTAAAATAATAGGACATATTTAATGCACAATTGACTAAATGGTTGGGTGTAAAAAGTTTTGATCCACCTCTCGTGAAAAGGACAAATTCTCGCCGATTCAACCGGAAGCGGGTCAAATTTGAACTGTAGCTACCTCGTAGTTTGCTCTTTATTTTTTTCCAAAAATCATTTCTAGGTACATATGTATCTATTTAATCAGAGAAACATGAAAAGTCCTCCAAGATTCAACAACTAGCTAGGAACGGTCAAGCCCACCGTTTTGCCCCCATTTTGAAATGGGCATAAAAAATTCAAAAAAATCAAAAAATTAGAAAACCTTCGCATTGTGTCATCATATGTGACCAAGTTTCCAGCAAAAATAATAAACTTGTAATACGACAATTATTTTAAAAAAGTATTCTCAGAAACGAGCTATCAAGTGTGAAGATTCATGGCTTTCAAACCAAATGATCAATCTTATGGCCACATTCATCACATAGTTTGTTCAAATGATCTCATATTGTGCACAAGGGTGCATCTTGGAATGGCAAACAATGTTTCCTAAGGAAGTTTTCATTTTCTTTGGAAGAAATATTCATTTTCCATTTTTCGAGAGCCCGAAATGAGTTCTTTTGTGAAGGACCTATAATATATTTGCTGCAAAATTGTACCAAATCAAATTTCTAAAATACTAGGACATATTTAATGCACAAGTGACCAAATGGTTGGGTGTAAAAAGTTTTGATCCACCTCTCGTGAAGAAGACAAATTCATGCCGATTCAGTTGGAAGCGGGTCAAATTTGAACCGTAGCTACCTCGTAGTTTGCTCTTTATTTTTTCCAAAAATCATTTCTAGGTACATAAGTATCTATTTAATCAGAGAAATATCACGAGGTATCCAAGATTCAACAACTAGCTAGGAACGATCAAGCCCGCCGTTTTGACCGCATTTTGAAACGGGCATAAAAAATTCAAAAAAATAAAAAAATTGGAAAACCTTCGCATTGTGTCATCATATATGACCAAGTTTCCAGCAAAAATAATAAACTTGTAATCCGGCAATTATTTTAAAAAAGTGTTCTCAGAAACGAGCTATCAAGTGTGAAGATTCATGGCTTTCAAGCCAAATGATCAATCTTATGGCCACATTCATGACATAGTTTGTTCAAATAATCTCATATTGTGCACAAGGGTGCATCTTGGAATGGCAGACAATGTTTCCTAAGGAATTTTTCATTCTCTTTGGAAGAAAATTTTATTTTCCATTTTTCGAGTGCCCGAAATGAGTTTTTTTGTGAAGGACCTATAATATATTTGTTGCAAAATTGTACCAAATCAATTTTCTAAAATACTAGAACACATTTAATGCATAATTGACCAAATGGTTGGGTGTAAAAAGTTATGATCCACCTCTCGTGAAAAAGACAAATTCCTGCCGATTCAGTTGGAAGCAGGTCAAATTTGAACCGTAGCTACCTCATAGTTTGCTCTTTATTTTTTCCAAAAATCATTTCTAGGTACATAAGTATCTATTTAATCAGAAAAACATCAAAAGGTCTCCAAGATTCAACAACTAGCTAGGAACGGACAAGCCCGCCGTTTTTATCGCATTTTGAAACAGGCATAAAAAATTCAAAAGAGTCAAAAAATTGGAAAACCCTCGCATTGTGTCATCATATGTGACCAAGTTTCCAGCAAAAATAATAAACTTGTAATACGGCAATTATTTTAAAAATGTGTTCTCAGAAACGAGCTATCAAGTGTGAAGATTCATGGCTTTCAAGCCAAATGATCAATCTTATGGCCACATTCATGATGTAGTTTGTTCAAATGATCTCATATTGTGCACAAGGGTGCATCTTGGAATGGCAGACAATGTTGCCTAAGGAGGTTTTCGTTTTCTTTGGACGAAAAATTGATTTTCCATTTTTCGAGTGCCCAAAATGAGTTTTTTTTTATGAAGGACCTATAATATATTTGTTGCAAAATTGTACCAAATCAATTTCCTAAAATACTAGGACATATTTAATGCACAGTTGACCAAATGGTTGGGTGTAAAAAGTTTTGATCCACCTCTCGTGAAAACGACAAATTCTCGCCGATTCAGCCGGAAGCGGGTCAAATTTGAACTGTAGCTACCTCGTAGTTTGCTATTTATATTTTCCAAAAATCATTTCTAGGTACATAAGTATCTATTTAATCGGAGAAACATCAAAAGGTCTCCAAGATTCAACAACTAGCGAGGAACGGTCAAGCCCGCCGTTTTGACCGCATTTTGAAACGGGCATAAAAAGTTCAAAAAAATATCAAAAATTGGAAAATCTTCGCATTGTGTCATCAGATGTGACCAAGTTTCCAGCAAAAATAATAAACTTGTAATACGGCAATTATTTTCAAAAAAGTGTTCTTAGAAACGAGCTATCAAATGTGAAGATTCATGGCATTGAAGCCAAATGATCAATCTTATGGCCACATTCATGACATAGTTTGTTCAAATGATCTCATATTGTGCGCAAGGGTGCATCTTGGAATGGCAGACAATGTTTCCTAAGGAAGTTTTCATTTCCTTTGGAAGAAAATTTCATTTTCCATTTTTCGAGTGCCCGAAATGAGTTTTTTTGTGAAGGACCTATAATATATTTGTTGCAAAATTGTACCAAATCAATTTCCTAAAATACTAGGACATATTTAATGCACAATTGACCAAATGGTTGGGTGTAAAAAGTTTTGATCCACCTCTCGTGAAAAGGACAAATTCTCGCCGATTCAGACGGAAGCGGGTCAAATTTGAACTGTAGCTACCTCGTAGTTTGCTCTTTATTTTTTCCAAAAATCATTTCTAGGTACATAAGTATCTATTTAATCAGAGAAACATCAAAAGGTCTCCAAGATTCAACAACTAGCTACGAACGGTCAAGCCCGCCGTTTTGACCGCATTTTGAAATGGGCAGAAAAAATTCAAAAAAATTAAAAAAATTGGAAAACCTTCGCATTGTGTCATCATATGTGACCAAGTTTCCAGCAAAAATAATAGACTTGTAATACGGCCATTATTTTAAAAAAGTGTTCTCAGAAACGAGCTATCAAGTGTGAAGATTCATGGCTTTCAAACCAAATGATCAATCTTATGGCCACATTCATGACATAGTTTGTTCAAATGATCTCATATTGTGCACAAGGGTGCATCTTGGAATGGTAGACAATGTTGCCTAAGGAAGTTTTCATTTTCTTTGGACAAAAAATTCATTTTCCTTTTTTCGAGTGCCCGAAATGAGTTTTTTTGTGAAGGACCTATAATATATTTGTTGCAAAATTGTGCCAAATCAATTTTCTAAAATGCAAGGACATATTTAATGCACAATTTGCCAAATGGTTGGGTGTAAAAAGTTTTGATCCACCTCTCGTGAAAAAGACAAATTCCTGCCGATTCAGGTGGAAGCGGGTCAAATTTGAACTGTAGCTACCTCGTAGTTTGCTCTTTATTTTTTCCAAAAATCATTTCTAGGTACATAAGAATCTATTTAATCAGAGAAACATCAAAAGGTCTCCAAGATTCAACATCTAGCAAGGAACGCTTATTCCCGCCGTTTTGACAGCATTTTGAAACGGGCATAAAAAATAAAATAAAAATCAAAAAATTGGAAAACCTTCACATTGTGTCATCATATGTGACCAAGTTTCCAGCAAAAATAATAAACTTGTAATACAGCAATTATTTTAAAAAGCTGTTCTCAGAAACGAGCTATCAAGTGTGAAGATTCATGGCTTTCAAGCCAAATGATCAATCTTATGGGCACATTCATCACATAGTTTGTTCAAATGATCTCATATTGTGCACAAGGGTGCATCTTGGAATGGCAGACAATGTTTCCTAAGGAAGTTTTCATTTCCTTTGGAAGAAAATTTCATTTTCCATTTTTCGAGTGCCCGAAATGAGTTTTTTTGTGAAGGACCTATAATATATTTGTTGCAAAATTGTACCAAATCAATTTCCTAAAATACTAGGACATATTTAATGCACAATTGACCAAATGGTTGGGTGTAAAAGTTTTGATCCACCTCTCGTGAAAAGGACAAATTCTCGCCGATTCAGATGGAAGCGGGTCAAATTAGAACTGTAGCTACCTCGTAGTTTGCTCTTTATTTTTTCCAAAAATCATTTCTAGGTACATAAGTATCTATTTAATCAGAGAAACATCAAAAGGTCTCCAAGATTCAACAACTAGCTACGAACGGTCAAGCCCGCCGTTTTGACCGCATTTTGAAATGGGCAGAAAAAATTCAAAAAAATTCAAAAAATTGGAAAACCTTCGCATTGTGTCATCATATGTGACCAAGTTTCCAGCAAAAATAATAAACTTGTAATACGGCCATTATTTTAAAAAAGTGTTCTCAGAAACGAGCTATCAAGTGTGAAGATTCATGGCTTTCAAACAAAATGATCAATCTTATGGCCACATTCATGACATAGTTTGTTCAAATGATCTCATATTGTGCACAAGGGTGCATCTTGGAATGGTAGACAATGTTGCCTAAGGAAGTTTTCATTTTCTTTGGACAAAAAATTCATTTTCCTTTTTTCGAGTGCCCGAAATGAGTTTTTTTGTGAAGGACCTATAATATATTTGTTGCAAAATTGTGCCAAATCAATTTTCTAAAATGCTAGGACATATTTAATGCACAATTGGCCAAATGGTTGGGTGTAAAAAGTTTTGATCCACCTCTCGTGAAAAAGACAAATTCCTGCCGATTCAGGTGGAAACGGGTCAAATTTGAACTGTAGCTACCTCGTAGTTTGCTCTTTATTTTTTCCAAAAATCATTTCTAGGTACATAAGAATCTATTTAATCAGAGAAACATCAAAAGGTCTCCAAGATTCAACAACTAGCAAGGAACGCTTATTCCTGCCGTTTTGACAGCATTTTGAAACGGGCATAAAAAATAAAATAAAAATCAAAAAATTGGAAAACCTTCACATTGTGTCATCATATGTGACCAAGTTTCCAGAAAAAATAATAAACTTGTAATACAGCAATTATTTTAAAAAACTGTTCTCAGAAACGAGCTATCAAGTGTGAAGATTCATGGCTTTCAAGCCAAATGATCAATCTTATGGCCACATTCATGACATAGTTTGTTCAAATGATCTCATATTGTGCACAAGGGTGCATCTTGGAATGGCAGACAATGTTTCCTAAGGAAGTTTTCATTTCCTTTGGAAGAAAATTTCATTTTCCATTTTTCGAGTGCCCGAAATGAGTTTTCTTGTGAAGGACCTATAATATATTTGTTGCAAAATTGTACCAAATCAATTTCCTAAAATACTAGGACATATTTAATGCACAATTGACCAAATGGTTGGGTGTAAAAAGTTTTGATCCACCTCTCGTGAAAAGGACAAATTCTCGCCGATTCAGATGGAAGCGGGTCAAATTAGAACTGTAGCTACCTCGTAGTTTGCTCTTTATTTTTTCCAAAAATCATTTCTAGGTACATAAGTATCTATTTAATTAGAGAAACATCAAAAGGTCTCCAAGATTCAACAACTAGCTACGAACGGTCAAGCCCGCCGTTTTGACCGCATTTTGAAATGGGCAGAAAAAATTCAAAAAAATTCAAAAAATTGGAAAACCTTCGCATTGTGTCATCATATGTGACCAAGTTTCCAGCAAAAATAATAAACTTGTAATACGGCCATTATTTTAAAAAAGTGTTCTCAGAAACGAGCTATCAAGTGTGAAGATTCATGGCTTTCAAGCCAAATGATCAATCTTATGGCCACATTCATGACATAGTTTGTTCAAATGATCTCATATTGTGCACAAGGGTGCATCTTGGAATGGCAGACAATGTTTCCTAAGGAAGTTTTCATTTCCTTTGGAAGAAAATTTCATTTTCCATTTTTCGAGTGCCCGAAATGAGTTTTTTTGTGAAGGACCTATAATATATTTGTTGCAAAATTGTACCAAATCAATTTCCTAAAATACTAGGACATATTTAATGCACAATTGACCAAATGGTTGGGTGTAAAAAGTTTTGATCCACCTCTCGTGAAAAGGACAAATTCTCGCCGATTCAGATGGAAGCGGGTCAAATTAGAACTGTAGCTACCTCGTAGTTTGCTCTTTATTTTTTCCAAAAATCATTTCTAGGTACATAAGTATCTATTTAATCAGAGAAACATCAAAAGGTCTCCAAGATTCAACAACTAGCTACGAACGGTCAAGCCCGCCGTTTTGACCGCATTTTGAAATGGGCAGAAAAATTCAAAAAAATTCAAAAAATTGGAAAACCTTTGCATTGTGTCATCATATGTGACCAAGTTTCCAGCAAAAATAATAGACTTGTAATACGGCCATTATTTTTAAAAAGTGTTCTCAGAAACGAGCTATCAAGTGTGAAGATTCATGGCTTTCAAACCAAATGATCAATCTTATGGCCACATTCATGACATAGTTTGTTCAAATGATCTCATATTGTGCACAAGGGTGCATCTTGGAATGGTAGACAATGTTGCCTAAGGATGTTTTCATTTTCTTTGGACAAAAAATTCATTTTCCTTTTTTCGAGTGCCCGAAATGAGTTTTTTTGTGAAGGACCTATAATATATTTGTTGCAAAATTGTGCCAAATCAATTTTCTAAAATGCTAGGACATATTTAATGCACAATTGGCCAAATGGTTGGGTGTAAAAAGTTTTGATCCACCTCTCGTGAAAAAGACAAATTCCTGCCGATTCAGGTGGAAGCGGGTCAAATTTGAACTGTAGCTACCTCGTAGTTTGCTCTTTATTTTTTTCCAAAAATCATTTCTAGGTACATAAGAATCTATTTAATCAGAGAAACATCAAAAGGTCTCCAAGATTCAACAACTAGCAAGGAACGCTTATTCCCGCCGTTTTGACAGCATTTTGAAACGGGCATAAAAAATAAAATAAAAATCAAAAAATTGGAAAACCTTCACATTGTGTCATCATATGTGACCAAGTTTCCAGCAAAAATAATAAACTTGTAATACAACAATTATTTTAAAAAACTGTTCTCAGAAACGAGCTATCAAGTGTGAAGATTCATGGCTTTCAAGCCAAATGATCAATCTTATGGCCACATTCATGACATAGTTTGTTCAAATGATCTCATATTGTGCACAAGGGTGCATCTTGGAATGGCAGACAATGTTTCCTAAGGAAGTTTTCATTTCCTTTGGAAGAAAATTTCATTTTCCATTTTTCGAGTGCCCGAAATGAGTTTTTTTGTGAAGGACCTATAATATATTTGTTGCAAAATTGTACCAAATCAATTTCGTAAAATACTAGGACATATTTAATGCACAATTGACCAAATGGTTGGGTGTAAAAAGTTTTGATCCACCTCTCGTGAAAAGGACAAATTCTCGCCGATTCAGATGGAAGCGGGTCAAATTAGAACTGTAGCTACCTCGTAGTTTGCTCTTTATTTTTTCCAAAAATCATTTCTAGGTACATAAGTATCTATTTAATTAGAGAAACATCAAAAGGTCTCCAAGATTCAACAACTAGCTACGAACGGCCAAGCCCGCCGTTTTGACCGCATTTTGAAATGGGCAGAAAAAATTCAAAAAAATTCAAAAAATTGGAAAACCTTCGCATTGTGTCATCATATGTGACCAAGTTTCCAGCAAAAATAATAAACTTGTAATACGGCCATTATTTTAAAAAAGTGTTCTCAGAAACGAGCTATCAAGTGTGAAGATTCATGGCTTTCAAACAAAATGATCAATCTTATGGCCACATTCATGACATAGTTTGTTCAAATGATCTCATATTGTGCACAAGGGTGCATCTTGGAATGGTAGACAATGTTGCCTAAGGAAGTTTTCATTTTCTTTGGACAAAAAATTCATTTTCCTTTTTTCGAGTGCCCGAAATGAGTTTTTTTGTGAAGGACCTATAATATATTTGTTGCAAAATTGTGCCAAATCAATTTTCTAAAATGCTAGGACATATTTAATGCACAATTGGCCAAATGGTTGGGTGTAAAAAGTTTTGATCCACCTCTCGTGAAAAAGACAAATTCCTGCCGATTCAGGTGGAAGCGGGTCAAATTTGAACTGTAGCTACCTCGTAGTTTGCTCTTTATTTTTTCCAAAAATCATTTCTAGGTACATAAGAATCTATTTAATCAGAGAAACATCAAAAGGTCTCCAAGATTCAACAACTAGCAAGGAACGCTTATTCCCGCCGTTTTGACAGCATTTTGAAACGGGCATAAAAAATAAAATAAAAATCAAAAAATTGGAAAACCTTCACATTGTGTCATCATATGTGACCAAGTTTCCAGAAAAAATAATAAACTTGTAATACAGCAATTATTTTAAAAAACTGTTCTCAGAAACGAGCTATCAAGTGTGAAGATTCATGGCTTTCAAGCCAAATGATCAATCTTATGGCCACATTCATGACATAGTTTGTTCAAATGATCTCATATTGTGCACAAGGGTGCATCTTGGAATGGCAGACAATGTTTCCTAAGGAAGTTTTCATTTCCTTTGGAAGAAAATTTCATTTTCCATTTTTCGAGTGCCCGAAATGAGTTTTTTTGTGAAGGACCTATAATATATTTGTTGCAAAATTGTACCAAATCAATTTCCTAAAATACTAGGACATATTTAATGCACAATTGGCCAAATGGTTGGGTGTAAAAAGTTTTGATCCACCTCTCGTGAAAAAGACAAATTCCTGCCGATTCAGGTGGAAGCGGGTCAAATTTGAACTGTAGCTACCTCGTAGTTTGCTCTTTATTTTTTTCCAAAAATCATTTCTAGGTACATAAGAATCTATTTAATCAGAGAAACATCAAAAGGTCTCCAAGATTCAACAACTAGCAAGGAACGCTTATTCCCGCCGTTTTGACAGCATTTTGAAACGGGCATAAAAAATAAAATAAAAATCAAAAAATTGGAAAACCTTCACATTGTGTCATCATATGTGACCAAGTTTCCAGCAAAAATAATAAACTTGTAATACAACAATTATTTTAAAAAACTGTTCTCAGAAACGAGCTATCAAGTGTGAAGATTCATGGCTTTCAAGCCAAATGATCAATCTTATGGCCACATTCATGACATAGTTTGTTCAAATGATCTCATATTGTGCACAAGGGTGCATCTTGGAATGGCAGACAATGTTTCCTAAGGAAGTTTTCATTTCCTTTGGAAGAAAATTTCATTTTCCATTTTTCGAGTGCCCGAAATGAGTTTTTTTGTGAAGGACCTATAATATATTTGTTGCAAAATTGTACCAAATCAATTTCGTAAAATACTAGGACATATTTAATGCACAATTGACCAAATGGTTGGGTGTAAAAAGTTTTGATCCACCTCTCGTGAAAAGGACAAATTCTCGCCGATTCAGATGGAAGCGGGTCAAATTAGAACTGTAGCTACCTCGTAGTTTGCTCTTTATTTTTTCCAAAAATCATTTCTAGGTACATAAGTATCTATTTAATTAGAGAAACATCAAAAGGTCTCCAAGATTCAACAACTAGCTACGAACGGCCAAGCCCGCCGTTTTGACCGCATTTTGAAATGGGCAGAAAAAATTCAAAAAAATTCAAAAAATTGGAAAACCTTCGCATTGTGTCATCATATGTGACCAAGTTTCCAGCAAAAATAATAAACTTGTAATACGGCCATTATTTTAAAAAAGTGTTCTCAGAAACGAGCTATCAAGTGTGAAGATTCATGGCTTTCAAACAAAATGATCAATCTTATGGCCACATTCATGACATAGTTTGTTCAAATGATCTCATATTGTGCACAAGGGTGCATCTTGGAATGGTAGACAATGTTGCCTAAGGAAGTTTTCATTTTCTTTGGACAAAAAATTCATTTTCCTTTTTTCGAGTGCCCGAAATGAGTTTTTTTGTGAAGGACCTATAATATATTTGTTGCAAAATTGTGCCAAATCAATTTTCTAAAATGCTAGGACATATTTAATGCACAATTGGCCAAATGGTTGGGTGTAAAAAGTTTTGATCCACCTCTCGTGAAAAAGACAAATTCCTGCCGATTCAGGTGGAAGCGGGTCAAATTTGAACTGTAGCTACCTCGTAGTTTGCTCTTTATTTTTTCCAAAAATCATTTCTAGGTACATAAGAATCTATTTAATCAGAGAAACATCAAAAGGTCTCCAAGATTCAACAACTAGCAAGGAACGCTTATTCCCGCCGTTTTGACAGCATTTTGAAACGGGCATAAAAAATAAAATAAAAATCAAAAAATTGGAAAACCTTCACATTGTGTCATCATATGTGACCAAGTTTCCAGAAAAAATAATAAACTTGTAATACAGCAATTATTTTAAAAAACTGTTCTCAGAAACGAGCTATCAAGTGTGAAGATTCATGGCTTTCAAGCCAAATGATCAATCTTATGGCCACATTCATGACATAGTTTGTTCAAATGATCTCATATTGTGCACAAGGGTGCATCTTGGAATGGCAGACAATGTTTCCTAAGGAAGTTTTCATTTCCTTTGGAAGAAAATTTCATTTTCCATTTTTCGAGTGCCCGAAATGAGTTTTTTTGTGAAGGACCTATAATATATTTGTTGCAAAATTGTACCAAATCAATTTCCTAAAATACTAGGACATATTTAATGCACAATTGACCAAATGGTTGGGTGTAAAAAGTTTTGATCCACCTCTCGTGAAAAGGACAAATTCTCGCCGATTCAGATGGAAGCGGGTCAAATTAGAACTGTAGCTACCTCGTAGTTTGCTCTTTATTTTTTCCAAAAATCATTTCTAGGTACATAAGTATCTATTTAATCAGAGAAACATCAAAAGGTCTCCAAGATTCAACAACTAGCTACGAACGGCCAAGCCCGCCGTTTTGACCGCATTTTGAAATGGGCAGAAAAAATTCAAAAAAATTCAAAAAATTGGAAAACCTTCGCATTGTGTCATCATATGTGACCAAGTTTCCAGCAAAAATAATAAACTTGTAATACGGCCATTATTTTAAAAAAGTGTTCTCAGAAACGAGCTATCAAGTGTGAAGATTCATGGCTTTCAAACAAAATGATCAATCTTATGGCCACATTCATGACATAGTTTGTTCAAATGATCTCATATTGTGCACAAGGGTGCATCTTGGAATGGTAGACAATGTTGCCTAAGGAAGTTTTCATTTTCTTTGGACAAAAAATTCATTTTCCTTTTTTCGAGTGCCCGAAATGAGTTTTTTTGTGAAGGACCTATAATATATTTGTTGCAAAATTGTGCCAAATCAATTTTCTAAAATGCTAGGACATATTTAATGCACAATTGGCCAAATGGTTGGGTGTAAAAAGTTTTGATCCACCTCTCGTGAAAAAGACAAATTCCTGCCGATTCAGGTGGAAGCGGGTCAAATTTGAACTGTAGCTACCTCGTAGTTTGCTCTTTATTTTTTTCCAAAAATCATTTCTAGGTACATAAGAATCTATTTAATCAGAGAAACATCAAAAGGTCTCCAAGATTCAACAACTAGCAAGGAACGCTTATTCCCGCCGTTTTGACAGCATTTTGAAACGGGCATAAAAAATAAAATAAAAATCAAAAAATTGGAAAACCTTCACATTGTGTCATCATATGTGACCAAGTTTCCAGCAAAAATAATAAACTTGTAATACAACAATTATTTTAAAAAACTGTTCTCAGAAACGAGCTATCAAGTGTGAAGATTCATGGCTTTCAAGCCAAATGATCAATCTTATGGCCACATTCATGACATAGTTTGTTCAAATGATCTCATATTGTGCACAAGGGTGCATCTTGGAATGGCAGACAATGTTTCCTAAGGAAGTTTTCATTTCCTTTGGAAGAAAATTTCATTTTCCATTTTTCGAGTGCCCGAAATGAGTTTTTTTGTGAAGGACCTATAATATATTTGTTGCAAAATTGTACCAAATCAATTTCGTAAAATACTAGGACATATTTAATGCACAATTGACCAAATGGTTGGGTGTAAAAAGTTTTGATCCACCTCTCGTGAAAAGGACAAATTCTCGCCGATTCAGATGGAAGCGGGTCAAATTAGAACTGTAGCTACCTCGTAGTTTGCTCTTTATTTTTTCCAAAAATCATTTCTAGGTACATAAGTATCTATTTAATTAGAGAAACATCAAAAGGTCTCCAAGATTCAACAACTAGCTACGAACGGCCAAGCCCGCCGTTTTGACCGCATTTTGAAATGGGCAGAAAAAATTCAAAAAAATTCAAAAAATTGGAAAACCTTCGCATTGTGTCATCATATGTGACCAAGTTTCCAGCAAAAATAATAAACTTGTAATACGGCCATTATTTTAAAAAAGTGTTCTCAGAAACGAGCTATCAAGTGTGAAGATTCATGGCTTTCAAACAAAATGATCAATCTTATGGCCACATTCATGACATAGTTTGTTCAAATGATCTCATATTGTGCACAAGGGTGCATCTTGGAATGGTAGACAATGTTGCCTAAGGAAGTTTTCATTTTCTTTGGACAAAAAATTCATTTTCCTTTTTTCGAGTGCCCGAAATGAGTTTTTTTGTGAAGGACCTATAATATATTTGTTGCAAAATTGTGCCAAATCAATTTTCTAAAATGCTAGGACATATTTAATGCACAATTGGCCAAATGGTTGGGTGTAAAAAGTTTTGATCCACCTCTCGTGAAAAAGACAAATTCCTGCCGATTCAGGTGGAAGCGGGTCAAATTTGAACTGTAGCTACCTCGTAGTTTGCTCTTTATTTTTTCCAAAAATCATTTCTAGGTACATAAGTATCTATTTAATCAGAGAAACATCAAAAGGTCTCCAAGATTCAACAACTAGCTACGAACGGTCAAGCCCGCCGTTTTGACCGCATTTTGAAATGGGCAGAAAAATTCAAAAAAATTCAAAAAATTGGAAAACCTTTGCATTGTGTCATCATATGTGACCATGTTTCCAGCAAAAATAATAGACTTGTAATACGGCCATTATTTTTAAAAAGTGTTCTCAGAAACGAGCTATCAAGTGTGAAGATTCATGGCTTTCAAACCAAATGATCAATCTTATGGCCACATTCATGACATAGTTTGTTCAAATGATCTCATATTGTGCACAAGGGTGCATCTTGGAATGGTAGACAATGTTGCCTAAGGATGTTTTCATTTTCTTTGGACAAAAAATTCATTTTCCTTTTTTCGAGTGCCCGAAATGAGTTTTTTTGTGAAGGACCTATAATATATTTGTTGCAAAATTGTGCCAAATCAATTTTCTAAAATGCTAGGACATATTTAATGCACAATTGGCCAAATGGTTGGGTGTAAAAAGTTTTGATCCACCTCTCGTGAAAAAGACAAATTCCTGCCGATTCAGGTGGAAGCGGGTCAAATTTGAACTGTAGCTACCTCGTAGTTTGCTCTTTATTTTTTTCCAAAAATCATTTCTAGGTACATAAGAATCTATTTAATCAGAGAAACATCAAAAGGTCTCCAAGATTCAACAACTAGCAAGGAACGCTTATTCCCGCCGTTTTGACAGCATTTTGAAACGGGCATAAAAAATAAAATAAAAATCAAAAAATTGGAAAACCTTCACATTGTGTCATCATATGTGACCAAGTTTCCAGCAAAAATAATAAACTTGTAATACAACAATTATTTTAAAAAACTGTTCTCAGAAACGAGCTATCAAGTGTGAAGATTCATGGCTTTCAAGCCAAATGATCAATCTTATGGCCACATTCATGACATAGTTTGTTCAAATGATCTCATATTGTGCACAAGGGTGCATCTTGGAATGGCAGACAATGTTTCCTAAGGAAGTTTTCATTTCCTTTGGAAGAAAATTTCATTTTCCATTTTTCGAGTGCCCGAAATGAGTTTTTTTGTGAAGGACCTATAATATATTTGTTGCAAAATTGTACCAAATCAATTTCCTAAAATACTAGGACATATTTAATGCACAATTGACCAAATGGTTGGGTGTAAAAAGTTTTGATCCACCTCTCATGAAAAGGACAAATTCTCGCCGATTCAGATGGAAGCGGGTCAAATTAGAACTGTAGCTACCTCGTAGTTTGCTCTTTATTTTTTCCAAAAATCATTTCTAGGTACATAAGTATCTATTTAATTAGAGAAACATCAAAAGGTCTCCAAGATTCAACAACTAGCTACGAACGGTCAAGCCCGCCGTTTTGACCGCATTTTGAAATGGGCAGAAAAAATTCAAAAAAATTCAAAAAATTGGAAAACCTTCGCATTGTGTCATCATATGTGACCAAGTTTCCAGCAAAAATAATAAACTTGTAATACGGCCATTATTTTAAAAAAGTGTTCTCAGAAACGAGCTATCAAGTGTGAAGATTCATGGCTTTCAAGCCAAATGATCAATCTTATGGCCACATTCATGACATAGTTTGTTCAAATGATCTCATATTGTGCACAAGGGTGCATCTTGGAATGGCAGACAATGTTTCCTAAGGAAGTTTTCATTTCCTTTGGAAGAAAATTTCATTTTCCATTTTTCGAGTGCCCAAAATGAGTTTTTTTGTGAAGGACCTATAATATATTTGTTGCAAAATTGTACCAAATCAATTTCCTAAAATACTAGGACATATTTAATGCACAATTGACCAAATGGTTGGGTGTAAAAAGTTTTGATCCACCTCTCGTGAAAAGGACAAATTCTCGCCGATTCAGATGGAAGCGGGTCAAATTAGAACTGTAGCTACCTCGTAGTTTGCTCTTTATTTTTTCCAAAAATCATTTCTAGGTACATAAGTATCTATTTAATCAGAGAAACATCAAAAGGTCTCCAAGATTCAACAACTAGCTACGAACGGTCAAGCCCGCCGTTTTGACCGCATTTTGAAATGGGCAGAAAAATTCAAAAAAATTCAAAAAATTGGAAAACCTTTGCATTGTGTCATCATATGTGACCAAGTTTCCAGCAAAAATAATAGACTTGTAATACGGCCATTATTTTTAAAAAGTGTTCTCAGAAACGAGCTATCAAGTGTGAAGATTCATGGCTTTCAAACCAAATGATCAATCTTATGGCCACATTCATGACATAGTTTGTTCAAATGATCTCATATTGTGCACAAGGGTGCATCTTGGAATGGTAGACAATGTTGCCTAAGGATGTTTTCATTTTCTTTGGACAAAAAATTCATTTTCCTTTTTTCGAGTGCCCGAAATGAGTTTTTTTGTGAAGGACCTATAATATATTTGTTGCAAAATTGTGCCAAATCAATTTTCTAAAATGCTAGGACATATTTAATGCACAATTGGCCAAATGGTTGGGTGTAAAAAGTTTTGATCCACCTCTCGTGAAAAAGACAAATTCCTGCCGATTCAGGTGGAAGCGGGTCAAATTTGAACTGTAGCTACCTCGTAGTTTTCTCTTTATTTTTTCCAAAAATCATTTCTAGGTACATAAGAATCTATTTAATCAGAGAAACATCAAAAGGTCTCCAAGATTCAACAACTAGCAAGGAACGCTTATTCCCGCCGTTTTGACAGCATTTTGAAACAGGCATAAAAAATAAAATAAAAATCAAAAAATTGGAAAACCTTCACATTGTGTCATCATATGTGACCAAGTTTCCAGCAAAAATAATAAACTTGTAATACAGCAATTATTTTAAAAAACTGTTCTCAGAAACGAGCTATCAAGTGTGAAGATTCATGGCTTTCAAGCCAAATGATCAATCTTATGGCCACATTCATGACATAGTTTGTTCAAATGATCTCATATTGTGCACAAGGGTGCATCTTGGAATGGCAGACAATGTTTCCTAAGGAAGTTTTCATTTCCTTTGGAAGAAAATTTCATTTTCCATTTTTCGAGTGCCCGAAATGAGTTTTTTTGTGAAGGACCTATAATATATTTGTTGCAAAATTGTACCAAATCAATTTCCTAAAATACTAGGACATATTTAATGCACAATTGACCAAATGGTTGGGTGTAAAAAGTTTTGATCCACCTCTCGTGAAAAGGACAAATTCTCGCCGATTCAGATGGAAGCGGGTCAATTAGAACTGTAGCTACCTCGTAGTTTGCTCTTTATTTTTTCCAAAAATCATTTCTAGGTACATAAGTATCTATTTAATCAGAGAAACATCAAAAGGTCTCCAAGATTCAACAACTAGCTACGAACGGTCAAGCCCGCCGTTTTGACCGCATTTTGAAATGGGCAGAAAAAATTCAAAAAAATTCAAAAAATTGGAAAACCTTCGCATTGTGTCATCATATGTGACCAAGTTTCCAGCAAAAATAATAAACTTGTAATACGGCCATTATTTTAAAAAAGTGTTCTCAGAAACGAGCTATCAAGTGTGAAGATTCATGGCTTTCAAACAAAATGATCAATCTTATGGCCACATTCATGACATAGTTTGTTCAAATGATCTCATATTGTGCACAAGGGTGCATCTTGGAATGGTAGACAATGTTGCCTAAGGAAGTTTTCATTTTCTTTGGACAAAAAATTCATTTTCCTTTTTTCGAGTGCCCGAAATGAGTTTTTTTGTGAAGGACCTATAATATATTTGTTGCAAAATTGTGCCAAATAAATTTTCTAAAATGCTAGGACATATTTAATGCACAATTGGCCAAATGGTTGGGTGTAAAAAGTTTTGATCCACCTCTCGTGAAAAAGACAAATTCCTGCCGATTCAGGTGGAAGCGGGTCAAATTTGAACTGTAGCTACCTCGTAGTTTGCTCTTTATTTTTTCCAAAAATCATTTCTAGGTACATAAGAATCTATTTAATCAGAGAAACATCAAAAGGTCTCCAAGATTCAACAACTAGCAAGGAACGCTTATTCCCGCCGTTTTGACAGCATTTTGAAACGGGCATAAAAAATAAAATAAAAATCAAAAAATTGGAAAACCTTCACATTGTGTCATCATATGTGACCAAGTTTCCAGCAAAAATAATAAACTTGTAATACAACAATTATTTTAAAAAACTGTTCTCAGAAACGAGCTATCAAGTGTGAAGATTCATGGCTTTCAAGCCAAATGATCAATCTTATGGCCACATTCATGACATAGTTTGTTCAAATGATCTCATATTGTGCACAAGGGTGCATCTTGGAATGGCAGACAATGTTTCCTAAGGAAGTTTTCATTTCCTTTGGAAGAAAATTTCATTTTCCATTTTTCGAGTGCCCGAAATGAGTTTTTTTGTGAAGGACCTATAATATATTTGTTGCAAAATTGTACCAAATCAATTTCCTAAAATACTAGGACATATTTAATGCACAATTGACCAAATGGTTGGGTGTAAAATGTTTTGATCCACCTCTCTAAAAGGACAAATTCTCGCCGATTCAGATGGAAGCGGGTCAAATTAGAACTGTAGCTACCTCGTAGTTTGCTCTTTATTTTTTCCAAAATTCATTTCTAGGTACATAAGTATCTATTTAATCAGAGAAACATCAAAAGGTCTCCAAGATTCAACAACTAGCTACAAACGGCCAAGCCCGCCGTTTTGACCGCATTTTGAAATGGGCAGAAAAAATTCAAAAAAATTCAAAAAATTGGAAAACCTTCGCATTGTGTCATCATATGTGACCAAGTTTCCAGCAAAAATAATAAACTTGTAATACGGCCATTATTTTAAAAAAGTGTTCTCAGAAACGAGCTATCAAGTGTGAAGATTCATGGCTTTCAAACAAAATGATCAATCTTATGGCCACATTCATGACATAGTTTGTTCAAATGATCTCATATTGTGCACAAGGGTGCATCTTGGAATGGTAGACAATGTTGCCTAAGGAAGTTTTCATTTTCTTTGGACAAAAAATTCATTTTCCTTTTTTCGAGTGCCCGAAATGAATTTTTTTGTGAAGGACCTATAATATATTTGTTGCAAAATTGTGCCAAATCAATTTTCTAAAATGCTAGGACATATTTAATGCACAATTGGCCAAAAGGTTGGGTGTAAAAAGTTTTGATCCACCTCTCGTGAAAAAGACAAATTCCTGCCGATTCAGGTGGAAGCGGGTCAAATTTGAACTGTAGCTACCTCGTAGTTTGCTCTTTATTTTTTCCAAAAATCATTTCTAGGTACATAAGAATCTATTTAATCAGAGAAACATCAAAAGGTCTCCAAGATTCAACAACTAGCAAGGAACGCTTATTCCCGCCGTTTTGACAGCATTTTGAAACGGGCATAAAAAATAAAATAAAAATCAAAAAATTGGAAAACCTTCACATTGTGTCATCATATGTGACCAAGTTTCCAGACAAAATAATAAACTTGTAATACAGCAATTATTTTAAAAAACTGTTCTCAGAAACGAGCTATCAAGTGTGAAGATTCATGGCTTTCAAGCCAAATGATCAATCTTATGGCCACATTCACGACATAGTTTGTTCAAATGATGTCATATTGTGCACCAGGGTGCATCTTGGAATGGCAGACAATGTTTCCTAAGGAAGTTTTCATTTTCGTTGGAAGAAAAATTCATTTTCCATTTTTCGAGTGCCAGAATGAGTTTTTTTGTGAAGGACCTATAATACATTTGTTGCAAAATTGTACCAAAACAATTTCCTAAAATACTAGGACATATTTAATGCACAATTGACCAAATGGTTGGGTGTAAAAAGTTTTGATCCACCTCTCGTGAAAAGGACAAATTCTCGCCGATTCAGCCGGAAGCGGGTCAAATTTGAACTGTAGCTACCTCGTAGTTTGCTCTTTATATTTTCCAAAAATTATTTCTAGGTACATAAGTATCTATTTAATCGGAGAAACATCAAAAGGTCTCCAAGATTCAACAACTAGCGAGGAACGGTCAAGCCCGCCGTTTTGACCGCATTTTGAAACGGGCATAAAAAATTCAAAAAAACATCCAAAAGTTGGAAAACTTTCGCATTGTGTCATCATATGTGACCAAGTTTCCAGCAAAAATAATAAACTTGTAATACGACAATTATTCTAAAAAAGTGCTCTCAGAAACGAGCTATCAAGTGTGAAGATTCATGGCTTTCAAACCAAATGATCAATCTTATGGCCACATTCATGACATAGTTTGTTCAAATGATCTCATATTGTGCGCAAGGGTGCATCTTGGAATGGCAGACAATGTTGCCTAATGAAGTTTTCATTTTCTTTGGACAAAAAATTCATTTTCCTTTTTTCGAGTGCCGAAATGAGTTTTTTTGTGAAGGACCTATAATATATTTGTTGCAAAATTGTACCAAATCAATTTCCTAAAATACTAGGACATATTTAATGCATAATTGACCAAATGGTTGGGTGTAAAAAGTTTTGATCCACCTCTCGTGAAAAGGACAAATTCTCGCCGATTCAGCCGGAAGCGGGTCAAATTTGAACTGTAGCTACCTCGTAGTTTGCTCTTTATTTTTTTCCAAAAATCATTTCCAGGTACATAAGTATCTGTTTAATCAGAGAAACATCAAAACGTCTCCAAGATTGAATAACTAGCTACGAACGGTCAAGCCCGCCGTTTTGACCGCATTTTGAAATGGGCAGAAAAAATTCAAAAAAATTCAAAAAATTGGAAAATCTTCGCATTGTGTCATCATATGTGACCAAGTTTCCAGCAAAAATAATAAACTTGTAATACGGCCATTATTTTAAAAAAGTGTTCTCAGAAACGAGCTATCAAGTGTGAAGATTCATGGCTTTCAAGCCAAATGATCAATCTTATGGCCACATTCATGACATAGTTTGTTCAAATGATCTCATATTGTGCACAAGAGTGCATCTTGGAATGGCAGACAATGTTGCCTAAGGAAGTTTTCATTTTCTTTGGACAAAAAATTCATTTTCCTTTTTTCGAGTGCCCGAAATGAGTTTTTTTGTGAAGGACCTATAATATATTTGTTGCAAAATAGTGCCAAATCAATTTTCTAAAATATTAGGACATATTTAATACACAATTGGCCAAATGGTTGGGTGTAAAAAGTTTTGATCCACCTCTCGTGAAAAAGACAAATTCCTGCCGATTCAGGTGGAAGCGGGTCAAATTTGAACTGTTGCTACCTCGTAGTTTGTTCTTTATTTTTTCCAAAAATCATTTCTAGGTACATAAGTATCTATTTAATCAGAGAAACATCAAAAGGTCTCCAAGATTCGACAACTAGCAAGGAACGGTTATTCCCGCCATTTTGACTGCATTTTGAAACGGGCATAAAAAATTAAAAAAATCAAAAAATAGCAAAACCTTCACATTGTGTCATCATATGTGACCAAGTTTCCAGCAAAAATAATAAACTTGTAATACAGCAATTATTTTAAAAAAGTGTTCTCAGAAACGAGCTATCAAGTGTGAAGATTCATGGCTTTCAAGCCAAATGATCAATCTTATGGCCACATTCACGACATAGTTTGTTCAAATGATCTCATATTGTGCACAAGGGTGCATCTTGGAATGGCAGACAATGTTTCCTAAGGAAGTTTTCATTTTCTTTGGAAGAAAAATTCATTTTCCATTTTTCGAGTGCCTGGATGACTTTTTTTGTGAAGGACCTATAATATATTTGTTGCAAAATTGTACCAAATCAATTTCCTAAAATACTAGGACATATTTAATGCACAATTGACCAAATGGTTGGGTGTAAAAAGTTTTGATCCTCCTCTCGTGAAAAGGACAAATTCTCGCCGATTCAGCCGGAAGCGGGTCAAGTTTGAACTGTAGCTACCTTAGTTTGCTCTTTATATTTTCCAAAAAATATTTCTAGGTACATAAGTATCTATTTAATCGGAGAAACATCAAAAGGTCTCCAAGATTCAACAACTAGCGAGGAACGGTCAAGCCCGCCATTTTGACCGCATTTTGAAACGGGCATAAAAAATTCAAAAAAACATAAAAATATTGGAAAACCTTCGCATTGTGTCATCATATGTGACCAAGTTTCCAGCAAAAATAATAAACTTGTAATACGACAATTATTTTAAAAAAGTGCTCTCAGAAACGAGCTATCAAGTGTGAAGATTCATGGCTTTCAAACCAAATGATCAATCTTATGGCCACATTCATGACATAGTTTGTTCAAATGATCTCATATTGTGCGCAAGGGTGCATCTTGGAATGGCAAACAATGTTTCCTAAGGAAGTTTTCATTTTCTTTGGAAGAAAAATTCATTTTCCTTTTTTTTGTGCCTGAAATGAGTTTTTTTGTGAAGGACCTATAATATATTTGTTGCAAAATTGTACCAAATCAATTTCCTAAAATACTAGGACATATTTAATGCACAATTGACCAAATGGTTGGGTGTAAAAAGTTTTGATCCACCTCTCGTGAAAAGGACAAATTCTCGCCGATTCAGCCGGAAGCGGGTCAAATTTGAACTGTAGCTACCTCATAGTTTGCTCTTTATTTTTTTCCAAAAATCATTTCTAGGTACATAAGTATCTATTTAATAAGATAAACATCAAAACGTCTCCAAGATTCAACAACTAGCTAGGAACGGTCAAGCCCGCCGTTTTGACCGCATTTTGAAACGGGCATAAAAAATTCAAAAAAATCAAAAAATTAGAAAACCTTCGCATTGTGTCATCATATGTGACCAAGTTTCCAGCAAAAATAATAAACTTGTAATACGACAATTATTTTAAAAAGTGCTCTCAGAAACGAGCAATCAAGTGTGAAGATTCATGGCTTTCAAACCAAATGATCAATCTTATGGCCACATTCATCACATAGTTTGTTCAAATGATCTCATATTGTGCACAAGGGTGCATCTTGAAATGGCAGACAATGTTTCCTAAGGAAGTTTCCATTTTCTTTGGAAGAAAAATTCATTTTCCATTTTTCGAGTGCCCGAAATGAGTTTTTTTGTGAAGGACCTATAATATATCTGTTGCAAAATTGTACCAAATCAATTTTCTAAAATAATAGGACATATTTAATGCACAATTGACCAAATGGTTGGGTGTAAAAAGTTTTGATCCACCTCTCGTGAAACAGACAAATTCCTGCTGATTCAGTTGGAAGCGGGTCAAATTTGAACCGTAGCTACCTCGTAGTTTGCTCTTTATTTTTTCCAAAAATCATTTCTAGGTACATAAGTATCTTTTGAATCAGAGAAATACCACAACGTCTCCAAGATTCAGCAACTAGCTAGGAACGGTTAAGCCCGCCGTTTTGACCGCATTTTGAAACGGGAATAAAAAATTCAAAAAAATTCAAAAAATTGGAAAACCTTCGCATTGTGTCACCATACATGACCAAGTTTCCAGAAAAAATAATAAACTTGTAATACGGCAATTACTTTTAAAAAAGTGTTCTCAGAAACGAGCTATCAAGTGTGAAGATTCTTGGCTTTCAAGCCAAATGATCAATCTTATGGCCACATTCATGACATAGTTTGTTCAAATGATCTCATACTGTGCACAAGGGTGCATCTTGGAATGGCAGACAATGTTTCCTAAGGAAGTTTTCATTTTCTTTGGAAGAAAAATTCATTTTCCATTTTTTGAGTGCCCGAAATGAGTTTTTTTGTGAAGGACCTATAATATATTTGTTGCAAAATTATACCAAATCAATTTTCTAAAATACTAGGACATATTTAATGCACAATTGACCAAATGGTTGGGTGTAAAAAGTTATGATCCACCTCTCGTGAAAAAGACAAATTCCTGCCGATTGAGTTGGAAGCAGGTCAAATTTGGACCGTAGCTACCTCATAGTTTGCTCTTTATTTTTTCCAAAAATCATTTCTAGGTACATAAGTATCTATTTAATCGGAGAAACATCAAAAGGTCTCCAAGATTCAACAACTAGCGAGGAACGGTCAAGCCCGCCGTTTTGACCGCATTTTGAAACGGGCATAAAAAATTCAAAAGAATCAAAAAATTGGATAACCTTCGCATTGTGTCATGATATGTGACCAAGTTTCAAGCAAAAATAATAAACTTGTAATACCGCAATTATTTTTAAAAAGTGTTCTCAGAAACGAGCTATCAAGTGTGAAGATTCATGGCTTTTCAAGCAAAATGATCAATCTTATGGCCACATTCTTGACATAGTTTGTTCAAATGATCTCATATTGTGCGCAAGGGTGCATCTTGGAATGGCAGACAATGTTTCCTAAGGAAGTTTTCATTTTCTTTGGAAGAAAAATTCATTTTCCATTTTTGAGTGCCCGAAATGAGTTTTTTTTGAAGGACCTATAATATATTTGTTGCAAAATTGTACCAAATCAATTTCCTAAAATACTAGGACATATTTAATGCACAATTGACCAAATGGTTGGGTGTAAAAAGTTTTGATCCACCTCTCGTGAAAAGGACAAATTCTCGCCGATTCAGCCGGAAGCGGGTCAAATTTGAACTGTAGCTACCTCATAGTTTGCTCTTTATTTTTTTCCAAAAATCATTTCTAGGTACATAAGTATCTATTTAATCAGATAAACATCAAAACATCTCCAAGATTCAACAACTAGCTAGGAACGGTCAAGCCCGCCGTTTTGACCGCATTTTGAAACGGGCATAAAAAAATCAAAAATATCAAAAAATTAGAAAACCTTCGCATTGTGTCATCATATGTGACCAAGTTTCCAGCAAAAATAATAAACTTGTAATACGACAATTATTTTAAAAAGTGCTCTCAGAAACGAGCAATCAAGTGTGAAGATTCATGGCTTTCAAACCAAATGATCAATCTTATGGCCACATTCATCACATAGTTTGTTCAAATGATCTCATATTGTGCACAAGGGTGCATCTTGGAATGGCAGACAATGTTTCCTAAGGAAGTTTCCATTTTCTTTGGAAGAAAAATTCATTTTCCATTTTTCGAGTGCCCGAAATGAGTTTTTTTGTGAAGGACCTATAATATATCTGTTGCAAAATTGTAGAAAATCAATTTTCTAAAATAATAGGACATATTTAATGCACAATTGACCAAATGGTTGGGTGTAAAAAGTTTTGATCCACCTCTCGTGAAAAAGACAAATTCCTGCTGATTCAGTTGGAAGCGGGTCAAATTTGAACCGTAGCTACCTCGTAGTTTGCTCTTTATTTTTTCCAAAAATCATTTCTAGGTACATAAGTATCTTTTGAATCAGAGAAATACCACAATGTCTCCAAGATTCAGCAACTAGCTAGGAACGGTCAAGCCCGCCGTTTTGACCGCATTTTGAAACGGGCATAAAAAATTCAAAAAAAATCAAAAAATTGGAAAACGTTCGCATTGTGTCACCATACATGACCAAGTTTCCAGAAAAAATAATAAACTTGTAATACGGCAATTACTTTTAAAAAAGTGTTCTCAGAAACGAGCTATCAAGTGTGAAGATTCTTGGCTTTCAAGCCAAATGATCAATCTTATGGCCACATTCATGACATAGTTTGTTCAAATGATCTCATACTATGCGCAAGGGTGCATCTTGGAATGGCAGACAATGTTTCCTAAGGAAGTTTTCATTTTCTTGGGAAGAAAAATTCATTTTCCATTTTTTGAGTGCCCGAAATGAGTTTTTTTGTGAAGGACCTATAATATATTTGTTGCAAAATTATACCAAATCAATTTTCTAAAATACTAGGACATATTTAATGCACAATTGACCAAATGGTTGGGTGTAAAAAGTTATGATCCACCTCTCGTGAAAAAGACAAATTCCTGCCGATTGAGTTGGAAGCAGGTTAAATTTGAACCGTAGCTACCTCATAGTTTGCTCTCTTTTTTTTCCGAAAATCATTTCTAGGTACATAAGTATCTATTTAATCGGAGAAACATCAAAAGGTCTCCAAGATTCAACAACTAGCGAGGAACGGTCAAGCCCGCCGTTTTGACCGCATTTTGAAACGGGCATAAAAAATTCAAAAGAATCAAAAAATTGGAAAACCTTCGCATTGTGTCATGATATGTGACCAAGTTTCTAGCAAAAATAATAAACTTGTAATACCGCAATTATTTTAAAAAAGTGTTCTCAGAAACGAGCTATCAAGTGTGAAGATTCATGGCTTTTCAAGCAAAATGATCAATCTTATGGCCACATTCTTGACATAGTTTGTTCAAATGATCTCATATTGTGCGCAAGGGTGCATCTTGGAATGGCAGACAATGTTTCCTAAGGAAGTTTTCATTTTCTTTGGAAGAAAAATTCATTTTCCATTTTTGAGTGCCCGAAATGAGTTTTTTGTGAAGGACCTATAATATATTTGTTGCAAAATTGTACCAAATCAATTTCCTAAAATACTAGGACATATTTAATGCACAATTGACCAAATGGTTGGGTGTAAAAAGTTTTGACCCACCTCTCGTGAAAAGGACGAATTCTCGCCGATTCAGCCGGAAGCGGGTCAAATTTGAACTATAGCTACCTCATAGTTTGCTCTTTATTTTTTTCCAAAAATCATTTCTAGGTACATAAGTATCTATTTAATCAGATAAACATCAAAACATCTCCAAGATTCAACAACTAGCTAGGAACGGTCAAGCCCGCCGTTTTGACCGCATTTTGAAACGGGCATAAAAAATTCAAAAATATCAAAAAATTAGAAAACCTTCGCATTGTGTCATCATATGTGACCAAGTTTCCAGCAAAAATAATAAACTTGTAATACGACAATTATTTTAAAAAGTGCTCTCAGAAACGAGCAATCAAGTGTGAAGATTCATGGCTTTCAAACCAAATGATCAATCTTATGGCCACATTCATCACATAGTTTGTTCAAATGATCTCATATTGTGCACAAGGGTGCATCTTGGAATGGCAGACAATGTTTCCTAAGGAAGTTTCCATTTTCTTTGGAAGAAAAATTCATTTTCCATTTTTCGAGTGCCCGAAATGAGTTTTTTTGTGAAGGACCTATAATATATCTGTTGCAAAATTGTACCAAATCAATTTTCTAAAATAATAGGACATATTTAATGCACAATTGACCAAATGGTTGGGTGTAAAAAGTTTTGATCCACCTCTCGTGAAAAAAAAAATTCCTGCTGATTTAGTTGGAAGCGGGTCAAATTTGAACCGTAGCTACCTCGTAGTTTGCTCTTTATTTTTTCCAAAAATCATTTCTAGGTACATAAGTATATTTTGAATCAGAGAAATACCACAACGTCTCCAAGATTCTACAACTAGCTAGGAACGGTCAAGCCCGTCGTTTTGACCGCATTTTGAAACGGGCATAAAAAATTCAAAAAAAATCAAAAAATTGGAAAACGTTCGCATTGTGCCACCATACATGACCAAGTTTCCAGAAAAAAATAATAAACTTGTAATACGGCAATTACTTTTAAAAAAGTGTTCTCAGAAACGAGCTATCAAGTGTGAAGATTCTTGGCTTTCAAGCCAAATGATCAATCTTATGGCCACATTCATGACATAGTTTGTTCAAATGATCTCATACTGTGCGCAAGGGTGCATCTTGGAATGGCAGACAATGTTTCCTAAGGAAGTTTTCATTTTCTTGGGAAGAAAAATTCATTTTCCATTTTTTGAGTGCCCGAAATGAGTTTTTTTGTGAAGGACCTATAATATATTTGTTGCAAAATTATACCAAATCAATTTTCTAAAATACTAGGACATATTTAATGCACAATTGACCAAATGGTTGGGTGTAAAAAGTTATGATCCACCTCTCGTGAAAAAGACAAATTCCTGCCGATTGAGTTGGAAGCAAGTTAAATTTGAACCGTAGCTACCTCATAGTTTGCTCTCTTTTTTCCGAAAATCATTTCTAGGTACATAAGTATCTATTTAATCGGAGAAACATCAAAAGGTCTCCAAGATTCAACAACTAGCGAGGAACGGTCAAGCCCGCCGTTTTGACCGCATTTTGAAACGGGCATAAAAAATTCAAAAGAATCAAAAAATTGGAAAACCTTCGCATTGTGTCATGATATGTGACCAAGTTTCTAGCAAAAATAATAAACTTGTAATACCGCAATTATTTTAAAAAAGTGTTCTCAGAAACGAGCTATCAAGTGTGAAGATTCATGGCTTTTCAAGCAAAATGATCAATCTTATGGCCACATTCTTGACATAGTTTGTTCAAATGATCTCATATTGTGCGCAAGGGTGCATCTTGGAATGGCAGACAATGTTTCCTAAGGAAGTTTTCATTTTCTTTGGAAGAAAAATTCATTTTCCATTTTTGAGTGCCCGAAATGAGTTTTTTGTGAAGGACCTATAATATATTGTTGCAAAATTGTACCAAATCAATTTCCTAAAATACTAGGACATATTTAATGCACAATTGACCAAATGGTTGGGTGTAAAAAGTTTTGATCCACCTCTCGTGAAAAGGACAAATTCTCGCCGATTCAGCCGGAAGCGGGTCAAATTTGAACTGTAGCTACCTCATAGTTTGCTCTTTATTTTTTTCCAAAAATCATTTCTAGGTACATAAGTATCTATTTAATCAGATAAACATCAAAACGTCTCCAAGATTCAACAACTAGCTAGGAACGGTCAAGCCCGCCGTTTTGACCGCATTTTGAAACGGGCATAAAAAATTCAAAAATATCAAAAAATTAGAAAACCTTCGCATTGTGTCATCATATGTGACCAAGTTTCCAGCAAAAATAATAAACTTGTAATACGACAATTATTTTAAAAAGTGCTGTCAGAAACGAGCAATCAAGTGTGAAGATTCATGGCTTTCAAACCAAATGATCAATCTTATGGCCACATTCATCACATAGTTTGTTCAAATGATCTCATATTGTGCACAAGGGTGCATCTTGGAATGGCAGACAATGTTTCCTAAGGAAGTTTCCATTTTCTTTGGAAGAAAAAATCATTTTCCATTTTTCGAGTGCCCGAAATGAGTTTTTTTGTGAAGGACCTATAATATATCTGTTGCAAAATTGTACCAAATCAATTTTCTAAAATAATAGGACATATTTAATGCACAATTGACCAAATGGTTGGGTGTAAAAAGTTTTGATCCACCTCTCGTGAAAAAGACAAATTCCTGCTGATTCAGTTGGAAGCGGGTCAAATTTGAACCGTAGCTACCTCGTAGTTTGCTCTTTATTTTTTCCAAAAATCATTTCTAGGTACATAAGTATCTTTTGAATCAGAGAAATACCACAACGTCTCCAAGATTCAGCAACTAGCTAGGAATGGTCAAGCCCGCCGTTTTGACCGCATTTTGAAACGGGCATAAAAAATTCAAAAAAAATCAAAAAATTGGAAAACGTTCGCATTGTGTCACCATACATGACCATGTTTCCAGAAAAAATAATAAACTTGTAATACGGCAATTACTTTTAAAAAAGTGTTCTCAGAAACGAGCTATCAAGTGTGAAGATTCTTGGCTTTCAAGCCAAATGATCAATCTTATGGCCACATTCATGACATAGTTTGTTCAAATGATCTCATACTGTGCGCAAGGGTGCATCTTGGAATGGCAGACAATGTTTCCTAAGGAAGTTTTCATTTTCTTGGGAAGAAAAATTCATTTTCCATTTTTTGAGTGCCCGAAATGAGTTTTTTTGTGAAGGACCTATAATATATTTGTTGCAAAATTATACCAAATCAATTTTCTAAAATACTAGGACATATTTAATGCACAATTGACCAAATGGTTGGGTGTAAAAAGTTATGATCCACCTCTCGTGAAAAAGACAAATTCCTGCCGATTGAGTTGGAAGCAGGTTAAATTTGAACCGTAGCTACCTCATAGTTTGCTCTTTATTTTTTCCAAAAATCATTTCTAGGTACATAAGTATCTATTTAATCGGAGAAACATCAAAAGGTCTCCAAGATTCAACAACTAGCGAGGAACGGTCAAGCCCGCCGTTTTGACCGCATTTTGAAACGGGCATAAAAAATTCAAAAGAATCAAAAAATTGGAAAACCTTCGCATTGTGTCATGATATGTGACCAAGTTTCTAGCAAAAATAATAAACTTGTAATACCGCAATTATTTTAAAAAAGTGTTCTCAGAAACGAGCTATCAAGTGTGAAGATTCATGGCTTTTCAAGCAAAATGATCAATCTTATGGCCACATTCTTGACATAGTTTGTTCAAATGATCTCATATTGTGCGCAAGGGTGCATCTTGGAATGGCAGACAATGTTTCCTAAGGAAGTTTTCATTTTCTTTGGAAGAAAAATTCATTTTCCATTTTTGAGTGCCCGAAATGAGTTTTTTGTGAAGGACCTATAATATATTTGTTGCAAAATTGTACCAAATCAATTTCCTAAAATACTAGGACATATTTAATGCACAATTGACCAAATGGTTGGGTGTAAAAAGTTTTGACCCACCTCTCGTGAAAAGGACGAATTCTCGCCGATTCAGCTGGAAGCGGGTCAAATTTGAACTATAGCTACCTCATAGTTTGCTCTTTATTTTTTTCCAAAAATCATTTCTAGGTACATAAGTATCTATTTAATCAGATAAACATCAAAACATCTCCAAGATTCAACAACTAGCTAGGAACGGTCAAGCCCGCCGTTTTGACCGCATTTTGAAACGGGCATAAAAAATTCAAAAATATCAAAAAATTAGAAAACCTTCGCATTGTGTCATCATATGTGACCAAGTTTCCAGCAAAAATAATAAACTTGTAATACGACAATTATTTGAAAAAGTGCTCTCAGAAACGAGCAATCAAGTGTGAAGATTCATGGCTTTCAAACCAAATGATCAATCTTATGGCCACATTCATCACATAGTTTGTTCAAATGATCTCATATTGTGCACAAGGGTGCATCTTGGAATGGCAGACAATGTTTCCTAAGGAAGTTTCCATTTTCTTTGGAAGAAAAATTCATTTTCCATTTTTCGAGTGCCCGAAATGAGTTTTTTTGTGAAGGACCTATAATATATCTGTTGCAAAATTGTACCAAATCAATTTTCTAAAATAATAGGACATATTTAATGCACAATTGACCAAATGGTTGGGTGTAAAAAGTTTTGATCCACCTCTCGTGAAAAAGACAAATTCCTGCTGATTCAGTTGGAAGCGGGTCAAATTTGAACCGTAGCTAATCGTAGTTTGCTCTTTATTTTTTCCAAAAATCATTTCTAGGTACATAAGTATCTTTTCAATCAGAGAAATACCACAACGTCTCCAAGATTCAGCAACTAGCTAGGAACGGTCAAGCCCGCCGTTTTGACCGCATTTTGAAACGGGCATAAAAAATTCAAAAAAAATCAAAAAATTGGAAAACCTTCGCATTGTGTCACCATACATGACCAAGTTTCCAGAAAAAATAATAAACTTGTAATACGGCAATTACTTTTAAAAAAGTGTTCTCAGAAACGAGCTATCAAGTGTGAAGATTCTTGGCTTTCAAGCCAAATGATCAATCTTATGGCCACGTTCATGACATAGTTTGTTCAAATGATCTCATACTGTGCGCAAGGGTGCATCTTGGAATGGCAGACAATGTTTCCTAAGGAAGTTTTCATTTTCTTTGGAAGAAAAATTCATTTTCCATTTTTTGAGTGCCCGAAATGAGTTTTTTTGTGAAGGACCTATAATATATTTGTTGCAAAATTGTACCAAATCCATTTTCTAAAATACTAGGACATATTTAATGCATAATTGACCAAATGGTTGGGTGTAAAAAGTTATGATCCACCTCTCGTGAAAAAGACAAATTCCTGCCGATTGAGTTGGAAGCAGGTCAAATTTGAACCGTAGCTTCCTCATTGTTTGGTCTTTATTTTTTCCAAAAATCATTTCTAGGTACATAAGTATCTATTTAATCGGAGAAACATCAAAAGGTCTCCAAGATTCAACAACTAGCGAGGAACGGTCAAGCCCGCCGTTTTGACCGCATTTTGAAACGGGCATAAAAAATTCAAAAGAATCAAAAAATTGGAAAACCTTCGCATTGTGTCATGATATGTGACCAAGTTTCTAGCAAAAATAATAAACTTGTAATACCGCAATTATTTTAAAAAAGTGTTCTCAGAAACGAGCTATCAAGTGTGAAGATTCATGGCTTTTCAAGCAAAATGATCAATCTTATGGCCACATTCTTGACATAGTTTGTTCAAATGATCTCATATTGTGCGCAAGGGTGCATCTTGGAATGGCAGACAATGTTTCCTAAGGAAGTTTTCATTTTCTTTGGAAGAAAAATTCATTTTCCATTTTTGAGTGCCCGAAATGAGTTTTTTGTGAAGGACCTATAATATATTTGTTGCAAAATTGTACCAAATCAATTTCCTAAAATACTAGGACATATTTAATGCACAATTGACCAAATGGTTGGGTGTAAAAAGTTTTGACCCACCTCTCGTGAAAAGGACGAATTCTCGCCGATTCAGCCGGAAGCGGGTCAAATTTGAACTATAGCTACCTCATAGTTTGCTCTTTATTTTTTTCCAAAAATCATTTCTAGGTACATAAGTATCTATTTAATCAGATAAACATCAAAACATCTCCAAGATTCAACAACTAGCTAGGAACGGTCAAGCCCGCCGTTTTGACCGCATTTTGAAACGGGCATAAAAAATTCAAAAATATCAAAAAATTAGAAAACCTTCGCATTGTGTCATCATATGTGACCAAGTTTCCAGCAAAAATAATAAACTTGTAATACGACAATTATTTTAAAAAGTGCTCTCAGAAACGAGCAATCAAGTGTGAAGATTCATGGCTTTCAAACCAAATGATCAATCTTATGGCCACATTCATCACATAGTTTGTTCAAATGATCTCATATTGTGCACAAGGGTGCATCTTGGAATGGCAGACAATGTTTCCTAAGGAAGTTTCCATTTTCTTTGGAAGAAAAATTCATTTTCCATTTTTCGAGTGCCCGAAATGAGTTTTTTTGTGAAGGACCTATAATATATCTGTTGCAAAATTGTACCAAATCAATTTTCTAAAATAATAGGACATATTTAATGCACAATTGACCAAATGGTTGGGTGTAAAAAGTTTTGATCCACCTCTCGTGAAAAAGACAAATTCCTGCTGATTCAGTTGGAAGCGGGTCAAATTTGAACCGTAGCTAATCGTAGTTTGCTCTTTATTTTTTCCAAAAATCATTTCTAGGTACATAAGTATCTTTTCAATCAGAGAAATACCACAACGTCTCCAAGATTCAGCAACTAGCTAGGAACGGTCAAGCCCGCCGTTTTGACCGCATTTTGAAACGGGCATAAAAAATTCAAAAAAAATCAAAAAATTGGAAAACCTTCGCATTGTGTCACCATACATGACCAAGTTTCCAGAAAAAATAATAAACTTGTAATACGGCAATTACTTTTAAAAAAGTGTTCTCAGAAACGAGCTATCAAGTGTGAAGATTCTTGGCTTTCAAGCCAAATGATCAATCTTATGGCCACGTTCATGACATAGTTTGTTCAAATGATCTCATACTGTGCGCAAGGGTGCATCTTGGAATGGCAGACAATGTTTCCTAAGGAAGTTTTCATTTTCTTTGGAAGAAAAATTCATTTTCCATTTTTTGAGTGCCCGAAATGAGTTTTTTTGTGAAGGACCTATAATATATTTGTTGCAAAATTGTACCAAATCCATTTTCTAAAATACTAGGACATATTTAATGCATAATTGACCAAATGGTTGGGTGTAAAAAGTTATGATCCACCTCTCGTGAAAAAGACAAATTCCTGCCGATTGAGTTGGAAGCAGGTCAAATTTGAACCGTAGCTTCCTCATTGTTTGGTCTTTATTTTTTCCAAAAATCATTTCTAGGTACATAAGTATCTATTTAATCGGAGAAACATCAAAAGGTCTCCAAGATTCAACAACTAGCGAGGAACGGTCAAGCCCGCCGTTTTGACCGCATTTTGAAACGGGCATAAAAAATTCAAAAGAATCAAAAAATTGGAAAACCTTCGCATTGTGTCATGATATGTGACCAAGTTTCTAGCAAAAATAATAAACTTGTAATACCGCAATTATTTTAAAAAAGTGTTCTCAGAAACGAGCTATCAAGTGTGAAGATTCATGGCTTTTCAAGCAAAATGATCAATCTTATGGCCACATTCTTGACATAGTTTGTTCAAATGATCTCATATTGTGCGCAAGGGTGCATCTTGGAATGGCAGACAATGTTTCCTAAGGAAGTTTTCATTTTCTTTGGAAGAAAAATTCATTTTCCATTTTTGAGTGCCCGAAATGAGTTTTTTGTGAAGGACCTATAATATATTTGTTGCAAAATTGTACCAAATCAATTTCCTAAAATACTAGGACATATTTAATGCACAATTGACCAAATGGTTGGGTGTAAAAAGTTTTGACCCACCTCTCGTGAAAAGGACGAATTCTCGCCGATTCAGCCGGAAGCGGGTCAAATTTGAACTATAGCTACCTCATAGTTTGCTCTTTATTTTTTTCCAAAAATCATTTCTAGGTACATAAGTATCTATTTAATCAGATAAACATCAAAACATCTCCAAGATTCAACAACTAGCTAGGAACGGTCAAGCCCGCCGTTTTGACCGCATTTTGAAACGGGCATAAAAAATTCAAAAATATCAAAAAATTAGAAAACCTTCGCATTGTGTCATCATATGTGACCAAGTTTCCAGCAAAAATAATAAACTTGTAATACGACAATTATTTTAAAAAGTGCTCTCAGAAACGAGCAATCAAGTGTGAAGATTCATGGCTTTCAAACCAAATGATCAATCTTATGGCCACATTCATCACATAGTTTGTTCAAATGATCTCATATTGTGCACAAGGGTGCATCTTGGAATGGCAGACAATGTTTCCTAAGGAAGTTTCCATTTTCTTTGGAAGAAAAATTCATTTTCCATTTTTCGAGTGCCCGAAATGAGTTTTTTTGTGAAGGACCTATAATATATCTGTTGCAAAATTGTACCAAATCAATTTTCTAAAATAATAGGACATATTTAATGCACAATTGACCAAATGGTTGGGTGTAAAAAGTTTTGATCCACCTCTCGTGAAAAAGACAAATTCCTGCTGATTCAGTTGGAAGCGGGTCAAATTTGAACCGTAGCTAATCGTAGTTTGCTCTTTATTTTTTCCAAAAATCATTTCTAGGTACATAAGTATCTTTTCAATCAGAGAAATACCACAACGTCTCCAAGATTCAGCAACTAGCTAGGAACGGTCAAGCCCGCCGTTTTGACCGCATTTTGAAACGGGCATAAAAAATTCAAAAAAAATCAAAAAATTGGAAAACCTTCGCATTGTGTCACCATACATGACCAAGTTTCCAGAAAAAATAATAAACTTGTAATACGGCAATTACTTTTAAAAAAGTGTTCTCAGAAACGAGCTATCAAGTGTGAAGATTCTTGGCTTTCAAGCCAAATGATCAATCTTATGGCCACGTTCATGACATAGTTTGTTCAAATGATCTCATACTGTGCGCAAGGGTGCATCTTGGAATGGCAGACAATGTTTCCTAAGGAAGTTTTCATTTTCTTTGGAAGAAAAATTCATTTTCCATTTTTTGAGTGCCCGAAATGAGTTTTTTTGTGAAGGACCTATAATATATTTGTTGCAAAATTGTACCAAATCCATTTTCTAAAATACTAGGACATATTTAATGCATAATTGACCAAATGGTTGGGTGTAAAAAGTTATGATCCACCTCTCGTGAAAAAGACAAATTCCTGCCGATTGAGTTGGAAGCAGGTCAAATTTGAACCGTAGCTTCCTCATTGTTTGGTCTTTATTTTTTCCAAAAATCATTTCTAGGTACATAAGTATCTATTTAATCAGAGAAACATCAAAAGGTCTCCAAGATTCAACAACTAGCGAGGAACGGTCAAGCCCGCCGTTTTGACCGCATTTTGAAACGGGCATAAAAAATTCAAAAGAATCAAAAAATTGGAAAACCTTCGCATTGTGTCATGATATGTGACCAAGTTTCTAGCAAAAATAATAAACTTGTAATACCGCAATTATTTTAAAAAAGTGTTCTCAGAAACGAGCTATCAAGTGTGAAGATTCATGGCTTTTCAAGCAAAATGATCAATCTTATGGCCACATTCTTGACATAGTTTGTTCAAATGATCTCATATTGTGCGCAAGGGTGCATCTTGGAATGGCAGACAATGTTTCCTAAGGAAGTTTTCATTTTCTTTGGAAGAAAAATTCATTTTCCATTTTTGAGTGCCCGAAATGAATTTTTTGTGAAGGACCTATAATATATTTGTTGCAAAATTGTACCAAATCAATTTCCTAAAATACTAGGACATATTTAATGCACAATTGACCAAATGGTTGGGTGTAAAAAGTTTTGATCCACCTCTCGTGAAAAGGACAAATTCTCGCCGATTCAGCCGGAAGCGGGTCAAATTTGAACTGTAGCTACCTCATAGTTTGCTCTTTATTTTTTTCCAAAAATCATTTCTAGGTACAAAAGTATCTATTTAATCAGAGAAACATCAAAGCGTCTCCAAGATTCAACAACTAGCTAGGAACGGTCAAGCCCGCCGTTTTGACCGCATTTTGAAACGGGCATAAAAAATTCAAAAAAATCAAAAAATTGGAAACCCTTCGCATTGTGTCATCATATATGACCAAGTTTCCACCAAATATAATAAACTTATAATACGGCAATTATTTTAAAAAAGTGTTCTCAGAAACGAGCTATCAAGTGTGAAGATTCATCGCTTTCAAGCCAAATGATCAATCTTATGGCCACATTAATGACATAGGTTGTTCAAATGATCTCATATTGTGCACAAGGGTACAACTTGGAATGGCAGACAATGTTGCCTAAGGAAGTTTTCATTTTCTTTGGAAGAAAAATTCATTTTCCATTTTTCGATTGCCTGAAATGAGTTATTTTGTGAAGGACCTATAATATATTTGTTGCAAAATTGTACCAAATCAATTTTCTAAAATACTAGGACATATTTAATGCACAATTGACCAAATGGTTGGGTGTAAAAAGTTTTGATCCACCTCTTGTGAAAAAGACAAATTCCTGCTGATTCAGTTGGAAGCGGGTCAAATTTGAACCGTAGCTACCTCGTAGTTTGCTCTTTATTTTTTCCAAAAGTCATTTCTAGGTACATAAGTATCTATTTAATCATAGAAACATCGAAAGGTCGCCAACATTCAACAACTAGCTAGGAACGGTCAAGCCCGCCGTTTTGACCGCATTTTGAAACGGGCATAAAAAGTTCAAAAAAATATCAAAAAATTGGAAAATCTTCGCATTGTGTCATCATATGTGACCAAGTTTCCAGCAAAATTAATAAACTTGTAATACGGCAATTATTTTAAAAAAGGTGTTCTCAGAAACGAGCTATCAAGTGTGAAGATTCATGGCTTTCAAGCCAAATGATCAATCTTATGGCCACATTCATGACATAGTTTGTTCAAATGATCTCATATTGTGCGCAAGGGTGCATCTTGGAATGGCAGACAATGTTTCCTAAGGAAGTTTTCATTTTCTTTGGAAGAAAAATTCATTTTCCATTTTTCGAGTGCCCGAAATGAGTTTTTTTGTGAAGGACCTATAATATATTTGTGGCAAAATTGTACCAAATCAATTTCCTAAAATACTAGGACATGTTTAATGCACAATTGACCAAATGGTTGGGTGTAAAAAGTTTTGATCCACCTCTCGTGAAAAAGACAAATTCCCGCCGATTCAGTCGGAAGCGGGTCAAATTTGAACCGTAGCTACCTCGTAGTTTGCTCTTTATTTTTCAAAAAATCATTTCTAGGTACAAAAGTATCTATTTAATCAGAGAAACATCAAAAGGTCTCCAAGATTCAACAACTAGCTAGGAATGGTCAAGCTTGCCGTTTTGACCGCATTTTGAAACGGGCATAAAAAATTCAAAAAAATCAAAAAATTGGAAAACCTTCGCATTGTGTCATCATATATGACCAAGTTTCCACCAAATATAATAAACTTATAATACGGAAATTATTTTAAAAAAGTGTTGTCAGAAACGAGCTATCAAGTGTGAAGATTCATGGCTTTCAAGCCAAATGATCAATCTTATAGCCACATTAATGACATAGTTTGTTCAAATGATCTCATATTGTGCACAAGGGTACAACTTGGAATGGCAGACAATGTTGCGTAAGGAAGTTTTCATTTTCTTTGGAAGAAAAAATCATTTTCCATTTTTCGAGTGCCCGAAATGAGTTTTTTTGTGAAGGACCTATAATGTATTTGTTGCAAAACTATACCAAATCAATTTTCTAAAATACTAGGTCATATTTAATCCACAATTGACCAAATGGATGGGTGTAAAAAGTTTTGATCCACCTCTCGTGAAAAAGACAAATTCCTGCCGATTCAGTTGGAAGCAGGTCAAATTTGAACAGTAGCTACCTCATAGTTTGCTCTTTATTTTTTCCAAAAATCATTTCTAGGTACATAAGTATCTATTTAATCAGCGAAACATCAAAAGGTCTCCAAGATTCAACAACTGGCTAGGAACGGTCAAGCCCGCCGTTTTGACCGCATTTTGAAACGGGCATAAAAAAATCAAAAATATCAAAAAATTAGAAAACCTTCGCATTGTGTCATCATATGTGACCAAGTTTCCAGCAAAAATAATAAACTTGTAATACGACAATTATTTTAAAAAGTGCTCTCAGAAACGAGCAATCAAGTGTGAAGATTCATGGCTTTCAAACCAAATGATCAATCTTATGGCCACATTCATCACATAGTTTGTTCAAATGATCTCATATTGTGCACAAGGGTGCATCTTGGAATGGCAGACAATGTTTCCTAAGGAAGTTTCCATTTTCTTTGGAAGAAAAATTCATTTTCCATTTTTCGAGTGCCCGAAATGAGTTTTTTTGTGAAGGACCTATAATATATCTGTTGCAAAATTGTAGCAAATCAATTTTCTAACATAATAGGACATATTTAATGCACAATTGACCAAATGGTTGGGTGTAAAAAGTTTTGATCCACCTCTCGTGAAAAAGACAAATTCCTGCTGATTCAGTTGGAAGCGGGTCAAATTTGAACCGTAGCTACCTCGTAGTTTGCTCTTTATTTTTTCCAAAAATCATTTCTAGGTACATAAGTATCTTTTGAATCAGAGAAATACCACAACGTCTCCAAGATTCAGCAACTAGCTAGGAACGGTCAAGCCCGCCGTTTTGACCGCATTTTGAAACGGGCATAAAAAATTCAAAAAAAATCAAAAAATTGGAAAACGTTCGCATTGTGTCACCATACATGACCAAGTTTCCAGAAAAAATAATAAACTTGTAATACGGCAATTACTTTTAAAAAAGTGTTCTCAGAAACGAGCTATCAAGTGTGAAGATTCTTGGCTTTCAAGCCAAATGATCAATCTTATGGCCACATTCATGACATAGTTTGTTCAAATGATCTCATACTGTGCGCAAGGGTGCATCTTGGAATGGCAGACAATGTTTCCTAAGGAAGTTTTCATTTTCTTGGGAAGAAAAATTCATTTTCCATTTTTTGAGTGCCCGAAATGAGTTTTTTTGTGAAGGACCTATAATATATTTGTTGCAAAATTATACCAAATCAATTTTCTAAAATACTAGGACATATTTAATGCACAATTGACCAAATGGTTGGGTGTAAAAAGTTATGATCCACCTCTCGTGAAAAAGACAAATTCCTGCCGATTGAGTTGGAAGCAGGTTAAATTTGAACCGTAGCTACCTCATAGTTTGCTCTCTTTTTTTTTCCGAAAATCATTTCTAGGTACATAAGTATCTATTTAATCGGAGAAACATCAAAAGGTCTCCAAGATTCAACAACTAGCGAGGAACGGTCAAGCCCGCCGTTTTGACCGCATTTTGAAACGGGCATAAAAAATTCAAAAGAATCAAAAAATTGGAAAACCTTCGCATTGTGTCATGATATGTGACCAAGTTTCTAGCAAAAATAATAAACTTGTAATACCGCAATTATTTTAAAAAAGTGTTCTCAGAAACGAGCTATCAAGTGTGAAGATTCATGGCTTTTCAAGCAAAATGATCAATCTTATGGCCACATTCTTGACATAGTTTGTTCAAATGATCTCATATTGTGCGCAAGGGTGCATCTTGGAATGGCAGACAATGTTTCCTAAGGAAGTTTTCATTTTCTTTGGAAGAAAAATTCATTTTCCATTTTTGAGTGCCCGAAATGAGTTTTTTGTGAAGGACCTATAATATATTTGTTGCAAAATTGTACCAAATCAATTTCCTAAAATACTAGGACATATTTAATGCACAATTGACCAAATGGTTGGGTGTAAAAAGTTTTGATCCACCTCTCGTGAAAAGGACGAATTCTCGCCGATTCAGCCGGAAGCGGGTCAAATTTGAACTATAGCTACCTCATAGTTTGCTCTTTATTTTTTTCCAAAAATCATTTCTAGGTACATAAGTATCTATTTAATCAGATAAACATCAAAACATCTCCAAGATTCAACAACTAGCTAGGAACGGTCAAGCCCGCCGTTTTGACCGCATTTTGAAACGGGCATAAAAAATTCAAAAATATCAAAAAATTAGAAAACCTTCGCATTGTGTCATCATATGTGACCAAGTTTCCAGCAAAAATAATAAACTTGTAATACGACAATTATTTTAAAAAGTGCTCTCAGAAACGAGCAATCAAGTGTGAAGATTCATGGCTTTCAAACCAAATGATCAATCTTATGGCCACATTCATCACATAGTTTGTTCAAATGATCTCATATTGTGCACAAGGGTGCATCTTGGAATGGCAGACAATGTTTCCTAAGGAAGTTTCCATTTTCTTTGGAAGAAAAATTTATTTTCCATTTTTCGAGTGCCCGAAATGAGTTTTTTTGTGAAGGACCTATAATATATCTGTTGCAAAATTGTACCAAATCAATTTTCTAAAATAATAGGACATATTTAATGCACAATTGACCAAATGGTTGGGTGTAAAAAGTTTTGATCCACCTCTCGTGAAAAAAAAAATTCCTGCTGATTTAGTTGGAAGCGGGTCAAATTTGAACCGTAGCTACCTCGTAGTTTGCTCTTTATTTTTTCCAAAAATCATTTCTAGGTACATAAGTATCTTTTGAATCAGAGAAATACCACAACGTCTCCAAGATTCTACAACTAGCTAGGAACGGTCAAGCCCGTCGTTTTGACCGCATTTTGAAACGGGCAAAAAAATTCAAAAAAAATCAAAAAATTGGAAAACGTTCGCATTGTGTCACCATACATGACCAAGTTTCCAGAAAAAATAATAAACTTGTAATACGGCAATTACTTTTAAAAAAGTGTTCTCAGAAACGAGCTATCAAGTGTGAAGATTCTTGGCTTTCAAGCCAAATGATCAATCTTATGGCCACATTCATGACATAGTTTGTTCAAATGATCTCATACTGTGCGCAAGGGTGCATCTTGGAATGGCAGACAATGTTTCCTAAGGAAGTTTTCATTTTCTTGGGAAGAAAAATTCATTTTCCATTTTTTGAGTGCCCGAAATGAGTTTTTTTGTGAAGGACCTATAATATATTTGTTGCAAAATTATACCAAATCAATTTTCTAAAATACTAGGACATATTTAATGCACAATTGACCAAATGGTTGGGTGTAAAAAGTTATGATCCACCTCTCGTGAAAAAGACAAATTCCTGCCGATTGAGTTGGAAGCAAGTTAAATTTGAACCGTAGCTACCTCATAGTTTGCTCTTTTTTTTCCGAAAATCATTTCTAGGTACATAAGTATCTATTTAATCGGAGAAACATCAAAAGGTCTCCAAGATTCAACAACTAGCGAGGAACGGTCAAGCCCGCCGTTTTGACCGCATTTTGAAACGGGCATAAAAAATTCAAAAGAATCAAAAAATTGGAAAACCTTCGCATTGTGTCATGATATGTGACCAAGTTTCTAGCAAAAATAATAAACTTGTAATACCGCAATTATTTTAAAAAAGTGTTCTCAGAAACGAGCTATCAAGTGTGAAGATTCATGGCTTTTCAAGCAAAATGATCAATCTTATGGCCACATTCTTGACATAGTTTGTTCAAATGATCTCATATTGTGCGCAAGGGTGCATCTTGGAATGGCAGACAATGTTTCCTAAGGAAGTTTTCATTTTCTTTGGAAGAAAAATTCATTTTCCATTTTTGAGTGCCCGAAATGAGTTTTTTGTGAAGGACCTATAATATATTTGTTGCAAAATTGTACCAAATCAATTTCCTAAAATACTAGGACATATTTAATGCACAATTGACCAAATGGTTGGGTGTAAAAAGTTTTGATCCACCTCTCGTGAAAAGGACAAATTCTCGCCGATTCAGCCGGAAGCGGGTCAAATTTGAACTGTAGCTACCTCATAGTTTGCTCTTTATTTTTTTCCAAAAATCATTTCTAGGTACATAAGTATCTATTTAATCAGATAAACATCAAAACGTCTCCAAGATTCAACAACTAGCTAGGAACGGTCAAGCCCGCCGTTTTGACCGCATTTTGAAACGGGCATAAAAAATTCAAAAATATCAAAAAATTAGAAAACCTTCGCATTGTGTCATCATATGTGACCAAGTTTCCAGCAAAAATAATAAACTTGTAATACGACAATTATTTGAAAAAGTGCTGTCAGAAACGAGCAATCAAGTGTGAAGATTCATGGCTTTCAAACCAAATGATCAATCTTATGGCCACATTCATCACATAGTTTGTTCAAATGATCTCATATTGTGCACAAGGGTGCATCTTGGAATGGCAGACAATGTTTCCTAAGGAAGTTTCCATTTTCTTTGGAAGAAAAAATCATTTTCCATTTTTCGAGTGCCCGAAATGAGTTTTTTTGTGAAGGACCTATAATATATCTGTTGCAAAATTGTACCAAATCAATTTTCTAAAATAATAGGACATATTTAATGCACAATTGACCAAATGGTTGGGTGTAAAAAGTTTTGATCCACCTCTCGTGAAAAAGACAAATTCCTGCTGATTCAGTTGGAAGCGGGTCAAATTTGAACCGTAGCTACCTCGTAGTTTGCTCTTTATTTTTTCCAAAAATCATTTCTAGGTACATAAGTATCTTTTGAATCAGAGAAATACCACAACGTCTCCAAGATTCAGCAACTAGCTAGGAATGGTCAAGCCCGCCGTTTTGACCGCATTTTGAAACGGGCATAAAAAATTCAAAAAAAATCAAAAAATTGGAAAACGTTCGCATTGTGTCACCATACATGACCAAGTTTCCAGAAAAAATAATAAACTTGTAATACGGCAATTACTTTTAAAAAAGTGTTCTCAGAAACGAGCTATCAAGTGTGAAGATTCTTGGCTTTCAAGCCAAATGATCAATCTTATGGCCACATTCATGACATAGTTTGTTCAAATGATCTCATACTGTGCGCAAGGGTGCATCTTGGAATGGCAGACAATGTTTCCTAAGGAAGTTTTCATTTTCTTGGGAAGAAAAATTCATTTTCCATTTTTTGATTGCCCGAAATGAGTTTTTTTGTGAAGGACCTATAATATATTTGTTGCAAAATTATACCAAATCAATTTTCTAAAATACTAGGACATATTTAATGCACAATTGACCAAATGGTTGGGTGTAAAAAGTTATGATCCACCTCTCGTGAAAAAGACAAATTCCTGCCGATTGAGTTGGAAGCAGGTTAAATTTGAACCGTAGCTACCTCATAGTTTGCTCTTTATTTTTTCCAAAAATCATTTCTAGGTACATAAGTATCTATTTAATCGGAGAAACATCAAAAGGTCTCCAAGATTCAACAACTAGCGAGGAACGGTCAAGCCCGCCGTTTTGACCGCATTTTGAAACGGGCATAAAAAATTCAAAAGAATCAAAAAATTGGAAAACCTTCGCATTGTGTCATGATATGTGACCAAGTTTCTAGCAAAAATAATAAACTTGTAATACCGCAATTATTTTAAAAAAGTGTTCTCAGAAACGAGCTATCAAGTGTGAAGATTCATGGCTTTTCAAGCAAAATGATCAATCTTATGGCCACATTCTTGACATAGTTTGTTCAAATGATCTCATATTGTGCGCAAGGGTGCATCTTGGAATGGCAGACAATGTTTCCTAAGGAAGTTTTCATTTTCTTTGGAAGAAAAATTCATTTTCCATTTTTGAGTGCCCGAAATGAGTTTTTTGTGAAGGACCTATAATATATTTGTTGCAAAATTGTACCAAATCAATTTCCTAAAATACTAGGACATATTTAATGCACAATTGACCAAATAGTTGGGTGTAAAAAGTTTTGATCCACCTCTCGTGAAAAGGACAAATTCTCGCCGATTCAGCCGGAAGCGGGTCAAATTTGAACTGTAGCTACCTCATAGTTTGCTCTTTATTTTTTTCCAAAAATCATTTCTAGGTACATAAGTATCTATTTAATCAGATAAACATCAAAACGTCTCCAAGATTCAACAACTAGCTAGGAACGGTCAAGCCCGCCGTTTTGACCGCATTTTGAAACGGGCATAACAAATTCAAAAATATCAAAAAATTAGAAAACCTTCGCATTGTGTCATCATATGTGACCAAGTTTCCAGCAAAAATAATAAACTTGTAATACGACAATTATTTTAAAAAGTGCTGTCAGAAACGAGCAATCAAGTGTGAAGATTCATGGCTTTCAAACCAAATGATCAATCTTATGGCCACATTCATCACATAGTTTGTTCAAATGATCTCATATTGTGCACAAGGGTGCATCTTGGAATGGCAGACAATGTTTCCTAAGGAAGTTTCCATTTTCTTTGGAAGAAAAAATCATTTTCCATTTTTCGAGTGCCCGAAATGAGTTTTTTTGTGAAGGACCTATAATATATCTGTTGCAAAATTGTACCAAATCAATTTTCTAAAATAATAGGACATATTTAATGCACAATTGACCAAATGGTTGGGTGTAAAAAGTTTTGATCCACCTCTCGTGAAAAAGACAAATTCCTGCTGATTCAGTTGGAAGCGGGTCAAATTTGAACCGTAGCTAATCGTAGTTTGCTCTTTATTTTTTCCAAAAATCATTTCTAGGTACATAAGTATCTTTTCAATCAGAGAAATACCACAACGTCTCCAAGATTCAGCAACTAGCTAGGAACGGTCAAGCCCGCCGTTTTGACCGCATTTTGAAACGGGCATAAAAAATTCAAAAAAAATCAAAAAATTGGAAAACCTTCGCATTGTGTCACCATACATGACCAAGTTTCCAGAAAAAATAATAAACTTGTAATACGGCAATTACTTTTAAAAAAGTGTTCTCAGAAACGAGCTATCAAGTGTGAAGATTCTTGGCTTTCAAGCCAAATGATCAATCTTATGGCCACGTTCATGACATAGTTTGTTCAAATGATCTCATACTGTGCGCAAGGGTGCATCTTGGAATGGCAGACAATGTTTCCTAAGGAAGTTTTCATTTTCTTTGGAAGAAAAATTCATTTTCCATTTTTTGAGTGCCCGAAATGAGTTTTTTTGTGAAGGACCTATAATATATTTGTTGCAAAATTGTACCAAATCAATTTTCTAAAATACTAGGACATATTTAATGCACAATTGACCAAATGGTTGGGTGTAAAAAGTTATGATCCACCTCTCGTGAAAAAGACAAATTCCTGCCGATTGAGTTGGAAGCAGGTCAAATTTGAACCGTAGCTTCCTCATAGTTTGCTATTTATTTTTTTTCCAAAAATCATTTCTAGGTACAAAAGTATCTATTTAATCAGAGAAACATCAAAGCGTCTCCAAGATTCAACAACTAGCGAGGAACGGTCAAGCCCGCCGTTTTGACCGCATTTTGAAACGGGCATAAAAAATTCAAAAGAATCAAAAAATTGGAAAACCTTCGCATTGTGTCATGATATGTGACCAAGTTTCTAGCAAAAATAATAAACTTGTAATACCGCAATTATTTTAAAAAAGTGTTCTCAGAAACGAGCTATCAAGTGTGAAGATTCATGGCTTTTCAAGCAAAATGATCAATCTTATGGCCACATTCTTGACATAGTTTGTTCAAATGATCTCATATTGTGCGCAAGGGTGCATCTTGGAATGGCAGACAATGTTTCCTAAGGAAGTTTTCATTTTCTTTGGAAGAAAAATTCATTTTCCATTTTTGAGTGCCCGAAATGAGTTTTTTGTGAAGGACCTATAATATATTTGTTGCAAAATTGTACCAAATCAATTTCCTAAAATACTAGGACATATTTAATGCACAATTGACCAAATGGTTGGGTGTAAAAAGTTTTGATCCACCTCTCGTGAAAAGGACAAATTCTCGCCGATTCAGCCGGAAGCGGGTCAAATTTGAACTGTAGCTACCTCATAGTTTGCTCTTTATTTTTTTCCAAAAATCATTTCTAGGTACATAAGTATCTATTTAATCAGATAAACATCAAAACGTCTCCAAGATTCAACAACTAGCTAGGAACGGTCAAGCCCGCCGTTTTGACCGCATTTTGAAACGGGCATAAAAAATTCAAAAATATCAAAAAATTAGAAAACCTTCGCATTGTGTCATCATATGTGACCAAGTTTCCAGCAAAAATAATAAACTTGTAATACGACAATTATTTGAAAAAGTGCTGTCAGAAACGAGCAATCAAGTGTGAAGATTCATGGCTTTCAAACCAAATGATCAATCTTATGGCCACATTCATCACATAGTTTGTTCAAATGATCTCATATTGTGCACAAGGGTGCATCTTGGAATGGCAGACAATGTTTCCTAAGGAAGTTTCCATTTTCTTTGGAAGAAAAAATCATTTTCCATTTTTCGAGTGCCCGAAATGAGTTTTTTTGTGAAGGACCTATAATATATCTGTTGCAAAATTGTACCAAATCAATTTTCTAAAATAATAGGACATATTTAATGCACAATTGACCAAATGGTTGGGTGTAAAAAGTTTTGATCCACCTCTCGTGAAAAAGACAAATTCCTGCTGATTCAGTTGGAAGCGGGTCAAATTTGAACCGTAGCTACCTCGTAGTTTGCTCTTTATTTTTTCCAAAAATCATTTCTAGGTACATAAGTATCTTTTGAATCAGAGAAATACCACAACGTCTCCAAGATTCAGCAACTAGCTAGGAATGGTCAAGCCCGCCGTTTTGACCGCATTTTGAAACGGGCATAAAAAATTCAAAAAAAAATCAAAAAATTGGAAAACGTTCGCATTGTGTCACCATACATGACCAAGTTTCCAGAAAAAATAATAAACTTGTAATACGGCAATTACTTTTAAAAAAGTGTTCTCAGAAACGAGCTATCAAGTGTGAAGATTCTTGGCTTTCAAGCCAAATGATCAATCTTATGGCCACATTCATGACATAGTTTGTTCAAATGATCTCATACTGTGCGCAAGGGTGCATCTTGGAATGGCAGACAATGTTTCCTAAGGAAGTTTTCATTTTCTTGGGAAGAAAAATTCATTTTCCATTTTTTGAGTGCCCGAAATGAGTTTTTTTGTGAAGGACCTATAATATATTTGTTGCAAAATTATACCAAATCAATTTTCTAAAATACTAGGACATATTTAATGCACAATTGACCAAATGGTTGGGTGTAAAAAGTTATGATCCACCTCTCGTGAAAAAGACAAATTCCTGCCGATTGAGTTGGAAGCAGGTTAAATTTGAACCGTAGCTACCTCATAGTTTGCTCTTTATTTTTTCCAAAAATCATTTCTAGGTACATAAGTATCTATTTAATCGGAGAAACATCAAAAGGTCTCCAAGATTCAACAACTAGCGAGGAACGGTCAAGCCCGCCGTTTTGACCGCATTTTGAAACGGGCATAAAAAATTCAAAAGAATCAAAAAATTGGAAAACCTTCGCATTGTGTCATGATATGTGACCAAGTTTCTAGCAAAAATAATAAACTTGTAATACCGCAATTATTTTAAAAAAGTGTTCTCAGAAACGAGCTATCAAGTGTGAAGATTCATGGCTTTTCAAGCAAAATGATCAATCTTATGGCCACATTCTTGACATAGTTTGTTCAAATGATCTCATATTGTGCGCAAGGGTGCATCTTGGAATGGCAGACAATGTTTCCTAAGGAAGTTTTCATTTTCTTTGGAAGAAAAATTCATTTTCCATTTTTGAGTGCCCGAAATGAGTTTTTTGTGAAGGACCTATAATATATTTGTTGCAAAATTGTACCAAATCAATTTCCTAAAATACTAGGACATATTTAATGCACAATTGACCAAATAGTTGGGTGTAAAAAGTTTTGATCCACCTCTCGTGAAAAGGACAAATTCTCGCCGATTCAGCCGGAAGCGGGTCAAATTTGAACTGTAGCTACCTCATAGTTTGCTCTTTATTTTTTTCCAAAAATCATTTCTAGGTACATAAGTATCTATTTAATCAGATAAACATCAAAACGTCTCCAAGATTCAACAACTAGCTAGGAACGGTCAAGCCCGCCGTTTTGACCGCATTTTGAAACGGGCATAACAAATTCAAAAATATCAAAAAATTAGAAAACCTTCGCATTGTGTCATCATATGTGACCAAGTTTCCAGCAAAAATAATAAACTTGTAATACGACAATTATTTTAAAAAGTGCTGTCAGAAACGAGCAATCAAGTGTGAAGATTCATGGCTTTCAAACCAAATGATCAATCTTATGGCCACATTCATCACATAGTTTGTTCAAATGATCTCATATTGTGCACAAGGGTGCATCTTGGAATGGCAGACAATGTTTCCTAAGGAAGTTTCCATTTTCTTTGGAAGAAAAAATCATTTTCCATTTTTCGAGTGCCCGAAATGAGTTTTTTTGTGAAGGACCTATAATATATCTGTTGCAAAATTGTACCAAATCAATTTTCTAAAATAATAGGACATATTTAATGCACAATTGACCAAATGGTTGGGTGTAAAAAGTTTTGATCCACCTCTCGTGAAAAAGACAAATTCCTGCTGATTCAGTTGGAAGCGGGTCAAATTTGAACCGTAGCTAATCGTAGTTTGCTCTTTATTTTTTCCAAAAATCATTTCTAGGTACATAAGTATCTTTTCAATCAGAGAAATACCACAACGTCTCCAAGATTCAGCAACTAGCTAGGAACGGTCAAGCCCGCCGTTTTGACCGCATTTTGAAACGGGCATAAAAAATTCAAAAAAATCAAAAAATTGGAAAACCTTCGCATTGTGTCACCATACATGACCAAGTTTCCAGAAAAAATAATAAACTTGTAATACGGCAATTACTTTTAAAAAAGTGTTCTCAGAAACGAGCTATCAAGTGTGAAGATTCTTGGCTTTCAAGCCAAATGATCAATCTTATGGCCACGTTCATGACATAGTTTGTTCAAATGATCTCATACTGTGCGCAAGGGTGCATCTTGGAATGGCAGACAATGTTTCCTAAGGAAGTTTTCATTTTCTTTGGAAGAAAAATTCATTTTCCATTTTTTGAGTGCCCGAAATGAGTTTTTTTGTGAAGGACCTATAATATATTTGTTGCAAAATTGTACCAAATCAATTTTCTAAAATACTAGGACATATTTAATGCACAATTGACCAAATGGTTGGGTGTAAAAAGTTATGATCCACCTCTCGTGAAAAAGACAAATTCCTGCCGATTGAGTTGGAAGCAGGTCAAATTTGAACCGTAGCTTCCTCATTGTTTGGTCTTTATTTTTTCCAAAAATCATTTCTAGGTACATAAGTATCTATTTAATCAGAGAAACATCAAAAGGTCTCCAAGATTCAACAACTAGCGAGGAACGGTCAAGCCCGCCGTTTTGACCGCATTTTGAAACGGGCATAAAAAATTCAAAAGAATCAAAAAATTGGAAAACCTTCGCATTGTGTCATGATATGTGACCAAGTTTCTAGCAAAAATAATAAACTTGTAATACCGCAATTATTTTAAAAAAGTGTTCTCAGAAACGAGCTATCAAGTGTGAAGATTCATGGCTTTTCAAGCAAAATGATCAATCTTATGGCCACATTCTTGACATAGTTTGTTCAAATGATCTCATATTGTGCGCAAGGGTGCATCTTGGAATGGCAGACAATGTTTCCTAAGGAAGTTTTCATTTTCTTTGGAAGAAAAATTCATTTTCCATTTTTGAGTGCCCGAAATGAGTTTTTTGTGAAGGACCTATAATATATTTGTTGCAAAATTGTACCAAATCAATTTCCTAAAATACTAGGACATATTTAATGCACAATTGACCAAATGGTTGGGTGTAAAAAGTTTTGATCCACCTCTCGTGAAAAGGACAAATTCTCGCCGATTCAGCCGGAAGCGGGTCAAATTTGAACTGTAGCTACCTCATAGTTTGCTCTTTATTTTTTTCCAAAAATCATTTCTAGGTACATAAGTATCTATTTAATCAGATAAACATCAAAACGTCTCCAAGATTCAACAACTAGCTAGGAACGGTCAAGCCCGCCGTTTTGACCGCATTTTGAAACGGGCATAAAAAATTCAAAAATATCAAAAAATTAGAAAACCTTCGCATTGTGTCATCATATGTGACCAAGTTTCCAGCAAAAATAATAAACTTGTAATACGACAATTATTTGAAAAAGTGCTGTCAGAAACGAGCAATCAAGTGTGAAGATTCATGGCTTTCAAACCAAATGATCAATCTTATGGCCACATTCATCACATAGTTTGTTCAAATGATCTCATATTGTGCACAAGGGTGCATCTTGGAATGGCAGACAATGTTTCCTAAGGAAGTTTCCATTTTCTTTGGAAGAAAAAATCATTTTCCATTTTTCGAGTGCCCGAAATGAGTTTTTTTGTGAAGGACCTATAATATATCTGTTGCAAAATTGTACCAAATCAATTTTCTAAAATAATAGGACATATTTAATGCACAATTGACCAAATGGTTGGGTGTAAAAAGTTTTGATCCACCTCTCGTGAAAAAGACAAATTCCTGCTGATTCAGTTGGAAGCGGGTCAAATTTGAACCGTAGCTACCTCGTAGTTTGCTCTTTATTTTTTCCAAAAATCATTTCTAGGTACATAAGTATCTTTTGAATCAGAGAAATACCACAACGTCTCCAAGATTCAGCAACTAGCTAGGAATGGTCAAGCCCGCCGTTTTGACCGCATTTTGAAACGGGCATAAAAAATTCAAAAAAAATCAAAAAATTGGAAAACGTTCGCATTGTGTCACCATACATGACCAAGTTTCCAGAAAAAATAATAAACTTGTAATACGGCAATTACTTTTAAAAAAGTGTTCTCAGAAACGAGCTATCAAGTGTGAAGATTCTTGGCTTTCAAGCCAAATGATCAATCTTATGGCCACATTCATGACATAGTTTGTTCAAATGATCTCATACTGTGCGCAAGGGTGCATCTTGGAATGGCAGACAATGTTTCCTAAGGAAGTTTTCATTTTCTTGGGAAGAAAAATTCATTTTCCATTTTTTGAGTGCCCGAAATGAGTTTTTTTGTGAAGGACCTATAATATATTTGTTGCAAAATTATACCAAATCAATTTTCTAAAATACTAGGACATATTTAATGCACAATTGACCAAATGGTTGGGTGTAAAAAGTTATGATCCACCTCTCGTGAAAAAGACAAATTCCTGCCGATTGAGTTGGAAGCAGGTTAAATTTGAACCGTAGCTACCTCATAGTTTGCTCTTTATTTTTTCCAAAAATCATTTCTAGGTACATAAGTATCTATTTAATCGGAGAAACATCAAAAGGTCTCCAAGATTCAACAACTAGCGAGGAACGGTCAAGCCCGCCGTTTTGACCGCATTTTGAAACGGGCATAAAAAATTCAAAAGAATCAAAAAATTGGAAAACCTTCGCATTGTGTCATGATATGTGACCAAGTTTCTAGCAAAAATAATAAACTTGTAATACCGCAATTATTTTAAAAAAGTGTTCTCAGAAACGAGCTATCAAGTGTGAAGATTCATGGCTTTTCAAGCAAAATGATCAATCTTATGGCCACATTCTTGACATAGTTTGTTCAAATGATCTCATATTGTGCGCAAGGGTGCATCTTGGAATGGCAGACAATGTTTCCTATGGAAGTTTTCATTTTCTTTGGAAGAAAAATTCATTTTCCATTTTTGAGTGCCCGAAATGAGTTTTTTGTGAAGGACCTATAATATATTTGTTGCAAAATTGTACCAAATCAATTTCCTAAAATACTAGGACATATTTAATGCACAATTGACCAAATAGTTGGGTGTAAAAAGTTTTGATCCACCTCTCGTGAAAAGGACAAATTCTCGCCGATTCAGCCGGAAGCGGGTCAAATTTGAACTGTAGCTACCTCATAGTTTGCTCTTTATTTTTTTCCAAAAATCATTTCTAGGTACATAAGTATCTATTTAATCAGATAAACATCAAAACGTCTCCAAGATTCAACAACTAGCTAGGAACGGTCAAGCCCGCCGTTTTGACCGCATTTTGAAACGGGCATAACAAATTCAAAAATATCAAAAAATTAGAAAACCTTCGCATTGTGTCATCATATGTGACCAAGTCTCCAGCAAAAATAATAAACTTGTAATACGACAATTATTTTAAAAAGTGCTGTCAGAAACGAGCAATCAAGTGTGAAGATTCATGGCTTTCAAACCAAATGATCAATCTTATGGCCACATTCATCACATAGTTTGTTCAAATGATCTCATATTGTGCACAAGGGTGCATCTTGGAATGGCAGACAATGTTTCCTAAGGAAGTTTCCATTTTCTTTGGAAGAAAAAATCATTTTCCATTTTTCGAGTGCCCGAAATGAGTTTTTTTGTGAAGGACCTATAATATATCTGTTGCAAAATTGTACCAAATCAATTTTCTAAAATAATAGGACATATTTAATGCACAATTGACCAAATGGTTGGGTGTAAAAAGTTTTGATCCACCTCTCGTGAAAAAGACAAATTCCTGCTGATTCAGTTGGAAGCGGGTCAAATTTGAACCGTAGCTAATCGTAGTTTGCTCTTTATTTTTTACAAAAATCATTTCTAGGTACATAAGTATCTTTTCAATCAGAGAAATACCACAACGTCTCCAAGATTCAGCAACTAGCTAGGAACGGTCAAGCCCGCCGTTTTGACCGCATTTTGAAACGGGCATAAAAAATTCAAAAAAAATCAAAAAATTGGAAAACCTTCGCATTGTGTCACCATACATGACCAAGTTTCCAGAAAAAATAATAAACTTGTAATACGGCAATTACTTTTAAAAAAGTGTTCTCAGAAACGAGCTATCAAGTGTGAAGATTCTTGGCTTTCAAGCCAAATGATCAATCTTATGGCCACGTTCATGACATAGTTTGTTCAAATGATCTCATACTGTGCGCAAGGGTGCATCTTGGAATGGCAGACAATGTTTCCTAAGGAAGTTTTCATTTTCTTTGGAAGAAAAATTCATTTTCCATTTTTTGAGTGCCCGAAATGAGTTTTTTTGTGAAGGACCTATAATATATTTGTTGCAAAATTGTACCAAATCAATTTTCTAAAATACTAGGACATATTTAATGCACAATTGACCAAATGGTTGGTTGTAAAAAGTTATGATCCACCTCTCGTGAAAAAGACAAATTCCTGCCGATTGAGTTGGAAGCAGGTCAAATTTGAACCGTAGCTTCCTCATTGTTTGGTCTTTATTTTTTCCAAAAATCATTTCTAGGTACATAAGTATCTATTTAATCAGAGAAACATCAAAAGGTCTCCAAGATTCAACAACTAGCGAGGAACGGTCAAGCCCGCCGTTTTGACCGCATTTTGAAACGGGCATAAAAAATTCAAAAGAATCAAAAAATTGGAAAACCTTCGCATTGTGTCATGATATGTGACCAAGTTTCTAGCAAAAATAATAAACTTGTAATACCGCAATTATTTTAAAAAAGTGTTCTCAGAAACGAGCTATCAAGTGTGAAGATTCATGGCTTTTCAAGCAAAATGATCAATCTTATGGCCACATTCTTGACATAGTTTGTTCAAATGATCTCATATTGTGCGCAAGGGTGCATCTTGGAATGGCAGACAATGTTTCCTAAGGAATTTTTCATTTTCTTTGGAAGAAAAATTCATTTTCCATTTTTGAGTGCCCGAAATGAATTTTTTGTGAAGGACCTATAATATATTTGTTGCAAAATTGTACCAAATCAATTTCCTAAAATACTAGGACATATTTAATGCACAATTGACCAAATGGTTGGGTGTAAAAAGTTTTGATCCACCTCTCGTGAAAAGGACAAATTCTCGCCGATTCAGCCGGAAGCGGGTCAAATTTGAACTGTAGCTACCTCATAGTTTGCTATTTATTTTTTTCCAAAAATCATTTCTAGGTACAAAAGTATCTATTTAATCAGAGAAACATCAAAGCGTCTCCAAGATTCAACAACTAGCTAGGAACGGTCAAGCCCGCCGTTTTGACCGCATTTTGAAACGGGCATAAAAAATTCAAAAAAATCAAAAAATTGGAAACCCTTCGCATTGTGTCATCATATATGACCAAGTTTCCACCAAATATAATAAACTTATAATACGGCAATTATTTTAAAAAAGTGTTCTCAGAAACGAGCTATCAAGTGTGAAGATTCATCGCTTTCAAGCCAAATGATCAATCTTATGGCCACATTAATGACATAGGTTGTTCAAATGATCTCATATTGTGCACAAGGGTACAACTTGGAATGGCAGACAATGTTGCCTAAGGAAGTTTTCATTTTCTTTGGAAGAAAAATTCATTTTCCATTTTTCGATTGCCTGAAATGAGTTATTTTGTGAAGGACCTATAATATATTTGTTGCAAAATTGTACCAAATCAATTTTCTAAAATACTAGGACATATTTAATGCACAATTGACCAAATGGTTGGGTGTAAAAAGTTTTGATCCACCTCTTGTGAAAAAGACAAATTCCTGCTGTTTCAGTTGGAAGCGGGTCAAATTTGAACCGTAGCTACCTCGTAGTTTGATCTTTATTTTTTCCAAAAGTCATTTCTAGGTACATAAGTATCTATTTAATCATAGAAACATCGAAAGGTCGCCAACATTCAACAACTAGCTAGGAACGGTCAAGCCCGCCGTTTTGACCGCATTTTGAAACGGGCATAAAAAGTTCAAAAAAATATCAAAAAATTGGAAAATCTTCGCATTGTGTCATCATATGTGACCAAGTTTCCAGCAAAATTAATAAACTTGTAATACGGCAATTATTTTAAAAAAGGTGTTCTCAGAAACGAGCTATCAAGTGTGAAGATTCATGGCTTTCAAGCCAAATGATCAATCTTATGGCCACATTCATGACATAGTTTGTTCAAATGATCTCATATTGTGCGCAAGGGTGCATCTTGGAATGGCAGACAATGTTTCCTAAGGAAGTTTTCATTTTCTTTGGAAGAAAAATTCATTTTCCATTTTTCGAGTGCCCGAAATGAGTTTTTTTGTGAAGGACCTATAATATATTTGTGGCAAAATTGTACCAAATCAATTTCCTAAAATACTAGGACATGTTTAATGCACAATTGACCAAATGGTTGGGTGTAAAAAGTTTTGATCCACCTCTCGTGAAAAAGACAAATTCCCGCCGATTCAGTCGGAAGCGGGTCAAATTTGAACCGTAGCTACCTCGTAGTTTGCTCTTTATTTTTCAAAAAATCATTTCTAGGTACAAAAGTATCTATTTAATCAGAGAAACATCAAAAGGTCTCCAAGATTCAACAACTAGCTAGGAATGGTCAAGCTTGCCGTTTTGACCGCATTTTGAAACGGGCATAAAAAATTCAAAAAAATCAAAAAATTGGAAAACCTTCGCATTGTGTCATCATATATGACCAAGTTTCCACCAAATATAATAAACTTATAATACGGAAATTATTTTAAAAAAGTGTTGTCAGAAACGAGCTATCAAGTGTGAAGATTCATGGCTTTCAAGCCAAATGATCAATCTTATAGCCACATTAATGACATAGTTTGTTCAAATGATCTCATATTGTGCACAAGGGTACAACTTGGAATGGCAGACAATGTTGCGTAAGGAAGTTTTCATTTTCTTTGGAAGAAAAAATCATTTTCCATTTTTCGAGTGCCCGAAATGAGTTTTTTTGTGAAGGACCTATAATGTATTTGTTGCAAAACTATACCAAATCAATTTTCTAAAATACTAGGTCATATTTAATCCACAATTGACCAAATGGATGGGTGTAAAAAGTTTTGATCCACCTCTCGTGAAAAAGACAAATTCCTGCCGATTCAGTTGGAAGCAGGTCAAATTTGAACAGTAGCTACCTCATAGTTTGCTCTTTATTTTTTCCAAAAATCATTTCTAGGTACATAAGTATCTATTTAATCAGCGAAACATCAAAAGGTCTCCAAGATTCAACAACTAGCTAGGAACGGTCAAGCCCGCCGTTTTGACCGCATTTTGAAACGGGCATAAAAAATTCAAATAAATCAAAAAATTGGAAACCCTTCGCATTGTGTCATCATATGTGACCAAGTTTCCAGCAAAAATAATAAACTTGTAATACGGCAATTATTTTAAAAAAGTGTTCTCAGAAACGAGCTATCAAGTGTGAAGATTCATGGCTTTCAAGCCGAATGATCAATCTTATGGCCACATTCATGACAGAGTTTGTTGAAATGATCTTATATTGTGCACAAGGGTGCATCTTGGAATGGCAGACAATGTGGCCAAAGGAAGTTTTCATTTTCTTTGGAAGAAAAATTCATTTTCCATTTTTCGATTGCCTGGAATGAGTTATTTTGTGAAGGACCTATAATATATTTGTTGCAAAATTGTACCAAATCAATTTTCTAAAATACTAGGACATATTTAATGCACAATTGACCAAATGGTTGGGTGTAAATTTTTTTGATCCACCTCTCGTGAAAAAGACAAATTCCAGCTGATTCTGTTGGAAGCGGGTCAAATTTGAACCGTAGCTACCTCGTAGTTTGCTCTTTATTTTTTCCAAAGGTCATTTCTAGGTACATAAGTATCTATTTAATCATAGAAACATCAAAAGGTCGCGAACATTCAACAACTAGCTAGGAACGGTCAAACCCGCCGTTTTGACCGCATTTTGAAACGGGCAAAAACAATTCAAAAAAATCAAAAAATTGGAAAACCTTTGCATTGTGTTATCATATGTGACCAAGTTTCCAGCAATAATAATAAACTTGTAATACGGCCATTATTTTAAAAAAGTGTTCTCAGAAACGAGCTATCAAGTGTGAAGATTCATGGCTTTCAAGCCGAATGATCAATCTTATGGCCACATTCATGACAGAGTTTGTTGAAATGATCTTATATTGTGCACAAGGGTGCATCTTGGAATGGCAGACAATGTGGCCAAAGGAAGTTTTCATTTTCTTTGGAAGAAAAATTCATTTTCCATTTTTCGATTGCCTGGAATGAGTTATTTTGTGAAGGACCTATAATATATTTGTTGCAAAATTGTACCAAATCAATTTTCTAAAATACTAGGACATATTTAATGCACAATTGACCAAATGGTTGGGTGTAAAAAGTTATGATCCACCTCTCGTGAAAAAGACAAATTCCTGCCGATTGAGTTGGAAGCAGGTCAAATTTGAACCGTAGCTTCCTCATTGTTTGGTCTTTATTTTTTCCAAAAATCATTTCTAGGTACATAAGTATCTATTTAATCAGAGAAACATCAAAAGGTCTCCAAGATTCAACAACTAGCGAGGAACGGTCAAGCCCGCCGTTTTGACCGCATTTTGAAACGGGCATAAAAAATTCAAAAGAATCAAAAAATTGGAAAACCTTCGCATTGTGTCATGATATGTGACCAAGTTTCTAGCAAAAATAATAAACTTGTAATACCGCAATTATTTTAAAAAAGTGTTCTCAGAAACGAGCTATCAAGTGTGAAGATTCATGGCTTTTCAAGCAAAATGATCAATCTTATGGCCACATTCTTGACATAGTTTGTTCAAATGATCTCATATTGTGCGCAAGGGTGCATCTTGGAATGGCAGACAATGTTTCCTAAGGAAGTTTTCATTTTCTTTGGAAGAAAAATTCATTTTCCATTTTTGAGTGCCCGAAATGAATTTTTTGTGAAGGACCTATAATATATTTGTTGCAAAATTGTACCAAATCAATTTCCTAAAATACTAGGACATATTTAATGCACAATTGACCAAATGGTTGGGTGTAAAAAGTTTTGATCCACCTCTCGTGAAAAGGACAAATTCTCGCCGATTCAGCCGGAAGCGGGTCAAATTTGAACTGTAGCTACCTCATAGTTTGCTATTTATTTTTTTCCAAAAATCATTTCTAGGTACAAAGGTATCTATTTAATCAGAGAAACATCAAAGCGTCTCCAAGATTCAACAACTAGCTAGGAACGGTCAAGCCCGCCGTTTTGACCGCATTTTGAAACGGGCATAAAAAATTCAAAAAAATCAAAAAATTGGAAACCCTTCGCATTGTGTCATCATATATGACCAAGTTTCCACCAAATATAATAAACTTATAATACGGAAATTATTTTAAAAAAGTGTTCTCAGAAACGAGCTATCAAGTGTGAAGATTCATCGCTTTCAAGCCAAATGATCAATCTTATGGCCACATTAATGACATAGGTTGTTCAAATGATCTCATATTGTGCACAAGGGTACAACTTGGAATGGCAGACAATGTTGCCTAAGGAAGTTTTCATTTTCTTTGGAAGAAAAATTCATTTTCCATTTTTCGATTGCCTGAAATGAGTTATTTTGTGAAGGACCTATAATATATTTGTTGCAAAATTGTACCAAATCAATTTTCTAAAATACTAGGACATATTTAATGCACAATTGACCAAATGGTTGGGTGTAAAAAGTTTTGATCCACCTCTTGTGAAAAAGACAAATTCCTGCTGATTCAGTTGGAAGCGGGTCAAATTTGAACCGTAGCTACCTCGTAGTTTGATCTTTATTTTTTCCAAAAGTCATTTCTAGGTACATAAGTATCTATTTAATCATAGAAACATCGAAAGGTCGCCAACATTCAACAACTAGCTAGGAACGGTCAAGCCCGCCGTTTTGACCGCATTTTGAAACGGGCATAAAAAGATCAAAAAAATATCAAAAAATTGGAAAATCTTCGCATTGTGTCATCATATGTGACCAAGTTTCCAGCAAAATTAATAAACTTGTAATACGGCAATTATTTTAAAAAAGGTGTTCTCAGAAACGAGCTATCAAGTGTGAAGATTCATGGCTTTCAAGCCAAATGATCAATCTTATGGCCACATTCAAGACATAGTTTGTTCAAATGATCTCATATTGTGCGCAAGGGTGCATCTTGGAATGGCAGACAATGTTTCCTAAGGAAGTTTTCATTTTCTTTGGAAGAAAAATTCATTTTCCATTTTTCGAGTGCCCGAAATGAGTTTTTTTGTGAAGGACCTATAATATATTTGTGGCAAAATTGTACCAAATCAATTTCCTAAAATACTAGGACATGTTTAATGCACAATTGACCAAATGGTTGGGTGTAAAAAGTTTTGATCCACCTCTCGTGAAAAAGACAAATTCCCGCCGATTCAGTCGGAAGCGGGTCAAATTTGAACCGTAGCTACCTCGTAGTTTGCTCTTTATTTTTCAAAAAATCATTTCTAGGTACAAAAGTATCTATTTAATCAGAGAAACATCAAAAGGTCTCCAAGATTCAACAACTAGCTAGGAATGGTCAAGCTTGCCGTTTTGACCGCATTTTGAAACGGGCATAAAAAATTCAAAAAAATCAAAAAATTGGAAAACCTTCGCATTGTGTCATCATATATGACCAAGTTTCCACCAAATATAATAAACTTATAATACGGAAATTATTTTAAAAAAGTGTTGTCAGAAACGAGCTATCAAGTGTGAAGATTCATGGCTTTCAAGCCAAATGATCAATCTTATAGCCACATTAATGACATAGTTTGTTCAAATGATCTCATATTGTGCACAAGGGTACAACTTGGAATGGCAGACAATGTTGCGTAAGGAAGTTTTCATTTTCTTTGGAAGAAAAAATCATTTTCCATTTTTCGAGTGCCCGAAATGAGTTTTTTTGTGAAGGACCTATAATGTATTTGTTGCAAAACTATACCAAATCAATTTTCTAAAATACTAGGTCATATTTAATCCACAATTGACCAAATGGATGGGTGTAAAAAGTTTTGATCCACCTCTCGTGAAAAAGACAAATTCCTGTCGATTCAGTTGGAAGCAGGTCAAATTTGAACAGTAGCTACCTCATAGTTTGCTCTTTATTTTTTCCAAAAATCATTTCTAGGTACATAAGTATCTATTTAATCAGCGAAACATCAAAAGGTCTCCAAGATTCAACAACTAGCTAGGAACGGTCAAGCCCGCCGTTTTGACCGCATTTTGAAACGGGCATAAAAAATTCAAAAAAATCAAAAAATTGGAAACCCTTCGCATTGTGTCATCATATGTGACCAAGTTTCCAGCAAAAATAATAAACTTGTAATACGGCAATTATTTTAAAAAAGTGTTCTCAGAAACGAGCTATCAAGTGTGAAGATTCATGGCTTTCAAGCCGAATGATCAATCTTATGGCCACATTCATGACAGAGTTTGTTGAAATGATCTTATATTGTGCACAAGGGTGCATCTTGGAATGGCAGACAATGTGGCCAAAGGAAGTTTTCATTTTCTTTGGAAGAAAAATTCATTTTCCATTTTTCGATTGCCTGGAATGAGTTATTTTGTGAAGGACCTATAATATATTTGTTGCAAAATTGTACCAAATCAATTTTCTAAAATACTAGGACATATTTAATGCACAATTGACCAAATGGTTGGGTGTAAATTTTTTTGATCCACCTCTCGTGAAAAAGACAAATTCCTGCTGATTCTGTTGGAAGCGGGTCAAATTTGAACCGTAGCTACCTCGTAGTTTGCTCTTTATTTTTTCCAAAGGTCATTTCTAGGTACATAAGTATCTATTTAATCATAGAAACATCAAAAGGTCGCGAACATTCAACAACTAGCTAGGAACGGTCAAACCCGCCGTTTTGACCGCATTTTGAAACGGGCAAAAACAATTCAAAAAAATCAAAAAATTGGAAAACCTTTGCATTGTGTTATCATATGTGACCAAGTTTCCAGCAATAATAATAAACTTGTAATACGGCCATTATTTTAAAAAAGTGTTCTCAGAAACGAGCTATCAAGTGTGAAGATTCATGGCTTTCAAGCCGAATGATCAATCTTATGGCCACATTCATGACAGAGTTTGTTGAAATGATCTTATATTGTGCACAAGGGTGCATCTTGGAATGGCAGACAATGTGGCCAAAGGAAGTTTTCATTTTCTTTGGAAGAAAAATTCATTTTCCATTTTTCGATTGCCTGGAATGAGTTATTTTGTGAAGGACCTATAATATATTTGTTGCAAAATTGTACCAAATCAATTTTCTAAAATACTAGGACATATTTAATGCACAATTGACCAAATGGTTGGGTGTAAAAAGTTATGATCCACCTCTCGTGAAAAAGACAAATTCCTGCCGATTGAGTTGGAAGCAGGTCAAATTTGAACCGTAGCTTCCTCATTGTTTGGTCTTTATTTTTTCCAAAAATCATTTCTAGGTACATAAGTATCTATTTAATCAGAGAAACATCAAAAGGTCTCCAAGATTCAACAACTAGCGAGGAACGGTCAAGCCCGCCGTTTTGACCGCATTTTGAAACGGGCATAAAAAATTCAAAAGAATCAAAAAATTGGAAAACCTTCGCATTGTGTCATGATATGTGACCAAGTTTCTAGCAAAAATAATAAACTTGTAATACCGCAATTATTTTAAAAAAGTGTTCTCAGAAACGAGCTATCAAGTGTGAAGATTCATGGCTTTTCAAGCAAAATGATCAATCTTATGGCCACATTCTTGACATAGTTTGTTCAAATGATCTCATATTGTGCGCAAGGGTGCATCTTGGAATGGCAGACAATGTTTCCTAAGGAAGTTTTCATTTTCTTTGGAAGAAAAATTCATTTTCCATTTTTGAGTGCCCGAAATGAATTTTTTGTGAAGGACCTATAATATATTTGTTGCAAAATTGTACCAAATCAATTTCCTAAAATACTAGGACATATTTAATGCACAATTGACCAAATGGTTGGGTGTAAAAAGTTTTGATCCACCTCTCGTGAAAAGGACAAATTCTCGCCGATTCAGCCGGAAGCGGGTCAAATTTGAACTGTAGCTACCTCATAGTTTGCTATTTATTTTTTTCCAAAAATCATTTCTAGGTACAAAAGTATCTATTTAATCAGAGAAACATCAAAGCGTCTCCAAGATTCAACAACTAGCTAGGAACGGTCAAGCCCGCCGTTTTGACCGCATTTTGAAACGGGCATAAAAAATTCAAAAAAATCAAAAAATTGGAAACCCTTCGCATTGTGTCATCATATATGACCAAGTTTCCACCAAATATAATAAACTTATAATACGGCAATTATTTTAAAAAAGTGTTCTCAGAAACGAGCTATCAAGTGTGAAGATTCATCGCTTTCAAGCCAAATGATCAATCTTATGGCCACATTAATGACATAGGTTGTTCAAATGATCTCATATTGTGCACAAGGGTACAACTTGGAATGGCAGACAATGTTGCCTAAGGAAGTTTTCATTTTCTTTGGAAGAAAAATTCATTTTCCATTTTTCGATTGCCTGAAATGAGTTATTTTGTGAAGGACCTATAATATATTTGTTGCAAAATTGTACCAAATCAATTTTCTAAAATACTAGGACATATTTAATGCACAATTGACCAAATGGTTGGGTGTAAAAAGTTTTGATCCACCTCTTGTGAAAAAGACAAATTCCTGCTGATTCAGTTGGAAGCGGGTCAAATTTGAACCGTAGCTACCTCGTAGTTTGATCTTTATTTTTTCCAAAAGTCATTTCTAGGTACATAAGTATCTATTTAATCATAGAAACATCGAAAGGTCGCCAACATTCAACAACTAGCTAGGAACGGTCAAGCCCGCCGTTTTGACCGCATTTTGAAACGGGCATAAAAAGTTCAAAAAAATATCAAAAAATTGGAAAATCTTTGCATTGTGTCATCATATGTGACCAAGTTTCCAGCAAAATTAATAAACTTGTAATACGGCAATTATTTGAAAAAAGGTGTTCTCAGAAACGAGCTATCAAGTGTGAAGATTCATGGCTTTCAAGCCAAATGATCAATCTTATGGCCACATTCATGACATAGTTTGTTCAAATGATCTCATATTGTGCGCAAGGGTGCATCTTGGAATGGCAGACAATGTTTCCTAAGGAAGTTTTCATTTTCTTTGGAAGAAAAATTCATTTTCCATTTTTCGAGTGCCCGAAATGAGTTTTTTTGTGAAGGACCTATAATATATTTGTGGCAAAATTGTACCAAATCAATTTCCTAAAATACTAGGACATGTTTAATGCACAATTGACCAAATGGTTGGGTGTAAAAAGTTTTGATCCACCTCTCGTGAAAAAGACAAATTCCCGCCGATTCAGTCGGAAGCGGGTCAAATTTGAACCGTAGCTACCTCGTAGTTTGCTCTTTATTTTTCAAAAAATCATTTCTAGGTACAAAAGTATCTATTTAATCAGAGAAACATCAAAAGGTCTCCAAGATTCAACAACTAGCTAGGAATGGTCAAGCTTGCCGTTTTGACCGCATTTTGAAACGGGCATAAAAAATTCAAAAAAATCAAAAAATTGGAAAACCTTCGCATTGTGTCATCATATATGACCAAGTTTCCACCAAATATAATAAACTTATAATACGGAAATTATTTTAAAAAAGTGTTGTCAGAAACGAGCTATCAAGTGTGAAGATTCATGGCTTTCAAGCCAAATGATCAATCTTATAGCCACATTAATGACATAGTTTGTTCAAATGATCTCATATTGTGCACAAGGGTACAACTTGGAATGGCAGACAATGTTGCGTAAGGAAGTTTTCATTTTCTTTGGAAGAAAAAATCATTTTCCATTTTTCGAGTGCCCGAAATGAGTTTTTTTGTGAAGGACCTATAATGTATTTGTTGCAAAACTATACCAAATCAATTTTCTAAAATACTAGGTCATATTTAATCCACAATTGACCAAATGGATGGGTGTAAAAAGTTTTGATCCACCTCTCGTGAAAAAGACAAATTCCTGTCGATTCAGTTGGAAGCAGGTCAAATTTGAACAGTAGCTACCTCATAGTTTGCTCTTTATTTTTTCCAAAAATCATTTCTAGGTACATAAGTATCTATTTAATCAGCGAAACATCAAAAGGTCTCCAAGATTCAACAACTAGCTAGGAACGGTCAAGCCCGCCGTTTTGACCGCATTTTGAAACGGGCATAAAAAATTCAAAAAAATCAAAAAATTGGAAACCCTTCGCATTGTGCCATCATATGTGACCAAGTTTCCAGCAAAAATAATAAACTTGTAATACGGCAATTATTTTAAAAAAGTGTTCTCAGAAACGAGCTATCAAGTGTGAAGATTCATGGCTTTCAAGCCGAATGATCAATCTTATGGCCACATTCATGACAGAGTTTGTTGAAATGATCTTATATTGTGCACAAGGGTGCATCTTGGAATGGCAGACAATGTGGCCAAAGGAAGTTTTCATTTTCTTTGGAAGAAAAATTCATTTTCCATTTTTCGATTGCCTGGAATGAGTTATTTTGTGAAGGACCTATAATATATTTGTTGCAAAATTGTACCAAATCAATTTTCTAAAATACTAGGACATATTTAATGCACAATTGACCAAATGGTTGGGTGTAAATTTTTTTGATCCACCTCTCGTGAAAAAGACAAATTCCTGCTGATTCTGTTGGAAGCGGGTCAAATTTGAACCGTAGCTACCTCATAGTTTGCTCTTTATTTTTTCCAAAGGTCATTTCTAGGTACATAAGTATCTATTTAATCATAGAAACATCAAAAGGTCGCGAACATTCAACAACTAGCTAGGAACGGTCAAACCCGCCGTTTTGACCGCATTTTGAAACGGGCAAAAACAATTCAAAAAAATCAAAAAATTGGAAAACCTTTGCATTGTGTTATCATATGTGACCAAGTTTCCAGCAATAATAATAAACTTGTAATACGGCCATTATTTTAAAAAAGTGTTCTCACAAATGAGCTATCAAGTGTGAAGATTCATGGCTTTCAAGCCAAATGACGAATCTTATGGCCACATTCACGACATAGTTTGTTCAAATGATCTCGTATTGTGCACAAGGGTGCATCTTGGAATGGCAAACAATGTTTCCTAAGGAAGTTTTCATTTTCATTGGAAGAAAAATTCATTTTCCATTTTTCGAGTGCCCGAAATTTGTTTTTTTGTGAAGGACCTATAACATATTTGTTGCAAAATTGTACCAAATCAATTTCCTAAAATACTAGGACATATTTAATGCACAATTGACCAAATGGTTGGGTTTAAAACGTTTTGATCCACCTCTCGTGAAAACGACAAATTCTCGCCGATTCAGCCGGAAGCGGGTCAAATTTGAACTGTAGCTACCTTGTAGTTTGCTATTTATATTTTCCAAAAATCATTTCTAGGTACATAAGTATCTATTTAATCAGAGAAACATCAAAAGGTCTCCAAGATTCAACAACTAGCGAGGAACGGTCAAGCCCGCCGTTTTGACCGCATTTTGAAACGGGCATAAAAAGTTCAAAAAAATATCAAAAAATTGGAAAATCTTCTCATTGTGTCATCATATGTGACCAAGTTTCTAGCAAAAATAATAAACTTGTAATATGGCAATTATTTTAAAAAAAGTGTTCTCTGAAACGAGCTATCAAGGGTGAAGATTCATGGCTTTCAAGCCAAATGATCAATCTTATGGCCACATTCATGACATAGTTTGTTCAAATGATCTCATATTGTGCGCAAGGGTGCATCTTGGAATGGCAGACAATGTTTCCTAAGGAAGTTTTCATTTTCTTTGGAAGAAAATTCATTTTCCTTTTTTTTGTGCCCGAAATGAGTTTTTTTGTGAAGGACCTACAATATATTTGTTGCCAAATTGTACCAAATCAATTTCCTAAAATACTAGGACATATTTAATGCATAATTGACCAAATGGTTGGGTGTAAAAAGTTTTGATCCACCTCTCGTGAAAAGGACAAATTCTCGCCGATTCAACCGGAAGCGGGTCAAATTTGAACTGTAGCTACCTCGTAGTTTGCTCTTTATTTTTTTCCAAAAAATCATTTCTAGGTACATATGTATCTATTTAATCAGAGAAACATGAAAAGTCCTCCAAGATTCAACAACTAGCTAGGAACGGTCAAGCCCACCGTTTTGCCCCCATTTTGAAATGGGCATAAAAAATTCAAAAAAATCAAAAAATTAGAAAACCTTCGCATTGTGTCATCATATGTGACCAAGTTTCCAGCAAAAATAATAAACTTGTAATACGACAATTATTTTAAAAAAGTATTCTCAGAAACGAGCTATCAAGTCTGAAGATTCATGGCTTTCAAACCAAATGATCAATCTTATGGCCACATTCATCACATAGTTTGTTCAAATGATCTCATATTGTGCACAAGGGTGCATCTTGGAATGGCAGACAATGTTTCCTAAGGAAGTTTTCATTTTCTTTGGAAGAAATATTCATTTTCCATTTTTCGAGTGCCCGAAATGAGTTCTTTTGTGAAGGACCTATAATATATTTGTTGCAAAATTGTACCAAATCAAATTTCTAAAATACTAGGACATATTTAATGCACAAGTGACCAAATGGTTGGGTGTAAAAAGTTTTGATCCACCTCTCGTGAAAAAGACAAATTCCTGCCGATTGAGTTGGAAGCAGGTCAAATTTGAACAGTAGCTACCTCATAGTTTGCTCTTTATTTTTTCCAAAAATCATTTCTAGGTACGTAAGTATCTATTTAATCAGAGAAATATCACGAGGTATCCAAGATTCAACAACTAGCTAGGAACGATCAAGCCCGCCGTTTTGACCGCATTTTGAAACGGGCATAAAAAATTCAAAAAAATCAAAAAATTTGAAAACCTTCGCATTGTGTCATCATATATGACCAAGTTTCCAGCAAAAATAATAAACTTGTAATCCGGCAATTATTTTAAAAAAGTGTTCTCAGAAACGAGCTATCAAGTGTGAAGATTCATGGCTTTCAAGCCAAATGATCAATCTTATGGCCACATTCATGACATAGTTTGTTCAAATAATCTCATATTGTGCACAAGGGTGCATCTTGGAATGGCAGACAATGTTTCCTAAGGAAGTTTTCATTCTCTTTGGAAGAAAAATTTATTTTCCATTTTTCGAGTGCCCGGAATGAGTTTTTTTCTGAAGGACCTATAATATATTTGTTGCAAAATTGTACCAAATCAATTTTCTAAAATACTAGAACACATTTAATGCATAATTGACCAAATGGTTGGGTGTAAAAAGTTATGATCCACCTCTCGTGAAAAAGACAAATTCCTGCCGATTCAGTTGGAAGCAGGTCAAATTTGAACCGTAGCTACCTCATAGTTTGCTCTTTATTTTTTCCAAAAATCATTTCTAGGTACATAAGTATCTATTTAATCAGAAAAACATCAAAAGGTCTCCAAGATTCAACAACTAGCTAGGAATGGACAAGCCCGCCGTTTTTATCGCATTTTGAAACAGGCATAAAAAATTCAAAAGAATCAAAAAATTGGAAAACCTTCGCATTGTGTCATCATATGTGACCAAGTTTCCAGCAAAAATAATAAACTTGTAATACGGCAATTATTTTAAAAATGTGTTCTCAGAAACGAGCTATCAAGTGTGAAGATTCATGGCTTTCAAGCCAAATGATCAATCTTATGGCCACATTCATGACATAGTTTGTTCAAATGATCTCATATTGTGCACAAGGGTGCATCTTGGAATGGCAGACAATGTTGCCTAAGGAGGTTTTCATTTTCTTTGGATGAAAAATTGATTTTCCATTTTTCGAGTGCCCAAAATGAGTTTTTTTGTGAAGGACCTATAATATATTTGTTGCAAAATTGTACCAAATCAATTTCCTAAAATACTAGGACATATTTAATGCACAGTTGACCAAATGGTTGGGTGTAAAATGTTTTGCTCCACCTCTCGTGAAAACGACAAATTCTCGCCGATTCAGCTGGAAGCAGGTCAAATTTGAACTGTAGCTACCTCGTAGTTTGCTATTTATATTTTCCAAAAATCATTTCTAGGTACATAAGTATCTATTTAATCGGAGAAACATCAAAAGGTCTCCAAGATTCAACAACTAGCGAGGAACGGTCAAGCCCGCCGTTTTGACCGCATTTTGAAACGGGCATAAAAAGTTCAAAAAAATATCAAAAAATTGGAAAACCTTCGCATTGTGTCATCATATGTGACCAAGTTTCCAGCAAAAATAATAAACTTGTAATACGGAAATTATTTTAAAAAAGTGTTGTCAGAAACGAGCTATCAAGTGTGAAGATTCATGGCTTTCAAGCCAAATGATCAATCTTATGGCCACATTCATGACATAGTTTGTTCAAATGATCTCATATTGTGCACAAGGGTGCATCTTGGAATGGCGACAATGTTGCCTAAGGAGGTTTTCATTTTCTTTGGACGAAAAATTGATTTCCATTTTTCGAGTGCCCAAAATGTGTGTTTTTGTGAAGGACCTATAATATATTTGTTGCAAAATTGTACCAAATCAATTTCATAAAATACTAGGACATATTTAATGCACAATTGACCAAATGGTTGGGTGTAAAAAGTTTTGATCCACCTCTCGTGAAAAGGACAAATTATCGCCGATCCAGCCGGAAGCGGGTCAAATTTGAACTATAGCTACCTCGTAGTTTGCTCTTTATTTTTTATCCAAAAATCATTTTCTAGGTACATAAGTATCTATTTAATCAGAGAAACATCAAAAGTTCTCCAAGATTCAACAACTAGCTAGGAACGGTCAAGCCCGCCGTTTTGACCGCATTTTGAAATGGGCATAAAAAATTCAAAAAAATCAAAAAATTAGAAAACCTTCGCATTGTGTGATCATATGTGACCAAGTTTCCAGCAAAAATAATAAACTTGTAATACGACAATTATTTTTAAAAAGTGTTCTCAGAAACGAGCTATCAAGTGTGAAGATTCATGGCTTTCAAACCAAATGATCAATGTTATGGCCACGTTCATCACATAGTTTGTTCAAATGATCTCATATTGTGCACAAGGGTGCATCTTGGAATGGCAGACAATGTTTCCTAAGGAAGTTTTCATTTTCTTTCGAAGAAAAATTCATTTTCCATTTTTCGAGTGCTCGAAATGAGTTTTTTTGTGAAGGACCTATAATATATTTGTTGCAAAATTGTACCAAATCAAATTTCTAAAATACTAGGACATATTTAATGCACAATTGACCAAATGGTTTTGTGTAAAAAGTTTTGATCCACCTCGTGAAAAAGACAAATTCCTGCCGATTCAGTTGGAAGCGGGTCAAATTTGAAACGTAGCTACCTCGTTGTGACCCCCGGATATTTAAGCTACAGTAGTCCCATGTTAACGATGCCATGTCACCCCGTTTACTGTTACTAATATCGCGTTAGTTCAGAACCGATCCAAATTCATATTTGAATTAAAGTCAAAACAATTAAAGCTTTCAAAAGTCAAAACTAAATTGTTCCTAACTTGTCAATAATCCATAATAAATGTCGGTGAAGAAATCAACTTTTAATAAAATACTTAAATGCACTAAATAAACTAAAAACAGCGATAAAACAATTATCTAAAATGCTTTTTAAAATAATAAGCAAATGCAAAATACTTTATTTAAAGTGCCAAAATATTTGGGGCTGTGACCTATTTAATAACACCACATGAGTTGTCTTTTTTTAATTTTATAAAACTAAAATAAAAGGAAACAGAAAAGTAATAGAATAAAGAAAAAGAAAAACAGAACATAAAAAAAAGGAAGAACCCCCCCACTGGGCCATCTGTGGCCCAGCTGGCCAGCCCAACTGGGCAAGGGCCCAACCGGCCGGCCCACCCCGCCCCCACTCCCTTATCCCCTCTTCCCCCGTAACCCTAACCCACGCACCACCCCCCCCCCCCACTCGCGCCCCCACTCTCCCCCTCCCTCTCCCCCGATCCAATCGCGATCGGGCTCAGATGCTGCCGCGCCGCCGCTCCCGCAGAGGCCGCCGCCGGCGCCGAGCACCGCCACCCACGGCCTCCTCCGCGCCTCTCCTCTCCCTCGCGCGACGCCCGCCTGGAGCCGCGGCCTCGCCTCGTCGCCGACCCGACTCCATCGCCGGCGCTCCCCGTCCCCGTTTCTCGTCTCCGACCTCCTCCCCACCGGACCACGTCGAGCCTCGCCGCCCCGCTCCTCTTCAAACGCCGGTGAGGGCATCGCCCTCCCCCTTCCCTGCCTCCGCTCCTTGCCCGCCACTTCGTTCCCCATGTAGCTCTCGGCGCGCGCCCCAGGCCCTCCCCTGCTCGCCTGCCGCACCGCACGCGCGCCCTCTGACCCGATTCGGCCGTGCCCTGGCCGCGCTTGCGCGTGCCCCCGCGCCGGCCCGCGCCCTCTTGGCCACGCCTCTGCCCCACCGCGCGAGCACGCGCCGCCCGCGCCAAGCTGCGCCCTGCTGCCGCTCGCCGCAGTCGCCTTGCTCTGCTGCCTGCATGCCGCCCGGCTGCCCGCATCGTCGCTCTGTTCCGCTCCGCAGCCCCCTTGCCCGTCGTTGCCTCGCTACGCGCCGTCGCTGCTGGCCATGCCTCGCCTCGCAGCGCATTATCGGGCGGGTTGGCGCCCGTCCTGGCTCTGCCTGTTAGCCCGCTTATGCTCGCATGCCCGTTAGCCCTCTGGGTCACTAGCTAACGGGCCCCGCACCCCAGAACGATAAAAAATGATGATTTAAAAAAACTAATAAAAATAAATAAATAATTAATTAAGATAATTAATTAACTTAATTAATCCTGTTAAGTTAAACTAATTAAACTTAATTAACCTAATAACTAGTTAACCTAATTAACCACTGTTAATTAGCTAAACAGTTCCTGACAGGTGGGACCCATCTGTCAGGTTGACCAGGTCAACGGTCAATGTTGACTGCTGACGTCAGCATGACATCATGCTGATGTCATAAATCCATTTTAGAATTAAATTAAATAATTAATTAAGTTCCAGAAATTATTAAAATCTTTAGAAAATCATATTTTTTAATCCATAACTCGGATTAAATTATTTTCAGCATGAAAGTTGCTCAGAACGACGAGACGAATCCGGATACGCAGCCCGTACGTCCGCCACGCGTCCCTAGCATAGTGAACCTGCAACATTTCACCTCCGGCACCTCTGCCCGAAAATGCGAAAAACACCGGGAACACTTTCTCGGATGTTTCCCCCCCCTCCTTCGTCGGTATCACCTCCTACCACGTTAAGGCATACCTAGCACCGCGTTTTGCCTCCTTATGTTTTGTGATGCTTTGTTTGCTCCGTATTTACTGTTTCTTCCCCCTCTCCTTCTCCGGTAGACTACGAGACCGACGCTGCTGCTGCCCAGTTCGACTACGGAGTTGACGACCCCTCCTACTTGCTAGAGCAACCAGGCAAGCCCCCCCCCCCTTGATCACCAGATATCGCCTATTCTTCTTTATACTTCTTGCATTAGAGTAGTGTAGCATGTTAATGCTTTCCGTTAATCCTATCTTGATGCATAGCCTGTCATTGTTGCTACAGTTGTTACCCTTACCTGCTATCCTACTGCTTAGTATAGGATGCTAGTGTTCCATCAGTGGCCCTACACTCTTGTCCCTCTGCCATGCTATACTACTGGGCCGTGATCACTTCGGGAGGTGATCATGGGTATATACTATATACATTATATACATGACACATGTGGTGACTAAAGTCGGGTCGGCTCGAGGAGTACCCTCAAGTGATTATGATGAGGGGGCTGAAAGGACAGGTGGCTCCACCCCGGTAGAGGTGGGCCTGGGTTCCTGACGGCCCCCGACTGTTACTTTGTGGTGGAGCGACAGGGCAGGTTGAGACCACCTAGGAGAGAGGTGGGCCTGGCCCTGGTCGGCGTTCGCAGATACTTAACACGCTTAACGAGTTCTTGGTATTTGATCTGAGTCTGGCCATTTGGTCTATACGCACTAACCATCTACGCGGGAGTAGTTATGGGTATCCCGGCGTCGTGGTACCATCCGAAGCCTTCGTGACGTCAGCGACTGAGTGGCGCGCGCCGGATTGGACTGGAACGCCACTAGGCTAGGTCTGCTTCCGGCTGCGTACGCAACATGCAGGTGTGCAATGGGCGATGGGCCCAGACCCCTGTGCGCACAGGATTTAGACCGGCGTGCTGACCTCTCTGTTGTGCCTAGGTGGGGCTGCGACGTGTTGATCTTACCAGGCCGGGCATGACCCAGGAAAGTGTGTCTGGCCAAATGGGATCGAGCGTGTTGGGTTATGTGGTGCACCCCTGCAGGGAAGTTTATCTATTCGAATAGCCGTGTCCCTCGGTAAAAGGACGACCCGGAGTTGTACCTTGACCTTATGACAACTAGAACCGGATACTTAATAAAACACACCCTTCCATGTGCCAGATACAACCCGGTCATCGCTCTCTAACAGGGCGACGAGGAGGGGATCGCCGGGTAGGATTATGCTATGCGATGCTACTTGGAGGACTTCAATCTACTCTCTTCTACATGCTGCAAGATGGAGGCTGCCAGAAGCATAGTCTTCGACCGGATTAGCTATCCCCCTCTTATTCTGGCATTCTGCAGTCCAGTCCACCGATATGGACCTTTACACTTATACCCATGCATATGTAGCGTAGCCCCTTGCTTGCGAGTACTTTGGATGAGTACTCACGGTTGCTTCTCTCCCTCTTTTCCCCTTTCCTTTCTACCTGGTTGTCGCAACCAGATGTTGGAGTCCAGGAGCCAGACGCCACCGTCGACGATGACTCCTACTACACTGGAGGTGCCTACTACTACGTGCAGCCCGCTGACGACGACCAGGAGTAGTTAGGAGGATCCCAGGCAGGAGGCCTGCGCCTCGTTCGATCTGTATCCTAGTTTGTGCTAGCCTTCTTAAGGCAAACTTGTTTAACTTATGTCTGTACTCAGATATTGTTGCTTCCGCTGACTCGTCTATGATCGAGCACTTGTATTCGAGCCCTCGAGGCCCCTGGCTTGTATTATGATGCTTGTATGACTTATTTTTGATGTAGAGTTGTGTTGTGATATCTCCCCGTGAGTCCCTGATCTTGATCGTACACATTTGCGTGTATGATTAGTGTACGGTCAAATCGGGGGCGTCACACTCGTAGTTTGCTCTTTATTTTTTCCAAAAATCATTTCTAGGTACATAAGTATCTATTTAATCAGAGAAATATCACAAGGTATCCAAGATTCAACAACTAGCTAGGAACGGTCAAGCCCGCCGTTTTGACCGCATTTTGAAACGGGCATAAAAAATTCCAAAAAATCAAAAAATTGGAAACCTTCGCATTGTGTCATCATATATGACCAAGTTTCTAGCAAAAATAATAAACTTGTAATCCGGCAATTATTTTAAAAAAGTGTTCTCAGAAACGAGCTATCAAGTGTGAAGATTCATGGCTTTCAAGCCAAATGATCAATCTTATGGTCACATTCATGACATAGTTTGTTCAAATAATCTCATATTGTGCACAAGGGTGCATCTTGGAATGGCAGACAATGTTTCCTAAGGAAGTTTTCATTTTCTTTGGAAGAAAAATTCATTTTCCATTTTTCGAGTGCCCGAAATGAGTTTTTTTGTGAAGGACCTATAATATATTTGTTGCAAAATTATACCAAATCAATTTTCTAAAATACTAGAACATATTTAATGCATAATTGACCAAATGGTTGGGTGTAAAAAGTTATGATCCACCTCCCGTGAAAAAGACAAATTCCTGCCGATTCAGTTGGAAGCAGGTCAAATTTGAACCGTAGCTACCTCATAGTTTGCTCTTTATTTTTTCCAAAAATCATTTCTAGGTACATAAGTATCTATTTAATCAGAGAAACATCAAAAGGTCTCCAAGATTCAACAACTAGCTAGGAACGGTCAAGCCCGCCGTTTTGACCGCATTTTGAAATGGCATAAAAAATTAAAAAAAAATCAAAAAATTGGAAAACCTTCGCATTGTGTCATTATTTGTCACCAAGTTTCCAGCCAATATAATAAACTTGTAATACGGCAACTATTTTAAAAAAGTGTTCTTAGAAACGAGCTATCAACTGTGAAGATTCATGGCTTTCAAGCCAAATGATCAATCTTATGGCCACATTCATGACATAGTTTGTTCAAATGATCTCATATTGTGCGCAAGGGTGCATCTTGGAATGGCAGATAATGTTTCCTAAGGAAGTTTTCATTTTCTTTGGAAGAAAAATTCATTTTCCTTTTTTCGAGTGCCCGAAATGTTTTTTTTTGTGAAGGACCTATAATATATTTGTTGCAAAATTGTACCAAATCAAATTTCTAAAATACTAGGACATATTTAATGCACAATTGACCAGATGGTTGGGTGTAAAAAGTTTTGATCCACCTCTGATGAAAAAGACAAATTCATGCCGATTCAATTGGAAGCGGGTCAAATTTGAACCGTAGCTACCTCGTAGTTTGCTCTTTATTTTTTCCAAAAATCATTTCTAGGTACATAAGTATCTATTTAATCAGAGAAACATCAAAAGGTCTCCAAGATTAACCAACTAGCTAGGAACGGTCAAGCCCGCCGTTTTGACCGCATTTTGAAACGGGCATAAAAAATTCAAAAAATTCAAAAAATTGGAAAACCTTCGCATTGTGTCATCATATATGACCAAGTTTCTAGCAAAAATAATACACTTGTAATCCGGCAATTATTTTAAAAAAAGTGTTCTCAGAAACGAGCTATCAAGTGTGAAGATTCATGGCTTTCAAGCCAAATGATCAATCTTATGGCCACATTAATGACATAGTTTGTTCAAATTATCTCATATTGTGCACAAGGGTGCAACTTGGAATGGCAGACAATGTTGCCTAAGGAAGTTTTCATTTTCTTTGGAAGAAAAATTCATTTTCCATTTTTCGAGTGCCCGAAATGAGTTTTTTTTGTGAAGGACCTATAATATATTTGTTGCAAAGTTGTACCAAATCAATTTTCTAAAATACTAGGACATATTTAATGCATAATTGACCAAATGGTTGGGTGTAAAAAGTTTTGATCCACCTCTCGTGAAAAAGACAAATTCTTGCCGATTCAGTTGGAAGCGGGTCAAATTTGAACCGTAGCTACCTCATAGTTTGCTCTTTATTTTTTTCCAAAAATCATTTCTAGGTACATAAGTATCTATTTAATCAGAGAAACATCAAAAGGTCTCCAAGATTCAACAACTAGCTAGGAACGGTCAAGCCCGCCGTTTTGACCGCATTTTGAAACGGGCATAAAAAATTCAAAAAAAATCAAAAAATTGGAAAACCTTCGCATTGTGTCATCATATGTCACCAAGTTTCCAGCCAATATAATAAACTTGTAATACGGCAATTATTTTAAAAAAAGTGTTCTCAGAAACGAGCTATCAAGTGTGAAGATTCATGGCTTTCAAGCCAAATGATCAATCTTATGCCCACATTCATGACATAGTTTGTTCAAATGATCTCATATTGTGCGCAAGGGTGCATCTTGGAATGGCAGACAATGTTTCCTAAGGAAGTTTTCATTTTCTTTGGAAGAAAATTTCATTTTCCATTTTTCGAGTGCCCGAAATGAGTTTTTTTGTGAAGGACCTATAATATATTTGTTGCAAAGTTGTGCCAAATCAATTTCCAAAAATACTAGGACATATTTAATGCACAATTGACCAAATGGTTGGGTGTAAAAAGTTTTGATCCACCTCTCGTGAAAAGGACAAATTCCCGCCGATTCAGTCGGAAGCGGGTCAAATTTGAACCGTAGCTACCTCGTAGTTTGCTCTTTATTTTTTCAAAAAATCATTTCTAGGTACAAAAGTATCTATTTAATCAGAGAAACATCAAAAGGTCTCCAAGATTCAACAACTAGCTTGGAATTGTCAAGCCCGCCGTTTTGACCGCATTTTGAAACGGGCATAAAAATTTCAAAAAAATCAAAAAATTGGAAAACCTTCGCATTGTGTCATCATATATGACCAAGTTTCCAGCAAATATAATAAACTTATAATACGACAATTATTTTAAAAAAGTGTTCTCAGAAACGAGCTATCAAGTGTGAAGATTCATGGCTTTCAAGCCAAATGATCAATCTTATGGCCACATTAATGACATAGTTTGTTCAAATGATCTCTTATTGTGCCCAAGGGTGCAACTTGGAATGGCAGACAATGTTGCCTAAGGAAGTTTTCATTTTCTTTGGAAGAAAAATTCATTTTCCATTTTTCGAGTGCCCGAAATGAGTTTTTTTGTGAAGGACCTATAATATATTTGTTGCAAAATTGTGCCAAATCAATTTCCAAAAATACTACGACATAATTAATGCACAATTGACCAAATGGTTGGGTGTAAAAAGTTTTGATCCACCTCTCGTGAAAAGGACAAATTCCCGCCGATTCAGTCGGAAGCGGGTCAAATTTGAACCGTAGCTACCTCGTAGTTTGCTCTTTATTTTTTCAAAAAATCATTTCTAGGTACAAAAGTATCTATTTAATCAGAGAAACTTCAAAAGGTCTCCAAGATTCGACAACTAGCTTGGAATGGTCAAGCCCGCCGTTTTGACCGCATTTTGAAACGGGCATAAAAATTTCAAAAAAATCAAAAAATTGGAAAACCTTCGCATTGTGTCATCATATATGACCAAGTTTCCAGCAAATATAATAAACTTATAATACGGCAATTATTTTAAAAAAGTGTTCTCAGAAACGAGCTATCAAGTGTGAAGATTCATGGCTTTCAAGCCAAATGATCAATCTTATGGCCACATTAATGACATAGTTTGTTCAAATGATCTCTTATTGTGCCCAAGGGTGCAACTTGGAATGGCAGACAATGTTGCCTAAGGAAGTTTTCATTTTCTTTGGAAGAAAAATTCATTTTCCATTTTTCGAGTGCCCGAAATGAGTTTTTTTGTGAAGGACCTATAATATATTTGTTGCAAAATTGTACCAAATCAATTTCCAAAAATACTAGGACATAATTAATGCACAATTGACCAAATGGTTGGGTGTAAAAAGTTTTGATCCACCTCTCGTGAAAAGGACAAATTCCCGCCGATTCAGTCGGAAGCGGGTCAAATTTGAACCGTAGCTACCTCGTAGTTTGCTCTTTATTTTTTCAAAAAATCATTTCTAGGTACAAAAGTATCTATTTAATCAGAGAAACTTCAAAAGGTCTCCAAGATTCAACAACTAGCTTGGAATTGTCAAGCCCGCCGTTTTGACCGCATTTTGAAACGGGCATAAAAATTTCAAAAAAATCAAAAAATTGGAAAACCTTCGCATTGTGTCATCATATATGACCAAGTTTCCAGCAAATATAATAAACTTATAATACGGCAATTATTTTAAAAAAGTGTTCTCAGAAACGAGCTATCAAGTGTGAAGATTCATGGCTTTCAAGCCAAATGATCAATCTTATGGCCACATTAATGACATAGTTTGTTCAAATGATCTCTTATTGTGCCCAAGGGTGCAACTTGGAATGGCAGACAATGTTGCCTAAGGAAGTTTTCATTTTCTTTGGAAGAAAAATTCATTTTCCATTTTTCGAGTGCCCGAAATGAGTTTTTTTGTGAAGGACCTATAATATATTTGTTGCAAAATTGTGCCAAATCAATTTCCAAAAATACTAGGACATAATTAATGCACAATTGACCAAATGGTTGGGTGTAAAAAGTTTTGATCCACCTCTCGTGAAAAGGACAAATTCCCGCCGATTCAGTCGGAAGCGGGTCAAATTTGAACCGTAGCTACCTCGTAGTTTGCTCTTTATTTTTTCAAAAAATCATTTCTAGGTACAAAAGTATCTATTTAATCAGAGAAACTTCAAAAGGTCTCCAAGATTCGACAACTAGCTTGGAATGGTCAAGCCCGCCGTTTTGACCGCATTTTGAAACGGGCATAAAAATTTCAAAAAAATCAAAAAATTGGAAAACCTTCGCATTGTGTCATCATATATGACCAAGTTTCCAGCAAATATAATAAACTTATAATACGGCAATTATTTTAAAAAAGTGTTCTCAGAAACGAGCTATCAAGTGTGAAGATTCATGGCTTTCAAGCCAAATGATCAATCTTATGGCCACATTAATGACATAGTTTGTTCAAATGATCTCTTATTGTGCCCAAGGGTGCAACTTGGAATGGCAGACAATGTTGCCTAAGGAAGTTTTCATTTTCTTTGGAAGAAAAATTCATTTTCCATTTTTCGAGTGCCCGAAATGAGTTTTTTTGTGAAGGACCTATAATATATTTGTTGCAAAATTGTACCAAATCAATTTTCTAAAATACTAAGACATATTTAATGCATAATTGACCAAATGGCTGGGTGTAAAAAGTTTTGATCCACCTCTCGTGAAAAAGACAAATTGCTGCCGATTCAGTTGGAAGCGGGTCAAATTTGAACCGTAGCTACATCATAGTTTGCTCTTTATTTTTTCCAAAAATCATTTCTAGGCACATAAGTATCTATTTAATCAGAGAAACATCAAAAGGTCTCCAAGATTCAACAACTAGCTAGGAACGGTCAAGCCCGCCGTTTTGACCGCATTTTGAAATGGCATAAAAAATTCAAAAAAAATCAAAAAATTGGAAAACCTTCGCATTGTGTCATTATATGTCACCAAGTTTCCAGCCAATATAATAAACTTGTAATACGGCAACTATTTTAAAAAAGTGTTCTTAGAAACGAGCTATCAACTGTGAAGATTCATGGCTTTCAAGCCAAATGATCAATCTTATGGCCACATTCATGACATAGTTTGTTCAAATGATCTCATATTGTGCGCAAGGGTGCATCTTGGAATGGCAGATAATGTTTCCTAAGGAAGTTTTCATTTTCTTTGGAAGAAAAATTCATTTTCCATTTTTCGAGTGCCCGAAATGTTTTTTTTTGTGAAGGACCTATAATATATTTGTTGCAAAATTGTACCAAATCAAATTTCTAAAATACTAGGACATATTTAATGCACAATTGACCAAATGGTTGGGTGTAAAAAGTTTTGATCCACCTCTCGTGAAAAAGACAAATTCATGCCGATTCAATTGGAAGCGGGTCAAATTTGAACCGTAGCTACCTCGTAGTTTGCTCTTTATTTTTTCCAAAAATCATTTCTAGGTACATAAGTATCTATTTAATCAGATAAATATCACAAGGTCTCCAAGATTAACCAACTAGCTAGGAACGGTCAAGCCCGCCGTTTTGACCGCATTTTGAAACGGGCATAAAAAATTCAAAAAAATCAAAAATTTGGAAAACCTTCGCATTGTGTCATCATATATGACCAAGTTTCTAGCAAAAATAATACACTTGTAATCCGGCAATTATTTTAAAAAAAGTGTTCTCAGAAACGAGCTATCAAGTGTGAAGATTCATGGCTTTCAAGCCAAATGATCAATCTTATGGCCACATTAATGACATAGTTTGTTCAAATTATCTCATATTGTGCACAAGGTGCAACTTGGAATGGCAGACAATGTTGCCTAAGGAAGTTTTCATTTTCTTTGGAAGAAAAATTCATTTTCCATTTTTCGAGTGCCCGAAATGAGTTTTTTTGTGAAGGACCTATAATATATTTGTTGCAAAATTGTACCAAATCAATTTTCTAAAATACTAGGACATATTTAATGCATAATTGACCAAATGGTTGGGTGTAAAAAGTTTTGATCCACCTCTCGTGAAAAAGACAAATTCTTGCCGATTCAGTTGGAAGCGGGTCAAATTTGAACCGTAGCTACCTCATAGTTTGCTCTTTATTTTTTTCCAAAAATCATTTCTAGGTACATAAGTATCTATTTAATCAGAGAAACATCAAAAGGTCTCCAAGATTCAACAACTAGCTAGGAACGGTCAAGCCCGCCGTTTTGACCGCATTTTGAAACGGGCATAAAAAATTCAAAAAAAATCAAAAAATTGGAAAACCTTCGCATTGTGTCATCATATGTCACCAAGTTTCCAGCCAATATAATAAACTTGTAATACGGCAATTATTTTAAATAAAGTGTTCTCAGAAACGAGCTATCAAGTGTGAAGATTCATGGCTTTCAAGCCAAATGATCAATCTTATGCCCACATTCATGACATAGTTTGTTCAAATCATCTCATATTGTGCGCAAGGGTGCATCTTGGAATGGCAGACAATGTTTCCTAAGGAAGTTTTCATTTTCTTTGGAAGAAAATTTCATTTTCCATTTTTCGAGTGCCCGAAATGAGTTTTTTTGTGAAGGACCTATAATATATTTGTTGGAAAATTGTACCAAATCAATTTCCTAAAATACTAGGACATATTTAATGCACAATTGACCAAATGGTTAGGTGTAAAAAGTTTTGATCCACCTCTCGTGAAAAGGACAAATTCCCGCCGATTCAGTCGGAATCGGGTCAAATTTGAACCGTAGCTACCTCGTAGTTTGCTCTTTATTTTTTCAAAAAATGATTTCTAGGTACAAAAGTATCTATTTAATCAGAGAAACATCAAAAGGTCTCCAAGATTCAACAACTAGCTAGGAATGGTCAAGCCCGCCGTTTTGACCGTATTTTGAAACGGGCATAAAAAATTCAAAAAAATCAAAAAATTGGAAAACCTTCGCATTGTGTCATCATATATGACCAAGTTTCCACCAAATATAATAAACTTATAATACGGCAATTATTTTTAAAAAGTGTTCTCAGAAACGAGCTATCAAGTGTGAAGATTCATGGCTTTCAAGCCAAATGATCAATCTTATGGCCACATTAATGACATAGTTTGTTCAAATGATCTGTTATTGTGCACAAGGGTGCAACTTGGAATGGCAGACAATGTTGCCTAAGGATGTTTTCATTTTCTTTGGAAGAAAAATTCATTTTCCATTTTTCGAGTGCCCAAAATGAGTTTTTTTGTGAAGATCCTATAATATATTTGTTGCAAAATTGTACCAAATCAATTTTCTAAAATACTAGGACATATTTAATGCATAATTGACCAAATGGTTGGGTGTAAAAAGTTTTGATCCACCTCTCGTGAAAAAGACAAATTGCTGCCGATTCAGTTGGAAGCGGGTCAAATTTGAACCGTAGCTACATCATAGTTTGCTCTTTATTTTTTCCAAAAATCATTTATAGGTACATAAGTATCTATTTAATCAGAGAAACATCAAAAGGTCTCCAAGATTCAACAACTAGCTAGGAACGGTCAAGCCCGCCGCTTTGACCGCATTTTGAAACGGCATAAAAAATTCGAAAAAAATCAAAAAATTGGAAAACCTTATTATTGTGTCATCATATGTCACCAAGTTTCCAGCCAATATAATAAACTAGTAATACAGCAACTATTTTAAAAAAGTGTTCTTAGAAACGAGCTATCAAGTGTGAAGATTCATGGCTTTCAAGCCAAATGATCAATCTTATGGCCACATTCATGACATAGTTTGTTCAAATGATCTCATATTGTGCGCAAGGGTGCATCTTGGAATGGCAGATAATGTTTCCTAAGGAAGTTTTCATTTTCTTTGGAAGAAAAATTCATTTTCCATTTTTCGAGTGCCCGAATTGTTTTTTTTTTGTGAAGGACCTATAATATATTTGTTGTAAAATGGTACCAAATCAAATTTCTAAAATACTAGGACATATTTAATGCACAATTGACCTAATGGTTGGGTGTAAAAAGTTTTGATCCACCTCTCGTGAAAAAGACAAATTCATGCCGATTCAATTGGAAGCGGGTCAAATTTGAACCGTAGCTACCTCGTAGTTTGCTCTTTATTTTTTCCAAAAATCATTTCTATGTACATAAGTATCTATTTAATCAGATAAATATCACAAGGTCTCCAAGATTAACCAACTAGCTAGGAACGGTCAAGCCCGCCGTTTTGACCGCATTTTGAAACGGGCATAAAAAATTCAAAAAAAATCAAAAAATTGGAAAACCTTCGCATTGTGTCAACATATATGACCAAGTTTCTAGCAAAAATAATAAACTTGTAATCCGGCAATTATTTTTAAAAAAGTGTTCTCAGAAACGAGCTATCAAGTGTGAAGATTCATGGCTTTCAAGCCAAATGATCAATCTTATGGCCACATTAATGACATAGTTTGTTCAAATGATCTCATATTGTGCACAAGGGTGCAACTTGGAATGGCAGACAATGTTGCCTAAGGAAGTTTTCATTTTCTTTGGAAGAAAAATTCATTTTCCATTTTTCGAGTGCCCGAAATGAGTTTTTTTGTGAAGGACCTATAATATATTTGTTGCAAAATTGTACGAAATCAATTTTCTAAAATACTAGGACATATTTAATGCATAATTGACCAAATGGTTGGGTGTAAAAAGTTTTGATCCACCTCTCGTGAAAAAGAAAATTCCTGCCGATTCAGTTGGAAGCGGGTCAAATTTGAACCGTAGCTACCTCATAGTTTGCTCTTTATTTTTTCCAAAAATCATTTCTAGGTACATAAGTATCTATTTAATCAGAGATACATCAAAAGGTCTCCAAGATTCAACAACTAGCCAGGAACGGTCAAGCCCGCCGTTTTGACCGCATTTTGAAACGGGCATAAAAAATTCAAAAAAAATCAAAAAATTGGAAAACCTTCGCATTTTGTCGTCATATGTCACCAAGTTTCCAGCCAATATAATAAACTTGTAATACGGCAATTATTTTAAAAATGTGTTCTCAGAAACGAGCTATCAAGTGTGAAGATTCATGGCTTTCAAGCCAAATGATCAATCTTATGGCCACATTCATGACATAGTTTGTTCAAATGATCTCACATTGTGCGCAAGGGTGCATCTTGGAATGGAAGACAATGTTTCCTAAGGAAGTTTTCATTTTCTTTGGAAGAAAAAATCATTTTCCATTTTTCAAGTGCCCGAAATGAGTTTTTTTGTGAAGGACCTATAATATATTTGTTGCAAAATTGTACCAAATCAATTTCCTAAAATAGTAGGACATATTTAATGCACAATTGACCAAATGGTTGGGTGTAAAAAGTTTTGATCCACCTCTCGTGAAAAAGACAAATTCATGCCGATTCAGTTGGAAGCGGGTCAAATTTGAACCGTAGCTACATCATAGTTTGCTCTTTATTTTTTCCAAAAATCATTTCTAGGTACATAAGTATCTATTTAATCAGAGATACATCAAAAGGTCTCCAAGATTCAACAACTAGCTAGGAACGGTCAAGCCCGCCGTTTTGACCTTATTTTGAAACGGGCATAAAAAATTCAAAAAAATAAAAAAATTGGAAAACCTTCGCATTGTTTCATCATATATGACCAAGTTTCTAGCAAAAATAATAAACTTGTAATCCGGCAATTATTTTAAAAAAGTGTTCTCAGAAACGAGCTATCAAGTGTGAAGATTCATGGCTTTCAAGCCAAATGATCAATCTTATGGCCACATTCATGACATAGTTTGTTCAAATTATCTCATATTGTGCGCAAGGGTGCATCTTGGAATGGCAGACAATGTTTCCTAAGGAAGTTTTCATTTTCTTTGGAAGAAAATTTCATTTTCCATTTTTCGAGTGCCCGAAATGAGTTTTTTTGTGAAGGACCTATAATATATTTTTTTGCAAAATTGTGCCAAATCAATTTCCAAAAATACTAGGACATATTTAATGCACAATTGACCAAATGGTTGGGTGTAAAAAGTTTTGATCCACCTCTCGTGAAAAGGACAAATTCCCGCCGATTCAGTCGGAAGCGGGTCAAATTTGAACCGTAGCTACCTCGTAGTTTGCTCTTTATTTTTTCAAAAAATCATTTCTAGGTACAAAAGTATCTATTTAATCAGAGAAACTTCAAAAGGTCTCCAAGATTCAACAACTAGCTAGGAATGGTCAAGCCCGCCGTTTTGACCGCATTTTGAAACGGGCATAAAAATTTCAAAAAAATCAAAAAATTGGAAAACCTTCGCATTGTGTCATCATATATGACCAAGTTTCCAGCAAATATAATAAACTTATAATACGGCAATTATTTTAAAAAAGTGTTCTCAGAAACGAGCTATCAAGTGTGAAGATTCATGGCTTTCAAGCCAAATGATCAATCTTATGGCCACATTAATGACATAGTTTGTTCAAATGATCTATTATTGTGCACAAGGGTGCAACTTGGAATGGCAGACAATGTTGCCAAAGGAAGTTTTCATTTTCTTTGGAAGAAAAATTCATTTTCCATTTTTCGAGTGCCCGAAATGAGTTTTTTTGTGAAGGACCTATAATATATTTGTTGCAAAATTGTACCAAATCAATTTTCTAAAATACTAGGACATATTTAATGCATAATTGACCAAATGGCTGGGTGTAAAAAGTTTTGATCCACCTCTCGTGAAAAAGACAAATTGCTGCCGATTCAGTTGGAAGCGGGTCAAATTTGAACCGTAGCTACATCATAGTTTGCTCTTTATTTTTTCCAAAAATAATTTCTAGGCACATAAGTATCTATTTAATCAGAGAAACATCAAAAGGTCTCCAAGATTCAACAACTAGCTAGGAACGGTCAAGCCCGCCGTTTTGACCGCATTTTGAAATGGCATAAAAAATTCAAAAAAAATCAAAAAATTGGAAACCTTCGCATTGTGTCATTATATGTCACCAAGTTTCCAGCCAATATAATAAACTTGTAATACGGCAACTATTTTAAAAAAGTGTTCTTAGAAATGAGCTATCAACTGTGAAGATTCATGGCTTTCAAGCCAAATGATCAATCTTATGGCCACATTCATGACATAGTTTGTTCAAATGATCTCATATTGTGCGCAAGGGTGCATCTTGGAATGGCAGATAATGTTTCCTAAGGAAGTTTTCATTTTCTTTGGAAGAAAAATTCATTTTCCATTTTTCGAGTGCCCGAAATGTTTTTTTTTGTGAAGGACCTATAATATATTTGTTGCAAAATTGTACCAAATCAAATTTCTAAAATACTAGGACATATTTAATGCACAATTGACCAGATGGTTGGGTGTAAAAAGTTTTGATCCACCTCTGATGAAAAAGACAAATTCATGCCGATTCAATTGGAAGCGGGTCAAATTTGAACCGTAGCTACCTCGTAGTTTGCTCTTTATTTTTTCCAAAAATCATTTCTAGGTACATAAGTATCTATTTAATCAGATAAATATCACAAGGTCTCCAAGATTAACCAACTAGCTAGGAACGGTCAAGCCCGCCGTTTTGACCGCATTTTGAAACGGGCATAAAAAATTCAAAAAAATCAAAAAATTGGAAAACCTTCGCATTGTCTCATCATATATGACCAAGTTTCTAGCAAAAATAATACACTTGTAATCCGGCAATTATTTTAAAAAAAGTGTTCTTAGAAACGAGCTATCAAGTGTGAAGATTCATGGCTTTCAAGCCAAATGATCAATCTTATGGCCACATTAATGACATAGTTTGTTCAAATTATCTCATATTTTTCACAAGGGTGCAACTTGGAATGGCAGACAATGTTGCCTAAGGAAGTTTTCATTTTCTTTGGAAGAAAAATTCATTTTCCATTTTTCGAGTGCCCGAAATGAGTTTTTTTGTGAAGGACCTATAATATACTTGTTGCAAAATTGTACCAAATCAATTTTCTAAAATACTAGGACATATTTAATGCATAATTGACCAAATGGTTGGGTGTAAAAAGTTTTGATCCACCTCTCGTGAAAAAGACAAATTGCTGCCGATTCAGTTGGAAGCGGGTCAAATTTGAACCGTAGCTACATCATAGTTTGCTCTTTATTTTTTCCAAAAATCATTTATAGGTACATAAGTATCTATTTAATCAGAGAAACATCAAAAGGTCTCGAAGATTCAACAACTAGCTAGGAACGTTCAAGCCCGCCGTTTTGACCGCATTTTGAAATGGCATAAAAAATTCAAAAAAAATCAAAAAATTGGAAAACCTTCGCATTGTGTCATCATATGTCACCAAGTTTCCAGCCAATATAATAAACTTGTAATACGGCAACTATTTTAAAAAAGTGTTCTTAGAAACGAGCTATCAAGTGTGAAGATTCATGGCTTTCAAGCCAAATGATCAATCTTATGGCCACATTCATGACATAGTTTGTTCAAATGATCTCATATTGTGCGCAAGGGTGCATCTTGGAATGGCAGATAATGTTTCCTAAGGAAGTTTTCATTTTCTTTGGAAGAACAATTCATTTTCCATTTTTCGAGTGCCCGAAATGAGTTTTTTTGTGAAGGACCTATAATGTATTTGTTGCAAAATTGTACCAAATCAATTTCCGAAAATACTAGGACATATTTAATGCACAATTGACAAAATGGTTGGGTGTAAAAAGTTTTGATCCACCTCTCTTGAAAAGGACAAATTCTCGCCGATTCAGCCGGAAGCGGGTCAAATTTGAGTTGTAGCTACCACGTAGTTTGCTCTTTATTTTTTCCAAAAATCATTTCTAGGTACATAAGTATCTATTTAATCAGAGAAACATCAAAAGGTCTTCAAGATTCAACAACTAGCTAGGAACGGTCAAGCCCGTCGTTTTGACCGCATTTTGAAATGGGCATAAAAAATTGAAAAAAAAAATCGGAAACCCTTCGCATTGTGTCATCATATGTGACCAAGTTTCTAGCAAAAATAATAAACTTGTAATACAACAATTATTTTAAAAAAGTGTTCTCAGAAACGAGCTTTCAAGTGTGAAGATTCATGGCTTTCAAGCCAAATGATCAATCTTATGGCCACATTCATGACATAGTTCGTTCAAACGATCTCATATTGTGCGCAAGGGTGCATCTTGGAATGGCAGACAATGTTTCCTAAGGAAGTTTGCATTTTCTTTGGAAGAACAATTCATTTTCCATTTTTTGAGTGCCCGAAATGAGTTTTTTTGTGAAGGACCTATAATATATTTGTTGCAAAAAGTTACCAAATCAATTTCCGAAAATACTAGGACATATTTAATGCACAATTGACCAAATGTTTGGGTGTAAAAAGTTTTGATCCACCTCTCTTGAAAAGGACAAATTCTCGTCGATTCAGCCGGAAGCGGGTCAAATTTGAGTTGTAGCTACCACGTAGTTTGCTCTTTATTTTTTCCAAAAAACATTTCTAGGTACATAAGTATCTATTTAATCAGAGAAACATCAAAAGGTCTCCAAGATTCAACAACTAGCTAGGAACGGTCAAGCCCGCCGTTTTGATCGCATTTCGAAACGGGCATAAAAAATTCAAAAGAATCAAAAAATTGGAAAACCATCGCATTGTGTCATCATATGTGACCAAGTTTCCAGCAAAAATAATAAACTTGTAATACGGCAATTATTTTAAAAAAGTGTTATCAGAAACGAGCTATCAAGTGTGAAGATTCATGGCTTTCAAGCTAAATGATCAATCTTATGGCCACATTCATGACATAGTTTGTTCAAATGATCTCATATTGTGCGCAAGGGTGCATCTTGGAATGGCAGACAATGTTTCCTAAGGAAGTTTTCATTTTCTTTGGAAGAAAAATTCAATTTCCATTTTTCGAGTGCCCGAAATGAGTTTTTTTGTGAAGCACCTATAATATATTTGTTGCAAAATTGTACCAAATCAATTTCCTAAAATACTAGGACATATTTAATGCACAATTGACCAAATGGTTGGGTGTAAAAAGTTTTGATCCACCTCTCGTGAAAAGGACAAATTCCCGCCGATTCAGTCGGAAGCGGGTCAAATTTGAACCGTAGCTACCTCGTAGTTTGCTCTTTATTTTTTCAAAAAATCATTTCTAGGTACAAAAGTATCTATTTAATCAGAGAAACATCAAAAGGTCTCCAAGATTCAACAACTAGCAAGGAATGGTCAAGCCCGCCGTTTTGACCGCATTTTTAAACGGGCATAAAAAATTCCAAAAAATCAAAAAATTGGAAAACCTTCGCATTGTGTCATCATATATGACCAAGTTTCCACCAAATATAATAAACTTATAATACGACAATTATTTTAAAAAAGTGTTCTCAGAAACGAGCTATCAAGTGTGAAGAATCATGGCTTTCAAGCCAAATGATCAATCTTATGGCCACATTAATGACATAGTTTGTTCAAATGATCTCATATTGTGCACAAGGGTGCAACTTGGAATGGCAGACAATGTTGCCTAAGGAAGTTTTCATTTTCTTTGGAGAAAAATTCATTTTCCATTTTTCAAGTGCCCGAAATGAGTTTTTTTGTGAAGGACCTATAATATATTTGTTGCAAAATTGTACCAAATCAATTCTCTAAAATACTAGGACATATTTAATGCAAAATTGACTAAATGGTTGGGTGTAAAAAGTTTTGATCCACCTCTCGTGAAAAAGACAAATTGCAGCCGATTCAGTTGGAAGCGGGTCAAATTTGAACCGTAGCTACCTCATAGTTTGCTCTTTATTTTTTTCCAAAAATCATTTCTAGGTACATAAGTATCTATTTAATCAGAGAAACATCAAAAGGTCTCCAAGATTCAACAACTAGCTAGGAACGGTCAAGCCCGCCGTTTTGACCGCATTTTGAAACGGGCATAAAAAATTCAAAAAAAATCAAAAAATTGGAAACCTTCGCATTGTGTCATCATATGTCACCAAATTTCCAGCCAATATAATAAACTTGTAATTCGGCAATTATTTTAAAAAAGTGTTCTCAGAAACGAGCTATCAAGTGTGAAGATTCATGGCTTTCAAGCCAAATGATCAATCTTATGGCCACATTCATGACATAGTTTGTTCAAATGATCTCATATTGTGCGCAAGGGTGCATCTTGGAATGGCAGACAATGTTTCCTAAGGAAGTTTTCATTTTCTTTGGAAGAAAAATTCATTTTCCATTTTTCGAGTGCCCGAAATGAGTTTTTTTGTGAAGGACCTATAATATATTTGTGGCAAAATTGTACCAAATCAATTTCCTAAAATACTAGGACATATTTAATGCACAATTGACCAAATGGATGGGTGTAAAAAGTTTTGATCCACCTCTTGTGAAAAGGACAAATTCCAGCCGATTCAGTCGGAAGCGGGTCAAATTTGAACCGTATCTACCTTATAGTTTGCTCTTTATTTTTTTCCAAAAATCATTTCTAGGTACATAAGTATCTATTTAATCAGAGAAACATCAAAAGGTCTCCAAGATTCAACAACTAGCTAGGAACGGTCAAGCCCGCCGTTTTGACCGCATTTTGAAACGGGCATAAAAAATTCAAAAAAAATCAAAAACTTGGAAAACCTTCGCATTGTGTCATCATATGTCACCAAGTTTCCAGCCAATATAATAAACTTGTAATACGGCAATTATTTTAAAAAAGTGTTCTCAGAAACGAGCTATCAAGTGTGAAGATTCATGGCTTTCAAGCCAAATGATCAATCTTATGGCCACATTCATGACATAGTTTGTTCAAATGATCTCATATTGTGCGCAAGGGTGCATCTTGGAATGGCAGACAATGTTTCCTAAGGAAGTTTTCATTTTCTTTGGAAGAAAATTTCATTTTCCATTTTTCGAGTGCCCGAAATGAGTTTTTTTGTGAAGGACCTATAATATATTTGTTGGAAAATTGTACCAAATCAATTTCCTAAAATACTAGGACATATTTAATGCACAATTGACCAAATGGTTGGGTGTAAAAAGTTTTGATCCACCTCTCGTGAAAAGGACAAATTCCCGCCGATTCAGTCGGAATCGGGTCAAATTTGAACCGTAGCTACCTCGTAGTTTGCTCTTTATTTTTTCAAAAAATCATTTCTAGGTACAAAAGTAAATATTTAATCAGAGAAACATCAAAAGGTCTCCAAGATTCAACAACTAGCTAGGAATGGTCAAACCCGCCGTTTTGACCGCATTTTGAAACGGGCATAAAAAATTCAAAAAAATCAAAAAATTGGAAAACCTTCGCATTCTGTCATCATATATGACCAAGTTTCCACCAAATATAATAAACTTATAATACGGCAATTATTTTAAAAAAGTGTTTTCAGAAACGAGCTATCAAGTGTGAAGATTCATGGCTTTCAAGCCAAATGATCAATCTTATGGCCACATTAATGACATAGTTTGTTCAAATGATCTGTTATTGTGCACAAGGGTGCAACTTGGAATGGCAGACAATGTTGCCTAAGGAAGTTTTCATTTCCTTTGGAAGAAAAATTCATTTTCCATTTTTCGAGTGCCCGAAATGAGTTTTTTTGTGAAGGACCTATAATATATTTGTTGCAAAATTGTACCAAATCAATTTTCTAAAATACTAGGACATATTTAATGCATAATTGACCAAATGGTTGGGTGTAAAAAGTCTTGATCCACCTCTCGTGAAAAGGACAAATTGCTGCCGATTCAGTTGGAAGCGGGTCAAATTTGAACCGTAGCTACATCATAGTTTGCTCTTTATTTTTTCCAAAAATCATTTATAGGTACATAAGTATCTATTTAATCAGAGAAACATCAAAAGGTCTCCAAGATTCAACAACTAGCTAGGAACGGTCAAGCCCGCCGTTTTGACCGCATTTTGAAATGGCATAAAAAATTCAAAAAAAATCAAAAAATTGGAAAACCTTCGCATTGTGTCATCATATGTCACCAAGTTTCCAGCCAATATAATAAACTTGTAATACGGCAACTATTTTCAAAAAAGTGTTCTTAGAAACGAGCTATCAAGTGTGAAGATTCATGGCTTTCAAGCCAAATGATCAATCTTATGGCCAAATTCATGACATAGTTTGTTCAAATGATCTCATATTGTGCACAAGGGTGCAACTTGGAATGGCAGACAATGTTGCCTAAGGAAGTTTTCATTTTCTTTGGAAGAAAAATTCATTTTCCATTTTTCGAGTGCCCGAAATGAGTTTTTTTGTGAAGGACCTATAATATATTTGTTGCAAAATTGTACCAAATCAATTTTCTAAAATACTAGGACATATTTAATGCATAATTGACCAAATGGTTGGGTGTAAAAAGTTTTGATCCACCTCTCGTGAAAAAGAAAATTCCTGCCGATTCAGTTGGAAGCGGGTCAAATTTGAACCGTAGCTACCTGATAGTTTGCTCTTTATTTTTTCCAAAAATCATTTCTAGGTACATAAGTATCTATTTAATCAGAGATACATCAAAAGGTCTCCAAGATTCAACAACTAGCCAGGAACGGTCAAGCCCGCCGTTTTGACCGCATTTTGAAACGGGCATAAAAAATTCAAAAAAAATCAAAAAATTGGAAAACCTTCGCATTGTGTCGTCATATGTCACCAAGTTTCCAGCCAATATAATAAACTTGTAATACGGCAATTATTTTAAAAATGTGTTCTCAGAAACGAGCTATCAAGTGTGAAGATTCATGGCTTTCAAGCCAAATGATCAATCTTATGGCCACATTCATGACATAGTTTGTTCAAATGATCTCACATTGTGCGCAAGGGTGCATCTTGGAATGGAAGACAATGTTTCCTAAGGAAGTTTTCATTTTCTTTGGAAGAAAAAATCATTTTCCATTTTTCAAGTGCCCGAAATGAGTTTTTTTGTGAAGTACCTATAATATATTTGTTGCAAAATTGTACAAAATCAATTTCCTAAAATAGTAGGACATATTTAATGCACAATTGACCAAATGGTTGGGTGTAAAAAGTTTTGATCCACCTCTCGTGAAAAAGACAAATTGCTGCCGATTCAGTTGGAAGCGGGTCAAATTTGAACCGTAGCTACCTCATAGTTTGCTCTTTATTTTTTCCAAAAATCATTTCTAGGTACATAAGTATCTATTTAATTAGAGATACATCAAAAGGTCTCCAAGATTCAACAACTAGCTCGGAACGGTCAAGCCCGCCGTTTTGACCGCATTTTGAAACGGGCATAAAAAATTCAAAAAAAATCAAAAAATTGGAAAACCTTCGCATTGTGTCATCATATATGACAAAGTTTCTAGCAAAAATAATAAACTTGTAATCCGGCAATTATTTTAAAAAAGTGTTCTCAGAAATGAGCTATCAAGTGTGAAGATTCATGGCTTTCAAGCCAAATGATCAATCTTATGACCACATTCATTACATAGTTTGTTCAAATGATCTCACATTGTGCGCAAGGGTGCATCTTGGAATGGCAGACAATGTTTCCTAAGGAAGTTTTCATTTTCTTTGGAAGAAAATTTCATTTTCCATTTTTCGAGTGCTCGAAATGAGTTTTTTTTGTGAAGGACCTATAATATATTTGTTGCAAAATTGTGCCAAATCAATTTCCTAAAATACTAGGACATATTTAATGCACAATTGACCAAATGGTTGGGTGTAAAAAGTTTTGATCCACCTCTCGTGAAAAGGACAAATTCCCGCCGATTCAGTCGGAAGCGGGTCAAATTTGAACCGTAGCTACCTCGTAGTTTGCTCTTTATTTTTTCAAAACATCATTTCTAGGTACAAAAGTATCTATTTAATCAGAGAAACACCAAAAGGTCTCCAAGATTCAACAACTAGCTAGGAATGGTCAAGCCCGCCGTTTTGACCGCATTTTGAAACGGGCATAAAAAATTCAAAAAAATCAAAAATTGGAAAACCTTCGCATTGTGTCATCATATATGACCAAGTTTCCACCAAATATATAAACTTATAATACGGCAATTATTTCAAAAAAGTGTTCTCAGATACGAGCTATCAAGTGTGAAGATTCATGGCTTTCAAGCCAAATGATCAATCTTATGGCCACATTAATGACATAGTTTGTTCAAATGAACTCTTATTGTGCACAAGGGTGCAACTTCGAATGGCAGACACTGTTGCCTAAGGAAGTTTTCATTTTCTTTGGAAGAAAAATTCATTTTCCATTTTTCGAGTGCCCGAAATGAGTTTTTTTGTGAAGGACCTATAATATATTTGTTGCAAAATTGTACCAAATCAATTTTCTAAAATACTAGGACATATTTAATGCATAATTGACCAAATGGTTGGGTGTAAAAAGTTTTGATCCACCTCTCGTGAAAAAGACAAATTGCTGCCGATTCAGTTGGAAGCGAGTCAAATTTGAACCGTAGCTACATCATAGTTTCCTCTTTATTTTTTCCAAAAATCATTTCTAGGCACATAAGTATCTATTTAATCAGAGAAACATCAAAAGGTCTCCAAGATTCAACAACTAGCTAGGAACGGTCAAGCCCGCCGTTTTGACCGCATTTTGAAATGGCATAAAAAATTCAAAAAAAATCAAAATATTGGAAAACCTTCGCATTGTGTCATCATATGTCACCAAGTTTCCAGCCAATATAATAAACTTGTAATACGGCAACTATTTTAAAAAGTGTTCTTAGAAACGAGCTATCAACTGTGAAGATTCATGGCTTTCAAGCCAAATGATCAATCTTATGGCCACATTCATGACATAGTTTGTTCAAATGATCTCATATTGTGCGCAAGGGTGCATCTTGGAATGGCAGATAATATTTCCTAAGGAAGTATTCATTTTCTTTGGAAGAAAAATTCATTTTCCATTTTTCGAGTGCCCGAAATGTTTTTTTTGTGAAGGACCTATAATATATTTGTTGCGAAATTGTTCCAAATCAAATTTCTAAAATACTAGGACATATTTAATGCACAATTGACCAAATGGTTGGGTGTAAAAAGTTTTGATCCACCTCTCGTGAAAAAGACAAATTCATGCCGATTCAATTGGAAGCGGGTCAAATTTGAACCGTAGCTACCTCGTAGTTTGCTCTTTATTTTTTCCAAAAATCATTTCTAGGTACATAAGTATCTATTTAATCAGATAAATATCACAAGGTCTCCAAGATTAACCAACTAGCTAGGAACGGTCAAGCCCGCCGTTTTGACCGCATTTTGAAACGGGCATAAAAAATACAAAAAAATCAAAAAATTAGAAAACCTTCGCATTGTGTCATCATATATGACCAAGTTTCTAGCAAAAATAATAAACTTGTAATCCGGCAATTATTTTAAAAAAAGTGTTCTCAGAAACGAGCTATCAAGTGTGAAGATTCATGGCTTTCAAGCCAAATGATCAATCTTACGGCCACATTAATGACATAGCTTGTTCAAATTATCTCATATTGTGCACAAGGGTGCAACTTGGAATGGCAGACAATGTTGCCTAAGGAAGTTTTCATTTTCTTTGGAAGAAAAATTCATTTTCCATTTTTCGAGTGCCCGAAATGAGTTTTTTTGTGAAGGACCTATAATATATTTGTTGCAAAATTGTACCAAATCAATTTTCTAAAATACTAGGACATATTTAATGCATAATTGACCAAATGGTTGGGTGTAAAAAGTTTTGATCCACCTCTCGTGAAAAAGAAAATTCCTGCCGATTCAGTTGGAAGCGGGTCAAATTTGAACCGTAGCTACCTCATAGTTTGCTCTTTATTTTTTCCAAAAATAATTTCTAGGTACATAAGTATCTATTTAATCAGAGATACATCAAAAGGTCTCCAAGATTCAACAACTAGCTAGGAACGGCCAAGCCCGCCGTTTTGACCGCATTTTGAAACGGGCATAAAAAAATCAAAAAAAATCAAAAAATTGGAAAACCTTCGCATTGTGTCATCATATGTGACCAAGTTTCCAGCCAATATAATAAACTTGTAATACGGCAATTATTTTAAAAATGTGTTCTCAGAAACGAGCTATCAAGTGTGAAGATTCATGGCTTTCAAGCCAAATGATCAATCTTATGGCCACATTCATGACATAGTTTGTTCAAATGATCTCACATTGTGCGCAAGGGTGCATCTTGGAATGGAAGAAAATGTTTCCTAAGGAAGTTTTCATTTTCTTTGGAAGAAAAATTCATTTTCCATTTTTCAAGTGCCCGAAATGAGTTTTTTTGTGAAGTACCTATAATATTTTTGTTGCAAAATTGTACCAAATCAATTTCCTAAAATAGTAGGACATATTTAATGCACAATTGACCAAATGGTTGGGTGTAAAAAGTTTTGATCCACCTCTCGTGAAAAAGACAAATTGCTGCCGATTCAGTTGGAAGCGGGTCAAATTTGAACCGTAGCTACATCATAGTTTGCTCTTTATTTTTTCCAAAAATCATTTCTAGGTACATAAGTATCTATTTAATTAGAGATACATCAAAAGGTCTCCAAGATTCAACAACTAGCTAGGAACGGTCAAGCCCGCCGTTTTGACCGCATTTTGAAACGGGCATAAAAAATTCAAAAAAAATCAAAAAATTGGAAAACCTTCGCATTGTGTCATCATATATGACCAAGTTTCTAGCAAAAATAATAAACTTGTAATCCGGCAATTATTTTAAAAAAGTGTTCTCAGAAATGAGCTATCAAGTGTGAAGATTCATGGCTTTCAAGCCAAATGATCAATCTTATGGCCACATTCATGACATAGTTTGTTCAAATGATCTCATATTGTGCGCAAGGGTGCATCTTGGAATGGCAGACAATGTTTCCTAAGGAAGTTTTCATTTTCTTTGGAAGAAAATTTCATTTTCCATTTTTCGAGTGCTCGAAATGAGTTTTTTTTGTGAAGGACCTATAATATATTTGTTGCAAAATTGTGCCAAATCAATTTCCTAAAATACTAGGACATATTTAATGCACAATTGACCAAATGGTTGGGTGTAAAAAGTTTTGATCCACCTCTCGTGAAAAGGACAAATTCCCGCCGATTCAGTCGGAAGCGGGTCAAATTTGAACCGTAGCTACCTCGTAGTTTGCTCTTTATTTTTTCAAAACATCATTTCTAGGTACAAAAGTATCTATTTAATCAGAGAAACATCAAAAGGTCTCCAAGATACAAGAACTAGCTAGGAATGGTCAAGCCCGCCGTTTTGACCGCATTTTGAAACGGGCATAAAAAATTCAAAAAATTCAAAAAATTGGAAAACCTTCGCATTGTGTCATCATATATGACCAAGTTTCCACCAAATATAATAAACTTATAATACGGCAATTATTTTAAAAAAGTGTTCTCAGAAACAAGCTATCAAGTGTGAAGATTCATGGCTTTCAAGCCAAATGATCAATCTTATGGCCACATTAATGACATAGTTTGTTCAAATGATCTCTTATTGTGCACAAGGGTGCAACTTGGAATGGCAGACAATGTTGCCTAAGGAAGTTTTCATTTTCTTTGGAAGTAAAATTCATTTTCCATTTTTCGAGTGCCCAAAATGAGTTTTTTTGTGAAGGACCTATAATATATTTGTTGCAAAATTGTACCAAATCAATTTTCTAAAATACTAGGACATATTTAATGCATAATTGACCAAATGGTTGGGTGTAAAAAGTTTTGATCCACCTCTCGTGAAAAAGACAAATTGCTGCCGATTCAGTTGGAAGCGAGTCAAATTTGAACCGTAGCTACATCATAGTTTGCTCTTTATTTTTTCCAAAAATCATTTCTAGGCACATAAGTATCTATTTAATCAGAGAAACATCAAAAGGTCTCCAAGATTCAACAACTAGCTAGGAACGGTCAAGCCCGCCGTTTTGACCGCATTTTGAAATGGCATAAAAAATTCAAAAAAAATCAAAAAATTGGAAAACCTTCGCATTGTGTCATCATATGTCACCAAGTTTCCAGCCAATATAATAAACTTGTAATACGGCAACTATTTTAAAAAAGTGTTTTTAGAAACGAGCTATCAATTGTGAAGATTCATGGCTTTCAAGCCAAATGATCAATCTTATGGCCACATTCATGACATAGTTTGTTCAAATAATCTCATATTGTGCGCAAGGGTGCATCTTGGAATGGCAGATAATGTTTCCTAAGGAAGTTTTCATTTTCTTTGGAAGAAAAATTCATTTTCCATTTTTCGAGTGCCCGAAATGTTTTTTTTTGTGAAGGACCTATAATATATTTGTTGCAAAATTGTTCCAAATCAAATTTCTAAAATACTAGGACATATTTAATGCACAATTGACCAAATGGTTGGGTGTAAAAAGTTTTGATCCACCTCTCGTGAAAAAGACAAATTCATGCCGATTCAATTGGAAGCGGGTCAAATTTGAACCGTAGCTACCTCGTAGTTTGCTCTTTATTTTTTCCAAAAATCATTTCTAGGTACATAAGTATCTATTTAATCAGATAAATATCACAAGGTCTCCAAGAGTAACCAACTAGCTAGGAACGGTCAAGCCCGCCGTTTTGACCGCATTTTGAAACGGGCATAAAAAATACAAAAAAATCAAAAAATTAGAAAACCTTCGCATTGTGTCATCATATATGACCAAGTTTCTAGCAAAAATAATAAACTTGTAATCCGGCAATTATTTTAAAAAAAGTGTTCTCAGAAACGAGCTATCAAGTGTGAAGATTCATGGCTTTCAAGCCAAATGATCAATCTTACGGCCACATTAATGACATAGTTTGTTCAAATTATCTCATATTGTGCACAAGGGTGCAACTTGGAATGGCAGACAATGTTGCCTAAGGAAGTTTTCATTTTCTTTGGAAGAAAAATTCATTTTCCATTTTTCGAGTGCCCGAAATGAATTTTTTTGTGAAGGACCTATAATATATTTGTTGCAAAATTGTACCAAATCAATTTTCTAAAATACTAGGACATATTTAATGCATAATTGACCAAATGGTTGGGTGTAAAAAGTTTTGATCCACCTCTCGTGAAAAAGAAAATTCCTGCCTATTCAGTTGGAAGCGGGTCAAATTTGAACCGTAGCTACCTCATAGTTTGCTCTTTATTTTTTCCAAAAATCATTTATAGGTACATAAGTATCTATTTAATCAGAGAAACATCAAAAGGTCTCCAAGATTCAACAACTAGCTAGGAACGGTCAAGCCCGCCGTTTTGACCGCATTTTGAAATGGCATAAAAAATTCAAAAAAAATCAAAAAATTGGAAAACCTTCGCATTGTGTCATCATATGTCACCAAGTTTCCAGCCAATATAATAAACTTGTAATACGGCAACTATTTTAAAAAAGTGTTCTTAGAAACGAGCTATCAATTGTGAAGATTCATGGCTTTCAAGCCAAATGATCAATCTTATGGCCACATTCATGACATAGTTTGTTCAAATGATCTCATATTGTGCGCAAGGGTGCATCTTGGAATGGCAGATAATGTTTCCTAAGGAAGTTTTCATTTTCTTTGGAAGAAAAATTCATTTTCCATTTTTCGAGTGCCCGAAATGTTTTTTTTGTGAAGGACCTATAATATATTTGTTGCAAAATTGTTCCAAATCAAATTTCTAAAATACTAGGACATATTTAATGCACAATTAACCAAATGGTTGGGTGTAAAAAGTTTTGATCCACCTCTCGTGAAAAAGACAAATTCATGCCGATTCAATTGGAAGCGGGTCAAATTTGAACCGTAGCTACCTCGTAGTTTGCTCTTTATTTTTTCCAAAAATCATTTCTAGGTACATAAGTATCTATTTAATCAGATAAATATCACAAGGTCTCCAAGATTAACCAACTAGCTAGGAACGGTCAAGCCCGCCGTTTTGACCGCATTTTGAAACGGGCATAAAAAATACAAAAAAATCAAAAAATTAGAAAACCTTCGCATTGTGTCATCATATATGACCAAGTTTCTAGCAAAAATAATAAACTTGTAATCCGGCAATTATTTTAAAAAAAGTGTTCTCAGAAACGAGCTATCAAGTGTGAAGATTCATGGCTTTCAAGCCAAATGATCAATCTTACGGCCACATTAATGACATAGTTTGTTCAAATTATCTCATATTGTGCACAAGGGTGCAACTTGGAATGGCAGACAATGTTGCCTAAGGAAGTTTTCATTTTCTTTGGAAGAAAAATTCATTTTCCATTTTTCGAGTGCCCGAAATGAATTTTTTTGTGAAGGACCTATAATATATTTGTTGCAAAATTGTACCAAATCAATTTTCTAAAATACTAGGACATATTTAATGCATAATTGACCAAATGGTTGGGTGTAAAAAGTTTTGATCCACCTCTCGTGAAAAAGAAAATTCCTGCCTATTCAGTTGGAAGCGGGTCAAATTTGAACCGTAGCTACCTCATAGTTTGCTCTTTATTTTTTCCAAAAATCATTTATAGGTACATAAGTATCTATTTAATCAGAGAAACATCAAAAGGTCTCCAAGATTCAACAACTAGCTAGGAACGGTCAAGCCCGCCGTTTTGACCGCATTTTGAAATGGCATAAAAAATTCAAAAAAAATCAAAAAATTGGAAAACCTTCGCATTGTGTCATCATATGTCACCAAGTTTCCAGCCAATATAATAAACTTGTAATACGGCAACTATTTTAAAAAAGTGTTCTTAGAAACGAGCTATCAATTGTGAAGATTCATGGCTTTCAAGCCAAATGATCAATCTTATGGCCACATTCATGACATAGTTTGTTCAAATGATCTCATATTGTGCGCAAGGGTGCATCTTGGAATGGCAGATAATGTTTCCTAAGGAAGTTTTCATTTTCTTTGGAAGAAAAAATCATTTTCCATTTTTCGAGTGCCCGAAATGAGTTTTTTTGTGAAGGACCTATAATATATTTGTTGCAAAATTGTACCAAATCAATTTCCTAAAATAGTAGGACATATTTAATGCACAATTGACCAAATGGTTGGGTGTAAAAAGTTTTGATCCACCTCTCGTGAAAAGGACAAATTCCCGCCGATTCAGTCGGAAGCGGGTCAAATTTGAACCGTAGCTACCTCGTAGTTTTCTCTTTATTTTTTCAAAAAATCATTTCTAGGTACAAAAGTATCTATTTAATCAGAGAAACATCAAAAGGTCTCCAAGATTCAACAACTAGCTAGGAATGGTCAAGCCCGCCGTTTTAACCGCATTTTGAAACGGGCTTAAAAAATTCAAAAAAGTCAAAAAATTGGAAAACCTTCGCATTGTGTCATCATATATGACCAAGTTTCCACCAAATATAATAAACTTATAATACGGCAATTATTTTTAAAAAGTGTTCTCAGAAACGAGCTATCAAGTGTGAAGATTCATGGCTTTCAAGCCAAATGATCAATCTTATGGTCACATTAATGACATAGTTTGTTCAAATGATCTCATATTGTGCGCAAGGGTGCATCTTGGAATGGCAGACAATGTTTCCTAAGGAAGTTTTCATTTTCTTTGGACGAAAAATTCATTTTCCATTTTTCGAGTGCTTGAAATGAGTTTTTTTGTGAAGGACCTATAATATATTTTTGCAAAATTGTACCAAATCAATTTTCTAAAATTCTAGGACATATTTAATGCACAATTGACCAAATGGTTGGGTGTAAAAAGTTTTGATCCACCTCTCGTGAAAAAGACAAATTCTTGCCGATTCAGTTAGAAGCGGGTCAAATTTGAACCGTAGCTACCTCATAGTTTGCTCTCTATTTTTTCCAAAAATCATTTCTAGGTACATAAGTATCTATTAAATCAGGGAAACATCAAAAGGTCTCCAGGATTCAACAACTAGCTAGGAACAGTCAAGCCCGCCGTTTTTACCGCATTTTGAAACGGGCATAAAAAATTCAAAAAAATCAAAAAATTGGAAAACCTTCGCATTGTGTCATCATATATGCCCAAGTTTCTAGCAAAAATAATAAACTTGTAATCCAGCAATTATTTTAAAAAAGTGTTCTCAGAAACGAGCTATCAAGTGTGAAGATTCATGGCTTTCAAGCCAAATGATCAATCTTATGGCCACATTCCTGACATAGTTTGTTCAAATGATCTCATATTGTGCGCAAGGGTGCATCTTGGAATTTCAGATAATGTTTCCTAAGGAAGTTTTCATTTTCTTTGGAAGAAAATTCATTTTCCATTTTTCGAGTGCCCGAAATGTTTTTTTTTGTGAAGGACCTATAATATATTTGTTGCAAAATTGTACCAAATCAAATTTCTAAAATACTAGGACATATTTAATGCATAATTGACCAAATGGTTGGGTGTAAAAAGTTTTGATCCACCTCGCGTGAAAAAGACAAATTCATGCCGATTCAATTGGAAGCGGGTTAAATTTGAACCGTAGCTACCTCGTAGTTTGCTCTTTATTTTTTCCAAAAATCATTTCTAGGTACATAAGTACCTATTTAATCAGATAAATATCACATGGTCTCCAAGATTCAACAACTAGCTAGGAACGGTCAAGCCCGCCGTTTTGACCGCATTTTGAAACGGGTATAAAAAATCCAAAAAAATCAAAAAATTGGAAAACCTTCGCATTGTGTCATCATATATGACCAAGTTTCTAGCAAAAATAATAAACTTGAAATCCGGAAATTATTTTAAAAAAGTGTTCTTAGAAACGAGCTATCAAGTGTGAAGATTCATGGCTTTCAAGCCAAATGATCAATCTTATGGCCGCATTCATGACATAGTTTGTTCAAATAATCTCATCTTGTGCAAGAGGGTGCATCTTGGAATGGCAGACAATGTTTCCTAAAGAAGTTTTCATTTTCTTTGGAAGAAAAATTCATTTTCCATTTTTCGAGTGCCCGAAATGAGTTTTTTTGTGAAGGACCTATAATATATTTGTTGCAAAATTGTACCAAATCAATTTTCTAAAATACTAGAACATATTTAATGCATAATTGACCAAATGGTTGGGTGTAAAAAGTTATGATCCACCTCTCGTGAAAAAGACAAATTCCTGCCGATTCAATTGGACGCAGGTCAAATTTGAACCGTAGCTACCTCATAGTTTGCTCTTTATTTTTTCCAAAAATCATTTCTAGGTACATAAGTATCTATTTAATCAGAGAAACAGCAAAAGGTCTCCAAGATTCAACAACTAGCTAGGAACGGTCAAGCCCGCTATTTTGATCGCATTTTGAAACGGGCATAAAAAATTCAAAAGAATAAAAAAATTGGAAAACCTTTGCATTGTGTCATCATATGTGACCAAGTTTCCAGAAAAAATAATAAACTTGTAATACGGCAATTATTTTAAAAAAGTGTTCTTAGAAACGAGCTGTCAAGTGTGAAGATTCATGGCTTTCAAGCCAAATGATCAATCTTATGGCCACATTCATGACATAGTTTTTTCAACTGATTTCATATTGTGCGCAAGGGTGCATCTTGGAATGGCAGATAATGTTTACTAAGGAAGTTTTCATTTTCTTTGGAAGAAAAATTCATTTTCCATTTTTCGAGTGCCAAAAATGAGTTTTTTTGTGAAGGACCTATAATATATTTGTTGCAAAATTGTACCAAATCAATTTTCTAAAATACTAGGACATATTTAATGCACAATTGACCAAATGGTTGGGTGTAAAAAGTTTGGATCCACCTCTCATGGAAAGTACAAATTCTCACCGATTCAGTCGGAAGCGGGTCAAATTTAAACGGTAGCTACCTCGTAGTTTGCTCTTTATTTTTTCCAAAAATCATTTCTAGGTACATAAGTATCTAATTAATCAGAGAAACATCAAAAGGTCTCCAAGATTCAACAACTAGCTAGGAACGGTAAAGCCCGCCGTTTTGACCGCATTTTGAAACGGACATAAAAAATTCAAAAAAAATCAAAAAATTGGAAAACCTTCGCATTGTGTCATCATATGTGACCAAGTTTCCAGCAAAAATAATAAACTTGTAATACAGCAATTATTTTAAAAAAGTGTTCTCAGAAACGAGCTATCAAGTGTGAAGATTCATGGCTTTCAAGCCAAATGATCAATCTTATGGTCACATTAATGACATAGTTTGTTCAAATGATCTCATATTGTGCGCAAGGGTGCATCTTGGAATGGCAGACAATGTTTCCTAAGGAAGTTTTCATTTTCTTTGGACGAAAAATTCATTTTCCATTTTTCGAGTGCTTGAAATGAGTTTTTTTGTGAAGGACCTATAATATATTTTTGCAAAATTGTACCAAATCAATTTTCTAAAATTCTAGGACATATTTAATGCACAATTGACCAAATGGTTGGGTGTAAAAAGTTTTGATCCACCTCTCGTGAAAAAGACAAATTCTTGCCGATTCAGTTAGAAGCGGGTCAAATTTGAACCGTAGCTACCTCATAGTTTGCTCTCTATTTTTTCCAAAAATCATTTCTAGGTACATAAGTATCTATTTAATCAGGGAAACATCAAAAGGTCTCCAGGATTCAACAACTAGCTAGGAACAGTCAAGCCCGCCGTTTTTACCGCATTTTGAAACGGGCATAAAAAATTCAAAAAAATCAAAAAATTGGAAAACCTTCGCATTGTGTCATCATATATGCCCAAGTTTCTAGCAAAAATAATAAACTTGTAATCCAGCAATTATTTTAAAAAAGTGTTCTCAGAAACGAGCTATCAAGTGTGAAGATTCATGGCTTTCAAGCCAAATGATCAATCTTATGGCCACATTCCTGACATAGTTTGTTCAAATGATCTCATATTGTGCGCAAGGGTGCATCTTGGAATTTCAGATAATGTTTCCTAAGGAAGTTTTCATTTTCTTTGGAAGAAAATTCATTTTCCATTTTTCGAGTGCCCGAAATGTTTTTTTTTGTGAAGGACCTATAATATATTTGTTGCAAAATTGTACCAAATCAAATTTCTAAAATACTAGGACATATTTAATGCATAATTGACCAAATGGTTGGGTGTAAAAAGTTTTGATCCACCTCGCGTGAAAAAGACAAATTCATGCCGATTCAATTGGAAGCGGGTTAAATTTGAACCGTAGCTACCTCGTAGTTTGCTCTTTATTTTTTCCAAAAATCATTTCTAGGTACATAAGTACCTATTTAATCAGATAAATATCACATGGTCTCCAAGATTCAACAACTAGCTAGGAACGGTCAAGCCCGCCGTTTTGACCGCATTTTGAAACGGGCATAAAAAAACCAAAAAAATCAAAAAATTGGAAAACCTTCGCATTGTGTCATCATATATGACCAAGTTTCTAGCAAAAATAATAAACTTGAAATCCGGAAATTATTTTAAAAAAGTGTTCTTAGAAACGAGCTATCAAGTGTGAAGATTCATGGCTTTCAAGCCAAATGATCAATCTTATGGCCGCATTCATGACATAGTTTGTTCAAATAATCTCATCTTGTGCAAGAGGGTGCATCTTGGAATGGCCGACAATGTTTCCTAAAGAAGTTTTCATTTTCTTTGGAAGAAAAATTCATTTTCCATTTTTCGAGTGCCCGAAATGAGTTTTTTTGTGAAGGACCTATAATATATTTGTTGCAAAATTGTACCAAATCAATTTTCTAAAATACTAGAACATATTTAATGCATAATTGACCAAATGGTTGGGTGTAAAAAGTTATGATCCACCTCTCGTGAAAAAGACAAATTCATGCCGATTCAATTGGACGCAGGTCAAATTTGAACCGTAGCTACCTCATAGTTTGCTCTTTATTTTTTCCAAAAATCATTTCTAGGTACATAAGTATCTATTTAATCAGAGAAACAGCAAAAGGTCTCCAAGATTCAACAACTAGCTAGGAACGGTCAAGCCCGCTATTTTGATCGCATTTTGAAACGGGCATAAAAAATTCAAAAGAATAAAAAAATTGGAAAACCTTTGCATTGTGTCATCATATGTGACCAAGTTTCCAGAAAAAATAATAAACTTGTAATACGGCAATTATTTTTAAAAAGTGTTCTTAGAAACGAGCTGTCAAGTGTGAAGATTCATGGCTTTCAAGCCAAGTGATCAATCTTATGGCCACATTCATGACATAGTTTTTTCAACTGATTTCATATTGTGCGCAAGGGTGCATCTTGGAATGGCAGATAATGTTTACTAAGGAAGTTTTCATTTTCTTTGGAAGAAAAATTCATTTTCCATTTTTCGAGTGCCAAAAATGAGTTTTTTTGTGAAGGACCTATAATATATTTGTTGCAAAATTGTACCAAATCAATTTTCTAAAATACTAGGACATATTATTGCACAATTGACCAAATGGTTGGGTGTAAAAAGTTTGGATCCACCTCTCATGGAAAGTACAAATTCTCACCGATTCAGTCGGAAGCGGGTCAAATTTAAACGGTAGCTACCTCGTAGTTTGCTCTTTATTTTTTCCAAAAATCATTTCTAGGTACATAAGTATCTAATTAATCAGAGAAACATCAAAAGGTCTCCAAGATTCAACAACTAGCTAGGAACGGTAAAGCCCGCCGTTTTGACCGCATTTTGAAACGGACATAAAAAATTCAAAAAAAATCAAAAAATTGGAAAACCTTCGCATTGTGTCATCATATGTGACCAAGTTTCCAGCAAAAATAATAAACTTGTAATACGGCAATTATTTTAAAAAAGTGTTCTCAGAAACGAGCTATCAAGTGTGAAGATTCATGGCTTTCAAGCCAAATGATCAATCTTATGGCCACATTAATGACATAGTTTGTTCAAATGATCTCATATTGTGCACAAGGGTGCAACTTGGAATGGCAGACAATGTTGCCTAAGGAAGTTTTCATTTTCTTTGGAAGAACAATTCATTTTCCATTTTTCGAGTGCCTGAAATGAGTTTTTTTGTGAAGGACCTATAATATACTCCCTCCGTTCCTTGATATAAGGTGTATAGATTTTTGAGAAAAAGTCTGAAATATAAGGTGTATTGCCTTGCACCACTCGTTTGGATAATTTTTTAAGGGATTTGATTACATTTCCTTACATAGGGCAAACTCCTCTATTTTCCCATGTCAATTAGTCAGGTGTAGTCCCGCGCAAAACTTGTGAAATTTTTCCTTCATGTGCATTCTTTAATTTCCGTGCCAAAAACTATACACCCTAAATTTAGGAACGGAGGGAGTATTTGTTGCAAAATTGTACCAAATCAATTTCCGAAAATACTAGGACATATTTAATGCACAATTGACCAAATGGTTGGGTGTAAAAAGTTATGATCCACCTCTCGTGAAAAGGACAAATTCTCGCCGATTCAGCCGGAAGCGGGTCAAATTTGAGTTGTAGCTACCACGTAGTTTGCTCTTTATTGTTTCGAAAAATCATTTCTAGGTACATAAGTATATTTTTAATCAGAGAAACATCAAAAGGTCTCCAAGATTCAACAACTAGCTAGGAACGGTCAAGCCCGCCGTTTTGATCGCATTTTGAAACGGGCATAAAAAATTCAAAAGAATCAAAAAATTGGAAAACCTTCGCATTATCTCATCATATGTGACCAAGTTTCCAGAAAAAATAATAAACTTGTAATACGGCAATTATTTTAAAAAAGTGTTCTCAGAAACGAGCTATCAAGTGTGAAGATTCATGGCTTTCAAGCCAAATGATCAATCTTATGGCCACATTCATGACATAGTTTGTTCAAATGATCTCATATTGTGCGCAAGGGTGCATCTTGGAATGGCAGATAATCTTTCCTAAGGAAGTTTTCATTTTCTTTGGAAGAACAATTCATTTCCATTTTTCGAGTGCCCGAAATGAGTTTTTTTGTGAAGCACCTATAATATATTTGTTGCAAAATTGTACCAAATCAATTTCCGAAAATACTAGGACATATTTAATGCACAATTGACCAGATGGTTGGGTGTAAAAAGTTATGATCCACCTCTCGTGAAAAGGACAAATTCTCGCCGATTCAGCCGGAAGCGGGTCAAATTTGAGTTGTAGCTACCACGTAGTTTGCTCTTTTTTGTTTCGAAAAATCATTTATAGGTACATAAGTATCTATTTAATCAGAGAAACATCAAAAGGTCTCCAAGATTCAACAACTAGCTAGGAACGGTCAAGCCCGCCGTTTTGATCGCATTTTGAAACGGGCATAAAAAATTCAAAAGAATCAAAAAATTGGAAAACCTTCGCATTATCTCATCATATGTGACCAAGTTTCCAGCAAAAATAATAAACTTGTAATACGGCAATTATTTTAAAAAAGTGTTCTCAGAAACGAGCTATCAAGTGTGAAGATTCATGGCTTTCAAGCCAAATGATCAATCTTATGGCCACATTCATGACATAGTTTGTTCAAATGATCTCATATTGTGCGCAAGGGTGCATCTTGGAATGGCAGATAATGTTTCCTAAGGAAGTTTTCGTTTTCTTTGGAAGAACAATTCATTTTCCATTTTTCGAGTGCCCGAAATGAGTTTTTTTGTGAAGCACCTATAATATATTTGTTGTAAAATTGTACCAAATCAATTTCCGAAAATACTAGGACATATCTAATGCACAATTGACCAAATGGTTGGGTGTAAAAAGTTATGATCCACCTCTCGTGAAAAGGACAAATTCTCGCCGATTCAGCCGGAAGCGGGTCAAATTTGAGTTGTAGCTACCACGTAGTTTGCTCTTTATTGTTTCGAAAAATCATTTCTAGGTACATAAGTATCTATTTAATCAGAGAAACATAAAAAGGTCTCCAAGATTCAACAACTAGCTAGGAACGGTCAAGCCCGCCGTTTTGATCGCATTTTGAAACGGGCATAAAAAATTCAAAAGAATCAAAAAATTGGAAAACCTTCGCATTATCTCATCATATGTGACCAAGTTTCTAGCAAAAATAATAAACTTGTAATACGGCAATTATTTTAAAAAAGTGTTCTCAGAAACGAGCTATCAAGTGTGAAGATTCATGGCTTTCAAGCCAAATGATCAATCTTATGGCCACACTCATGACATAGTTCGTTCAAATGATCTCATATTGTGCGCAAGGGTGCATCTTGGAATGGCAGACAGTGTTTCCTAAGGATGTTTTCATTTTCTTTGGAAGAAAAATTCATTTTCCATTTTTCGAGTGGCCGAAATGAATTTTTTTGTGAAGGACCTATAATATATTTGTTGCAAAATTGTACCAAATCAATTTTCTAAAATACTAGGACATATTTAATGCACAATTGACCAAATGGTTGGGTGTAAAAAGTTATGATCAGCCTCTCGTAAAAAAGACAAATTCCTGCCGATTGAGTTGGAAGCAGGTCAAATTTAAACCGTAGCTACCTCATAGTTTGCTCTTTATTTTTTCCAAAAATCATTTCTAGGTACATAAGTATCTATTTAATCAGAGAAACATTAAAAGGTCTCCAAGATTCAACAACTAGCTAGGAACGGTCAAGCCCGCCGTTTTGATCGCATTTTGGAACGGGCATAAAAAATTCAAAAGAATCAAAAAATTGGAAAATCTTCGCATTGTGTCATCATATGTGACCAGTTTCCAGCAAAAATAATAAACTTGTAATACGGCAATTATTTTAAAAAAGTGTTCTCAGAAATGAGCTATCAAGTTTGAAGATTCATGGCTTTCCAGCCAAATGATCGATCTTATGGCCCACATTCGTGACATAGTTTGTTCAAATGATCTCAGATGGTGCGCAAGCGTGCATCTTGGAATGGCAGACAATGTTTCCTAAGGAAGTTTTCCATTTTCTTTGGAAGAAAAATTCATTTTCCATTTTCCGAATGCCCGAAATGAGGATTTTGTGAAGGACCTATAATATATTTGTTGCAAAATTGTACCAAATCAATTTCCTAAAATACTAGGACATATTTAATGCACAATTGACCAAATGGTTGGGTGTAAAAAGTTTTGATCCACCTCTCGTGAAAAGGACAAATTCCCGGTGATTCAGTCGGAAGCGGGTCAAATTTGAACCGTAGCTACCTCGTAGGTTGCTCTTCATTTTTTCGAAAAATCATTTCTAGGTACAAAAGTATCTATTTAATCAGAGAAACATCAAAAGGTCTCCAAGATTCAACAACTAGCTAGGAACGGTCAAGCCCGCCGTTTTGATAGCATTTTGAAACGGGCATAAAAAATTCAAAAAAAATCAAAAAATTGGAAAATCTACGTATTGTGTCATCATATATGACCAAGTTTCCAGCAAATATAATAAACTTGTAATACGGCAATTATTTCAAAAAAGTGTTCTCAGAAACGAGCTATCAAGTGTGAAGATTCATGGCTTTCAAGCCAAATGATCAATCTTATGGCCGCATTCATGACATAGTTTGTTTAAATGATCTCATATTGTGCACAAGGGTGCAACTTGGAATGGCAGACAATGTTGCTAAAGGAAGTTTTCATTTTCTTTGAAAAAAATTCATTTTCCATTTTTCGAGTGCCTGAAATGAGTTTTTTTGTGAAGGACCTATAATATATTTGTTGCAAAATTGTACCAAATCAATTTTCTAAAATACTAGGACATATTTAATGCACAATTGACCAAATGGTTGGGTGTAAAAAGTATTGATCCACCTCTCGTGAAAAAGACAAATTCCTGCCGATTCAGTTGGAAGCGGGTCAAATTTGAACCGTAGCTACCTCGTAGTTTGCTCTTTATTTTTTCCAAATATCATTTCTAGGTACATAAGTATCTATTTAATCAGACAAACATCAAAAGGTCTCCAAGATTCAACAACTAGCTAGGAACTGTCAAGCCCACCGTTTTGACCGCATTTGGAAACGGGCATAAAAAATTCAACAAAATCAAAAAATTGGAAAACCTTCACATTGTGTCATCATATGTGACCAAGTTTCCAGGAAAAATAATAAACTTGTAATACGGCAATTATTTTAAAAAAGTGTTCTCAGAAATGAGCTATCATGCGTGAAGATTCATGGCTTTCAAGCCAAATGATCAATCTTATGGCCACATTCATGACATAGTTTGTTCAAATGATCTCATATTGTGCACAAGGGTGCTTATTGGAATGGTAGACAATCTTGCCTAAGGAAAGTTTTCATATTCTTTGGACGAAAAATTCATTTTCCATTTTTTCAGTGCCCGAAATGAGTTTTTTTGTAAAGGACCTATAATATATTTGTTGCAAAATTGTACCAAATTAATTTTATAAAATACTACTACATATTTAATGCACAATTGACCAAATGGTTGGGTGTGAAAAGTTTTGATCCACCTCTCGTGAGAAAGACAAATTCCTGCCGATTCAGTTGGAAGCGGCTCAAATTTGAACTGTAGCTACCTCGTAGTTTGCTCTTTATTTTTTCCAAAAATCATTTCTAGGTACATAAGTATCTATTTAATCGGAGAAACATCAAAAGGTCTCCAAGATTCAACAGCTAGCTAGGAACGGTTATTCCCGCCGTTTTGACCGCATTTTGAAACGAGCATAAAAAATTCGAAAAAATCAAAAAATTGGAAAACCTTCACATTGTGTCATCATATGTGACCAAGTTTCAAAAAAAATTAATAAAATTGTAATACGACAATTATTTTAAAAAAGTGTTCTCAGAAATGAGCTATCAACTGTGAAGATTCATGGCTTTCAAGCCAAATGATCAATCTTATGGCCACATTCATGACATAGTTTGTTCAAATGATCTCATATTGTGCACAAGGGTGCAACTTGGAATGGCAGACAATGTTGCCTAAGGAAGTTTTCATTTTCTTTGGAAGAAAAATTCATTTTCCATTTTTCGAGTGCCCGAAATGAGTTTTTTTGTGAAGGAGCTATAATATATTTGTTGCACAATTGTACCAAATCAATTTCCAAAAATTCTAGGACATATTTAATGCATAATTGACCAAATGGTTGGGTGTAAAAGGTTTTGATCCACCTCTCGTGAAAAGGACAAATTCTCGCCGATTCAGCCGGAAGCGGGTCAAATTTGAACTGTAGCTACCACGTAGTTTGCTCTTTATATTTTCCAAAAATCATTTCTAGGTACATAAGTATCTATTTAATCAGAGATACATCAAAAGGTCTCAAAGATTCAACAACTAGCTAGGAACGGTCAAGCCCGTTGTTTTGACCGCATTTTGAAACGGGCATAAAAAATTCAAAAAAAAACAAAAAATTGGAAACCCTTCGTATTGTGTCATCATATGTGACTAAGTTTCCAGCAAAAATAATAAACTTGTAATACGGCAATTATTTTAAAGAAGTGTTCTCAGAAATGAGCTATCAACCATGAAGATTCATGGCTTTCAAGCCAAATGATCAATCTTATGGCCACATTCACGACATAGTTCGTTCAAATGATCTCATATTGTGCGCAAGGGTGCATCTTGGAATGGCAGACAATGTTTCCTAAGGAAGTTTTCATATTCTTTGGAAGAAAAATTTATTTTCCATTTTTCGAGTGCCCGAAATGAGTTTTTTTGTGAAGGACCTATAATATATTTGTTGCAAAATTGTACCAAATCAATTTTCTAAAATACTAGGACATATTTAATGCACAATTGACCAAATGGTTGGGTGTAAAAAGTTTTGATCCACCTCTCGTGGAAAGTACAAATTCTCACCGATTCAGCCGGAAGCGGGTCAAATTTAAACTGTAGCTACCTCGTAGTTTGCTCTTTATTTTTTCCAAAAATCATTTCTAGGTACATAAGTATCTAATTAATCAGAGAAACATCAAAAGGTCTCCTAGATTCAACAACTAGCTAGGAACGGTCAAGCCTGCCGTTTTGACCGCATTTTGAAACGGATATAAAAAATTCAAAAAAAATCAAAAAATTGGAAAATATTCGCATTGTGTCAACATATGTGACCAAGTTTCCAGCAAAAATAATAAACTTGTAATACGGCAATTATTTTTAAAAAGTGTTCTCAGAAACGAGCTATCAAGTGTGAAGATTCATGGCTTTCAAGCCAAATGATCAATCTTATGGCCACATTCATGACATGGTTTGTTCAAATGATCTCATATTGTGCACAAGGGTGCATCTTGGAATGGCAGACAATGTTTCCTAAGGAAGTTTTCATTTTCTTTGGAAGAAAAATTCATTTTCCATTTTTTGAGTGCCTGAAATGAGTTTTTTTGTGAAGCACCTATAATATATTTGTTGCAAAATTGTACCAAATCAATTTCTAAAATACTAGGACATATTTAATGCATAATTGACCAAATGGTTGGGTGTAAAAAGTTTTCATCCACCTCTCGTGAAAAAGACAAATTCCTGCGGATTCACTTGGAAGCGGGTCAAATTTGATCCGTAGCTACCTCGTAGTTTGCTCTTTATTTTTTTTCCAACAATCATTTATAGGTACATAAGTATCTATTTAATCAGAGAAACATCCAAAGGTCTCCAAGATTCAAGAACTAGCTAGGATCGGTCAAGCCCGCCGTTTTGACCGCATTTTGAAACGGGCATAAAAAATAAAATAAATCAGAAAATTGGAAAACCCTTCGCATTGTGTCAACATATGTGACCAAGTTTCCAGTAAAAATAATAAACTTGTAATACAGCAATTATTTTAAAAAAGTGTTCTCAGAAACGAGCTATCAAGTGTGAAGATTCATGGCTTTCAAGCCAAATGATCAATCTTATGGCCACATTCTTGACATAGTTCATTCAAATGATCTCATATTGTGCGCAAGGGTGCATCTTGGAATGGCAGACAATGTTTCCTAAGGAAGTTTTCATTTTCTTTGGAAGAAAAATTCATTTTCCATTTTTCGAGTGCCCGAAATGAGTTTTTTTGTGAAGGAGCTATAATATATTTGTTGCAAAATTGTACCAAATCAATTTCCGAAAATACTAGGACATATTTAATGCATAATTGACCACATGGTTGGGTGTAAAAAGTTTTGATCCACCACTCGTGAGAAGGACAAATTCTCGCCGATTCAGCCGGAAGCGCGTCAAATTTGAACTGTAGCTACCTCGTAGATTGCTCTTTATTTTTTTCCAAAAATCATTTCTAGGTACATAAGTATCTATTTAATCAGAGAAACATCAAAAGGTCTCCAAGATTCAACAACTAGCTAGGAACGGTCAAGCCCGTCGTTTTGACCGCATTTTGAAACGGGCATAAAAAATTCAAAGAAAAACAAAAACTTGGAAACCCTTCGCATTGTGTCATCATATGTGACCAAGTTTCCGGCAAAAATAATAAACTTGTAATACGGCAATTATTTTAAAAAAGTTTTCTCAGAAACGAGCTATCAAGTGTGAAGATTCATGGCATCCATGCCAAATGATCAATCTTATGGTCACATTCATGACATAGTTTATTCAAATGATCTCATATTGTGCGCAAGGGTGCATCTTGGAATGTCAGACAATGTTTCATAAGGAAGTTTTCATTTTCTTTGGAAGGAAAATTCATTTTCCATTTTTCGAGTGCCCGAAATGAGTTTTTTTGTGAAGGAGCTATTATATATTTGTTGCAAAATTGTACCAAATCAATTTCCGAAAATACTGGGACATATTTAATGCATAATTGACCAAACGGTTGGGTGTAAAAAGTTTTGATCCACCTCTCGTGAGAAGGACAAATTCTCGCCGATTCAGCCGGAAGCGCGTCAAATTTGAACTGTAGCTATCTCGTAGTTTGCTCTTTATTTTTTTCCAGAAATCATTTCTAGGTACATAAGTATCTATTTAATCAGAGAAACATCAAAAGGTCTCCAAGATTCAACAACTAGCTAGGAACGGTCAAGCCCGTCGTTTTGACCGCATTTTGAAACGGGCATAAAAAATTCTAGGAAAAACAAAAAATTCGAAACCCTTCGCATTGTGTCATCATATGTGACCAAGTTTCCGGCAAAAATAATAAACTTGAAATACGGCAATTATTTTAAAAAAGTGTTCTCAGAAACGAGCTATCAAGTGTGAAGATTCATGGCTTTCAAGCCAAATGATCAATCTTATGGCCACATTCATGACATAGTTCGTTCAAATGATCTCATATTGTCCGCAAGGGTGCATCTTGGAATGGCAGGCAATGTTTCCTAAGGAAGTTTTCATTTTCTTTGGAAGAAAAATTCATTTTCCATTTTTCGAGTGCCCGAAATGAGTTTTTTTGTGAAGGACCTATAATATATTTGTTGCAAAATTGTACCAAATCAATTTTCTAAAATACTAGGACATATTTAATGCACAATTGACCAAATGGTTGGGTGTAAAAAGTTTGGATCCACCTCTCATGGAAAGTACAAATTCTCACCGATTCAGCCGGAAGCGGGTCAAATTTAAACTGTAGCTACCTCGTAGTTTGCTCTTTATTTTTCCCAAAAATCATTTCTAGGTACATAAGTATCTAATTAATCAGAAAACATCAAAAGGTCTCCAAGATTCAACAACTAGCTAGGAACGGTTAAGCCCGCCGTTTTGACCGCATTTTGAAACGGACATAAAAAATTCAAAAAAAATCAAAAAAATGGAAAACATTCGCATTGTGTCATCATATGTGACCAAGTTTCCAGAAAAAATAATAAACTTGTAATATGGCAATTATTTTAAAAAAGTGTTCTCAGAAACGAGCTATCAAGTGTGAAGGTTCGTGGTTTTCAAGCCAAATGATCAATCTTATGGCCACATTCATGACATAGTTTGTTCAAATGATCTCATATTGTGCGCAAGGGTGCATCTTGGAATGGCAGACAATGTTTCCTAAGGAAGTTTTCATTTTCTTTGGAAGAAAAATTCATTTTCCATTTTTTGAGGGCCTGAAATGAGTTTTTTTGTGAAGCACCTATAATATATTTTTTGCAAAATTGTACCAAATAAATTTCTAAATTACTAGGACATATTTAATGCATAATTGACCAAATGGTTGGGTGTAAAAAGTTTTGATCCACCTCTCGTGGAAAGTACAAATTCTCACCGATTCAGCCGGAAGCGGGTCAAATTTAAACTGTAGCTACCTCGTAGTTTGCTCTTTATTTTTTCCAAAAATCATTTCTAGGTACATAAGTATCTAATTAATCAGAGAAACATCAAAAGGTCTCCTAGATTCAACAACTAGCTAGGAACGGTCAAGCCTGCCGTTTTGACCGCATTTTGAAACGGATATAAAAAATTCAAAAAAAATCAAAAAATTGGAAAACATTCGCATTGTGTCAACATATGTGACCAAGTTTCCAGCAAAATAATAAACTTTTAATACGGCAATTATTTTTAAAAAGTGTTCTCAGAAACGAGCTATCAAGTGTGAAGATTCATGGCTTTCAAGCCAAATGATCAATCTTATGGCAACATTCATGACATAGTTTGTTCAAATGATATCATATTGTGCACAAGTGTGCATCTTGGAATGGCAGACAATGTTTCCTAAGGAAGTTTTCATTTTCTTTGGAAGAAAAATTCATTTTCCATTTTTTGAGTGCCTGAAATGAGTTTTTTTGTGAAGCACCTATAATATATTTGTTGCAAAATTGTACCAAATCAATTTCTAAAATACTAGGACATATTTAGTGCATAATTGACCAAATGGTTGGGTGTAAAAAGTTTTGATCCACCTCTCGTGAAAAAGACAAATTCCTGCGGATTCACTTGGAAGCGGGTCAAATTTGAACCGTAGCTACCTCGTAGTTTGCTCTTTATTTTTTTTCCAAAAATCAGTTATAGGTACATAAGTATCTATTTAATTAGAGAAACATCCAAAGGTCTCCAAGATTCAAGAACTAGCTAGGATCGGTCAAGCCCGCCGTTTTGACCGCATTTTGAAACGGGCATAAAAAATAAAAAATTCAGAAAATTGGAAAACCCTTTGCATTGTGTGAACATATGTGACCAAGTTTCCGGTAAAAATAATAAACTTTTAATACAACAATTATTTTAAAAAAGTGTTCTCAGAAACGAGCTATCAAGTGTGAAGATTCATGGCTTTCAAGCCAAATGATCAATCTTATGGCCACATTCATGACATAGTTCATTCAAATGATCTCATATTGTGCGCAAGGGTGCATCTTGGAATGGCAGACAATGTTTCCTAAGGAAGTTTTCATTTTCTTTGGAAGAAAAATTCATTTTCCATTTTTCGAGTGCCCGAAATGAGTTTTTTTGTGAAGGACCTATAATATATTTGTTGCAAAATTGTACCAAATCAATTTCCGAAAATACTAGGACATATTTAATGCATAATTGACCACATGGTTGGGTGTAAAAAGTTTTGATCCACCTCTCGTGAGAAGGACAAATTCTCGCCGATTCAGCCGGAAGCGCGTCAAATTTGAACTGTAGCTACCTCGTAGATTGCTCTTTATTTTTTTCCAAAAATCATTTCTAGGTACATAAGTATCTATTTAATCAGAGAAACATCAAAAGGTCTCCAAGATTCAACAACTAGCTAGGAACGGTCAAGCCGGTCGTTTTGACCGCATTTTGAAACGGGCATAAAAAATTCAAAGAAAAACAAAAACTTGGAAACCCTTCGCATTGTGTCATCATATGTGACCAAGTTTCCGGCAAAAATAATAAACTTGTAATACGGCAATTATTTAAAAAAAGTTTTCTCAGAAACGAGCTATCAAGTGTGAAGATTCATGGCATTCATGCCAAATGATCAATCTTATGGTCACATTCATGACATAGTTCATTCAAATGATCTCATATTGTGCGCAAGGGTGCATCTTGGAATGGCAGACAATGTTTCATAAGGAAGTTTTCATTTTCTTTGGAAGGAAAATTCATTTTCCATTTTTCGAGTGCCCGAAATGAGTTTTTTGTGAAGGAGCTATTATATATTTGTTGCAAAATTGTACCAAATCAATTTCCGAAAATACTGGGACATATTTAATGCATAATTGACCAAACGGTTGGGTGTAAAAAGTTTTGATCCACCTCTCGTGAGAAGGACAAATTCTCGCCAATTCAGCCGGAAGCGCGTCAAATTTGAACTGTAGCTATCTCGTAGTTTGCTCTTTATTTTTTTCCAAAAATCATTTCTAGGTACATAAGTATCTATTTAATCAGAGAAACATCAAAAGGTCTCCAAGATTCAACAACTAGCTAGGAACGGTCAAGCCCGTCGTTTTGACCGCATTTTGAAACGGGCATGAAAAATTCAAAAAAAACAAAAAATTGGAAACCCTTCGCATTGTGTCATCATATGTGACCAAGTTTCCGGCAAAAATAATAAACTTGAAATACGGCAATTATTTTTAAAAAGTGTTCTCAGAAACGAGCTATCAAGTGTGAAGATTCATGGCTTTCAAACCAAATGATCAATCTTATGGCCACATTAATGACATAGTTCCTTCAAATGATCTCATATTGTCCGCAAGGGTGCATCTTGGAATGGCAGGCAATGTTTCCTAAGGAAGTTTTCATTTTCTTTGGAAGAAAAATTCATTTTCCATTTTTCGAGTGCCCGAAATGAGTTTTTTTGTGAAGGACCTATAATATATTTGTTGCAAAATTGTACCAAATCAATTTTCTAAAATACTAGGACATATTTAATGCACAATTGACCAAATGGTTGGGTGTAAAAAGTTTGGATCCACCTCTCATGGAAAGTACAAATTCTCACCGATTCAGCCGGAAGCGGGTCAAATTTAAACTGTAGCTACCTCGTAGTTTGCTCTTTATTTTTCCCAAAAATCATTTCTAGGTACATAAGTATCTAATTAATCAGAGAAACATCAAAAGGTCTCCTAGATTCAACAACTAGCTAGGAACGGTTAAGCCCGCCGTTTTGACCGCATTTTGAAACGGACATAAAAAATTCAAAAAAAATCAAAAAAATGGAAAACATTCGCATTGTGTCATCATATGTGACCAAGTTTCCAGAAAAAATAATAAACTTGTAATATGGCAATTATTTTAAAAAAGTGTTCTCAGAAACGAGCTATCAAGTGTGAAGGTTCGTGGTTTTCAAGCCAAATGATCAATCTTATGGCCACATTCATGACATAGTTTGTTCAAATGATCTCATATTGTGCTCAAGGGTGCATCTTGGAATGGCAGACAATGTTTCCTAAGGAAGTTTTCATTTTCTTTGGAAGAAAAATTCATTTTCCATTTTTTGAGGGCCTGAAATGAGTTTTTTTGTGAAGCACCTATAATATATTTTTTGCAAAATTGTACCAAATAAATTTCTAAATTACTAGGACATATTTAATGCATAATTGACCAAATGGTTGGGTGTAAAAAGTTTTGATCCACCTCTCGTGAAAAAGACAAATTCCTGCCGATTCAGTTGGAAGCGGGTCAAATTTGAACGGTAGCTACCTCGTAGTTTGCTCTTTATTTTTTCCAAAAATCATTTGTAGGTTCATAAGTATCTATTTAATCAGAGAAACATCAAAAGATCTCCAAGATTCAACAACTAGCTAGGAACGGTCAACCCGCCGTTTTGACCGCATTTTGAAACGGGCATAAAAAATTCAAAAAAATCAAAAAATTGGAAAACCTTCGCATTGTGTCATCATATGTGACCAAGTTCCCAGCAAAAATAATAAAGTTGTAATACGGCAATTATTTAATAAAAAGTGTTCTCAGAAACGAGCTATCAAGTGTGAAGATTCATGGCTTTCAAGCCAAATGATCAATCTTATGGCAACATTCATGACATAGTTTGTTCAAATGATCTCATATTGTGCACAAGTGTGCATCTTGGAATGGCAGACAATGTTTCCTAAGGAAGTTTTCATTTTCTTTGGAAGAAAAATTCATTTTCCATTTTTTGAGTGCCTGAAATGAGTTTTTTTGTGAAGCACCTATAATATATTTGTTGCAAAATTGTACCAAATCAATTTCTAAAATACTAGGACATATTTAATGCATAATTGACCAAATGGTTGGGTGTAAAAAGTTTTGATCCACCTCTCGTGAAAAAGGCAAATTCCTGCGGATTCACTTGGAAGCGGGTCAAATTTGAACCGTAGCTACCTCGTAGTTTGCTCTTTATTTATTTTTTCCAAAAATCAGTTATAGGTACATAAGTATCTATTTAATCAGAGAAACATCCAAAGGTCTCCAAGATTCAAGAACTAGCTAGGATCGGTCAAGCCCGCCGTTTTGACCGCATTTTGAAACGGGCATAAAGAATAAAAAAAATCAGAAAATTGGAAAACCCTTTGCATTGTGTCAACATATGTGACCAAGTTTCCGGTAAAAATAATAAACTTGTAATACAACAATTATTTTAAGAAAGTGTTCTCAGAAACGAGCTATCAAGTGTGAAGATTCATGGCTTTCAAGCCAAATGATCAATCTTATGGCCACATTCATGACATAGTTCATTCAAATGATCTCATATTGTGCGCAAGGGTGCATCTTGGAATAGCAGACAATGTTTCCTAAGGAAGTTTTCATTTTCTTTGGAAGAAAAATTCATTTTCCATTTTTCGAGTGCCCGAAATGAGTTTTTTTGTGAAGGAGCTATAATATATTTGTTGCAAAATTGTACCAAATCAATTTCCGAAAATACTAGGACATATTTAATGCATATTTTACCACATGGTTGGGTGTAAAAAGTTTTGATCCACCTCTCGTGAGAAGGACAAATTCTCGCCGATTCAGCCGGAAGCGCGTCAAATTTGAACTGTAGCTACCTCGTAGATTGCTCTTTATTTTTTTCCAAAAATCATTTCTAGGTACATAAGTATCTATTTAATCTGAGAAACATCAAAAGGTCTCCAAGATTCAACAACTAGCTAGGAACGGTCAAGCCCGTCGTTTCGACCGCATTTTGAAACGGGCATAAAAAATTCAAAGAAAAACAAAAACTTGGAAACCCTTCGCATTGTGTCATCATATGTGACCAAGTTTCCGGCAAAAATAATAAACTTGTAATACGGCAATTATTTTAAAAAAGTTTTCTCAGAAACGAGCTATCAAGTGTGAAGATTCATGGCATTCATGCCAAATGATCAATCTTATGGTCACATTCATGACATAGTTCGTTCAAATGATCTCATATTGTGCGCAAGGGTGCATCTTGGAATGGCAGACAATGTTTCATAAGGAAGTTTTCATTTTCTTTGGAAGGAAAATTCATTTTCCATTTTTTGAGTGCCCGAAATGAGTTTTTTTGTGAAGGAGCTATAATATATTTGTTGCAAAATTGTACCAAATCAATTTCCGAAAATACTGGGACATATTTAATGCATAATTGACCAAACGGTTGGGTGTAAAAAGTTTTGATCCACCTCTCGTGAGAAGGACAAATTCTCGCCGATTCAGCCGGAAGCGCGTCAAATTTGAACTGTAGCTACCTCGTAGTTTGCTCTTTATTTTTTCCAAAAATCATTTCTAGGTACATAAGTATCTATTTAATCAGAGAAACATCAAAAGTTCTCCAAGATTCAACAACTAGCTAGGAACGGTCAAGCCCGTCGTTTTGAGCGCATTTTGAAAAGGGCATTAAAAATTCAAAAAAAAAACAAAAAATTGGAAACCCTTCGCATTGTGTCATCATATGTGACCAAGTTTCCGGCAAAAATAATAAACTTGAAATACGGCAATTAGTTTAAAAAAGTGTTCTCAGACACGAGCTATCAAGTGTGAAGATTCATGGCTTTCAAACCAAATGTTTAATCTTATGGCCACATTCATGACATAGTTCGTTCAAATGATCTCATATTGTCCGCAAGGGTGCATCTTGGAATGGCAGGCAATGTTTCCTAAGGAAGTTTTCATTTTCTTTGGAAGAAAAATTCATTTTCCATTTTTCGAGTGCCCGAAATGAATTTTTTTGTGAAGGACCTATAATATATTTGTTGCAAAATTGTACCAAATCAACTTTCTAAAATACTAGGACATATTTAATGCACAATTGACCAAATGGTTGGGTGTAAAAAGTTTGGATCCACCTCTCGTGGAAAGTACAAATTCTCACCGATTCAGCCGGAAGCGGGTCAAATTTAAACTGTAGCTACCTCTTAGTTTGCTCTTTATTTTTCCCAAAAATCATTTCTAGGTACATAAGTATCTAATTAATCAGAGAAACATCAAAAGGTCTCCAAGATTCAACAACTAGCTAGGAACGGTTAAGCCCGCCGTTTTGACCGCATTTTGAAACGGACATAAAAAATTCAAAAAAAATCAAAAAAATGGAAAACATTCGCATTGTGTCATCATATGTGACCAAGTTTCCAGAAAAAATAATAAACTTGTAATACGGCAATTATTTTAAAAAAGTGTTCTCAGAAACGAGCTATCAAGTGTGAAGATTCGTGGTTTTCAAGCCAAATGATCAATCTTATGGCCACATTCATGACATAGTTTGTTCAAATGATCTCATATTGTGCGCAAGGGTGCATCTTGGAATGGCAGACAATGTTTCGTAAGGAAGTTTTCATTTTCTTTGGAAGAAAAATTCATTTTCCATTTTTTGAGTGCCTGAAATGAGTTTTTTTGTGAAGCACCTATAATATATTTGTTGCCAAATTGTACCAAATAAATTTCTAAAATACTAGGACATATTTAATGCATAATTGACCAAATGGTTGGGTGTAAAAAGTTTTGATCCACCTCTCGTGAAAAAGACAAATTCCTGCCGATTCACTTGGAAGCGGGTCAAATTTGAACTGTAGCTACCTCGTAGTTTGCTCTTTATTTTTTTTTCCAAAAATCATTTATAGGTACATAAGTATCTATTTAATAAGAGAGACATGGAAAGGTCTCCAAGATTCAAGAACTAGCTAGGATTGGTCAAGCCCGCCGTTTTGACCGCATTTTGAAACGGGCATAAAAAATTCAAAAAAAGTCAGAAAATTGGAAAACCCTTCGCATTGTGTCATCATATGTGACCAAGTTTCCAGCAAAAATAATAAACTTGTAATACAGCAATTATTTTAAAAAAGTGTTCTCAGAAACGAGCTATCAAGTGTGAAGATTCATGGCTTTCAAGCCAAATGATCAATCTTATGGCGACATTCATGACATAGTTCGTTCAAATGATCTCATATTGTGCGCAAGGGTGCATCTTGGAATGGCAGACAATGTTTCCTAAGGAAGTTTTCATTTTCTTTGGAAGAAAAATTCATTTTCCATTTTTTGAGTGCCCGAAATGAGTTTTTTTGTGAAGGAGCTACAATATATTTGTTGCAAAATTGTACCAAATCAATTTCCGAAAATACTAGGACATATTTAATGCATAATTGACCAAATGGTTGGGTGTAAAAAGTTTTGATCCACCTCTCATGAGCAGGACAAATTCTCGCCGATTCAGCCGGAAGCGCGTCAAATTTGAACTGTAGCTACCTCGTAGATTGCTCTTTATTTTTTTCCAAAAATCATTTCTAGGTACATAAGTATCTATTTAATGAGAGAAACATCAAAAGGTCTCCAAGATTCAACAACTAGCTAGGAACGGTCAAGCCCGTCCTTTTGACCGCATTTTGAAACGGGCATAAAAAATTCAAAAAAAAAAACAAAACATTAGAAACCCTTCGCATTGTGTCATCATATGTGACCAAGTTTCCGGCAAAAATAATAAACTTGTAATACGGCAATTATTTTAAAAAAGTGTTCTCAGAAACGAGCTTTCAAGTGTGAAGATTCATGGCTTTCAAGCCAAATGATCAATCTTATGGCCACATTCATGACATAGTTCGTTCAAATGATCTCATATTGTGCGCAAGGGTGCATCTTGGAATGGCAGACAATGTTTCATAAGGAAGTTTTCATTTTCTTTGGAAAAAAAATTCATTTTCCATTTTTCGAGTGCCCGAAATGAGTTCTTTTGTGATGGAGCTGTAATATATTTGTTGCAAAATTGTACCAAATCAATTTCCGAAAATACTAGGACATATTTAATGCATAATTGACCAAATGGTTGGGTGTAAAAAGTTTTGATCCACCTCTCGTGAGAAGGACAAATTCTCGCCGATTCAGCCGTAAGCGCGTCAAATTTGAACTGTAGCTACCTCGTAGTTTGCTCTTTATTTTTTTCCAAAAATCATTTCTAGGTACATAAGTATCTATTTAATCAGAGAAACATCAAAAGGTCTCCAAGATTCAACAACTAGCTAGGAACAGTCAAGCCCGTCGTTTTGACCGCATTTTGAAACGGGCATAAAAAATTCAAAAAAAAACAAAGAATTGGAAACCCTTCGCATTGTGTCATCATATGTGACCATGTTTCCGGCAAAAATAATAAACTTGTAATACGGCAATTATTTTAAAAAAGTGTTATCAGAAACGAGCTATCAAGTGTGAAGATTCATGGCTTTCAAACCAAATGATCAATCTTATGGCCACATTCATGACATAGTTCGTTCAAATGATCTCATATTGTCCGCAAGGGTGCATCTTGGAATGGCAGGCAATGTTTCCTAAGGAAGTTTTCATTTTCTTTGGAAGAAAAACTCATTTTCCATTTTTCGAGTTCCCGAAATGAGTTTTTTTGTGAAGGACCTATAATATATTTGTTGCAAAATTGTACCAAATCAATTTTCTAAAATACTAGGACATATTTAATGCACAATTGACCAAATGGTTGGGTGTAAAAAGTTTGGATCCACCTCTCGTGGAAAGTACAAATTCTCACCGATTCAGCCGGAAGCGGGTCAAATTTAAACTGTAGCTACCTCGTAGTTTGCTCTTTATTTTTTCCAAAAATCATTTCTAGGTACATAAGTATCTAATTAATCAGAGAAACATCAAAAGGTCTCCAAGATTCAACAACTAGCTAGGAACGGTCAAGCCCGCCGTTTTGACCGCATTTTGAAACGGACATAAAAAATTCAAAAAAAATCAAAAAATTGGAAAACATTCGCATTGTGTCATCATATGTGACTAAGTTTCCAGCAAAAATAATAAACTTGTAATACGGCAATTATTTTAAAAAAGTGTTCTCAGAAACGAGCTTTCAAGTGTGAAGATTCATGGCTTTCAAGCCAAATGATCAATCTTATGGCCACATTCATGACATAGTTCGTTCAAATGATCTCATATTGTGCGCAAGGGTGCATCTTGGAATGGCAGACAATGTTTCATAAGGAAGTTTTCATTTTCTTTGGAAGGAAAATTCATTTTCCATTTTTCGAGTGCCCGAAATGAGTTCTTTTGTGATGGAGCTGTAATATATTTGTTGCAAAATTGTACCAAATCAATTTCCGAAAATACTAGGACATATTTAATGCATAATTGACCAAATGGTTGGGTGTAAAAAGTTTTGATCCACCTCTCGTGAGAAGGACAAATTCTCGCCGATTCAGCCGTAAGCGCGTCAAATTTGAACTGTAGCTACCTCGTAGTTTGCTCTTTATTTTTTTCCAAAAATCATTTCTAGGTACATAAGTATCTATTTAATCAGAGAAACATCAAAAGGTCTCCAAGATTCAACAACTAGCTAGGAACAGTCAAGCCCGTCGTTTTGACCGCATTTTGAAACGGGCATAAAAAATTCAAAAAAAACAAAGAATTGGAAACCCTTCGCATTGTGTCATCATATGTGACCATGTTTCCGGCAAAAATAATAAACTTGTAATACGGAAATTATTTTAAAAAAGTGTTATCAGAAACGAGCTATCAAGTGTGAAGATTCATGGCTTTCAAACCAAATGATCAATCTTATGGCCACATTCATGACATAGTTCGTTCAAATGATCTCATATTGTCCGCAAGGGTGCATCTTGGAATGGCAGGCAATGTTTCCTAAGGAAGTTTTCATTTTCTTTGGAAGAAAAACTCATTTTCCATTTTTCGAGTTCCCGAAATGAGTTTTTTTGTGAAGGACCTATAATATATTTGTTGCAAAATTGTACCAAATCAATTTTCTAAAATACTAGGACATATTTAATGCACAATTGACCAAATGGTTGGGTGTAAAAAGTTTGGATCCACCTCTCGTGGAAAGTACAAATTCTCACCGATTCAACAGGAAGCGGGTCAAATTTAAACTGTAGCTACCTCGTAGTTTGCTCTTTATTTTTTCCAAAAATCATTTCTAGGTACATAAGTATCTAATTAATCAGAGAAACATCAAAAGGTCTCCAAGATTCAACAACTAGCTAGGATCGGTCAAGCCCGCCGTTTTGACCGCATTTTGAAACGGGCATGAAAAATTCAAAAAAATCAAAAAATTGGAAAACATTCGCATTGTGTCATCATATGTGACCAAGTTTCCAGCAAAAATAATAAACTTGTAATACAGCAATTATTTAAAAAAAGTGTTCTCAGAAACGAGCTATCAAGTGTGAAGATTCATGGCTTTCAATTCAAATGATCAATCTTATGGCCACATTCATGACATAGTTTGCTCAAATGATCCCATATTGTGCACAAGGGTGCATCTTGGAATGGCAGACAATGTTTCCTAAGGAAGTTTTCATTTTCTTTGGAAAAAAAAATTCATTTTCCATTTTTTGAGTGCCTGAAATGAGTTTTTTTGTGAAGCACCTATAATATATTTGTCGCAAAATTGTACCAAATCAATTTCTAAAATACTAGGACATATTTAATGCATAACTGACCAACTAGTTGGGTGTAAAAAGTGTTGATCCACCTCTCGTGAAAAAGACAAATTCCTGCCGATTCACTTGGAAGCGGGTCAAATTTGAACTGTAGCTACCTCGTAGTTTGCTCTTTATTTTTTTTCTAAAAATCATTTATAGGTACATAAGTATCTATTTAATCAGAGAAACATCCAAAGGTCTCCGAGATTCAAGAACTAGCTAGGATCGGTCAAGCCCGCCGTTTTGACCGCATTTTGAAACAGGCATATAAATTTAAAAAAATCAGAAAATTGGAAAACCTTCGCATTGTGTCATCATATGTGACCAAGTTTCCAGCAAAAATAATAAACTTGTAATACGGCAATTATTTTAAAAAAGTGTTCTCAGAAACGAGCTGTCAAGTGTGAAGATTCATGGCTTTCAAGCCAAATGATCAATCTTATGGCCACATTCATGACATAGTTCGTTCAAATGATCTCATATTGTCCGCAAGGGTGCATCTTGGAATGGCAGACAATGTTTCCTAAGGAAGTTTTCATTTTCATTGGAAGAAAAATTAAGTTTCCATTTTTCGAGTGCCCGAAATGAGTTTTTTGTGAACGACCTATAATATATTTGTTGCAAAATTGTACCAAATCAATTTTCTAAAATACTAGGACATATTTAATGCACAATTGACCAAATGGTTTGGTTTAAAAAGTTTGGATCCACCTCTCGTGGAAAGCACAAATTCTCACCGATTCAGCCGGAAGCGGGTCAAATTTAAACTGTAGCTACCTCGTAGTTTGCTCTTTATTTTTTCCAAAAATGATTTCTAGGTTCATAAGTATCTAATTAATCAGAGAAACATCAAAAGGTCTCCAAGATTCAACAACTAGCTAGGAACGGTCAAGCCCGCCGTTTTGACCGCATTTTGAAACGGACATAAAAAATTCAAAAAAATCAAAAAATTGGAAAACATTCGCATTGTGTCATCATATGTGACCAAGTTTCCAGCAAAAATAATAAACTTGTAATACAGCAATTATTTAAAAAAAGTGTTCTCAGAAACGAGCTATCAAGTGTGAAGATTCATGGCTTTCAAGCCAAATGATCAATCTTATGGCCACATTCATGACATAGTTCGTTCAAATGATCTCATATTGGCCGCAAGGGTGCATCTTGGAATGGCACACAATGTTTCCTAAGGAAGTTTTCATTTTCTTTGGAAGAAAAACTCATTTTCCATTTTTCGAGTGCCCGAAATGAGTTTTTTTGTGAATGACCTATAATATATTTGTTGCAGAATTGTACCAAATCAATTTCCTAAAATACTATGACATATTTAATGCACAATTTACCAAATGGTTGGGTGTAAAAAGTTTTGATCCACCTCTCGTGAAAAGGACAAATTCCCGCCGATTCAGCCGGAAGCGGGTCAAATTTGAACTGTAGCTGCCTCGTAGTTTGCTCTTTATTTTTTCCAAAAATAATTTCTAGGTACAAAAGTATCTATTTAATCAGAGAAACATCAAAAGGTCTCCAAGATTCAACAACTAGCTAGGAACGGTTAAGCCCGCCGTTTTGACCGCATTTTGAAACAGGCATAAAAAATTCAAAAAAATCACAAAATTGGAAAACCTTCGCAATGTGTCATCATATGTGACCAAGTTTCCAGCAAATATAATAAACTTGTAATACGACAATTATTTAATAAAAAGTGTTCTCAGAAACGAGCTATCAAGTGTGAAAATTGATGGCTTTCAAGCCAAATGATCAATCTTATGGCCACATTCATGACATAGTTTGTTCAAATGATCACATATTGTGCACAAGGGTGCATCTTCGAATGGCAGACAGTGTTGCCTAAGGAAGTTTTTATTTTCTTCGGAAGAAAAATTCATTTTCCATTTTTCGAGTGCCTGAAATGAGTTTTTTTGTGAAGGACCTATAATATATTTGTTGCAAAATTGTACCAAATAAATTTTATAAAATACTAGGACATATTTAATGCACAATTGAGCAAATGGCTGGGTGTAAAAAGTTTTGATCCACCTCTCGTGAAAAACACAAATTCCTGCCGATTCAGCTGGAAGTGGGTCAAATTTAAACCGTAGCTAACTCGTAGTTTGCTCTTTATTTTTTCCAAAAATCATTTCTAGGTACATAAGTATTTATTTAATAAGAGAAACATCAAAAGGTCTCCAAGATTCAACAACTAGCTAAGAACGGTCAAACCCGCCGTTTTGACCGCATTTTGAAACGAGCATTAAAAATTCAAAAAAATCAAAAAATTGGAAAACCTTCGCATTGTGTCATCATATGTGACCAAGTTTGTAGCAAAAATAATAAACTTGTAATACGGCAATTATTTAAAAAAAGTGTTCTCAGAAACGAGCTATCAAGTGTGAAGATTCATGGCTTTCAAGCCAAATGATCAATCTTATGGCCACATTCATGACATAGTTTGTTCAAATGATCTCATATTGTGCACAAGGGTGCATCTTGGAATGGCAGACAATGTTTCCTAAGGAAGTTTTCATTTTCTTTGGAAGAAAAATTCATTTTCCATTTTTCGAGTGCCCGAAATGAGTTTTTTTGTGAAGGACATATAATATATTTGTTGCAAAATTGTACCAAATCAATTTCCGAAAATACTAGGACATATTTAATGCACAATTGACCAAATGGTTGGGTGTAAAAAGTTTTGATCCACCTCTCGTGAAAAGGACAAATTCTCGCCGATTCAGACGGAAGCGGGTCAAATTTGAACTTTAGCTACTTCGTAGTTTGCTCTTTATTTTTTCCCAAAATCATTTATAGGTACATAAGTATCTATTTAATCAGAGAAACATCAAAAGGTCTCCAAGACTCAACAACTAGCTAGGAACGGTCAAGCCCGTCGTTTTGACCGCATTTTGAAACGGGCATAAAAAATTCAAGAAAAAATTGGAAACCCTTCGCATTGTGTCATCATATGTGACCTAGTTTCCAGCAAAAATAATAAACTTGTAGTTAGAAACGATATATCCAGTGTGAATATTCATGGCTTTCAAGCCAAATGATCAATCTTATGGCCACATTAATGACATAGTTTGTTCAAATGATCTCATATTGTGCGCAAGGATGCATCTTGGAATGGCAGACAATGTTTCCTAAGCAAGTTTTCATTTTCTTTGGAAGAAAAATTCATTTTCCATTTTTCGAGTGCCCGAAATGAGTTTTTTTGTGAAGGACCTATAATATATTTGTTGCAAAATTGTACCAAATCAATTTCCTAATACTAGGACATATTTAATGCACAATCGACCAAATGGTTGGGTGTAAAAAGTTTTGATCCACCTCTCGTGAAAAGGACAAATTCCCGCCGATTCAGCCGGAAGCGGGTCTAATTTGAACCGTAGCTACCTCGTAGTTTGCTCTTTATTTTTTCAAAAAATAATTTCTAGGTAGATAAGTATCTATTTAATCAGAGAACCATCAAAAGGTCTCCAAGATTCAACAACTAGCTAGGAACGGTCAAGCCCGCCGTTTTTACCGCAGTTTGAAACGGGCATAAAAAATTCAAGAAAATCAAAAAATTGGAAAACCTTCGCATTGTGTCATCATATGTGACCATGTTACCAGCAAAAATAATAAACTTGTAATACGGCAATTATTTTAAAAAAGTGTTCTCAGAAACGAGCTATCATGTGTGAAGATTCATGGCTTTCAAGCCAAATGATCAATCTTATGGCCACATTCACGACATAGTTTGTTCAAATGATCACATATTGTGCACAAGGGTGCATCTTGGAATGGCAGACAGTGTTGCCTAAGGAAGTTTTTATTTTCTTTGGAAGAAAAATTCATTTTCCATTTTTCGAGTGCCTGAAATGAGTTTTTTTGTGAAGGACCTATAATATATTTGTTGCAAAATTGTACCAAATAAATTTTATAAAATACTAGGACATATTTAATGCAGAATTGAGCAAATGGCTGGGTGTAAAAAGTTTTGATCCACCTCTCGTGAAAAACACAAATTCCTGCCGATTCAGCTGGAAGCGGGTGAAATTTAAACCGTAGCTAACTCGTAGTTTGCTCTTTATTTTTTCCAAAAATCATTTCTAGGTACATAAGTATTTATTTAATAAGAGAAACATCAAAAGGTCTCCAAGATTCAACAACTAGCTAAGAACGGTCAAGCCCGCCGTTTTGACCGCATTTTGAAACGAGCATTAAAAATTGAAAAAAAATCAAAAAATTGGAAAACCTTCGCATTGTGTCATCATATGTGACCAAGTTTGTAGCAAAAATAATAAACTTGTAATATGGCAATTATTTTAAAAAAGTGTTCTCAGAAACGAGCTATCAAGTGTGAAGATTCATGACTTTCAAGCCAAATGATCAATCTTATGGCCACATTCATGACGTAGTTTGTTCAAATGATCTCATATTGTGCGCAAAGGTGCATCTTGGAATGGCAGACAATGTTTCCTAAGCAAGTTTTCATTTTCTTTGGAAGAAAAATTCATTTTCCATTTTTCGAGTGCCCGAAATGAGTTTTTTTGTGAAGGACCTATAATATATTTGTTGCAAAATTGTACCAAATCAATTTCCTAATACTAGGACATATTTAATGCACAATCGACCAAATGGTTGGGTGTAAAAAGTTTTGATCCACCTCTCGTGAAAAGGACAAATTCCCGCCGATTCAGCCGGAAGCGGGTCAAATTTGAACCGTGGCTACCTCGTAGTTTGCTCTTTATTTTTTCCAAAATTAATTTCTAGGTAGATAAGTATCTATTTAATCAGAGAAACATCAAAAGGTCTCCAAGATTCAAAAACTAGCTAGGAACGGTCAAGCCCGCCGTTTTTACCGCAGTTTGAAACGGGCATAAAAAATTCAAGAAAATCAAAAAATTGGAAAACCTTCGCATTGTGTCATCATATGTGACCATGTTACCAGCAAAAATAATAAACTTGTAATACGGCAATTATTTTAAAAAAGTGTTCTCAGAAACGAGCTATCATGTGTGAAGATTCATGGCTTTCAAGCCAAATGATCAATCTTATGGCCACATTCATGACATAGTTCGTTCAAATGATCTCATATTGTGCGCAATGGTGCATCTTGGAATGGCAGACAATGTTTCATAACGAAGTATTCATTTTCTTTGGAAGGAAAATTCATTTTCAATTTTTCGAGTGCCCGAAATGAGTTTTTTTGTGAAGGACCTATAATATATTTCTTGCAAAATTGTACCAAATCAATTTCCTAAAATACTAGGACATATGTAATGCACAATTGACCAAATGGTTGGGTGTAAAAAGTTTTGATCGACCTCTCGTGAAAAGGACAATTCCCGCCGATTCAGCCGGAAGCGTGTCAAATTTGAACCGTAGCTACCTCGTAGTTTGCTCTTTATTTTTTTCCAAAAATCATTTCTAGGTACATAAGTATCTATTTAATTAGAGAAACATCAAAATGTCTCCAAGATTCAACAACTAGCTAGGAACGGTCAAGCCCGCCGTTTTGACCGCATTTTGAAACAGGCATAAAAATTCACAAAAAATCAAAAAATTGGAAAACCTTCGCATTGTGTCATCATATGTGACCAAGTTTCCAACAAATATAATAAACTTGTAATACGGCAATTATTTAAAAAAAAGTGTTCTCTGAAACGAGCTATCAAGTGTGAAGATTCATGGCTTTCAAGCCAAATGATCAATCTTATGGCCACATTCATGACATAGTTTGTTCAAATGATCTCATATTGTGCACAAGGATGCATCTTGGAATGGCAGACAATGTTTCCTAAGGAAGTTTTCATTTTCTTTGGAAGAAAAATTCATTTTCAATTTTTCGAGTGCCCGAAATGAGTTTTTTTGTGAAGGACCTATAATATATTTGTTGCAAAATTGTACCAAATCAATTTCCTAAAATACTATGACATATTTAATACACAATTGACCAAATGGTTGGGTGTAAAAAGTTTTGATCCACCTCTCGTGAAAAGGACAAATTCCCGCCGATTCAGCCGGAAGCGTGTCAAATTTGAACCGTAGCTACCTCGTAGTTTGCTCTTTATTTTTTCCAAAAATCATTTCTAGGTACATAAGTATCTATTTAATTAGAGAAACATCAAAAGGTCTCCAAGATTCAACAACTAGCTAGGAACGGTCAAGCCCGCCGTTTTGACCGCATTTTGAAACAGGCATTAAAATTCAAAAAAAATCAAAAAATTGGAAAACCTTCGCATTGTGTCATCATATGTGACCAAGTTTCCAACAAATATAATAAACTTGTAATACGGCAATTATTAAAAAAAAGTGTTCTCAGAAAGAGCTATCAAGTGTGAAGATTCATGGCTTTCAAGCCAAATGATCAATCTTATGGCCACATTCATGACATAGTTTGTTCAAATGATCTCATATTGTGCAGAAGGGTGCATCTTGGAATGGCAGACAATGTTTCCTAAGGAAGTTTTCATTTTCTTTGGAAGAAAAATTCATTTTCCATTTTTCGAGTGCCCGAAATGAGTTTTTTTGTGAAGGACCTATAATATATTTGTTGCAAAATTGTACCAAATCAATTTCCGAAAATACTAGGACATATTTAATGCACAATTGACCAAATGGTTGGGTGTAAAAAGCTTTTATCCCCTCTCGTGAAAAGGACAAATTCGCGCCGATTCAGCCGGAAGCGGGTCAAATTTGAACATTAGCTACCTCGTAGTTTGCTCTTTATTTTTTCCAAAAATCATTTCTAGGTACATAAGTATCTATTTAATCAGAGAAACATAAAAAGGTCTCCAAGATTCAACAACTAGCTAGGAACGGTCAAGCCCGTCGTTTTGACCGCATTTTGAAACGGGCATAAAAAATTCAAAAAACAAAAAAATGGAAACCCTTCGCATTGTGTCATCATATGTGACCTAG